>NC_077235.1:2119891-2719891 GCF_027887165.1 Monodelphis domestica
AGCCTCCTCATTTCCTGGAGGAAGGCCCGGGGAGTGAGGGTTTGGCTCCACATGACCAGGCCCTCTTGCCCCATCTTCCCCCAGCTCCTGGCCCTGCTCCTCCATCTGTGCAGGCAGCCCTTGCACCTCCATTGGCTCCACAAGGTACGTGATGGTGCCAGATGTTGGCAAGTGGGAATGGGAGGCCAGGGAGGACCCCTGCATGGGTGCAAAGCAGGCTGGTTGTCTCCTCAGGGGCTCTTGTTGCTGTCTGTGCTGCTAGTGGCTGCCACCCTGGTGGGGCTGGAAATCCAGTGGCAGGAAGAGTGGAGAAGCCTCCATCTGTCCCTGCAGGTAGGACATGGGCCCTCTGCCATTTGTCCTGGAGTCCTCCGATGCGGGCGGGGAAATGCCTGGAGCATGTGGCCTTCTTGGGCTTCCTAAAGTCAGAGTGGGCAAGGGCCCCAGAAAGGTGCCCCTGCTCAGGTGCCACCTCCCACCCCCAGGCCACAGCCCCTTTCCTGCACATCGGAGCAGTGACTGCACTCACCCTCCTGGCCTGGCCAGCAGCTGAGGCCTTCTACTGCGCTCAGAGAAGAGGTACCAGCCCCAGGCTTCCTGTAGCCCTGTGAACCCTGACCCCCTGGCACTGTGCCAGATTGCCTCTCCCCACAGGTCCCAAGGTGCTGATACTCCTCCTGTTCACCGGTGCCGCCCTGGCTATCTACCTGGCACCTCTGGGCATCTCATCACCATGCCTCATGGAGTATGGACAGCTCCCCCCAAAGCCCAAGCTGGTGGGGCACCGAGGGGCTCCCATGGTGAGTTTGCACCCTGGGGAGAGAGAGAAGGACAAGGAGGTAAGGCTGCTGCCTCAGCGCTCCTCCTCCCTGTGGCCATGAAGGGTGGGCACCATCTTCCCTCCCTGCCTCCCCAGCAGCCTGACTCTTCTTCCCAGCTGGCTCCCGAAAACACCCTGATGTCCCTCCGCAAGACTGCTGAGTGTGGGGCCTCTGTGTTCGAGACAGATGTGATGGTCAGGTGAGAGAGGCTGAGGCCAGAGGGCTACCTCGAGGTGGGGGAGGGAGGAGGAGGAGGAGGCCGGCCCTCCCCCAACGAGCCCTCCCTGTGTTCCCAGCTCTGACGGGGTCCCCTTCCTCATGCACGATGAACGCCTGGACAGGACAACAGACGTGGCCTCCGTGTTCCCTGCCCGAGCTGCAGGACACAGCAGTGATTTCTCATGGGCTGAGCTGAAGCAGTTAAATGCGGGGACCTGGTTCCTGGAGGTGAGAAGGGTCCTGAGCCGAGCCAACAGACATCGACAAGAGTCCTCCTAAAGGCTGGGGGCCAGAATGGGGACTAACTTTGCTGGGGCCACTTCTTGTAGGCTACAGAGCACTGTCTGGGGACTCCAGAGACCTAGGTTTCCTCCTGAGCTGGGCCAGCAGCCTTGGGCAAGGCACTTTCTTCCTGGGGCCTGGGTCTTCCAAAGCGCCTCTCTCCTCCCCATAGAGACCACCATTCTGGGGAGCCAGGGAGCTCTCGAGCCCAGAGCGGCAGGAAGTGGAGAACCAGACGGTGCCTTCACTAAGGGAGCTGCTGGTGGCAGCTGCCACCCTCAATCTGTCCATCATGTTTGACTTGCGCCGACCCCCACCAAACCACACGTACCACCACACCTTCATCAACTGCACCCTGGACACTGTGCTGAGTACCAGGGTTCCCCCGGCCATGGTGATATATGTGGGATCTCAGCTCCCCAATCCCTAGCTCCAGCTCCCCCTGCACCCCCCATCCTGTCCCAGCCTTGGTGCCATTCCCACTCTCTGCCCCCTGCTTTGGAGTCCCATAATGGTATCTTTCTCCCCCACCCCATCCCCTGCCTCCTCCAAAGTCTCTTGGCCTCTACTTGGGTTCAAGTCTCACCCGACTCCAGGTGCTCTGGCTGCCAGATGAAGACCGAGCCGAGGTCCAGCTCCGGGCCCCCGAACTTCGTCAGGTGTACGGCCAGAGAAAGCAGGACCGAACAGAGCGGCCCCAGCTCCTCAACCTGCCCTATCAGGACCTGCCACTGACAGACATCCAGTGAGTGTGGAGGGGAGAGAAGGGACCAGCAGGAGCCATTGGGGGAAGGCCAGGGTTAGCTGGGTACCTGCAAGCCTTCCCTTCTAGGGCCAAGGCACGCTAGCTGAACTGGGTGAAACACCTCTGCCACTCCCAGCCCCTCCATGCATCTAGGTCAGCAGCCTCATTTTACAGAGGAAGGAACAGAGGCCCAGGCAGGGAAAGTGACTTGCCCAAGGTCACAAGGAAGGTAGAGGCAGGATTTGAACCCAGGTCCCCTACTCTTTTCCCTACACCCCACTGCGTTCTAGGAAGAGCTGGAGAGAGATGTGTACAATGCCAAAAAGTTAAATGATCGTGTAAAATCAGGCTGTCCCCAACTTTGTGGGGGACCCAATTTGTGGATGACACCAGCTAGGAAACAGCTGTCCCTCCTGGGGAGCCCCTGACATCTGGCTGCCACCAACAAGTGTCAAGATCACTGGCTTTGTTTTTCAGTTGTGTCAGTGGTGTCCACCCTCCCTGACCCCATTTAGGGTTTCCTTATTTAACTGGAGTCATTTGCCAGATGAGGAAACTGCAGTGAACGGGGTTAAGTGACTTGTCTTTGGTTGCACAGCTAGTATGTACCTGAGGGTGGATTTGAACTCAGGTCTTCCTAACTCCAGGTCAAGTGTCCTACCCACTGCACCACGTAGCCGCCCTCTCTGGCTTTGGATTCACAAAAGCAAGGTTCCAATCAGGGGTGACACCTTGGTGGAGTTCCTTTCTCTCTCTGGGATTCTATTCCTTCCTCTGTCAAATGAGAAGCTTGAACTCAATGGTCTTTCAGGTCCCTTCAGAGCTGGATGCGAGATCCTAGGGCCTGAGGTTCTTCAGCTTAGAACTGTGCCTCATTAGTCCCACAAACATACCCCGTGGCAGACTCTGGCTTTCAGTGTCCATCTCTCCCACAGCTGCCAGTCTTCCTAAAGTGATTCCCCATTGTCGGTAGGAGACACACTTTGGTACCAATTGGGAGACATGGGAGACACTGGCACAGAACTGCCCAGCATAGTGTGCCCACATCAAAGACAGTGCTGGGCAGCCCCAAAAGATATGGGAGGTACACGGGCTGAGAGACAGCTCCATCCCCAATGTCCCCCTGAGCTATCCATGTCCAGCCTGTGGTAGATCAGCCCCTGTGGCCCGCCACACTAGGACACATTCCAAACTCCTCAGCCTGGTTTTGAAGGGCCCTCCCCGTCATTCATCTACCTCCACACCTTTGCCCAATTATTGCCATGCCTGCAATGGCCTTCCCCCTCAGCTCTACCTCTCAGAATCCTTGGCTTCCTCCAAAGCTCCCCTTTATGTGCCACTTCTCCCAGGAAGCCTGCCCTGCCTCCCTCTCATTGTTAGAGCTCTGTCCTTCAAATCACCCTGCACAGGCTTTGCAGTGTACATGTTCTGCCCCATGGAGCCAAGGGTTCTTTCTTGTAGGGCTCCATGAGGGTGAGCTGGCTTGTAGGAAGATGAATGGGGCATCTTGGGGGGCCCAGGGAAGAAGCTAGGGGACACTGCAATGCAAAGTGAGGGGTAATGAGGCGTCCAATTAAGGGAGAAGCAAAAAGGAGAGGCAGGAAGAGAGATTCTGAGGGGGAAAGTTGATGGGAATTGATTGGCAGCCAAAGGAATGTTGAGAGTGAAGGGATCAAGGATGAGAGAGCTGAACACTGGCACTGGGAGCCCCAAAGTGGGAATTTGGGAAGAAGGAGGGAAGGAAGGGCAGAGACAGAGAGAAACCAGAGAGATGGGGGGGGGAAGGAGGGAGAGAAAGAGAGGAAGAGCGGGGAGGGAGGGAGGGAGAGAGAGACAGAGACAGAGGGGGGCGAGGGAAAGAGAGAAGGAGAGAGAGGGAGAGAGAGAGAAGGAAAAGGATAGAAGGAGAGAGATGGGAGGGGAGACAGGGAGGGAGGGGAGACTTGGAGAAAAAAGAAGGGAGGGAGCTGCTCAGTTCCGTAGTGAGGACTTTGGGCTTGAGGTGAGCTGTCCAGCGCGTGCTGGGAAGTGCAAGTTAAAGTGCCCCAGAGAGACGGGACGTGGGCAGAGTGCCGCTCACGCCCACGCCCACGGAGGCCTTTTCTTCTTCCCGGTCGCCCCCAGCCGCCTGCGAGCCGACAACATCTCGGTGAACCTGTTTGTGGTGAACAAGCCGTGGCTCTTCTCCCTGCTCTGGTGTGCCGGGGCTGCCTCGGTCACCACCAACGCCTGCCAGCTGCTGCAGCAGCTGGCGCACCCGCTCTGGCTCATCGTAAGAACTGTTGGCTTCCCTCTCCCGCCGCCGCTGCCCCTCAGTGTCCCTGCCCGGCGGCTCACTGGTGATCTCTCTCTCTGCAGCCCCCCCAAACGTACCAGGTCATCTGGGTTGTCTCGGAGTGCCTGTCTGCCCTCACGCTTCTCTGCGTCTTCTCCCTGCAGGGGTGAGCGGCCTCGGGCCTCTGGGGCCCTGGAGCCTGAGCAGGCCCCAGCCTGGGAGCTGTGGAGGGGGCAGGGGCTGGCAGGCGGGCTGGCGGGCGGGCGGGCGGGCGGGCGGGCGGGGGGGCGGGCAGCAGCAGCAGCAGCACTCTACCGGCCTGACACTGACACTGTGACCCTTCCCTCCCCAAAGAAAATGTGCCAGGCGGAGAGCGAGCCCCGGTAAGTGCCACCCAAGCACTCCTGCGCCCGGCCTGCTCCCTGGCACACGCTCATGGCGCCCCCCCCCTGTTCCTCCAGGCCCCGAGAATGAGGTGCTGCTGCTGACCAGGATTGACACAACGGTGCCGGCCTGAGGGCCCGGGCGGAGGGGATGCAGAGAACCCTAACCCTAACACCGAGCACTGGGGGAGAGAAGGGCCTGCCGCGGGGCAGTGCGGCGAGGCCCAGTCGGGTGGTACGGGGCTGTCCCGAGGAACGCTGTGGACCGCTGTGGGTCTTCTCTCTGTCTTTCAATGAATGGAATCCCCCATATCGTGTCGTTTGTCTTCGGGGCTCCAGGGGGCGGGGACAACACCGGGCTGGGGAAGCTGGCAGCAACCCTGCTGGGGTACTGCGCTGGGCTGGGGGCTGAGGCCAAAGCCGTAGCCGCCTTCACCTAGCTTGCCTGGCAGCGCCACCCAGTGGTCATGGCTCCACCTCGCCCGAGGACCAGTCGGAACCGCCTTGCCTTGCCTTGCCTGCCTGCTTCTCAAGCCATTCCTTGCCCCCACCCCAGCCGAGCACCAGCTGAAGGCCTGGGCCCGGGGGCGGGAGAGGGCCTCGCTCTGGACTCCTGGACTTCATGTGCCCAGAAAGCAGCATGGTTCATTTTAATTTCCAATCATTTCAAGCTGGCCAAAGCTTGGATCCCAGACTTTACAGAGGGGAAACTGAGGCTTGGGAGAAAGGACATTGGAGAGCCAGCCTTCTCCTATTCTAGAGGGCAGAGCTGAGGCTCAGAGAGCAAGTGATCTCTCAGCATAGAGGGTTCAAATCTCAGCTCCCATCCTCTCTGGGAGACCTTGGCAGAGTCACATAACATCCCGAGGCCCTGATTCTCCACTTGTCATAGAGCCCAGTTAGTCCAAACTGTTCTTTCTAGAGGGAGAGATGCTTGTTTAAGGTGCTCCTGCCCAGCTCTTCTGCCTCCAGATCCTCTCTGGACTGGGACCCAGATTCCACTGCCCAGCCAGGAGGGGCACAACAGGCCTCCTTCACTGGGCTGAGGCCTCCTCCCACTTGTCGGGGTCCTGTTCCAGCCCTAAATCGACACCCCCTAAGGCAGGCTTAGCTGAGGCCAGTGACGCCAGTGCAGCTCCTGGTTCCTCCTCCACGATGCCTTCTGCAACATGGGCAGCCACAGGACTCTGTCTGACTTCAATGGAGGGCATCCGTGTGTGTCCACGGCAACAGGATGTGGGGATTACAGCAGAAGCAGCCTCTTGATTGGTGGAAGCGAGTTTGAATTTGCTCAGGAGGCTCCATCCTCCTCTACAGTCCCTCCTCTTTCCTCCCTCCCTCTCTTGCTCACATAGGTCAATGAGCTATGTAGGGAGGCAGCCAGATCGAAGGGCTCTGGGTGCAGATGATGGGAAGGCACACAGACCTGGCTTTGCCAGGAGAAACCTGGAGGTCCCAGACTGGGGGAGGGGGTCACTTTTGCCTTCATGTGACCAAGTCTGGCTTACTTTCAGCTCAGCTCCCCACCCTCCCGCTGGAAATCCGAGGGCCTAGCCCCCGCTCAGCTCCTTGCGCCCCCTCCTCCTGGCTCTTGGCCTTTCTGTGTGGCAGTCAGCTCCTAGCCTCGAGCCCCAGAGAGGGCTGGCTCACTGGGGTTCGAGTTCTCCTGCTCCATTATTTTTAGCTGCTGACTCACAACTCCTGGCATCCGGGGCTGGGGCTAGCGGGCTGGGCTGGGGGGCTATTAATAGAGCAGTTGCCAAGCTCCAACCCAGTTCAGTTTCAGGGCGACGCGAAAGCCGGCTGGCTCTGTAGCGCACCCTTTGGGAGAGCTCAGAGTCAGACAGGGGCCCGCCAGAAGCCTGGAAGGGGGAAGCCCGTTCTTGGCCATCCCACAGTTTAGACACTGGGATGGCCTGCTGGGGAGGGGGGGCAGCCCTCCACAGAGACCTGGGCCACAACGAGCAGGAGGTCTCACCCCCTTTAGAGAATGGGAGTCCTAAGGCCAATCGGGGGTGAGATGCCTGGGCCCTTGTGCCTGCATCCTCTGCCGTTTGCAGCACCACCTTGGCTCAATTCACCCAGCACAGGTCCCAGCTGGGCAACAGAGGAAGATGGGCTCTGTTGGGTTTTTCAAAGGCCCTCCTGCCTGGCAGCCACATTCTGCAGTAGGGCACAACAGGAAAATACAGAAGAAGTTGATGGGGGGGGGGACTGTGAGAGAGGGAGAGAGACTCAGAGACAGAGAGTGGGAGGGGAGAGAGACTGAGATAGAGGGAGGAGAGAGAGACAGGGGGGAGAGGGAGGGAAGGAGAGACAGAGAGGAGAGGGAGGGAAGGAGGGAGACAGAGGGAGGAGAGAGAGACAGAGGGAGAGGGAGGGAAGGGGAGAGAGAGAGAGAGAGAGAGAGAGAGAGAGAGAGAGAGAGAGAGAGAGAGAGAGAGAGAGAGAGAGAGAGAGAGAGAGAGAGAGAGAGCGCAAAAGGCCAAAAGAGAGGGAGTCAGGGAGACAGAGGAAAGAGGGACAGAGACAGAAAGAGGAGAATAAGAGAGAGAAGGAGCACTAAGGGGTTTAGGAGAAGCTTCCCAAAAAAGGGGGCACCTGAACTGAATTTTGCAAGAGGTCAGAGAGGCAGAGCTAGAGAGGTAGAGCATTCCAAGTAAGGGGAACAGCCTGGGCAAAGATCCAGAGGCAGGAGATAATGTGTTGTGTGAGAAATGGAGAGAAGGGAGGTTTGGCTGAACCCCAGAGTAAAGGAAGGGGGGGATATTGTACAGTAAGTTTATGTGGCATTAGGCCCATAAGGTAAAGGGCTTTAAATGCCAATGTGAGGAATGTACATTTTCTCCTAGAAGCAATAATGGGGAACCCCTGAGACTTCCCACAGGTATGGGCCCAGGCTGACCTGGGCCTTAGGAAGAGTTCATTTCAGTAGCTGTGCAGATGACTGATGGATAGGGTGGAGAGAGGAGGGACTGAGGCTACTGCAATAGTCCAAGCAAGAGGTGCTCAGGGGGGCGGCTGGGAGCCCTGTGGGAGGAGGTGGAATGGCCAGGGCTCAGCAGGGGGCTCCACAGGGACTCTGAGGCAGCAAGCAGAAGGGCACAAGGTGGCTGAGGAGGGAAGAGCGGCTCCTTCTGCTCCCACCCTTGACAAAGCAGCGCGGGTGACCCTTTTTTCTTGCTCCAAGGCCCAGACTCCCTTCTGCTAAAGAAGGAACCCCCAGACAACAACAGATCAGTAGCCCTAGGTAGGTCTCCAAGCCAGCTGCTGCCTGTTTGCAGGCAGGCAGGCAGGCAGGCAGGCAGGCAGGCAGGCAGGCAGGCAGGCAGGCAGGCGTGGGGGCAGCTGCCTGAGCTGCCATGGGAGCCAAAGCTCCTCTCTGCAAGTCCACTGGGGCCTCCATTCTACCACCAGCCCCTCAGCCCCCCTGGAGTGTCAGAGATGTGAAGCTCAAGGAAAATGAGAACTGAGCCTCCTCTCAGATGGGCTGGGACTTCAATCTCAGGTGTGAGCCAGCAGACGGGGGCAGCAGTACCACCCACTCCCCCACCCTGCTGGAGACCCAGGGTTCCAGTGTGTCTTTGGAGAGAGGGGGTGGTAGCATCCCACTGAACTTCCCCCTTTCAGCTCTGGCTCAGGCCTTGCTAGTTGCTTAGCAACAACCAGACCACCTGCAGGTATGTGGGGCTGCTCTTCGCCTTGGAAAGGGGTCGGGCTCTCTGGAGTCTGAGGTTGGGACCCTTATTCTGGGTAGAGCGTAACTGTTAGGGCTGGGACAGAGCCTGTGATTCTTAGGGATCTGCCTCCTTCGTTTTACAGAGGGGGAAAGTGAGGCCCAGAGTAAGGAAGGTACTTGCGGGAAGCTACCCAGAAAATCGTTGGCATTGGCAGGACTACAAGCCAGGTTTCCTGCTTGATTCGGAGCCCCTGCTTTTCCTTCCTCTTTCGCAGCAGCCTGGGGATGCAGTAGCAGAGCGCCCCAATCAGAACTCCCATTCTGGCACTTCCTCTCCAAAAGCTCTGGGAGGGAGGGGCAAGGGGAAGAAGACCAGGAGCTCCATTGGATGGAGCAGGAAGCTCAACAAGGGTCCAGCTGCTAGGAAGGGTTCAAGGCGGGATTCCTACTAGGTGCATCGGCTCATCCCACTGGGGTGAGAAGTCGGATGGGCCCATTCTTTCTCTTCTCCTTGGTGGCCAGGCTGAGGAAGGAGGTCTGAGGAAGGAGGTCTCAGATTGGGCGGTCTGTCCTCCCTCCAGGACTTGTGGGGGGGCGGGGGCGGAACAGGGAAGGTAGAGAGGCTCTGGCTCCAGGAAAGGGATCTGGTGCTTGGAGCGTTTGCCAAGGACCATGAATGCCCCCCAGAACCATTCACATAGGCTTGGCCATTCAGAGGCCAGTAGGTCCCACGCCTGATGGAGTTCTCCCCTTGGCCCCAAGAACTGCACAGCCACTCCTAAGGTTTCCCCTGGCCCACTAGAAGCAGAGGCAGACAGCTGGGGCCAGGAAAGCCTTCGGAGAGCAGCAGGACGTGGTGGTGGATGCCCGGGAGGTGGGCCACAGGAGAGTCCAAGGAGCTGGGGTCAGGCTGATTGCAGGGGCTCCTGCAGCTTCCAGCTCGCCCTGTGCCAAAAGCCAAGTTCCTGAGCCCACCTCCAGCCCTGGGCCTCATTCTCTTGAGCCCTCCCAGCCCCAGCTCGCCTGCCCATTCACACTAGATCCCCCTTCCTCCGTTCTGTTCTCTCGGGCTCCTCGGTGGGGGAAGAGCCTGTGGAGGGCCTGGAGATCTGTCCCTAAGGCCCTCTCCAGCCAGCTTGAGTGAGCTTTGGGGTCTTCCCCACACACACAGCCCTCAGAAGCCCCAGGGGGGCAATCGGCACCCTCTGCCAAACCTGGGCTTTAGAGGTCGCTGGTCAAGCAGCACTACACGGCCAGGGACGGTGGGAGCCAAAAAAGGGGAGAGGGAGGGGCGCCAGAGGAGGCAGCACAGCCTGCCTTCAAGTCTTCTCAGTTAAAGGATCCCCATGGCCCAGCCCCAGCCCCCTCCCAGGGCTCTCCCCTCTGGAGCAAGCCCCAGAGCGGGCAAGCTTCTTCTAACAGCTCTCTCCTAAATGCCGGTGGGCACAGAGAGTGGTAATGGATGGGATGGGGGATGGGGGACAGGAGGGCTTCCATAGTGGAGGCTAGAGCAGCCCGGGGGTCCCACTCCATGCCAGGTCCTCTCCCAAGATTTCAGGAGCTGGGCTGGGAAAGGGAGGGGGGAGGGGTTGCTGTGCAAGGGAAGGGGGGTAGGTAGTGGTAGATGCTTCTGTCCCTTTAAGGAGCTGCTGTTTAGCATTCCTGCTGCTGCTGCTGCCTCTGCCTGGATCTGCACACTGATTGGTTGAGAGCAACTGCTCTGGGAGCCAGGGAGAGATGCTCTTGACTCCACTCAGCTCCATCCTGGGGACCAGAGCAGGTGCGGTTCTCTCAGTAGCCAGCCTTCCCTTCCCCTTGGTCCCTCCCCCTAGCCACCTCTGGGCCTGGGCCCAGGAGCCACCACGGGCGACACGGAGCCACCAGTGCTGGAGGGGGAGCCTTGGGGTCGGGGCAGCGTTGGGGCAGAGGCCCCAGGACGTCCGCCCGGCCCCAGGCCCCGCTCAGCCCGAGCTCCCCCCCGGGTTCCCCCTCCTGCCTGGCCAGAGCCCTGTGACTGTGCCAGAGAGCCCAGTGGGGTAGAAGTGGCCGGAGGCTGGGGGGGGCGAGCAGCAGGGGCAAGTGCCATGCACAAACACCACCACTGCTGCAAATGCCCGGAGTGCTACGAGGCGACACGCCTGGCTGCTCTCAGGCGCCTCGAACCACCTGGCTATGGGGACTGGCAGGTGCCCGACCCCTATGGAGGAGGGGGCGGCAATGGGAGCAGCGGGGGCTACGGCTACAGCTCCCAGACCCTGCCCTCCCAGGCGGGGGCTGCCCCCACCCCTCGAACCAAAGCCAAGCTCATCCCCACCGGCCGGGATGTGGGGCCTGTGACCCCTAAACCTGGCCCTGGCAAGAGCACCCCCAAACTCAATGGCAGCGGCCCTGGCTGGTGGCCCGAGTGCACCTGCACCAACCGCGACTGGTATGAACAGGTACGGACCAGGGGAGCGGCGGGCTGGGCTGCCGAAGATGGCAGCTTGAGGGGGCTGGAGCCGGGGCTCGGAGGACTCGGAGAAAATAGTGATGCAGCTGGGGAGCAGGGAGTGTGAGAGAGAGAGCGTGGGGGGGGGGGGGTCTGGGCAGGGGAAGAATCTGGCCGTGTGGCTGCTCGCTATGGGGAGGGACAGATTTCCTTGGATTCTGGCATCCATCAGGTTCTTCCTTCATGGGGGCGGGGGGGGGGGGGGCTGAGTCTCTGGGGGAGAAGAGGAATCGTGGGTTTCTCTGTGTATGAGAGTGAAATCATGTATGTGGGGGGAGGGCTCTCTGGGTTTCCATGTGCCTGGATATCCGTGTGTGTGTGTGTGTGTGTGTGTGTGTGTGTGTGTGTGTGTGTGTGTGTGAGATGGCTCTGAGCTAGCTCTGCACAGGTCTCTTTGTGTGGGGGGGTGGGGGTGGGTGTCTCTGCATGTATGCCTGGATGGGCTCTCATGTCTAAATGTATGTGTCTGCTAGCATGTGGCCGTGTGTGTGCGCGCGTGCGAGCTCCAGCTTGGCATCTAGCCTGCTCTTCTGTGAGCAGTTTGATGGGCAGGGGAGGGGGAGGAGGTAAGTGACACCTCCAGGGCTCCAGGGACCCACCGCTCAGTAGTGCTGCCCTGTTGCTGGGACCGGTGGAGGTGGGCAGATGGATAGACTCTATTGTCCAAGGTGCTCAGCTGGGCCTCCCTCGGAGCTCGGCTCCTTTGTCTCCAGAACAGCAGCTCAGTCTCTGAAGTGGGGGGTGGGGGAAGGACAAGGGCAATGGTGGGGGGACAAGTGGGGCGAGCTTGTTCTGTGGGCACACCATGGGCATGGTGCCCAGCCCAAGGCAGAGGGCTAGGCAGCTGGCCCAGTGTGCCATGTCCCTCCCTGTGAGGCTTCCTGATGGAGTGGAAGGAGCCGGGTCTCCCTCTACTCCTGACTTTGAGCTGTTTGCCAGCTCCCTGGGTGCTGGGCACAACCTCGGCTTCTGCTCTCAGCCTAGCCGCCAGCTTAGAAAATGGAAGAAGCTTATGTATGTGTGAGGCAGCAAAATGGAGTCTGGGCCAGCAGAACCAGAGCCCTGGCATGCCATGTGTGGCGGAGTCAGGGGGGCGGATGGCTGTGGCCAGCTCTGCTGACAGCTCCTGGGCCAGCAGGACCGTCCTGGGCACGCTGTGGGAGCCAGGGGGCGGATGGCTGTGGCCATCTCTACTGACAGCTCCTGAGCCAAAGCCCTGAGGAAGGAGTGAGGAGGGGGAGCTGGGAGGGGGGCTGCCTAATGGCTCCCTGAGCTTCAGCCCCAAGGCTGGCCGTTCTGGCACATCCTCTCTTCTCCACGAGGGACAGGGACCAGGCTAGGAAGGCAGAGAGCTTCTGGCTTCTCCCCCAGCCTGCCCGCTGGCCAGCCCTCCGTCCCATCTCCATCCTTTGGCCCGGCCCGTCTTCCTCCCAGTTTAACCCTCCTCATCCCAAGGAGCCTTGCCCTGCCTGGAGGCTAGCATGGGCTACAAGAGGGAAGCTGGCCTTGTGGACTAGGGTTGCTTCTCCAGGGACTGGGGGAGAGTGGGGACCTGAAGCCCCCTCCCCCCACGTTCATCCCATCCGGAAGCCGTGGGGAGATGGACAGTATTGGCTTAGCCTGGCCCATCTTCCCAGAGACATGTGCTCGGGCTACACGGGTGGCTACCTGCTTCTCCATGTGTCTGTGTGCTTCTCTTCCCCCCATGCTGTGCACACATGGGACAAACGAGTCTGCCCTGAGACACTTGGCATCAGCCGATCAGTTCTCCAGCTAAGGTGGAGAACTGGCAGAGAGCTGGCAGCCGACAGCAGCTAACCACTCACATCCATCCCCATTTCAGAAGAACATCAGGGTGCGGGGGATGCAGTCAGGCCACAGCAGCCCCCCCCCAATGCATGTCCTCCCTCCCTGCTCCCCCCTCCACCACCCCCTCCAATTTCCTTGGTGACACCGATGCTGCGGGGGCCACTGGGTCTTCTTTGGATCCCCAGGGCCAATGATCAGAAGTGTGAGGGTTGTTAGGATCTGGGGAGGGAGGCTGAGAGGAGGTACGGGGGCGAGAGCTGGCACTGGCGGGGGTGGGGAGCCGACTGTCTGTCTATCCAGAAGAGTGTTCTCATATGAGGAAGGGCCATGTGTGTGATCATGCTGTATGTAGTGTCTGTCTGTCTGGCCTTCTCTCAGATGTTAAGTTGTTTTCTGGGGGAGGACAACTACTACTACTAGCCCCCCGGCTCCCTCCCATCCCCTGAAAGATGCTTGAGCTGCATCCCCAACAGTCCAGTATGGCCCCAGCTTCTCCTCTAGATGAGAGCATGTCCCCTGGCCTGGCCTGCCTTCCTCCCTGGCCTTAGTCCTTTCTGGGAAGCAGTGCTGAGCGGGCTGGAGAGAATCGGGCCCCAGGTGGGGAATGGATGGATCCCTGCTCCACACGGAGGGGTGAGGGGAGCCGGCTTCTTGGGTGTTCTTCAGGTCTAGTTCGAAGAGGACATCTCACTCCTAATTCAAGTGGGAAGCAGTGTCTGATGTGTGCCCTAGTCTTGGCAGCTCAGGGGACAGTTTGATGGGGAAGGAAGGAGGGAAGGAAAGAGGGAAGGAAGGAGGGAGGGAGGAAAGGAAGGAAAAAAGAAAGACAGAAGGAAGGAAGGAGGGAAGGAAGGAAAGGGAATAAGGAAGGAAAAAGGAAGGAAGGAAGGAAGGAAAAAAGAAAGAGAGAAGGAGGAAGGGAGGGAAGGAGGGAAGGGAGGGAGAGAGGAAGGGAAGTGAGGAAGGGAGGGAGGGAAAGAAGGAGAGATGGAGGGAGGGAGGAAGGAAAGGTTAGAGGGCTCAGTGCCCAGGCCATTTGGCTTCTTCTTCCATACTCTGTCTCTGCTCTCAGGCCAGCCCAGCACCCATCTTGGTGAATGCAGAGACCCTGGAGCCAAGTCTCTCGGTGAGTGTTCCCCTGTACTCCAGGGTTGAGGACATGGCTCCGGTCAAGTCTTCTGCTAAGCCCATCAGGACCCTGTCAGGGGTTGGAGTGTGGAGGAGAGGGCAGAATCTGTTCCAGAAGAGGCCCCCACCTAGGGTGGATTTTAGGCCCTCCTACTCTGTGGAGGGAAGGGGAGGTGGGGTTTGGGAAGACAGGAAGATGGGTGGGTGGGAGGATGGAAGAATAGGAAGGCACTGAAAGAACTGTCTGTGTCTGTGTCTCTCCCCAGGTAAATGGCAGTGATGGGATGTTCAAATATGAGGAGATTGTGCTGGAACGGGTAAGTCTGTGTTCAGGGAACAGAGAGAGAGGCAGGGGCAGCAGGAGACACCTACCAGGGGAGAACAGGCCTTAAGAGGAAAGGCTTGAGGCCACATCCATGCTTGAAGTTGCTAAGGAAAGGGTTTTAGTAGGTCCAAGAGGAAGGGGATGGGGAAACTGAGGCCTCCTGACAATAGTAGCCCAGCATGAGCTATGGGAGCCTCCAGAGACTAGGACTACAACTGAGGGATAGAGCTGCGAGCTTCTCTTCCCCGGTTCTCTCCCATCTCCTCCCTTGAACTCTCACAAAGGCCCTCTTCATTCTTGGCCTTGGGGCCCCAAATCTCATTTCCAGGTGAGAGGGATGGGGTGAATGTCCCTGGAGCTTCCCTCATACCATTCTCCAAAGGCCTCGGAGCTAATCTGCCTTCTTGGAAGTTAGCCCACTGGCTGAGAGCAGGGAGCACTGTACGTGTGTGTATGGGTAGCCAGAACCCTAAAAGTCCATATATGCCAGCCTCCTTCTTCACCTAGCACTGGACAGCTCCTGCCCAGCACACACACGTGTGCACATACATGCACATGCACGCACACACACACACACACACACAAGCCTTCCTGACTACTGGGGGACCCGGCCCCAGGAAGGAGGGAAGGGAGAGCTCAGGAAGCTTTTTTTTTCACTTCCTACTTGAACCTACTTGGGTTCTCTCTCCCCAACCCCTACAGGGGAACTCGGGCTTGGGCTTCAGCATCGCAGGGGGAATTGACAACCCGCATATCCCTGAGGACCCTGGCATCTTCATTACCAAGATCATCCCAGGCGGGGCAGCTGCCATGGATGGGAGGCTAGGGTGAGCTGGGGAGGAGGGGGGCACGGGGTCAGCAGACATATGAGATGTTTGGAGATGGTTCCCCCCCTACCTCAGCCCAGCCTGCATCGCTGCCACCCCCAGCCCCCACCCCAGAGGCAGAAAGGTAGGGAGGTAGCATGGCTCACAGTGGCCGTACTGGCATGTTTCCAGAGCCCTTGCACATAGGAGACAGCATGGACTAGTGGACCGGGAATGGGAAGACCAGGCTTCAGGGGCTCCGCCTTAACTTAGCCTTGTGGCCTGGGCCAGGTTGCTTCACCTCCCTTGATGCCTCCACTACTTGCTCAGGGGGGCTATGGTGAGACATGTCGTCCAGTGGTAGGGTGGAAAGCAACTGAGGTACTGTCCCACGGGGCACTCGCTCCACAGGGTGAATGATTGTGTGCTGCGGGTGAATGAGGTGGATGTCTCGGAGGTTGTCCACAGCCGGGCTGTGGAAGCCCTCAAGGAGGCCGGCCCTGTCGTGCGCTTGGTTGTTCGAAGGAGGCAGGCGCCGCCTGAGACTGTGGTGGAGGTCAACCTGCTCAAGGGGCCCAAAGGTGCGCTGACCCCTGTGGGATGGGCAGGCTTGGGGCCCTTCTCTCCACCCTCCATCTTGAGTGGGCTTGGGTTTCACTCATCCAGGGCTTGACGAGGGATCCAGGGGAGAGAGGTGGATGGCCTGTAGTGAGAGTAAAATCTTTGCCTCCCATCATGTCTCTTGCACCAGGCTTGGGCTTTAGCATCGCAGGTGGAATTGGGAATCAGCACATCCCAGGAGACAACAGTATTTACATCACGAAGATCATTGAGGGAGGTGCTGCCCAGAAGGATGGCAGGTTGCAGATTGGGGACAGGCTGCTGGCGGTGAGACCCTGCTCTGCCCTTCTCAGGGACAAAAGGGATGGGGGTGTGGAAGAAGGAGGGCTGGTTATCGCTGGCCTCTCTGGCGCTCTGCAGGAGAAAGAAGTAAGCAGATATTACTAAGTGAGGATGGTCTGCTCCATTTGTGCTGTGTCATTCTTTTTTAGGAGGTGGCTTCCCCCTCAGTCTAGAGTTTGAGTCAGGTCAGAGGACTGTAGTAGATTGGGCGCTGGAAGGGCCTTCGAAAGAGCCCGTGGAGTCCCAAATGTCCCTGACCCCCCAGAGCAGCTAAATGGGGGCTCACGCATCCCTATTCACAGCTTCCTGAGGAGAGGAGCCTTGCGAATGGTTGCGAAGGTTCATTGTGCTCTCTTCACCTTGGGTCCCCTACCCTGCTTCCCTTGCTCCTGCTGTGTGCCAGCCCTCCCCTCTCTGCCCACAGGTGAACAACACCAACCTGCAGGATGTGCGGCATGAGGAAGCTGTGGCATCCCTCAAAAACACATCTGATATGGTGTATCTAAAGGTGGCCAAACCAGGCAGCGTGCACCTCAACGACATGTATGCACCACCGGACTATGCCAGCAGTACGTACCCACATGTCCTTGGCCACAGCTGCTCTTCCCTTTCTCTGGGGCCCACCACGGCTGCCAAAGATCCCTGGCATTGGGGAGGGTGAAGACTCCAGAGCCTCCTTCTGGGTTGCTCTGGCCAGCCCAGAACCCTGAGAGCCAAGGGTGGAGGGCCGTGGCGGCTGCTGCTGGACGGGATTTGGGGGTAAGGCGGGCCCTGCCTCTTTTCTCTTCCCCAACTGCAGCCTTCTCTGCCTTGGCTGACAACCACATAAGCCATAACTCCAGTCTGGGCTATCTAGGGGCGGTGGAGAGCAAGGTCGCCTATCCGGCTCCTCCCCAAGTCCCCCCATCCCGCTACTCCCCCATTCCCCGGCACATGTTGGGAGAGGAGGACTTCACCAGGTAAGGACCTCCGGGGGCCACCCTGCCCTGCTGAGCCTGGGACACAGTGGAGGTCAGCCCCTGGTCCCTTCCCTTCATCCCTCTGGGCTCTCAGTCAGGTGGCCTTGGGCAAGTGTCTCCCACTCCCTGTGGTGTGACTTCCTCTTCTGCCCAATCAGGGGCCTCGGAGGGCCCTTCCAGCCTGGACAACCCTGGCACCCAGCTTTTGGCTCTCTGGCCCACCCCTTGAACCCCTCAAGGAAAAAGCAGCAAGTGGATGGCAAGAGGCCGGCAGGGGGCGCGTCTGCTCCCGGCTGCCCAGATGGGGGGAGGGGACCCTTTGGCTCACCCACGGGAGCCCCGTGGAGTGTGTGGAGCTCAAGGGATGGCTGGCCAATTCTAGAAGGAGAACTACCAAGTTCCTGGACTGCTCAGATTTGGGCTCGAAGGCCTGGAGCAGTGGGCCTCAGGCTGTGGTGCCCCCTGTGGATTTCAGGCCCTGCAAGGCCTAGCGCCTCAAGGCATTTAGAGCCCTCCCTCCCCCTCCCCCTTTCCCCCTCCCCCCCTCAGGCCGGTGCTCTGAGAGCCTTGAAGGCGCCTTCTTCCCGCCTTTGGCACTGCGCAGGCGCAGGCGCAGGCGCAGGCGCGCTGAGGACCGCCAGCTGAGGGGTGACAAATCGAGACCTAAGCAGCTCGGGTCCGGGCCATGAGTCGGGGGGCGAGGCAGCCGTGGGAGGGGTCGGGCAAGGCGGCCCAGGAGTCGGGGCCTGGGGAGCCCAGCCGTACCATGGGGCCCCAGTGGAGCCTCTTGGCGGTGGCCGGAGCTTGGCAGTCGGGCAGGGAGAATAAGGCTGAGGAGAAGGATGAGGAGGCCAAGCGAGGGGAGGAGGGGGAGGGGGGGGAAGAGGAAGAGGAAGACCAGGAACAGGAGCTGCCCAAGGAGGAGGAGGAGGAGGACAAGGAGGAGGAGGAGGAGGAGGAGGAGGAGGAGGAGGAGGAGGAGGAGGAGGAAGAGGAAGAGGAGGAGGAAGAGGAGGGCATGGAGGAGGAGGAGGAGGAGGAGGAGGAGGACGATGACCAGGATCGGGAGCCGCCCAGGGACGAGGAGGAGGAGGACTGGGAGGATGAAGACTATGAGGATGAGGAGGAGTTCATGGATCAGGAGGAGGAAGAGGAGGAGGAGGAGGGCGGTGAGGAGGAGGAGGAAGAAGAGCAGCAGCAGGAGGGGGAGAACCAGGAGGATATGGATGTAGAACAGGAGGAAGAGAGGGAGGTGGAGGAGGAGGAGGAAAAGCAGCAGCAGGAGGGGGTGGGGGAGGAGGCCAAAGAGCCCGAGGAGGAGGTGGTGGAGGTGGAATGCCAGGTCAGTGATGCCAGCTACCACAAGGAGGAGGAAAATGATGAGGGGATGGAGGAGGAGGAGGAGTCTGAGGAAGATGAAGACGATGCCCAAGACTATGACAATGATGAGGGCATGGAGGATGATGATGAGGAAGACTGTGACCATGACAATGATGACATGGATCCAGAGGAAGAGGCGCAGGGGTTGGAGGAAGACTACCAGGATGAGTATGTGGATGAGGAAGAAGATGCCCCCCAGGAGGAGGAGGAGGAAGAGGAGGATAAAGAGGGGGTCTGGGCCGAAAGCCCTGGGGGCGTCCTGTTCAGAGGGCCACAGCTGAGTGCCTGTGAAGAGACCCTGCAGCCCCAAGGGGGCACCTTGAGCTCAGCCACTGCCCTGGCCCCCTCCTCCTCCTCCAGGGCCCTGAGGCCCAGAGAGGATGCCAGGTAGGAGGAGTGGGTCTGGGGGTCCTCACTGACTAACCGACTTCCTGAAAGGCCTTTCCTCAGCTCCTGCTCCACCTCCCAGGGCCTAGGACTTGGGCAGCCTCTGGTCCTCTGGATAGCTTGGCCTCTTGGGTCCTGAGGGCAGAGGAGCAGGAAGGGCCGCAGGTTCTGGCTTCGAGATTCTGGGCTCCGGCTTGAATGGGAGACTTGCTCTTTATTCCCTGGCATTGCCCTCCCTAAGGAAAGACAAGTTGGGCTTGCTCAGTGCCCGTCCCCTTTGGGAGGGCTCCCAGGGCCGTCAGCACTTCTGGGGTTCGCTTTTCTCGACCCCTCCCCAGTTCGAGTAAGCATCCAGACACCCCCTTTTTTCTGGCTCCCCACCTAAGAGAAGCCCTGCTGCAGCTGTGACTGCTGGGTGTGTGTGGATCTCTCTCGGTATCTAGTCGTAAAGGCTGCTGGGAATTGCAGCTTGTAGAACTAAGTCAGCGGGTGCTTGCTGGGAGGGGGCTCCGGACCTCAGAAAATCTACTCAGATCTAACCATCTTAGGTGGCTGCTGCTTCTCCCTGCCCCACCCCTCCCCGCGGCACCCCGTCGCGGTGGGACGGTGGAGAGCGGGAGAGGCTTCTGGGTTGGGGGCTGCAATGGGAAGAGCCCCGAGGCTGCCGAGAGAAGGAAGCCGGGCAGCCCCTGCCCTAGCTGGCCTCTGTCCTGGCTGATTCCGCTGTTCTTCCCCCAACCCCCCCAGAGAGCCCCGGAAGATTGTATTGCACAAGGGCTCCACCGGCCTGGGCTTCAACATCGTAGGCGGAGAAGATGGAGAGGGCATTTTTGTCTCCTTCATCCTGGCCGGGGGGCCGGCCGACCTGAGTGGGGAGCTGCGCCGAGGAGACCGCATCCTCTCGGTGAGTGGGCAGAGGAAGGAGCGGAGCGGGGCCGGGCCACGCCGGCGTCACTCCTGGGGGGAGGGGCAGTTCTGGGAAGCCCCCTAGTCTGGGGGAGGCGGGGTTCGGCTCACTCCCTGGCCGCTCTCTCCGACCAGGTGAACGGAGTCAACTTGAGGAATGCCACTCACGAGCAGGCCGCCGCGGCGCTGAAGCGGGCGGGCCAGTCGGTCACCATCGTGGCCCAGTACAGACCGGAAGGTAGGAGGCTCCACCCCTCCCAGATCGCCGATGCCCAGGGCCTGCCCCGACCGCTCGGCTCAGGGCTTTGCGGGAAAGCAGGCGCTGGGTCCCAGCGCGCTCTCTTTGTGTTGGGCCGGGGGCGGGGCTTCGTATGCAAATGACAGGGAGGCCCAGGTGCCCGGGAGGCTCACCTCGGGCCGGGAGTGCAGGCCCGCGGGCGCCGATTGGCGGGGGCGGGGCGGCCTCGGGCGCGGGCCCGCCCCCTCGCCCCGCCGCCTCCGCCGCCGCGGCCGCAGCCTGCTCCTCCTCCTGCTGCTGTTGCTACTGCCGCCGCTGCTCCCCCTCCAGCGCCCCGCTTTGTGTCCCCGGCCTCCCGCGCAGGACGGAGCCCGGGAGGACTGGCCGGAGCTCGAGGCCCCGGGTCCCATACCAGGTGAGCTGGGGTGGGCCGGGAGACGGAGCCCTCAGTTTCCCCGTGGTGCGTCCGTCCCAGCTGCTTCCGCCGCGCCGCCGCCGCTGCCGGGGTGCCTCCCCCCCCCCCCCCCCCGCCCCGAGCCCAAGGCCCGGCCTGGGGGAGAGGGGTTCTGTTGTAACGGCACAACCCACTCCTCTGCCCTCTCTCAGGGCGCCTGGCCTTGGCTCCAAGGAGCCGGGAGGGGGGGCCCGCTGCCTCGGACCCCAGCTGAGTTGGAGGTGTGGGGTTCGCCTTTGGAAGGCGGCTGATCCCATTCAGGGCCTGCTTCTGTCGCCGCCGAGGAACTCGGGCCTCCGGGGACATGGCCGGCCTTTGGGCTCCCCCTCGGGGCGCAGCTGTGCCTCCAGGATCAGACCCTGCTGCAGCTTGGGGGGACTGACTCCCACTTGGAAGGGGGGAGTCCTGGTGGTACCTGGAGGGCCGTGCTTAGGTGGTCCGGTGTGCCCCATCTCCCTGATTCTCCTCGACTCCCAGGTGGCCAGGATTGCCTGCCTGCCGCCGACGCCCCTCCCCAGACCTGGGCTTCTGCCGGGCCCATAGCAACAATAGGGCAAAGTCTGGGCCTCTGCCCCTGGCTCACACCTGCCTCCGAGAAAACTTGTTTTCTGGTTTTGAGACCCAGGAGTCCCCTGCTGCCTCCCCCCACGCTAAAAAGACACGATTCTGGCTTAGGCCTTCAGTGCACCTCCCTTGCCTTGGAGGTCCAGAGAGTAAGAGCTGAGGAAGCTCCAGGCGAGCCCAGTGGCGGGGTGGGGGATTCGGGGCAGGCATAGGTACCACCAGCTCCAAAGCTGCCCGGGCACAGGGCACCTGAAGGGAATTTATGAGGAAGCACTGAGAGAACTAAGAGGAGGGAGAGAAGGTAGCCAGAAGCCGGGACCTCTCCAGAAGCAAATGAACAGCCACCATACAAAAGTGCCTCTGGGAAAACACTGGCGGCCCAGGGAGGGGATGAGGAAGCTCCCAAGCATCTTTGCCCCTGGCTACTGGAGCCTTCCAGTCTGCTTTGTGGGTCGGTCCCCTGCCTCCCGGGGCCAGGCCACACTTCTGGCGCGGGTGCTGGATTTGGAGGCCAAAGAGATGCTCTTGAACTTCTGCCACTTGCTGGCTGTGTGACCTTGGCTAAGCCCCTTCAAGCTGGAGAGCTTTCTCCCAGGTGCCTCCATTTTCTGAGCCCCAGCCTTCCTTGGGTGAGCTACTGGACTTTATGCTCCGGCTAAATTGGATTACTCTGCGCTCAGTTCAGCCTTTTCCTGCTTCCTGTCTTCCAAAGGTTCTACCCTGGTCCCCAGTCCTTAGAGGCCCAGCTCAAATGTCACCTCCTTGAAGCCCTGGTTTGCTTCGGTTTTGTCCCCTTCTTTTTCCTGCTCCTTGGACAGTTATCACCTGTTCCGGGGCTTAGTTCTTTGGTGCGCCCCACTAGATCGAACATCCATCCTTCCACTCCCAGGCACTCGCTCGATCTCCATCTCAGCGCTCTGGCTGGACCCAGGCTCCATTGCTTGGCCAGCATATTTCCTAGGTGCCCCATTTCATTTGCTCAACTTTGCCTCTTTCCCCCTGAGGGCTGAGCTCATCTCTTCTTCTTAAGGGCAGCTGCCAGCATAGAATTATTTTTTCCTTTTGTTCCATGCCTCCCCTGGGGCTCCTACATGCAAAAAAATCAAGTTCTCTCCCCCTTCCCCCCTTCCCTCAGAATTCTTGTTCCAGGGAAGCTGGTTTTTTTAATGGAGGGTTTTTGGTAACCCTTTTCCAGAGTATGTTATAAAGGCCAATTATTGGGGATGTCTACTAAGGAAATTCATACAACTAAAATCTCTTGGCAGAACAGCCAGCTAGCCTGTATTTGCCATCCAGGCCCATTGAGGCTGTTCCTTAGATGGCATGTCTATGGAGCAGAAAAGGATCTTAGAAATGAGCCCCCTCATTGTGATGGTGAGGAAACTGAGGCCCATAGAGACCTTGTCTAAAGCCACAGGGTCCAGATCTACTATACCACTGCCCTCAGAGAGCTTCAGAGTTACTACTTGGCAATGTCCAAGGGCTCAGAGGTTCGTGGTGGCAGAAATCTGGACCTCCAAGTGCCATTAGTCATCTAGGCCAACTCCTTCATTTTGCAGAGCAGGAAGCTAAGGCTCAGGGATAAAAGCTCACAAGATGGGAGAGCTTAAAAGATCTTAAACATCAATGAATCCAATGTTCTCATTTTAACTGAGGCCCAGAGAGGGGAAGGGACTTGTCCAAGGTCATGCAGCCACTTGGTAGGGGTAGATCATTTGTCTGGAACCAGATGGCAGCTCTTTGTTCCACTCCCCTGTGGACTTGATCTGAGAGGCCCTGAGGTGACCTCAAAGTTTCCGTCCAGATCGAACATTTTAGAACAAAAGAAATGTGGGGAAAGGCAGCAGATACCCATACATACTGCGCAGGTGTACTTCTTATATACTCCATGGATGTGAAGGGGAGCTCCCCCCCCCAAGAAAACAACCTCAACAACAGCTGATAACAGAAAAGAAAAGGAAATATATATATATATATATATATATATATATATATATATATATATATATATATATATATATATATATATATATATATATATATTTGCACATATCAGGCTGGGGCATGGATGGGCCAACAAAGTGGGGAGGGGAGGGAGATGAATGACAAAGGAAGAAGGAAAACCCATTGGGAATAGGACATGTTTATGTGGTAAGAAGAGCAGGACCAAAGTGGGGGGCAAGTGCTTCAGAGTGCAATGGAGGGCTCAGGGCCTTGGGGAACCAATGTTTTAACTCCTGATGCCTAAATAGAGCTGTGCAGAAAGAAACCTTCCTCTTCCAGAGCAAGTCCTCATTTCCATGAAATAAGGAGATGTACTGTTTGAAGGCATCTTGGGGAGGATCCCCTTATTAGCAGAGCTGGCCCCCCACTTTCTCCTGTGGAATCCTTTCCTCTCCATATCCAGGGTTAGGCATAGTGCTTAAGAGATGCCCTTTCTTTCATTCTTCTAATCTAAGGAACCAAGGATTTGGAGCTAGCTGGAAGTGGCCTAGTAATCTTGTCCGAGCTCGGAACCGTGTGTGTGTGTGTGTGTGTGTGTGTGTGTGTGTGTGTGTGTGTGTGTGTGTGTGTGTGTGTGTGTGTGGAAGTTAGAAGAAGCAAAGTTAGGTTTGCTTTAATGGAACAACTCGGCCAAGTGGGGCCAGCAGGGGAGGAGATGGGCCCTTGACTGGAGGTCTTTAAGCAAAGCAAAGGCAACCACTTCTCACAGGGCATTCTTGTCAGGTATAGCTTGGGCTGAGGTCTCTTCCAACTTTGACATCTGGTGACAGGCCTAGGGTTCCAGCTGGACAGAATCTTAGTGATGACATCAGCACAGAATCCCTGTATTTAGTGCCAGAAGCATCCTCTGAGACCTAGCTCTAGGATTTAGGAATATCTAGTCCAATACCTCCCTCCCCCTTAACAGAAGGAAATGACCTGCCAGAGATCAGGCACTCAGTTTCCTCTTTGTAACACAGTGCCTAGAACTCCAGGCTTGATTTTGGTAGGCTTCCTGATCCCCTACTCCCCCAACCCCCCCCCTTTTTTGCCACTGCTCTGAAACATAGGAGTTGCTAACTGAGAGGTGCTTGCTGAGGGATGCTGTTTCCCAGCTTCATTCTCAGTTGCTTCAGACCATCATAAATTCAACAGTTCTACCTGGCTCCTAAAAATCACATGAAGTCTGGAGAGTGTGTCTAGTCCAGCTTTCAAACTGTTGTAAAAAGTGTCGACGTTTGGCTTCTAAGGGGGTTCTCCACGTTCTTTTGTAGTGGAATGATTTTTCTAACTGGGGGGGGGGTCATCCAAGAGAGAATGACCTTCCTCTTAGGGATCTCTTGGTTTGCACTTGGTTTTGGTTTTGTATTTTTCTTCGATTTGGGTTTTTTTTTTAACCATGGAGATTTTTCTGGAAAAGTTGCAATGCAGAATTCCAAGACAAGCCAGAAATTGGTCACTTAAGTAAACCCGGAAACACTCATTTATGCCTAGCACTCTGAACTGGAATGTAAAGTCCAGGCGGGTGGGGGTGGAATGACCGAAGGAAGGATAAGGCTTGCAGGGTGAGGAGTCAGGGCTGCTATTTACCTACTAAAGTAATGCGCCCCCACCCCCAATGGGAAAATGGGTCCAATCTCCCTTTATGTTAGATCAGGACTTCTTAACCGGGGCTCCATGGACTTATGGATATATTGGGGGGGGGGGATGGCATCTTTCCTGTTACTAACCTCTGACTGAAAGTTGGCCTTTCCTTTAATCACATAAAAACATGATTCTGAGAAGAGGTCTGTAGGCTCCACTGGAGTGCCAGAGGGGTCTGGAACACCAACAAGGTTAAGGAACTGTGTCAGATGGAGATGGACGCCCAGCTGCCCTCCTTTTGTCTTGGCTTGGCTGAGACTGAAAGACGGAGAGGCTTTCGAAGCCCCTAGAAAAGGATTGGGAGGGGGACGGGGGACGGGGAATGTGGAGCTTTTCTTCTCTCTCTCTCAAATTCACCTGAGGCTAGAAGAAAGAAACTTTGAGGACTGTGTCTGCTTCCATTACTTAAAGTTGCTTACCAGATGGAATGGGACCCAAATGAATTCTGCCTCTTTTATTGGGTACAGTCTCTGCCTCGGTACTGACTGGAGTTGTAAAGGAAGGAACTTGGAAAGCCTGCTCTTTGACCTAAAGGTACTTGTGGTCTGATACCAACAAGTGCCAGGAAGGTGTGGGGAGCTATTAGGGGTGGAGCACTCCAGAAGGGGACAGACAGAGAGAGAGAGAGAGGAAGGGAAAAACTGAGAATGAGGGAAAGCAAAGACACAGACAGGGGAAGTGAGAAAGAGAAGGGGGGAAGAAAGAGACAGAAGGGACAAAGGAAATAGAGATGGAGAAAGAAGAGGGAGAGAGAAACAGGAAGAGACCGTGAGAAAGAAGGAAAAGAGGAGGGAGAGGGAGACAAAAGGATGCAAGGAAGAGCCCAAGGGGAGAGACAGAAGGAGAAAATGAATAAAGAGAAGGAGGAAAGGGGGAAGGAAGAGGGTGGGGGAGAAACAAAAGGATGCAAAGGAGAGACAGAAGGGGGAAGAGAGGAAAAGGGGAAAGGACAGAAAAAGAGAAGGGAGAGAGATGGAAGGAGTGGAGAGAGAAAGGAAGAAGAGAGACAGAAGGAGGGAAAAAAGGTGGGAGGACAAAAAGAGAATCATTAGAGAAGTGTTCAGCTTGAAGCCCACAGAAGGATCCCAAGGAACCTGCTTGAGGTCCTAGGCACACTGAGAGCACTAAGGATTTGTTTGCTTGGCTTCATCAAATACAAGGATGGCTTGTGTCGTTTTATTATTTATGGCTTGCCTTTCCCGGGAACCCAATAAGGCATCATGGCTATTGGAGGTGCCTCCTAGTCATCTGTGTGAAAGAGAAGGGGCATTTGTTTACCTGTGTTTGCTTTCCTCAATCCTGGTTTGATTCAAAGGCAGTTCTGGGAAAGGGGGTGGGGAAGCCTCAAACTGAGCAGGGCCGCTGGACTGGATAGGAGACCTCACTCTCCTACTAATTAGCCTTAAACAAATCATTTCACCTTTGAACCTCAGCTCTTCTCAGGCTTTCTTTGTTTCCTTTCTCTTGAGGGTGGCACTGTCCCCAGTCTCCAAGCATTGTAACCTCAAGGGTTGTTCTGAATTCTCTCTCCCACCTTCTTTCTCTCTCCCTCTCTTTCCCCATGGCATCTCCCCCCTCCCCATATCTTAACTGCAGCCCCTTCTCTGCACTCAAATTTTAGCTATCCTAGTTCAGTTTCTCCTTACCTCTTACCTGGATTTTTGTAATAGCCCTTTAATTGATGACCTCCCTGCTTTCCATCTCTTCCTTCTCCAGTCCAGCTTCCATTCAATGCCAAAATAGGCTTCCTAGGGCAGAGGGTTAACCCAATTTAAAACACCCCCCAAAATGTTTTAATAAATTTGCCTAACTATAGCCATGCTTCTTACAAATCCCCAGACACCTCCCCTCTCAAAGTGCATTTTCTGGGGGAAAAAATGAGGCCATCCCATATGTTATCAGGTGAGGCCCTCCCAGTGTCTCCCATGATGCCCCTTCACACTCCTACAGCCAGCCAGCCTGGTCTCCTTGTGCCTGAAATGCTCTCTCTGCCTACTTTACTTCTCTTCAAGCTCCAGCTTGGGGGCCCTTTCCTGAAGAAGGCCTCCTCCGTCTGTCCACTCCTGCTCATTGAGACTCTCAGAGAGAGTCCACATCCCCCTTCTTGAGAAGAGACTATTGTTGGAACCTCTGGGTCTATAGCACCCAGCCTTGCACAGCTGTTCACTTGATGGGGTTGGATGAGATGATTCCCCAAGACCCATTTTAGCCCTTGAGCTGGGCAACTGTGCCAGTTCCCAGGGGGATGTGAAAAGAGCAGTGGATATTTAGAGGAGAGCAGGCAGTCTTCCCGTCGTAGGAAAGGGGCTTAGGGCTTGGAAGGGCTCTCTTTTTTTTTTTTTTTTTTTTTTTTTTTTAGTCTTTTCATGGCTTAATTTTATTTTTTTTTTTTTTAAATATATTTTATTTGGTCATTTCCAAGCATTCGTTAAAGACATAGATCATTTTCTTTTCCTCCCCCCCCCAACCCCCCATAGCCGACGCGTAAGTCCACTGGGCATTAGATGTTTTCTTGATTTGAACCCATTGCTTTGTTGATAGTATTTGCATTAGAGTGTTCATTTAGAGTCTATCCTCTGTCATGTCCCCTCAATCTTTGTATTCAGGCAGTTGCTTTTTCTCGGTGTTTCCACTCCCATAGTTTATCCTTTGCTTATGAATGGTGTTTTTTTCTCCTGGGTCCCTGCAAGTTGTTCAGGGACATTACACCACCACTAATGGAGAAGTCCATTACGTTCGATGATACCACAGTGTGTTTGTCTCTGTGTACAATGTTCTCCTGGTTCTGCTCCTCTCGCTCTGCATCACTTCCTGGAGGTTGTTCCAGTCTCCATGGAACTTCTTGGAAGGGCTCTCTTGAGAAACAAGTTTCAACTTGGCACAGTGGAGAAAGGGTGGGAGTTCAGACATATGATGGTAAATAGATGTGTTTATATATTTATAGAAAAGAAAAGGGAGTTCATGCATGTTGTTAATTGTTAAAGATATAAAAAAAGGGAATTCATACATGTAATTGGTAAATAAATGTGTGTGTGTGTGTGTGTGTAAAAGAAAAAAAAGAGAGAATTCAAGCCCCACCTCCCCAAGCTGGCTGTTTGGCTCTAGTCAGGTCACTTAACCTCTCAGAGTCTGAGTGTAAAGAAGATTGCTGATCTGCATTGGGGGAAGGAGTTTCCTCTCTGGGAATTCCTGTCCTGATGATGATTTTCACCAACCTTGACCCTACAAGTGTGTCTTGACTCTGTGCATGTATTGAAGCAGGATTGCAGTCATTCCGAAGGTCCTCAAAGGCAAGGGCCATTGCTTTGGTTTTGCCTCCCCTATGCACTAGGGAAGGCCTGGAGGGAGGGCCCTGGTCACTTGGGCTCAGATCCCTCCAAGGGCTCTTGCAGGGTGATCCTCTAGTGTTGTCTCGAATCCCACAATGAAGGCATTTGTTGCTCTGACAGGGATGGAACTAGGAGCCAGAGGTTGCTGGTCCTTGAAATTCACAGCTGTTTACTGAGCTCCTGTGGACCTGCCTAGCTTTCTACTCAATCCTTCCTGCTGCCTGTGCCAAGGGGCTTTCCTCCCTGTCTCCTGGCCTGTGATAGGCACTTCAAGCAGAGCCATCTTTTTATCTTTCCCTTGTGTTCCCCAAGATGAGAGAGGTTGGTAGTTAAAGAGTAGGCTGAACCTGGGAGCTTGGCTAGGGTACCCTGGTAATTGGTATCATAGAAACAGATCCCAGCATTCTTGGGCTCGAATTCTCTTCACCCAGAGAGGGATTCTTGAAGTGTTCCTCTGTGATGATTTCCACCATGGGCCCAAAGAGCTCTTTCCAGGTCCCTGCAGTCATACTTTCTAGGGCCCTTTGCCAGAAGTGGGGTCTAAAGTGGACCAATTTTCCAGTCTAATGGAGACTGAGGAATTTCGATTGCCCTAACTGTTGAAGTGACTACTGAGGGCACTTGATTGCAGAGGTTCTAATTTGACATGCACTAAAACACAGAAATACATTAGCAGAAGTTAGGTGGCCTTGCTGGGAAGCTGGGTGCTCCAGCGTTGATGGGCCTGCCTGCTTGTTAAGTAGGACAAGCCGTTCTGTACTAAGATACTCCATAAACTGGAAAGCTGACAACATTGTCGTTTCTGTTCCTCTTGCATTACCTAGAGCGAAGCACCTTTGTCTAAAGGTGATTCCTTAGGGTCTTCGGGTGCTCCCAAAGGGAGGCAAGGAAGAGGCATGGGTTTCAACAGGCCCAAAGGTTTGGCCACATTTTGCAATCAGTTAGCGCTGACACAGGGACCTTAGAAGTCATCAGATGTGGCCCTTTCACTTGACAGAGGAGTAAACTGCTGGAAGGACTTGCTCTCTACAGTGACTGGTAGACCAGGGTTCTTGAATCTCCTGCCCCCTTTGACCTTTCTCCAAGTGGCATGGGTTAGTGGGTAGAGTCGGGGTTCAAAGCAAACCTTTGGCACCTTCAAGTTGTGTGACCCTGCACAAGTCATTCGATCAACAGCTCTTTATTTAGCAGGTCCTACTAAATGTCTCTGTGCCAAGTGCTGAGGATCTAGAGAAAACCTCCAAGTGTCCCTGCCCTCCAGAGGCTTATATTCAGTTAGAGGTTCTAGGCAGAACCCTTTTTCACATTTTCTCAGGCACTTCTTACACATGCTCATGTGATCCTTAGAGGAGTTCCAGAAGCTAGGGAGCTGCTCTTAATGCCATTTGCATTTTCCAGCTGAAGAAGTCAAGGCATGCAGAGCTGAAATTACACATCCAAAGAAGGATTCAAACCTAAGTCTTTTGGACTCTAACCTTAAATTCGTGCCACACTGCCTACCACAGTGACCTTGCTGAGCCCGTATGAGACTAGCAAGCCAGTAGGGCCTTAGAGATGGCAAATGGACAGAAGACGGCCAGCCAGATTCCCAGGGACAGGTCTTCCCACCAGGACATGAGATCCAGGCCTGCTTTTGTTTTGGTTTGTTTTCATTTTGCCCATAGAATGCTTTTAAAAAAATTAATTTTTAATTTGATGAAAAACAAAAGTGAGCATTTCTATAGACAAACTAGAGCACCTGAAGATGATTGCAAAAAAGAAATTTCAGATCTTCATCACATACAGCATTCTTTTCTTTTAAATTCTCTAATAAATTCAAACTATTAGTTTCACAGCCATCCCATTTGTGTTTCCTTCTGAACTTTTCCTGACGCCTATGCATTTATTTATTTTTTTATTCAAAACATTTTATTTAATTAATTTAGAATATTTTTTCCATGGCTCCATGATTCATGTTCTATCTGTGTGTGCCCCCCCCCCACCCCATAGCTAATTAGCAGTTCCACTGGGTTTTACATGTGTCATTGATCAAGACCCATTTCCATAGTGTTGATATTTGCATTACGGTGATCACTTAGCGACTCCTATGCATTTAAAAAATGCTGGGGGGGGGGATTCCTTCCATTTTGGGATGATATTATTGCTAAGCCCCTTTCCTCTCAACTCATTCCCTTCCCTTGCCCCAGAAAAAACCCAAACAAGAAGGAACAACAAAATCTTTTATAAAAAACAAGCCCGCGTTAGCCATGTCCAGATGTGGGTGTCTTCCTTACTGTTCCTAGATCTCGTGTCTGGTGAAGCCCTTCTCAAAATTAGGTGATGGAATAGATGAACTCAAACACAGAGGAAGACAAAGGAGACTGATTCTATTCATACACCACGGTTTGAATTTTAACTTCATTTTGCTGAGGGATTCTCAGGAGTCCTTGCAGTAAAATGTAAGCCTCCAGAGGGCAAGAACTGCCAAGCACCTGTAACCTAGAGGACATTTGTTAAAAAGAGTCCAACTGAACCTCCGAAAGCTTGCGAAACTTGAGTTAATTTACCTTCACCGTATCACAATGAAAACGGAGGAGCAGTCAGTTTTTTAAAAAACCACATCTCATTGTGCTGCTTGAAATCCTCCCTCATCTCTCTTTCAGGAGACAGGTAGCCCCAGCTTCATTGGCAGTCCTCTGGGAAGGAACGTGGCTGCTCACGTCATTTGGCAAAGTTCTGAAGTCTTTCAGAATTGTTTTTCTTTACAGTGTGGTTGTTCTTGGAGACTCACCTCTCCTGGTTCTACTCTCCTCGTTCTTCCTGAAACCACCCCTTAGGATAATAGTAATAATAATGACTTCTTTGGCCATTCCCCCAGGCAGCTGGCACCCTTCCTTATAGTTTCCAGTTCTTTGCCATGGCAAATAGAACAGCAGATACACATGCACCTAGATAGGTCTTTTCTTTCTGATTTTTTTGATGTAGAGATTTTGCTGGGTCAAAAGGCCTGTACAATTTTGTGACTTTCTGGGTATAGTGGCAAACTGCTTTCCAGAACAGCCCCTGTCTCTCCCACAGACAATGCACAAGTGTGTCTGTCTTCCTACAGCCCTTTTAACAATTGTTATTTGCCTTTTATGCCGTCTCTGCAAATTTGTGGAAACCTCGCAGTCATTTGTAATGCTTCTTTATTTTACCAATTTGGAGAATTGTTTTCATATGACTCTTTTTTTTAAACCCTTACCTTCTGTCTTGGAGTCAGTCCTGTGTATTGGCTCCAAGGCAGAAGAGTGGTGAGGGCTAGGCCATGGGGGACAAGTGACTTGCCCAGGGTCACACAGCTGGAAAGTGTCTGAGGGCAGATTTGATTGAACCTAGGACCTTCCGTCTCTAGGCCTGGCTCTCCATCCACTGAGCTACCCAGCTGCCCCCTCATATGACTCTTGATAGCTTCAGTTATTTTCATTTGTGAACTACCTGATGATATAATTTGACTTTTTAGCAATTAGAGAAAAAAGTTTGTCCCTATATTTTTCAATCAGTTCCTTATACATTGTAGTAGTCAAACCTTTATCAGAGAAACTTGCTGTAAAGATCCCCCCCCTCCATTCACTATTTCTCTAGTAATTATAACTACATTGATTTTGGTTGTTTACAAAAAAAAGAACAAGTTTTCAATTTCATATAATCAGAATTGTCCATTTTCTCTTCTCTGATGATCTCCACCAGTCCTTATTTGGCTCTTTCCAGTTCCATAGTTAGGAAAGCTACTCCCTTTCCTATTTGTTTGCTATATATCTACGCCATATTTCCTTCATAAGTTTTCTTGGTGTATATATATGGTATGAGAATTAGTGTAAGACTAATTTCTGTCACATGGCTTTCTAGTTTCCCCCATAGTTTTTGGCTGAAGAATGAATCCTTTCTCCACTAGTCACAGTCTTTGGGTTCACTGAACACTGGGAGGGGCTGCTATGTTGATTTGCTTCTGTAGGCTATGTATTCGATCTGTTCCACCACTTTTCCTCTCTCCTTTAAATCATGCCAAAGAGTTCTGATGCTTACTGCTTTGTGAGATAGTTTGAGATCTGTTGTTGCTGGGCCCCCTCTTTACTACCTTTTGCCTTCGTTTCTCATGGGATTCTTGATGTTTTGATTCTCCAGATGAATGTTGTTATTTTTTCAAGCTCAGTCCAGATGGTAGACTATAGTGAAATGTTTACATAATTCTCATTAGTGTCATTGCTGTGGCATCCAACTAGACCTAGCAGTTGCCACTGTCTCCTTTCCTTTTGTGGAGGCCCTCTTGTAAGGAGAGGCTAGGTGGTGAGTAGAGGGTGGAGAGATCCAGGACTTGCCCAAAGTGGGATCTCAGTCATCCAGCTCTTTCATCCTACCTGTGAGCTCTCTTGGGTTGGCCTTGTCTAAGAGAAGACACTTGTCCTTATCAGACTAAAGCATAGTAGAAAACGATAGAGGGTGATGCTCAGGGGATTTCGGGTATGGCAGAGGGAGCTTTTTTTTCTGTTTGTGTCCTAGAAACTATCTGAGATACCATCTAGTCCTGTCTGAAATTAGATGGTAAGCAAGATTATACAGTCATCTGGACCTAACAAGTGTTTACTAAATAGTGGTTGATGATACACTTTGAACCTCACAAGGGGTATAGTACTGTCAAAATGCATTTGGCCCCTCCGTCTGGGATTAAAATTAGGTTGCTGTAGTTATATAAGCCAATAACTTGTAAAGAATTTCAATCTTTTGATCACTTAGATGGGGGTCAAAGGCACTTTCAACCCACTTATGCTTTACCAGTGCAAGAGAGAGAGAGACAGAGAGAGTATGTATAAGAGAAAGACATCTTCCCAGAAGAAATGCCTCTAGTGGAATTGCTTTTGATGCGGCCTCAAGAGGCCGATCTGTGTTTTCCACTGAATATCAAATATCAATCATCTTTTCAAACTAGAAGTAGTCTTAGACATTGTTTTCTTACAATGTTGAATGCTGCACAGTGGGTAGGCCATTAGCTCTTTGGAAAATGTTGGAGCATGAACTTTTAGGCACGTATTGGTCTTCCCTTGTGCTCTAGAAGTTTCAATCTCAGAGTTCCAAGAGTGAAGGCTTCCTGGCTGCTGGTACCTAGAAAATCCTTTGTAGCCTTTTAACTGATGATCACAGAGTAGCTTGTGAGAGGGATCAGCACATTGATGACTGCTTGTTGCCCAGTGCCTTAGTCTTCCTCACTCATTCTGGCCTCCGCCTTATGTTGTTCCCTTACATGTCATTTCTGACCTGAGAGAACATATTCCTTGTTCCTTTCTTGACTCCTTCCTTGGGGTCAGGACAAACAGTGTGGCCAGTAAGTTGTCCTAGGCCATATACGTTGTTGGTCTTCAGTTTTGAATGTAGGTATTTACTTCATGTTTATCAGATTGGCCAATATGGCAATAAAGGAAAGTGATAGATGTTGGGGGGGGGGGCAAAATTGAGATACCAATGCATTGTTGGTGGAGTTGTGAACTGATCCAATCATTCTGGAGGGCAATTTGGAATTATGTGCAAAGGGCTATTAGATGACCATGCATACCCTTCGATCCGGTAATAGCACTACTAGGTCTGGATCCTAGAGAGAGATCATAAGAAAGGGGAAAGGGCCTACTTTTACAAAAATCTTTATAGCAGCTCTTTGTAGTTGCAACGATTTGGAAGTTAAGAGGATGTCCATAAATTAGGAATGGCCAAACAAATTATGGTGTATGATGGTGATGGAATACTACTGTGCTGTAAGGAATGATGAACAGGCTGATTTCAGAAAGAGCTGGAAAGATCTCCATGAACTGATAGAGTGAAATAAGCAGAACCAGGAGAGCGTTGTACACAGTAACAGCAATATTGTGGGATGATCAACTGTGATAGACTTAGCTTCTCTCAGCAGTACAACGATCAGGACAATCCTGAAGAATTTAGGACAAAGAATACTCTCCACCTCCAGAGGAAGAAATGGTTAGAGTGGGAATGCAGATCAGAGCATACAATTTTTCATTTGTTTACTTGGGTTTTGATTTGGGGGTTTTGGTTTTATCTGAGCATTCTCTTACAATAATGAACAATATGGAAATAGATTTTGCATAATAATACACACATAACCCAGATCAAATTGCTTATCGGCTCCAGGAGTGGGGAGGGAAGGGAGGGAGAGAGACAATTTGGATCATGTAACTTCGGAAAAATGATGTGGAAAATTATTACATGTAATTGGTAAAATAAAATATCTTAAAAAATAAAATCCTTTCTCTCTCTCCCCCTTCTCCCCCCCCAAAAAAAAAGAATGTGTGTATTTTGACACTGGGTGTCATAGGAGCATAGATGAAGAGCTCATCTAGTCTGACCCCCATGTTTGATAGGGAAGGGACCTTGAGGCCAGAGAGGTGAAGGGACTTAGCCTAAGTCCCACAGCAAGTGGCTTGGCCCAAAATTGTGTATGATGTTAAGTGGCTCCATAAAGATTTGAATCCAGATTCTGATGATTCCAGATGCAGTGGTTGCTTTACATTACACTAAAAGCTTATTAGCTTAGATGGAAACAGTTTAATCCTTGGCTTCTGTTTCTGTTTAAATCTGAGACAACTAGAGCTAACTCAGAGCAGTTAAGGGATCATTTAGTCTAGGGGTTCTTGACCTTTTTGGTGTCATGGCCCCCTCTGGCAGTATCTAGTGAAATCTCAGGACTCCCTAGAATCTTGTTTTTAAATGCATAAAATAAACTATGTAGGATGACAAAGGAAACCAGGTATATTGAAATCTTTTTTAAAAAATAAATTCATGGGCCTCAGGTTAAGAATGGCCCTGATTTAGTCCAGGGCGAGGGAGCTGAGGTCTGAGGGGGTGATATATTACTTAGGGGAGTTCCTTCAGGGATGAGGAGATGAGGGCCGGGTTTGGTTGGAAGAGATTGGCCCTGAATCCTAAACATTTACGTTGCTGGCCAGCAAGCTGACTTGGGTTTTTAGTGGTTGGTTTTCCTTCCGTTATTTTGTTCTCATTTGATATGCCTTCATAGGCATTCTCCACAGGTCAGTTGCAAGGCTTCATTTTGGAGCAATGGCTATGTTTTAAAGACAGGGATTTAAAAGATTCATATCTTCGTTTTACAAGCAAACAGACTGATAGCTTGGTTCTTTTATTTCCCACAGCTAATTGATGCAGGCCCTTGTGAGGTTGCATTAAGAGCTGAGTTCTTCACTACAGCAAATGAATTCCAGAGATGAGCACTTCCCATGAACCAAGAGATACAGACATTTTTATTCAGCCCAGCTTTGGGGAGTTCAGCAACAAATATGATTATTTTCATTAAAATTGGAAGAGTTGCCATTTAAAAATTTTCATCACATATGATGCTTAAAAAGCAGAATGACACAAGCTTCTGGTCAAAGTAGCATGAGGAATTTTAAACTATAGGATGATACAGATAATCCAGTCTTTACTTTTTTCCTATTTATTCCTAGGCTGAAAAAGAATGAGATGCTTTTCTACTTTTTCTATTCTCAAGTGATTTTTTCATTTAGAAAGAATTACTGACTACAAACAGGCAGAACATGGTGAAATCTTGGGCAGGTCTCTTTCCCTCTCCTGGCCTCCATTTTCTTCTCTGTAAAGGGAAGGGAATTGGATGTAGATGACCTTTATACTCATTCAGCCTGAGCTTTACAGTGGCTCTCTCTTGAAAGGAAGAACTAAAATATAAATTGCCTAGGTTAACAAAAGAGGAAATAGACTACTTAAATAATCCCGTATCAGAAAAAGAAAATTGAACAAGTCATCAAGGAACTCCCTAAGAAAAAATCCCCAGGGCCAGATGGGTTCACAAGTGAATTCTAGCAAACATTTAAAGAACAGCTAATCCCAATACTATACAAACTATTTGGTAAAATAAGCAAAGAAGAAGTTCTACTAAATTCCTTTTATGACACAAATATGGTGCTGATATCTAAGCCAGAAAGACCAAAAACATAGAACCAAAATTAGACCAATTTCCTCAATGAATATTGATGCAAAAATCTTAAATAAAACACTAGCAAGGAGACCACAGCAATATATCACAAGAATTATTCACTACAACCAGGTGGGATTTATACCAAGAATACAAGGCTGGTTTAATATTAGGAAAACCATCAGCATAATTGACCATACCAATAATCAGAATAATAGAAATCACATGATTATCTCAATAGATGCAGAAAAAGCCTTTGACAAAATACAACACCCATTCCTATTGAAAACACTACAAAGTATAGGAATAGATGGGCCCATCCTCAAAATAATAAGTAGTATTTATTTAAAACCATCAGCAAGTATCATCTGCAATGGGGATAAACTAGAAGCCTTCCCAATAAGATCAGGAGTGAAGCAGGGATGCCCATTATCACCACTATAATATAGTAGTAGAAATGCTAGCTTTGGCAATTAGAGAAGAAAAAGGAATTGAAGGGATCAAAGTAGGCAGTGAAGAAACTAAACTATCACTCTTTACGGATGATATGATGGTTTTCCTAGAGAATCAACTAAAAACTAGTTGAAATAATTTTAGCAAAGTTCCAGAGTACAAGATAAACCCACATAAATCATCAGCATTTCTATATATTTCCAACAAAAATCAGCAGCAAGTGTTAGAAAGAGAAACTCCATTTAAAATCACTCTAGACAATATGAAATATTTGGGAATCTATCTGCCAAGACAGTCACAGGAATGATGTGAACACATCTGCAAAACACTTTCCACACAAATAAAACTAGATCTAAACAATTGGAAAAACATTAATTGCTCATGGGTAGGACTGGCTAACATAATAAAAATTACAATCTTGCCTAAATAAATTTATTTATTGAATGTCATACCTATCAAGCTACCAAAAACTATTTTATAGAACTAGAAAAAATAACAAAATTCACCTGGAAGACCAAGATCAAGAATATCAAGGGAACTAATGAAAAAAGTGTGATAGATGGAGGCCCAGCAGTACCAGATCTTTCACTGTACTCTAAAGCAGTGGTCATCAAAACAATCTGGTACTGGCTAAGAGACAGAAGGGTGGATTAATGGAATAGACTAGGGGTAAATGACCTCAGTAAGATAGTGTATGATAAACCCAAAGATCCCAGCTTTTGGGATAAGAACTCACTATTTGACAAAACCTTCTGGGAAATGAGAAAAGAGTATGACAAAAATTAGGTTTAGATCAAGATGGCACACCCAAGATCAGTTCAAAATGGGCATATGACTTAAACATAAAGAGTGATATAAGTAAATTAGGTGAACATAGAATAGTCTACCTGTCAGATCTATGGAGAAGGGAAGAATTTAAGACCAAACAAGAGATAGAGAACATTACAAGATGTAAAATGGATAATTTTGATTAAATTAAAAAGGTTTTATACAAACAAAACTAATGAAAACAAGATTATAGAAGGGAAGCAACAAACTGGGAAAAAATTTTATAACAAATTTCTCTGATAAAGATCTCATTTTTCAAATATATAAAAACGAAGTCAAATTTATAAGAAACCAAGCAATTCCCCAATTGACAAAAGGTCAAGGGATATGAATAGGCAGTTCTCAGAGGAAGAAATCAAAGCTATCGGTAATCATATGAAAAAATGTTCTAAATCCCTCCTTATTACAGAGATGCAAATCAAAACAACTCTGAGATACTACCTCATACCTAGCAGATTGGCTAATATGACAGTAAAGGAAAGTGATAAATGTTGGAGGGGATGTGACAAAATTGGGACACTAATGCATTGCTGGGGGAGTTATGAGTTGATCCAACTATACTGGAAGGCAATTTGGAACTATGCTCAAAGGTTTTTAAAAGAAACCATGCCTTTTGATCCAGTAATATCATTATGAGGTCTGTATCCCAAAGAGATTTTTTTAAAAATGGGGATGGGCCTATTTGTACAAAAATATGTATAGCTGAGCTTTTTGTGGTAGCAAAAATTGGAAAGTGAGGGGATGTTTCTATATTGGGAAATGGCTGAACAAATTGTGGTATATGTTGGTGATGGAATGCTATTGTGTTATAAGAAATGATTGATTTCTATGAGAACTGGAAGGACCTACATGAACTGATGTGGACTGAAATAAGTAGAACCAGGAGAACATTATACCCAGTAGCTGAAACATTGTAGGATGATCAAATGTAATAGACTTTGCTACTAGCAATACAATGTTCTAGGACAGTTCTGAGGGATTTATGAAAAGAATGCTACCACAGCTAGAGAAATAACTGTGGGAGTAGAAATGTAGAAAAAAAATGTGATTTATCACTTGTTTATTCGGGCATATATATGATTTGGGGTCTTGGTTTTAAAGGATTACTCTATTATAAAAAATGAACAATGTGGAAATAGGTTTTGAGTGATAATACATGTAAAACCCAGTGGAATTGCTTGTCAGCTACAGGAGAGGGAAGAGAGACAATGGAATCATGTAACTTTGGAAAACCGATGTGTAGATTTGTTATTTGAATAAAATAAAGAAAATTTTAAAAAAAAAGAAAGGAAGAACATATTGCTTCCATACAGAGAGAAGCTATTACTGTTAAAAAAGTATCGCTTCTTTAACAAGCATCACTGAATCCAGATGTTTCACTATTTCTAGTTGAATGATACTACTTTTCATAAAATCTCAGTAGTTAAAATGACCTCTTGAACACTTTACCCAAAGACCTGAAATTGATTGTTCACCCAGAGGGTGGAAGAATTCTGTTCCAACTCTCTTAGCATTTGACGGTCGAGCCTAGACAATATAATCAGGAAAATAAAGTGAAGTTAGTATGTGACTTGGTAGGACTATTTCTAAACCTCTCCTCAAAAGCTCATTCAGCAACCATTTATTAAAATAAGCACAAAGCTCATTAAGGCAAAGTTGTTGTGGAGCTGAAGGTCTAACAAGATTATATCTAATATCTATTTAATAAGATTATTGCAGTGACCCTAAACAACTTGGAGGCATCCATGAGAAAGAACACGATCCATATTCAGAGAAAGAACTGTGGGAGCAGAAACACACAAGAAAAACAACTACTTGATCACATGGGTGGATGGGGATATGATTGGAAATGTTGACTCTAAATGATCACTCTAGTGTGTTATCAATAGTATTATCAATAATATGTTATTAGGTCTTGATCAATGACACATGTAAACCCCAGCAGAATTGCATGTCAGTTACAGGAGGGTGTTGAGGGAGGGGAGGGTGAGAACATGAATCTTGTAACCATGGGGAAAATATTCCAAATTAACTAATTAAATAAAATCTCCCCCCCCCAATAAAATAAAATCCCTAAGTATCTCCCTCCTTCCCTCCCTCCCCTCATCACACTGGAGAAGGTATCACTTGACAGAAAAATGTATATATTTCTCGGGAGGTGGATATTTGCAAATTATTCTTCAAAGTTTAATTCTATAGCTGTATATAGTGTTCCCTTAGTTCAACTCATTCTGCTTTTCATAATTTCATGTAGGGCTTTCCATTTTTTAAAAATTAACATGCTTATCATTTCTTGTGGTGCCATAGTACTCTATCACAACCATATGCCACAACCTGTTCAACCATTCCCCAATTGATGGGCATCCTCTCAACTTCCTGTTCTTTGCCACTACAAAGAGAACTGCTATAAATATTTTGGAACATATAGGTTCTTTCCCTTTTTAATTTGATCTCCTTGGGTATATACAGTTTTATAACTTTGTGTGCAATTCCAAATTGCTCTCCAAAATGGTTCGACCACTTCACATTGATGGTGTATTAGTGTCCCCATTTTTTCCACATCCCCTCCGATATTTGTCATTTTACACTTTTGTCATTTTAGCCAGTCTGACAGATGTGAGATGATATTTTTAGAATAATTTTTTGTTTTCATTTTTCTAATCAGTAATGATTTTAGAACATTTTTTCATATGACTATATGACTTTGCCTGTATAATTTCTTGAAAGATGATAGCTAGGCTCTTTTTTTGATCATGGCTTTTTGGTAGTCCAATAATTCTTAAATGATCTCTCCTCAATATTTTCTAGGTCAGTTGTTTTTCTAATGAATAATTTCACATTTTCTTCTATTTTTTCACCATTATTTTGACTTTATTTTATTGTTTTTTGATGTTTCATGGAGTCATTAGCTTCTACTTGGCTAAGTCTAATTTTTAAGGAATTATTTTCTTCCATGAACTTTTATACCTCAACCCCCCCCCCCCCCAATTTGGCCAGTTCTGCTTTTTTTTTTTAAACCCTTACCTTCTGTCTTGGAATCAATACAGCTGGGAAGTGTCTGAGGCCAGATTTGAACCTAGGACCTCCTGTCTCTAGGCCTGGTTCTTAATCCACTGAGCTACCCAGCTGCCCCCCAATTCTGCTTTTTTATGAGTTCTTTTCTTCAATGGATTTTGGGTCTCTTTTACCATTAGACCAATTCTGTTTTTTACAGTGTTATTTTCTTCAGGGTTTTTTTTTTGCCTCTTTTACCAAGTTTTCGTAATTTTCTTGCATCCTCCCAATTTTTCCACAATGACTCTTATCTCATTAATGCTTCCAGGAATTCTTGTTTGCTTTGGATTCAGTTAGCTATTTTCTTTGATACTTTGCTTATAGTTGCATTAACATTGTTGTTTTCTTTTGAGTTTGAGTCTTGGTCTTCCTTCCACCATAGTAGCCTTTTATTGTCAAGTTCTATTTTTGTGGTTTGCTCATTTTTTTCAGCCTATTTCTTAACTTAAAAAAGTTGGACTCTGCTTACCTGGAGGTGGATAGGCTCTGTCCCAAGCATCATGCTTTCTGGGGCTGCTGTTTTCAGAGCTTGTCCTGGGGGTCTGTTAAGTTTTTGATGCTTCTAAGGTGGAGTTACCATGGAAGATGTGTAGTTACTCTCTCCTAGTCTGAGCTCTGGTCTTTACCCAGGAAGGGCCCCTACTCCCCTGCAGCCATAAGCACTAGTGCTCTTCTTGGCCCTGGAACTTTGATGAAGACCCTTGCTCCCTTGTGACCAACCACCAGCATTCCTCTCCACCCTGGAACTGTATCCCAGAACTGGTGTGGGCAGCAGAGCTGCCAGTCACTGGTAGCAAAAGGTCTCTTGTAATCTCTCTTGGATTAGTTGGCTGAGCCCCTTAACCATCTCTGGCCTGAGAGCTCCCAAAGCTACTGCTGCAGCCACTGTGTGTGCTATGATCTGGATAGCTTCCACTCTGGTGTCACAAGCCTCTCATGCTTACCTCCTAAATGATCTTAGGCTGGGAAAATGTCTCATCCTCTAGAGCAGGGATTCTTCACTTCTTTTTGTGTTATGGACCCTTGTGTAGTCTAATGCCACTTACGGTAGAGTTTATCATTGATGGAAAATGTATGATTAAAGCAAATGTAAATTTCAGTTTAGAGGTTAGTGAAAAGAAAGATGACTTTTTTCCCCATCCAAGTTTATGGACCCCATGATATTTGTCCACAGATACCTCAGGGGGCCATGGACCTCTTTTCTCAGAGAGGTACCATGATATATTGGTCTGAGTGCTGAGTTTTGAGTCCTGCCTTGGGTTCAGATCCAAGCATTGTCCAGTCAGCTTCTTTGTCTGTACAATGGGGCTAGTTACAGGATTGTGGTGAAGTTCAAATGAGAAAACGTAATACAATGCTTTATAAACCTAGCTCAGTGCATGCCCACCCAGAATGCAAGCCAGCATACATGCTGTGAGGGGAGGGGAGAAGGAAACGAAAAAGAAGGACCTACGGGTTGCACCCCCAACTTCATCTTTTGTTTGTCAATTAAGGACAATATTGGAGTTGATGTTAGGATCCACTTTGAATGTTCTCACTCCCTGCCTTCTTTTTATTACTTTGTTTGGATTCATTACCTAATGCATGATTCAAACCTCTGTTATTTTCCCCATTCTTAGACCAACTTTCCACTCTCCTAGCTATCACCCTAGTTGAAATTCTCTTCTTTTACCTGGATGATTGCAGGAGTCTTCTTTTAAAAACATAGATTCTGGGGCAGCTGGATGTCCCAGTGGGTGGAGAGCCAGGCCTAGAGACGGGAGCTCCTGGGTTCCAATCTGGCCTCAGACACTTCCCAGCTGTGTGACCCTGGGCAAGTCACTTGATCCCCATGGCCTAGCCCTCACTGCTCTTCTGCCTTGGAGCCAATACACAGTATTGACTCTTAAGATGGAAGGTGAGGGCTTAAAAAAACACATAGATTCTTATTGCTATATTTTGTTTTTACTTTACCTACGTTTCCCCCTCTATTCATCCGCACTTCTAAAGTGTCATCCCATATAACAGAGCTTTTTAAAAATTCCTTTAAATTTAAACATTTAAAGGTGGGGAAAAGCTGGCAAACAGTCGCCATGCCCCCCTCCCAATCTAACGTTTTGTGTGTCATCACACTCGTGGATCCACACGTCCTCCCAGGTCTTCTTTGCAGCCCAAGTTCTTTCTAATTTTGCAGCTTGCATTTTCAGTTGGTTTGTGGTTGTTATTTCCATTATTATAATCATTAGCTACATTAGCCATTCCTGGCTCTGTTTACCTCAGTTTTTTTAATCAGTTCCTGGGTCTTACCAGGCTTCTGTATGAATCTCATCCATCATTTTTACAGCATGATAATCCATCACATTTATGTATCACAATTTACTTAGTCATTATAGACATCTACATTATTTTCCATTTTTTGTTAACACGAAAAGTGCTACTATCAATGTTTGGCTATTTGTGGGCCTTTCTTTTTGCCTTGCAGTGTAACGTCTGGGTCAAAGGGTGTGAATGTTTAGTACAGCCTCCCGGGCCGCGAGAGGCTGCAAGGAGAGAAGATAGAGATATGGAAGAAGTTTTAGATCCCGCGAAGGGCGTAAACGAGCCGACTTTAGAGATGTAAATAATTGAGTCAGTAAACAATTATCATTTATAAGAGCCACAGCTGCTCCGACCACTGGGTGTTGCTATCCAGGCTGACTCACCCAATGGTCTCAATTTAACACTGCACTGGTCAGAGGATAATGCTAGCTCAGATGGAAAGGAGATCAGAAACTAAAGGAGGTAGATAATGCTAGGTAGCATTAGGAGAGAGAGAGAGGAAGTAAGGCAGGCCTGGCCTAAAGACCAGAGAAAGATAGAGAGGAGAGAGAAAGGGGAGAAGATGCTCCTTTGCAAACCTGTGGATGTCCTCCAAGTGGGCGGGCTGGCTGCGGCTCGTTAATTTATTATCTTTGGTATACAAATGAGCTCAATACATATTGAACAGTTACATGATACCTCAATGCATATGGATGAGTTACCTGGGTATTACCATTGGATAATTGCAACTTATGACAAGGTAAAGGTGGGGTTATTATCCCCGGGAGAGTGAGACAAAGGAAAGCAAGGTTTCGCGCCTAAACTTTAGCCACGCTGGCAATAAAACTTATTGCCATGCGCAGGATGGCCATGTGCTCACTCACAATCCTTGTCTCCTCATAATGCCTATGGGCTGGACTGCTACATTTAGTCACTTTATTTCCCGAATTCCAAATGTCTTCTAATTAGACTCTCCCTGCACTAGGCAGTCTATTGTCCTCTGTAAGCTGCCTGAGTGACTTTTCTCATGTGAAGGCAAGACTAGATCATTCCCCCAGCTCCCACTCAATCAAATAGAAATGCCTCTGTTGGGCATTTCGGGCTGCTCACACCTGGCCCTGTCTTGTCTTCCCACAACTCTACCACGTTAGTCTACTTACTGTCACTCACACATGACACCACACCATTTCCCATCTCTGTGCCTTTGCCTTGGCTGTCCCCCATGCCTGGAAGACTTGCCTTCCTTACCTCTGTCTCTTAAAATCTCCATCTTCCTTTAAGATTCTGCTCAAGCATCAGCTTTAGTAGTAGGTTTCCCCCCACTCTTCTCTGCTTCCCAGGGCCTTTCCCTCTAAGGTTTCTTTCCATCTGCTTCATCGGTATCTTGTGCCTACTCTTTCGATGTCTTTTGCACTGGAACAAATTTGCTTATGCTCCGTGACTTTTTGCTTTTTTCTTTGTATCCCTGGGTTTCAGTCCAGTGCCTAGTAAGCACCTACTAAGTGTGCATTGATTAATACTGTTCTAGGGGCTTTCCAGGTCCTGCTATTGTTAACACCAACCAAGTTCCCCACTTGTCCCTTCACTTGAGCCTGCCCTTTACAGAGCTATACTTTTCTGCTTTACTGGCCTGAGAAAATTCCACCCTGTGACTGAACTCCCAGGATATCGAGAACCTGCTGAAACTCACTCTTTTTTTACATTCTAAACTCTTACCTTTGGTCTTAGCATCAGTTCTAAGACAGAAGGGCTAGGCTGTGGGGGTAAAGTGACTTGCCCAGGGTCACATAGCTAGGAAGTATCTGAGGTCAGAATTTGAAGCCAGGTCCTCTCAATTAATTTCAAGCCTGGAGCTCTCTATCTGCTGTGCTACCTGGCTGCCTTGGAAACTCATTATTCAATGACGAACAAGCCCCACCCCATCCTACTCTCCCCATTTCAGTGATTCTGAACCCTTGATGCTGCTATTCAAACTATTCTCTAACCACCGCCTCTGCCCAACTCCTGCCATTCACATTCTAAGGTTACCCACAGCATTGCTTCCACTGTGCCCTTTGGAATCCCTGCCCCAGAGGTAATAAACTTGCTTTTCACCTTCAATATTTTCCTCTCCACCACCTTCTGTCTTCTGACTCTCTCCTGATGACACTCAGTCTTTCTGGCTATCCTTTCCTCAAGCCCCTCCCCACAGAGTGGTAGAATCTTCTTATTGTCTTGGTAGCCATTTCCTGGTTCTCCCCCATCATTGTCACTTGCAATTTCTCTTGCTTTGAGGTTCATTCAATTCATGTTTACCAGCTAATCAGAATTCTGGTAGCTGTTATCTCTTGCTACCTGCCCCCCCTCCCTTTCTTTCCTCCATGACTCAGTGTATGACTCACAGTCTTTCTCTCTTTCCTCATCTTAGTGGACTTAAACAAACATAGTCTCTCCAACATGTCATTTTACTCATTTCCCATGATCTTCCCTTCCACCCCACCTGGGCTACCCACACAGATGACCATCCCTTGATCTTGCCATTGCCTTCAAGTGCTATCTTCTGTGTTTATGAACTCTGAGATTCTTTATTGGATCAATCTTTTCTTATTCCATCTTTCCCTTTTCCTTATGATCGCTAACCCTTTTCATAGGTGGAGACTGACTTCCCGTCCCTCCAACCCATAGCTCTTTCCCAGACTGTCACTCCTACCCCTGGCTACAGCCTCTTCCCTTCCCCATCTTGAACTCTTGGTGAACCAGTTCTCCTATACACTGTCCTCTTGAATTCCTGGCTCCTTTATCCAATCACCAGTCTTTCCGTGCCTTCATTCTTGAAACCATTATGCCCAATGGAACTGTAGAAAATCAGTAAACTGTCATGCCTGGGTCCACTCCAAATTTAGGTTCCATGATGTCAGCTGTGGCAAGGCAACTTATCCACTTCCCCTCTCTGTAATCACAGTGGTTCTTCCAAACCTTTTTATCTCCCATTTTGTAGTCTTCAGTTCATAACCTGGCTTCCTCCTACCTTTTTGGTCTTCTTATACCTTACTGCTCTCACAGGCTCTTCAGTCCAGTGGTACTTGCCCATTGGCTATTCCTTCCACTCCATCTTTTAATCCTGTGCATTTTCACTAGCCATCCCCTTTCCCTCCTCATCTCTGCCTCTGGTCTCCCCAGCTTCCTTCAAGACAAGTCAGAAAGGCTTGATGAAGCATCTTCTATGTCCAGGCACTGTGATAAGCCCAAAGAGTACAAATGGGAGCAGATCAAAAGCTAGCCTCTACCCTCAAGGACTAAAGGAGGCACTGGGGTATGAGCAAAAAAGTCCAAGCACAGCCTGGGTGACCTTACATGTAGCTTTTGGGAGGAGCCACCCAAACAGAGAGACAAAGAAGCTTCCATGTGTAAAGTCCAGGGCAAGAGTGAGCCTCCAGGATGAAGTGCTTTCTGGGGCTGAGGTGCAGCCTGGAGAGGAATGAGCCCCAGCTTAAATCCTACTTCCTACAAGGAGACTTTGCTGATTTCCCTCAATGCTAGTGCCCTCCCTCTATCTACTATCTTCAGGTTGTCCTGTCTCTAGCTTGTTCATATGTAGCTTTTATTTTTTGAAAGCCCTCACCTTCCATGTTAGAATAAGTACTGTATATCGGTTCCAAAGCAGCAGAGTAGTGAGGACTAGGCAATGGGGGTCAAGTGACTTGCCCAGGGTCACACAGCTAGGAAGTATCTGACGTCAGACTTGAACCCAGGCTCCTTTCTCTAAGCCTGGGACTCTATCTACTGAGCTGCCTTCAATGCATGCTCCTCCCCCTGCCCCCCAATATAGCTTTTTGTTTGTTGTCTCCTTCATTAGACTGGATGCTCCTTGCAGGCAGGGACTGTCTTTTGCCTTTCTTTTTATTTCATGGCTTAGCACCATGCTTGGCACATAGTAGGTGCTTCATAACTCTGCTCATTGACTTGCATTATCTTGGTTTCATCTTTTTTTTTCTTTAAGATTCAGATAGATGCTCTTCTGAGATAAGTTGCTATCCTGCCATTTAAAAAATATTCACTGTTCTGTGGGCTGTTGAACAGGTGGATGAAGTGAATAGAGCTTTCTGTAGATGCATAAAAGTGATAGAAGGTGAGTTCATCCACTCTGTAGTCTCCCTGAAAATACCCTCTGTACTACACCAGGTGCCGACAGGATGCCTTGTTCCCCGTCCCTTTGATCTCCTCTGCTATGTAGCCTGGAGCTTATGGCTATTTGGTTGTTGTTGTTTTAATGACTTATTTAATAGAATTTATTCCCAGGTCTCTCAGCCCCTCTCTCCTCCCTGCACCATAGAAAGTAATCGCTCAACAAAAAGTTACGTGTACATAGATTGAACTGAAAGAACAGAAACACAAAAGACACATTCTCTGGAGGTGGACTGTTATCCCTCCAATATTCATTCTATATAATTTATATGCATTCTCATTTTGCTCCTCCCTACTTTATGTAGGTCTCTCCAAGTTGTTAAAAATGAATTGGCTTGTTGTTTTTATGGCGCAGTAATATTCCATCACAATCGTATACCAGTTTGTTTAGCCATTCCCTAACTGATGGACATCCTCTTGATTTCCAGTTCTTTGCCACCACAAAGAAAGCTGCTATAATAAATGCTTTGCAACATACAGATTCTTTTCCTTTTTTTTTCCTCTGATCTCCTTGGGAAACGGACCCAGCAATGATATTTCTGGGACCAAGGGTATACACAGTTTTATAAGTCTCTGGGTGTAATTCTTCAGATTGTTCTCCAACATGGTTGGATTGATTCACAGTTCTACCAACAGTCCCCATTTTCCCACATTTACCTCCAACATTTGTCATTTTAACCAATTCGATAGGTGTGAGATGATATCTCCGAGTTGTTTTGATTTGTATTTCTCTAATTAGTATTTTCAGTTACATGTAGAAACAATTTTTTGATGATTGTTTTCTGACATTTTAAAATTTAGATTTTCTTCCTCTCTCCCCTCCTCCCTGAGGCGGTGTAGGTTATCCTAGTGTTTTCATGCAATACATATTTCCATTTTTTTAAACCCTCACTTTCTGTCTTGGAACCAGTACTGTGTATTGGTTCCAAGGCAGTAGAGTGGTAAGGGCTAGGCCATGGGGGTCAAGTGACTTGCCCAGGGTCACACAGCTGAGAAGTGTCTGGGACCAGATTTGAACCTAGGACCTCCCATCTCTAGGCCTGGCTCTCCATCCACTGAGCCACCCAGCTGCCCCCAACATATTTCCATATTGCTTGTGATAAAAGACATATATCACACATACAATAAAAAAAAACTCATGAAGGAAATATAGTGGAAGATGGCATGCTTTGATCTGCAATAAGACTCCAACAGTTCCTTCTTTTGCTGTGATTAGCATTGATTTCTTCATCCAAAAGCTGTCTTTTCATATCTTTTGGCCATTTATCAATTGAGGGATGGCTCTTATTCCCATAAATTTGGCAAAGTTCCCCATATATATTACATATGAGACCTCTATCTGAGAAACTGTCTATACTCCCCCCCCCCCATTTTCTGCTTCCCTTCTACTCTTGGCTATATTGGTTTTTTTTGTGTACAGAAACTTTTTAATTGAATGTAATCAAAATTATCCATTTTATATTCCACAATGTTCACCATCTCTTATTTACTCCTAAATTCCTCTCCTGTGCATAAACCCAATAGGTAATATGTTCTCTATTCTCCTAATTTGCTTGTGGTAGCTCCTTTTGTGTCTAGGTCCTGTACCCATTTTATCTTCTTATCCCAATTATATTTATATACTTATATTTATACTTCTTATCCCAATTACAAATAATACTCTTAGTGAAAGGTGTAAGATATTGGTCTATACCTAGTCTCCGCCAAAGTAGCTTTCAGTTGTCCCAGTAATTTTTACCAAATTGTGACTTCTTATCCCCCAAACTTGGATCTATACTTTTGTCAAATATGAGGTTCCCATAATCTTACACTACTGGTTGTTATGTCTCTTCTTTTCCACTGACCTGCCTCTCTATTTCTTAGCCAGATCAGATAGTTTAAAAAATTACTGCTTTATAATAAAGTTTAAAATTTGGTACTGCTAGACCTCCTTCCTTTCCTTTTGTTTTGTTTTTCATTCATTCACTCGATAGTCTTGATATTTTCTTCTTCCAGATGAATTTTATTTTTTTCTAGCTCAATAAAATTCTTTTTGGCGATTTAATTGGGATTGCATTGAATAAGTAGATTAGCTTAGCTAGGATTCTAATTTTAATTCTATTGGCTGTCTACCCACAAACAACAATTACTATTTCTCCAAATATTTAAATCTGACCTTATTTGTGTTAAGAGTGTTTTATAATTATGTTCATGTAGTTCCTGTGTTTGTTTTGGCAGGTATACTCCCAGATATTTTATCCTGTCTGTGGCTATTTTAATTTAATCTTCTTGCAGGACTTTGTTAGCTCATATATAAAAAATACTAATGATTTATGCAGGTTTGCTTTATATCCTGCTAATGTGCTAAAATTATTGATCGTTTGAACTAACTTTTTAGTTAAATCGCCAGCATTTTCCACGTATACCATCATATTGTTTGCAAAAGGAGATAGTTTTATTACCTTGTTGCCCATTCTGATTCCTTCAATTTCTTTTTCTTATTGCTATTGGTAGCATTTTAATATGATATTAAATAATATTGCTGAGAATGGGCATCTTTGTTTCACCCCTGATCCTATTGGGAAGGCTTCTTATCCCAATTACAAATCATACTTGCTGATGGTTTTAGGTCATTGCTTCAGATCATTTTAAGAAAAATCCATCAGTACCTATACCTTCCAGATTTTTAATAGGAATGAATGTTGTATTTTGTCAGAGGCTTTTTCTGCAACTATTGATATAATCACATGATTTTTGTTACTGCTATAATCAATTATGTTGATTTTATTATTATATATTAGGTTAGATTATAATTAGATCTACATAGCTTTATATTAAACCATCCTTGCATTCCTTGTATAAATCCTGTTTGGCCACAAGGTATAATCTTGGTGATGTACTGTTGTAGTTTCTTAGCTAGTATTTTATTTAGGATTTTTGCATTCAGGTTTGTTAATGAAATTAGTCTGTGATTTCCTTTATCTGTTTTTGCCCTTCATGGTTTTAGTATCAGCAGCAGTATCATAAAAGGAGTCTGATAATACTTCTTTACCTATTATTTCAAATAATTTATTTACTATCAGAATTAATTGATCTCTAAATGTTTGGTAGAATTTCTTTGTGAATCCATCTGGTCTTGAAGGGTTTTATTTTAGGAAGTTCATTTATGGCCTGTGCAATTTCTTTTTCTAAAACAGGTTTATTTAAATATTCCGTTTCCTCCTCTGGTAGTCTAGGCAGTTTATATTTTTGTAAGCAGTCTTCCATTTTACTTACATTGTTAAATTTGTTGGCATGTAATTAAGCAAAATAACTCCTAATAATTGTTTTAGTGTCCTCTGCCTTAGTGCTATATTCATCCTTTTAATCTTTAATGCTTGCGATTTTATATTCTTCTCCCTTTTTTATTCATATTGGCCAATGGTTTATCTATTTTGTTGATTTTTTTTTCATAAAACCAACTCTGTTTTATATGTTAATTCGATTTTATTGATCTGGCTTTTGACTTTCAGGATTCCCAATTTGATGTTTAGTTGGGGATAGTTTATGGCTATTTGGAATGGCAATATTGATGAAAATAATTGTTGTACGTTTTTCTAGGCCAGTGTGATAACTGGATAACGAGGCTCTTTGATAATGATTCCTTTCTAATATAGTTTGTTAGTTTTGTTCTTCAGGATGTTTGGAGGCCCATTGTTACTCTAGGAAAGTTCCTCTATTTTTAAAATTAAGATTGTTCTGGAACAAGTCACTCTCTTTATGCTTTAACTTTTGTAGACTATTGTACAGGTGGCTAAAATAATGCCTTGTTGAGTTGAAGAAAAGTTTCTTCTTATTTGCCAAGACAAAGAAGGGACGAAAAGCTTTTTGGTGATTTGGGTCAGCATTCCAGATCTAGGAGCATGGACTTTGGTTTGGTTGACGCCAGAATGTGTTCAGGGTAAAGAATAGCAAGCAAGAATGGTGAGAATGCTGGTGAGTCTAGGGCAGTGATGGTGAACCTTTTAGAGGCAGTGCCCAAACTGCGTGGAGAGGGGAAGGGAAGCAGCCTTGCCTTGTATCCTTCTGGCTTTCTAGTAACAAACTCTGGTGAATTCTGTGCTGGGGTGACTGCGGGGGTGCCCACAGAGAGGACTCTGAGTGCTCCCCTCTAGCACAGTTCTCTAACACAAGGACTCTAGGGGGTCATCATTTGCCCATTGGGCACTTGAGGGCTTAAGCTATATTGATGGAACCCATACTTATATAAGGGCTAGTCAATGGAAAGTGGGGAATAAATTTTATCTAGTCTCATGTCAGGAAAATAGGTGTAAATCCCAAGAATTCTGAATTCACATAAAAATGAATGTTATATGGTGAGGCGTAATGGAAAGAACCCTGGTTCTAGGTTAAAATCCCTTCTTTGTTACTTCCTGTGTGACCTGGACACATCTCTTCCCTTCCATGGGCCTTAGTTCCACATCTTTAAGATGAGGGATTTGGACTAGATGGCTTCCAAGATTTCTCCAACTCTAAATAGGTATATCCATTCCAGAGTTCCCTGGAGCACAACTGGGGAAAATACTGGAGTAGATTATGATCTGTCTCAAGTCCAGAGTTGAAGGAAAATGGGAGGTCCAGGGTAGCCGAATCTCACGGTATACTGTTTCCTTTGTATTGTCCTGGGCACTATATTTTATATCGGGCAGAGAAAGTTTACATGCTATTCAGGGTAGAGCTATGTAGTGAGAAAGAGTTTTGGATCTACATTCCAGCTATGTGACTTTGGAGATGGTGCTTCACTACTGAACCTCAGTTTCTTTGCCTGTAAAATGGAGTATTATCATAGCTTCCTCTGAGTGAGCAAAAAGCCTGAGCTGCTGTTCTAGAAAATTAGTTAGTTGTTAAACCACAGTATCCAGGGTGTTTGGATAGAAAGTATTTTGTGACTTACAGTCAGTCTGTAGAAATGTCAGCTTTATAATATTCTTATTCAGGATTTTAAGAAGTCCCCATGTTTTCTTTTGCCAAGGTCATCTTTTAGTCTTTTGTTTTATGTGTTCACTCTTGAGCTTTCTTTTCCCCTGGAGCCCCCTGGTTAGGATCCCGCTATCTCCAGGCTGCTTTCTTTCACCCTTTCCTCAAACAGAATGAATGGAAGCCGGGTTCCTTATCAGATCTCCTTAAGTCTCTGCTTGTTTCCATCCCTGTCATTCTGGATGCTTATCTCTCCTTTCTCCCAGCAGAAGGTCTTTGAGCAAATTCTGACCATTTAACTATTTGAGCTGGGATTCCTGCCACTCTGCTCTTGCTCCAGGCTCTGTCTCTGACCAGGTTACCTAGAACTAGGTGGAGTCTTAGCAGCTGGGGTGGCAGTCTTAAACCTAGTTGTTTTTTCTGTTTCTTTGCATGTCTCCATTTCCCTTCTCTCCCTAGATCTGTTCCTAAATGGAGTGATCGGAATTGTCTCTCTCTCCAGTGGGGCTGAATCCTGGTTTGGGACCAGACAGAATTGTGCATTCTGGTTTCTCTCCGTACTCTCTATCTTGGAAGAATATGGTTCCGATGGTTTTTCCTCATCTTTGTGTCAGAGCTACTCACATAGCCTCCAGAGACCTTGCAGTTTATTACTATTGACTTGGCATTTCATTATACCAATCAGCAGCAGACTTTGGCGGTTTTCTTCAATGAGAACCCTGGTCTCAGAGGGATTGTGGGGACCCTTAGGCTTCTCCATTCAGAAAATCGCCTGCTTGTTCCTGCCTTTTGTTTTCTGTTTCTAAGCCAGTTTGGGATCCATAATGGAACAGGACAGAATAGATGACCTCGGAGTTGGGAAGCCCGCCCCACATGCTCTCAGGATTTCAGGGCTGAGCACCTTTCGTCTGTGTCCAGTTCTCTTACATATAAAACATAACTTCAGTTTTCTCCGTTTTGGAGAAAAGCACACGCTTTGCCTTTAGGAGGGCCGGTGTGTTGAGCTGAGTGATTTTGGGTTCTACAAGGTAGTAGACTGGCTTTTGACTGTTTTGTTTGATTTGTCCTCAGGATTCTCCATTAGGAGGGTTGGCCCTGTTTGTCAACAGTCAGTTCAGCAAGCATTTATTTATTAAGTGAGGGGCCATGTGGCATATGAGAGTCTGAATGGCCTGTACTCAGGTCCTGCCTCTGTGCACCTTCTCATGCCTCATGCCACCTCTTGATGACTCTAAAGACCAACTACATGCATTCATTGGTAGAAGAGGCAACTCCATTGACTCCCCAGATCATGGGTCTGGTCTGGCCCCATTGGTGACCCCCCTTTAAAACAACAAAACCCCAAAAGCTGGGGATTCAGAGGCAAGAAATGGGCCTGCCCACAAGCAAAGACAAATCCTATCAGAATTCTGGCAAAATGATTTGGAGGGAGTGAGGAAAACATTAACAAATGGAGGAATCGGTTTCTGCTCTAAGAGGCCCCACCTGAGTAGAACCTTGAAGGGGTTCTAGGAGGATGTGGGAAGGGCCTTCCAAGCCTGGGGACGGTGACCTGGGCAAAGGCATGGAAGTAGGAGATAGAATAGCTAGTTGGAATGAACAATAGAGTATGTGCAATCAATTTTAAAAGATGGGCAGGAGCTACCCTGCCGAAGATCTTTCAATATCCAACAGAGTAATTTGAGTTTGATCCTAGATAACTTTTTTGAGCATAAAAATGATACGATGAACCTCAGACGTTAAGAATAGCAATTGGACAGTTGTGGGGAAGGAAAATGGAGAGGGAGATCTTAGAGGCAGGGAGACCCTTATCATAGTCCAGGGTGAGAGGTGCTGAGGATCTGATGGATGATGTACAGTAGTGACCATGGAAATGGAGAGAAGGGCACGTAGCAGGGAGCTTGTGGAGGAAGAGTTGACTGGTTTCGGTGTGGAGTGAAGGAGAGTGAGGACTTGAGAATGAGGTTCAGGTTGTGAAGCTGTGTGACTTTACACTTGACCTAAATAAGGAAGGGAGAAAAATGAATGAATTTAGGGATGAAGAGGAAGGGTTCCATTTAAAAAAAATATTTTGAATTTTGAATAGAGCTGGAGCTTATAAGAATAGTCTACGAAGCATCCTTCCCCCAATCTTGACTTCAAATCCTGGGAAACTTTTAGAACCTGAGGATATGACCAGGGAGCTTCTCAAAAAAGAATGATTAGAAGAGGCCTGATTTCATCAACAGATCGATGTGTGTCAAGAACATAACCAGTTCTTTCCCAGCCTCTCTCCTTTCCCTCCTTCCCAGTCATCTAAGTTCTTTTTTCGAGAGGGCTACCAGTTTGAGAAAGGAGGAACCTTTCCGTGTCACGAAACCCTTTGGAAGGCTGGAGAAGCCACAAGACTCCTCAGAAAATAAACAGCTGGCATTTCTATAGCTACTTCTGAGGTTTGCAGAGCCCTTTACAAATAGGATCTCGTTTTATCCCCACATATTTTTTCCTTATGCTGTGGCTAGTTATATTCAGATCGCCTATCCATTTTGAACTTTATTGTGGTATATGGTATATGTAAGATACTTGTCTAAACCAACATTTTTGTAAAAATGTCGAGATTTTAGCAAAGTGTACTTCATCATAGTCTTGTGGGAAAGATGGAGAGATGTGGGTTAGATGTCTAGTTAGTACAGTTAGATGGATTTGTAGCTGCTTGGATGGCTATACACAGGATTAAATTATAATGGTTTGATGTCAGCATGGTAGGTGGCCTCCCTTTGGGAACTGAATTGAGCCTCTCTGTGTGATTATTCATTTTAATCAGTGACTTACGTCAAGACATAGAGGGCATGCATTCTCAAGTTTAGTTGACACAAAGCTGAAATGGATAGCTAACACACTGGATGATAGAGTTAGGATCCTAATAGATCTTACGTTAGAATATTATCATTTGTTGTTCAGTTGTTTCAGTTGCATCCAACTCTCCATGACCCCATTCGAGGTTTTCTTGGAAAGCTACTAGTGGTTTGCCATTTCCTTCTCCAGATCATTTTGTAGATTGGGAAACTGAGGCAAAAGGGTGAAGTGAAAACTTCCCCAGAGACACATGACTATTCAGTGGCTGAGGCTGGATTTGAAATCAGGTCTTCCAGATTCCTGGTCCTGCACTCTATCCACTGTGCCACCTCACTGCCCTTTGGGCAAGTCATTTTATTGCTATCTCCCTCGATTTCCTCTATTGTGAAATGGGAATAATAATAGTATCTACTTCCTGGGATTGTTGTAAGAATAAAATGAGATCATATTTATAAAGCACTTAGCATGTTGCCTGGCACCTAGTAGACACGATATAAATGCTAGCTATTATTATCACCATCATCATTGTTATGATTATGATTAGAAAGTAGTTGGTGACGTGGGACTGAAGCTCTTGAGAAATCAGGACTGGATAAGTAGAGTTGGGAATCATCTGCATAGAGAAAATTGAACCCTTGAGAACTGATGAACTCCCTCTTCCAGGGAGGAGAAAGAATCTGGGGAATGGGATGGAATGGAATGGGATAGTCAGCAGCCTCAAACAGTACCCAGAGGATGAAAACTGTCAGATTTGGCTCTTAAGAGGGCCTCAGTAATTGTAGAGTCATTTGTTGAGTAAACTGGGAAGCCAGATTGCAGAAGGGAAGAAGTAGAGGCAATATGTAGATGACTTTTCTAGGCCTTAGACTGAAGAAAGTAGAGAGAGGAATCATGGGAATGAAAAGTTGAGATGGTAGGGTCAAGTGAAGGCAGGGCTTTCTATTTTGGGGTGGGGGTAGATGGGGGCACATTTGTAGAAGGAACCAGTAATTAGTGGCAAGTTGAGAATTAGGGCATTTTGTGGAGGTACCTGCCAGAGGAGTTGGAAGAGGGTTGGCCATGATCAGGAGAAGAGAAGGGCCCGGAGGAATGAGGGACAGGAGGCTGTGGTGGTGGGGTGAATGGAAGGGAACCAGGTCCAAGGCTGGAGTGGGCTTCTCTCTTGGTGCAGGAGACAAGAAGGTTCGGCATAGATTGTGGGGGGGGGAGGCCTCTGTGGAGGTGATATAACATGAGTGAGGAGGTATGACTCAGGGTTGAGGTTTGACAAGGCAGGAACAGTGATTGATTGAACAGGAGGCGAGAAGATAAGGATGAGATGGAGGTCAGAGAGATTAAAAAGGAAGTCTCATGAGGATGAAGAGTAGGAGGAAGTGGTGAGGCTTACAAGTTCTGGATCAGACCAGAGGGCACAGCCTTGTTCCTGCACATGATGAAGTTCCAATGGAAGGGGCAGATTCTGAGGCTTGGAGGAGGTGGGACCAGGAAGCCAAGATGTGGGAGGGAATAGCATTGGTTCTGTTGACATCCTTATGTCCAAGGGTGAGGTCTGAACACTTCCCTAACTTGTAGTGCAGCTAGGTGGCAGCACTGGGATTTGAGTCAGGAAAATCTGAATTCAGATTCAGCCTCTGACTTTTCCTAGCTGTGTGACCCTGGGCAAGTCATTTCATCTCAGTTTGCCTCAGTTTTCTCCTCTGTCAAATGGGGATCATTGTTGTGAGGCTCCAGTGGGTTCATCTTTTGTAAAGTATAAATGCTGATTTTGATGGTGATGATGTTGATGATCTTGTGGGATGAAGGAGAAATATGGGTCAGAGATAAGCCTCTCTGTCCATTGTTTCACTTGTCATTTATTTATTCAATTGGATTGATGTAGGAGAGGCATGTGGGTAGAAAGCTGGCCTCCGAGCCAGAAGGTCTTGGGTTCAAGCCCTCCCTCCTGGCACAGCCTGGCCTTGTGATCTTGCTCTAGACCAGAAGGGTTCAGACACAGGGGCTCCTGAGTGTCACTGAGCCAGATTCAAATATCGGCCAGAAGACCAGAAAGCGTAGATAAGCGAGTGATCCTTCTGTAGAGACAGATTGCTCCTGTTTGCTCCCTCCAGTTGCCTGGAAGTTTCCTGCTGCTGTGGCCTCAGGGCCTCACCTCCAGGGGCCCAGACCTTATCTAGGCAGACCACCTCACCTGCTCCCAACCCAGAGAAGGGCTGCTCTGGGGAGCTCACTACTTTGAGGTGCTGGAAGTATTCTGTTTCAGGCTGGACCCTGGCCAGTAATGCTGGAGAAGAGATTCCACCCTTTGGGTGGGAGGTGGACCTGAACAAGGGAGGAATTCTAAGAAGGGGTGTCAAATGAAACAGACTGCCCAAGCTGCACGAACCGGAAGTTTTCGCTGATGTCCTCCACAAGAGCAGTTGTAACTGGTAGCTGGTAGGGATGGAAGCCAGTTTGCAGAGAGGGAGGGAGGGAGTGGCTGCTGGAGGGGGGCCGGAGTTAGAGTGGTGACCAGCCACAAATCGGACGATTGCTGGGACACTTCGGCATGAGGCTTTTGTATTTCCTATGTGGAGGAGAACCGTGTGTGTTTGCCAGTGGATGGGGCCTGAGGGAGAGGGAGGGCTGGAGGAACCACAGACTTTCAGAACTGGTCGGAAAGATTGGGAGCTAGAGCAGTCACCCATCAGACTGAAAGGGCTAGGGAAAGCAAGATCGGCAGCTCTTCAGAGAAGGAAGAAAGAACCTTTGACTTTGAAGAGCTTTTGCACCCCCCTTTGCCCCCACCCCCACCTTTCCAGTCTTCTTGTGCTACTTCTGCTCTCTCCTGTGTCCTCTTTCTCCTCCCATTTCTCTGGTTGTCTGCCACGCCTGGCACACTCTCCCTCCTCTTCTCTGACTCTTGCTGCCCTGACCTCCTTCAGGTCCAGGCCACTGTTCCCCTTTCCCATTCCTCCTCTGGAATCTTCCTTCTGTTTGTATGTCCTCTTCCCCCACAGTCTGGGAACACCTTGAGTGAGGGCAGGCAGGGACTGTTCGGGGCCTTTCTTGTACTCCCAGTTTAGCACAGTCCCTGGCCCCTAGTGGGTGCTTGATAAATGCTTGTCCAAGATCTGCTTCCAGTGACATTCATCCAGACCCCACTAAATTCTCTTCTTTTCACTCTCCCTGCCAAGAATTGGAGGAGAGCGAGGGGCCGCAGGCGCAGCATAAAGAGGCAAGCGCTCTAACGAACTGGCTCATGTGACGTGGAGCTAAGCAGGAAGAGGGAGGTTGTCCCGCCATCAGAAACTATGCTTGCAATTTTCAGATGAGGGGATAGCTTAGGTTGGTGCTCCTGCCCTTTTTGAGTCGGCTCGTGTATCTGTTCTAAATTATGGGCTTTCTGTCGACTAGCTGATGTTGATTTGGGATCCTTAGTCCCCCTCAGTGAACATCACTTTGTCCAACAGATGTTCAAGAAGCCATCAGGGTTACCAGCACAGATGCCCAGGGCCTTCAACATTTAAGCGCAGTCAGAAGGGTGATTTTTAATGTAGCTTCTATCTGTATAGACAGAGACAGCTGGAGATGGCGCCACTGTGGAGGAAGGCTGGGCCCAGAATCAGAAAGACCTGAGTTCAAATCCAACCTCATCTACTTCTTAGCTACGTGCCTCCTCTACCTCATCTGTAAAATGGGTTTGTTGTGAAGATCAGAGGAGATAGTTGTGGAAAAGTACTTAGCACAGTTGCTGACTCCCTTTTTTCCTTCCTTACACATACACAGAATCAGAGGATTGAGGACTAAGCCTAGAAATTTGAAGAAAAGAAAAGTGAGGGTCAGAGTATTTGGGCCTTGCCCAAGGCCATGTGGCTTATGGGCGAGGTCCAGCCTCACTCCTGACTCCAGGGGTTCCCTATGGGTGGCTAATGATCAGTCAAAATACATAACAAATGGAAGACAGCTTAATCATTATGGCCATGGGACTGCTTTGCATCTGATAGCTGCTCTGCCATCCCCAGGCTTGGTTTTTATTTTTATACCCATTTTCTTGGCACTCAAATACATTACCTAACACACATGTTCAAAGAGAGATAATTGGAAAAGTGATACATTAACTTTTAACAAGTCACTTGATTAACATTCTATATTCTTGTATTGTGATTACAGACAGCACACAAGATAAATGATTTCATCATAGGTGGCTTACTTTTCTCATTACCCTGTGAGAAGTTTTGAGCTTACAAACAATCAAGGAAAATTACTTATTGCTTTTAATAAAATGGAATAATTAATCAGAAGTTCTTAAAAGACAATTCAACAGTCATACCATTGAAGTTGAGGGGTACTGGGAACACAATTCAAATTTAATAATAGACTGATCATTTCTCAGGGTTTTTACTAGGGAGTTCCTGAGTTACTGATTTGTGTAATTGAGTCACTGAGGCATATTGAAGCTTGATGTACTTGTACTTATTGTATGGGCCTCTATGATTGATTTGTGTGTTGGCTTCATGAGAATAGGTTTCTGTGAGTGGGAAATTTTTGGGCTTGGCTTGTAGCTGTGATTTCACTGGGGATTATGTACCTAAGTAAAAGTTAACCCATGATAGTCTTTTTGGGATTGGGCTTAGGGGTCTGATCTTTTGGTGATGTTTTGGGGAATTTGGGTACAGGTGTTTTGCTCTTGCGTTATTGCTTTTGAGACTGGGGGGAATAATAATCATGCCAATTCCATAGGTAAGGGACATTGATAAGAGAGGTCATGCAAAAGGGGATAGAGTGGGCAATCACATCTTGCAAAGGGCCACTCTGTGGCCTCCTTAGCTACCACAGGTGACTCATTGTGGCCTGATGGCTCCCAGCCTCAAATCATGGGGCCAGAACTGGAACTCAGGTTTTATTACTCCAAATCCAGGACACTGGTATCTCACAGCTGCCTTGGCCCCACGCTGACCGTGTAGATGGGGATGTTGTCATTGGTTAGCTGCTGCCACTGCACTGGGGTACCTGGTGCTCTGGGCTGGCAGGCAGGAGGCAGGAAGGCCCGGCTTCTGCTTCTTAGCTGGGTGAGCTCAGACCTTCACCCTTCTGACCTCCCAAAGTTAGGAGGAGATCCAATTGATCTGACATCTGTGAAAAGCCTCCCTGGAAATAGCCCTTAACAGCCAGTATGGACAAATGGAAGATTGCTCAGGGCAAAAGCCTTGGGTGCACTGAGTTTCAAGAAGGCTGGATTAGCTGCTTCAGCCCCAAAGTCTAGGGAAATATGGTAGTTTGGCTTTTTGTTTTCTGAATTTTTTTATTTGGAAGAGACCTAGTTACTAGGCAACGGTCATGGCCTGACTGCTTAGTGGGAGTGGAATGGGACAAGTTGATTCCAAAGAATGGAAAATAAAAACGAGTTGGGAAAGAACACACAGATACAAGGAGAGATTTTTTTCCTTTTTGGGTTCACCACATATTTCTGTCCTTTATTCGTCTTCCCTGAAAAGGGGCCTGCCTTGGCAGAAATCCCTTCCTGCCACCTGGTACTGCCCTCAGTCTATCAGCTCTGCTTGGGCTAAGGCAAGGGAATAGCAGCAGGAAGCCAAGTGTGGGCCCAGCTCCCTGGGCAGGACTGGGAAGGGGCCAGCCCCCTTCTGGCCCCAATTCTGGCCTGTCCCTATGCTTGCAGTGGCACCCCAAGCTGGCTGGGCCTTTTTCATGACCAGTGGGGGTACCTAAGCCCTTGGGTCAAACCAGAGGGAAAAAATGTGGATTCTGTAATCGCCTTGGCCAATGACACCATAAGGCCTCTGACAAGTCAAAAGTCACTTCCCTTCCCAGGACCTCAGTTTTGTTATCTGTAAAATACAGGATTTTTAACCTTAACCCCCCCCCCCAACAAAAATCAAGGAAAGGATTTAATATTGGTGGATGGATGTGGTGGGGTACTACAGATTCAGAAATGATGTCAAAAATAAAAAGCATCAGTAACATTTATTTTAAATGAAAATCCTAGAATGTTAGAGGCAGAAAAGCCCTTAGCTGTACCTTTCCCATCTTATACCTGTGAAGGTAATTGTGAAAACCCAAATGAAATCCTTTATACTTAAACTTCTAATGAATGCAGAATTGAATTCGGGTACTTCTGGGGAGGCTCCAACCTTCTGTGAATCCAAGCCTCAGACTCCTGACTCCCACCTCTTCCCTAGCTTTGTGTACATGGACAAACCTCTCTCCCTCTCTGAGCCTTAGTTTCCCCCTCTGTAAAATGAGTGATGGGTGTATAGGAGGGAGTTGTTGACCAAGATACTTTCTTCCTAGAGGCACTCACAGCTTTGACAGGTCATGGGATTTTTGGAAATTCACCAAACACTTGTGAAACCCCTACTTCCTCTGAGGCCTTGGGTGCCCCTCAGTACATTAGGGGGCATGCTACAGAAGGCTTATAGTACTGTGGGACCAGTTAAGACATAAACACAAATGTCTTTAAATGTCTTTCCAATAATGCCCATCCTAGGAGATCATTGGGGGAGGCTGGGCAGGCCAAGATCACTTATATTTGGGAGGAGTCATGAGCTTTTGAAAGCCAGTTCTTTTTTTTTTAAATTTTAATAACAAATTTCCATATGAGTTTCCTGAAGTTTATATAATCCAAATTGTCTCCCTTCCTTCTTCACTCTCCTCTTCCAGAGTTGAAGGCCAGTTCTTCTAACAGGGCCTGCTTGTACATGACGCCATCATCAGTCTGGAGATGGTGGTCCTGTACTTGTGGTTTTGCTTTTCACATCTATAGCAGGAGCCAATGACTTATCTGCTCCTCCAAGATTTTAGGAAGACAAATCACCAGAACACTTACCAAAGCAAGCTTTGGTGAATGAAAGCAGCTAAGCAAAGTCTGTTGAGCCTTTGTTGGGAAGCTAAGACCTTGTACAAGCCGACCTGGCCACCCCACCTCTTCTTTCCACCTCCACTGCCTTTTTTATTTAGCCGCTGAGAAAAGAAGGAGTGTTACCTGTTGGAACAGGTGTTGGGTTTTCTACCTCTAAGACCCTCCAGATGAGATGGTCATGCTGAGTACCGATCTTTGGAGGCATCTTGATATGCTTTTGTGGAATCAGCCTTAGCAGGGTCTTTCTGCTTTATTCCATTCTGAAAAGCAGATTCGAGTGACAATTAGCATATTTTCTCTCATTTCCATCTATCGAGTCACCTTATTTCACATAATAGGTGTATTTCTGTGAAGGAAGTTTTTATTAAAAATTAAATCCTTGTAAATGCAGTAGAACAGTGGTGGTGAACCTATGGTACATATACTGGAGGGGGGGGCACTCAGCCCTCTCTGTGGGCTTGTGTGCCATCACCCCAGCACAGAGTTCACCAGGGTATATTACTAGAAAGCCAGAGGGATACAGGGGAGGGCTTCTCCCCTGCCCCTCTCCACAGGTGCCTGAGGACATTTCTCATATCACCCGCCTCTAAAAGGTTTGCCTTCTCTGTAGTAGAGGAAATTGATACTTCTAAAAATCTCCTGGCAAATCCTGTTGTGATAATCACCCACACACACACCACCAATGGTTTACGGAAAATAATTTTCTTTTGGATTTGCTAAGAGAAATGAGGGGCTCTTTGGTGTTTCATGATGGGCAAACTGGGAAACTGGACATGAACAGATACATAGGTGTGACATTTGGGCTAGGGAGCTAGCAGCCTGTGTCTTAGTGGTTTGAATGAATTTGGTCGTTAAAGTTACTCCCTCTTCAGTGAGTAATGTGATGAGGGAGCCAGGTGACCTAGTCTCAAGCCCTTTTTTGCTTTGTTCAAGTGGCTTCTACCACTCACTCCCCCATCCCTGCCTCCTGCCAGTCTAGAAAAAAGGTTGCTGGCACCACTACTGTCCTGCCTAGATTGAGAAGGAAGTGGTGGCTTCTGGTCCTTCCCTCAGTCCACCATTTTGTATTCTGAGGGCCATCTGTTGTTTGAAAAGGGGGTGGGGGAAGTCTCTTGTACCATCTGTTTTCCTTGGGTCTTGATGTTGCTGTAAAGATGAAACTAGAACCTCCCTCCAGTTGTTTGTTTGCTCAAGGATCAGATTTCAAGGCCAGTAAAGGCCTTCTCTAGTTCAGGTTGTCCAAATGTTGCCCATTTTCCAGGGATTCTTTCCTCCTATTGGCATGAAGAAATTTCTTTCTTCCCAAGTAAGAGAGGTTCTGGCGACCAAGCGAAAACCAATGGGGCTGGTGGAAGTTGCTTTCAGAGTTTATTTTACAAAGTTCTATCAGGTCCCTGGAATTGTGATTGTAGGGCACTTGGTACTTTGGGTTAATTATTTTCCTCTTCCCTCTCTTCCCCATCCTAGAATACAGTCGCTTTGAATCCAAGATCCACGACTTGCGGGAACAAATGATGAACAGCAGCATGAGCTCTGGATCAGGCTCCCTTCGGACCAGCGAGAAGAGATCTCTCTATGTCCGGTAAGATGTACAAACTGGGAAAGTTTACCTAGTGGGCAAAAGATCGGTCTTCTACAACTAGACAAATAGGACTTCCTTTGGGTTAAGTGCTAGTGGTTTGTAGTCAGTGTCTCTTCCTCTTAGTGAACTGGAGTCTGCCTTTTACTTTTCAGTGACCTTGTCCTGGGAGAGTTTCTGCGTTCGGGAATTTCAGAATCTTGTCCGGTGGTTGTTATTCTTCAGTACTCAGAGAGCACTTCTTGCTTTAAAGTCCTGGCCTTGCAAGCAAGTTTGATTTGAGGGGAAAGCCCGGTGTCTTCTCTTAGGTGGCATTGGTTTATGTATTTAACGAGGTGTGAGTCCAGGAGCTGCCATCGCCAAGTGCTGTTGTGCCAGAACTTTGAGGATGCCACTGTACTGAGAAGCCAAGGTCCAGTCAGCTCCTGGTGCTATCCTTTTGAGTGTAGAACAGAGGCCCAAATACTAGGAGCAGCTTGAGGGCTCAATATGGCCACACAAGCAAGGCGATGTCATCTTATGTGTCTGTTTGTAGCTTGGGCCCTTGGCAAATAGGCAAGAGACTCTAGAGACAAGAGACTGTGTGACAGCCTGGGGCTATGGTCAAGCTCTTTGCTGAGCTTCAGCAGTGCTTTGTCTGGTAGCTTTTGTCCTTGGGGAAAAGGGAGCACTTTTTGCTAGTTGCCTGGTCATGATTCCGTCCTCTGGGTGCAGGTAATTGCTGTTCTTTTTGTGTTGCTAGATTTATTTTTCTTCTTTTGGTATGTTCCTGAATCCCACAGTAGGGAGCTAGCGTTTATGGCCAGAAAGTCTCCCAGGAACCCTTCCTGTTCTTCCCAAAGAAATCTTTCATCTGGTCTCCTTGTGGGTTAATAGTGCCTTTGCTTAAGCTGAAATATCCACTTCCTGCTTGAGGAGAAAAGAGGCCTGAGGAGTCATGCCCCTAGAAGGTAGCACTGCTAAGCTTGGGAGTCGAAAGAAAAGCCTCTTTTCTAGCTCAGAGCCCTTATTTCCATCCTAGGGACCTGATGGGAAGAAATCAGAATGAATGCTCCAGACTGCCCTCCCAGAGGGGGGCACAGAAGTGTCATGTGCAGGATCATTACCTTGGTGTTCCCACAGGCTGTGTGGGAAGCTGTTTTGTAGGCAACTCCTTCTGAATTTTTTTTAATGTTTAAAAATTTTTTTAATTTTATTATATGCTTACTAACCATCAAACCAACAAACTTTTAAATAAATGCAAAAAAGTTATGTACAAAATCACAAACTCCATGTTCAAATTTGTTTATAAATGTGTGTATGCTAATATAACATCCTCTGCTTTTGAGGTCCCTTGGGATTTGTTTTTCCTTGGATCCTTTTTTCCTCTTGATTTTTGAGGCTGGTATTTTAAAAATTTAATCATAATATGTATTATTCTTATTCCCTTTTCTTTTCTTATCTCTTCATATATTTCAATAATTTCATATATATATTTCATATATATCATTTGCTCTAACCAAACTGGTTCTCAGACAACATATTTACCAGGACCACATTTAGCTTAGTTGGTATTCAAGCGGTGGACATAATCTGTTGCCAGGACCATACTCTTTCTAAAACCAAGTCTTTCCAGCTTGATCATACCCAGTGGAGCTTTTGTTCCAATGGCACAACCCCTCAGGAATGTAGGATTACCTCCATAGTATGCTGAGTGTAGAAGTAAGAATTCTGCGGAATATTTATACTCTCGAAACCAGGGCTCCCCAAACTACAGCCTATGGGCCACATGCAGCCACCTGAGGCCATGTATCCAGCCCCCACTGCACTTCCAGAAGGGGCACCTCTTTCATTGGTGGTCAGTGAGAGGAGCACGGGATGCATCCTGTGTTCCTGGAGTACTATATGTGGCAGCATCGCAAAATACGGCATATCTCACATACAGTACTACTTCCGGTGACATAATCCTTTGTATGGCACCTTGTTCTGAGAGTAACTGAACAAGAATGAGGCACTGTGCAAAGGATTATGTGGCTGCACAATGGAAGATGTCAGCATGGTGAGCAGCGATGTGGGGGAGGGGATTCTGCACTGTGTATACTGCTGCCCTGTATAGTGGTGGCGGTGATGGCCTGTGCAAGGTGGGACAGGCCCATCACAGCACTGCAGCCTCCACTATCCCAGACAGCGGTATACAGTGTCACAGGCACAGCACTGCCTCCAGTACTGTATATAGGGCATCGGATAGTGGTGATCTGGCCTGTGACATCAGCGGTGGGCCTTTACTGTGAGAAGCCCACCACCGCCACTGGGTGTTTTATAAGACACCCCCTGTTTTGGTGGGGGGGTCAAATTAATATAAGATAGTGTCTTATTTTGGGGGAAACATGGTAGTACAATGGCCCTCATACTCCCCTAGATGCACCTGTTTTAGGGGCCATTATGTTGTCAGTTTGTTGATTTAAATTTACTTGTTCTTTATTTTAAATATTGTATTTGTTCCCGTTTTGTTTTGTTTTTTTTTTTATTTTAAAATAAGATATGTGCAGTGTGCATAGAGATTTGTTCATAGTTTTTTTTTATAGTCCAGCCCTCCAACGGTCTGAGGGACAGTGAACTGGCCCCCTGTGTAAAAAGTTTGGGGACCCCTGCTCTAAACCATTATTGACCCACCAGAAACCATGTTTGAATTATGTATATGTTCAGGCTTAGATCTGCTGCTAGCCTCAGGTAGGTATGTGGGGACCTAATGAATGCCCAGTACATAGGGAGCTTCAGAGAAAACAGTAGGATAGAGGAAGGTTCACTCTGCTAGAGAATCTAATACCATGCTACTCCATAGTGTTAAAATTTATGTAAAAGAACAAATGGAAAGTATTTTTTCATAACTTCTCTAATAATTAATTTCATCTTTATTGGTGGTATATTTAGCCTTTCCATCTTTAATGTTAATGATTTGAACTTCCCTTTTTTTTTAATCAATTAACCAATGGCTTAACAATTTTGTTGATTTTTAAAAATAAAACCAAGTCCTAGATTTATTTTTTAATTCAATAGTTTTCTTACATTCAGTTTTGTTGATCTCATCGTTAATTTTAAGGATTTTAATTTGCTGTTTAGTTCAGAATTTTAAATTTGTTCTTTCTAGAAAGTTTTTTAACTTGCATTCTCAATTCATTGATCTTTTCTTTCTCTATTTTATTAATGTAAGCATTTAGAGATATAAATTTTCCTCTAATTACTGCTTTTGCTATATCTAGATCTGTATCCTATAGGCTTTGGTATGTTGTCTCATTATTCTCTTTAATGAAATTATTCATTATTTGTTCTTTAACCCATTCATTCTTTAAGATTAAGTTATTTTGTCTCCAATTATTTTTTACTTTTTGTTTCCATGGTCCCAGTTTTTATCACATTATAGTCTGAAAGGGATGCATTTAATATTTTTGCTTTTCTACATTTAACTATAGTGATGTCTTTGTGCTGTAATATATGGTCAATTTTTGGAAAAGTGCCATGTACCAGCGAGAAGATATACTCTTTTCTGTTTCCATTCAATTCTCTCCAGATAACTAATATTTTACTTATCTAAGATTCTGTTAATCTTGACTTCTTTCTTATTTATTTTTTGGTTATTGTAAGAGGGGAAAAATTATAGACCTCCTCCCCCCACTGTTATTGTTTTGTTATCTATTTCCATCTATAACATTTGGTACATATAGGTTTAATATTGATAATGCTTTATTGTCTATGATACCTTTTAACATAATATAGTTTCCCTGTTTATCTCTTTTGCTTAAATATTTTAAGTTTATCTTTGTCAGAGATCATGATTGCTACCTCTGCTTTCTTTGTATCAGCTGAGACATAGTCTATTCTGCTCCAACCCTTAATTCTTGCTCTCTGTGTGTCTCTCATTTTTTGTGCATTTCTTGTAAACAACATATTGTCAGGTTTGGGGTTTTTATTTTGCTATTAATTTTCACTTTATGGGTGAATTCATCCCATTCACATTCAATATCATAATTACTAGTTGTGTTTTTTTCTCACTGTCCTCCTTTTCCTTTTGCTGTATCCCTTCTCAGGTGTCCCAATTTCTTCTGTTTACTGCCTCTCCAATTCATACCTCTTCTTAGAAATCTTCCCTTATCTTTCCCCCTTGCCCTCCTAGTTCCAAATTGGTCCAGGTTCTTATAGGTCCCTCTCTTGTCCCTTCCCACTTACCTTTTAGTTCTTATCCTATGCACTTTTCCAGAAGTCCCTTCCTTATTCCTCTAACTCTGCCCTCCTGTTTCTTGATATGAGTTTGATTCTAAAAATCCCTCCCTTATCTCTCCACTCTATTTCTTGATATGTACTCCCTTTGAGGTATCCCTCTCATTTCTTATCTCCTTGCCCTTCTTTTTCTTAATTGACCCTTCCTTCTCTTAAAAGTCTCCTCTCTCATCCTATCCCCTTTCCCTCCTATTACTCTATATGTTAAGTTACATAAGTTAAGTACTTTTTACCCTTCTAGTTGTCTATGTTGTTTCTTCTTTAACCCAGATCTGCTAAGAGGAGGGTTCTAGCACTCTTAGCCCTCCTTCCTCTTTTATATGAGATAAAGTTGCTCCATTTTACCTCTTCTTACTCTATTTTATTAGTATTTGGTCTTGTTCCATTGTATTCACCTTGACCTCCAGAAGTTTATTTTTAGATATTTCCCCTTCTACCCACTTCCTCCCTGCCCTCTACCCTCTCTTCTCCAGTGCCACAACTCTCTCTTTCAGGACCACTAATCCCTTGGGGCCACAAATGCCTTCTTTCTCTGTCCCAGCCTTTGCCTTCGGTGCCACACTGGCATCCTCTCAAGGAGACATTGTTCAGAATGGTGAATAATGGGCCTAGGAAGCCACATGTTTCAGTACCTTGGCTCTGCCCCTTGATTTCTCTATGTTGGGGTCCCAGGCAGGTCTTGGCGAAGGGCTACATAGGCCAGGTAGGGAGCTATGCAAAATTTCTTTCTGCTCTCTCTTTACTTTCTGCTTCTTCTCCCAATCCATTTCCCTTCTTCCCCAAACTCCTTCCCTCTTCACTTCCCTCTCTTCTACCCTGAGGCTTCTGAAGCAGTAGGTGTCTTCTCAGTGGTATTTCTCTGGATATGCCCTTGGAGGAATATAGTATCTGGGCAGCAGGGGAAGTCATATTAGTGTTGGGCAAAGTCAAATACTTAAATACTCGAATAAATGAAATGGTTTAGAAAAAATGAAGCTCCTCCCGGGACCAGGCTTAAACTCTTGAGGTGAGGCACTGCTGTAGTGTGAACATCTTGAGGGTGGAGGAATGAGGAATCTGAGAGGCCCAGAGGACATGGACATCTTGCCATGCTGATTCCCAGAAGCCCAAATGCAGCCAAGTGAAAGTGTTATGTATTCTCCAACTGGGCCCCCCCCCTCCCCTTCCTCAGGGTTACCCCTTCCCCAAGCAGCTTACTCAATCAGTAAATATTTGGCAAGCTGTGTCTGCTGTGTGCCAGGCACTGGGCTTCATGGATTGAAACTTTGTGCCCAGGCCTGTACTAGCTGATTTCTGGAATCTCCACTCTGTCCAGCTTTTGTTGCTAAATGATGTGGCACAAGACAGAGACTCACTTTGATGACAGGTAGGATTTTAAAGCCAGTTCAAACAAGTGTTCAGGACTTCACAGGAGATGCATCTCTCAGTGTTGCTTGTGCCGTGTTTCTCTTACTTTGATCCCCAGACCGGTCTGGTCCCCATGAAGGTTCGTTTCTTTCCAGGAATCTCTGAGTACTTAAATTCCCTTTACTTTTATATTTTGGGGAAGCCATTCCTTAAGCTTCTCTTTCTCTTTGTCCCCCTCCCCTTCTCTCCTCCTTTCCTCCCCATAATTTTCTAGTTGGGCCTACAGCTTCTCTGGAAAACATGAACAAAGAACTCTTAGCAGCTACATTCTGTATCCTCCTCCAGGGTACACACTGGAGTCGGGCCCTCTTGAGAGAAGTTCTCCTTTGGCCCAGTCTCAACTCTTAGGACTGGGCCCTCACGTTGTTCTTCAGAATTGGCCGGGCTGGCAGGACTCGTCCAGATCTTTATCAACTTTGTGTGGTCAGCAATCAGGCAGCACAGGGCCACAGGTAACTTCGGAAGGAACGTTTCTCTTTAGATCACAGTTCCTGAGCCAAGGGAGATATGTCTTTGATTCCCAGTTGTCATTAGAAGGAGGGATGTAAAGCTGGTGCACATTAATTGGTACGTGGTGTGACTTTTTTGCAGACCCTACCCAGGAGGATCAGTAAGTTGTTTGTTCTCCCCACCTCCATCTTCCTCATCCCTTATTATGAGAACTAGTCTTAAATAACCAGCTCCCTATTACGTAATTTCTGTTTGGTCGAGATGCTCCTAAGTGTCCCAAATTGGAAGTCCTCATCTCATTGCTTCCCACCTAGGGGAGCATCTACCCCATTCATACCCCTGTCTAGGGCAGCACCATCCTTCTAGTCATCGTCAACTATGCAGTGAGGTGCCTAGCCTTGGCTATTCCACTTCCACAACTCTTCCATCTGACCCTTTTGTGACATTCATACAACCCCCACCGGAGGCTAGCCCCTCCTCATTTCTTGTGTGGATCATTGCAATAGCTTCTACCTTCACTGATTCGAACTCCACCCCCAGCTAACAATCATTATTTGTATTTAGGGTATGGCTACTAGATTGTAAGCTCCCTGAGGACAGGAACCAGGGCTTTTCCCTTTGCTTTATATTCCTCCCAGAACAGTGCTCTGCACAGTGTAGCTACTTAAATAGGATCCTCGCTTTAAAAATGAACCTGTCTGCCATGTATCGAGGGCAAGATGTCAAGGATCGGGGGAAATTTGGAGCAGTTGGCTGCATGAACACAGGTCTCATAGGGAACAGGAATGCTGGCACCCAAGAAACCGGTCAAGCAGGTTCCCAAAGACCGAGGGCCAAGGAAAACAGGGGCTTTCCGCAAGAAGAGCAGGCCCTCAGCCAGGGAATACTTTCAGGGAAAGGAGTATGTGAATGATTCCTTCTAGTGGAAAGGGCACTCGATTTGGAGGTCGCTTCCTCCCCACCCCCACCCCCTGCCATTTGACCTTGATCCCAAGTCCTTCCCTTTTGTGAGGCTCTTTCCTCCACTGTACACTAAGGAGAAATTCCTGCCTCAGAGAGTCCCTAGTCCCCTTCTCCACTTAGAAAGCTTTACTGCTCTCTCTCTCCCCAAACTTCCTTCTTCGTAATCACCTCCTCATAAAGCCCATATCTTCTCTGCAAGCACACCACCCTTGTTCAAGTATGGCATCCTGGAGGGCAGACACATACAGCACCTACTGTATACCAGGCACTATCCAAATGTTATCTCATTTCATTCTCTCCAAAACCCTAGAAAGCTAAGTGCTGTTAGTATCCCCATTTTATAGCCGAGGAAACTGAAGCAAAGAAAGGCTAAGTGACTTGCCCAGGGTCTCACAGCATAGAAGAATCTGAGAATGGGTTTGAATTCAGGACTTACTGACTCCACTGTGCTACCAAGCTATCTCAGTGGGTTAAGTCGTTTCTGGAAACCCTCACTATCACAATTTCCCTCGAATGTTCCGTTTCTTTCTATCTACTGGCTCCTTCCCTACTGCTCACAACCACACCCATGTCTCTCCCCCCTCTAAAAAACTCCCTCAGTTCTACTCTCCCGACTAGCTGTCTCTCTACTATCCTCAAGCAAACACCACTTCACTTCCCCTTTTTTCCAAATCCTCTGCAGTCTGGCTTCTGACTTCATCATTCAGCTGAAACTGGCTTCTCCCTACTTATCACTCCATTCCCAAATCTACTGGACTTTTCTCAACACTCGGCCTTCTTGACCTCCCTACAACCTTGAACGATGCGGATCCCCATTTCCTCTTGGCTCCTCTCCTCTCTGGGTCTTCAGGACATTTCTCTCTCCTGGCTCTCACTAATAGGGAGGGAAGTAGAACTGAGGGAGTTTTTTAGAGGGGGGAGAGACATGGGTGATTTTTCTGAACCAAGTCCAGGTCTGACCATTCAGTTAGTTCTAGTTGGCCCCATTTCTCCCAGGAACACACAGCTCCCATTGTCTAAGGGAGGAGATGGAAGCAGTTGGACATCTATCCTTGGCTTAATGCATTTAGTGTTAGAAGTTGGAGTCAGCTTCTTCAATTCCTGCCTCTACCAGTTACAGACAAGTCGGCCTCCTTGTGACCTCAGTTTCCTCATTTCTGAAATGAATATTTTCATACCTGGCCTACTTACCTTGTAAATGCTTTGTAAAATCAGTTCACAAGGAAAGTGCTTTGGGAACTGGAAAGCTGGATCTGTTTCTGCCTTCTCGAGGATGAGTCTCTTCTGCCTATGTGGTCCTGACTTTTTTCTTGAGCCCCAGCCTGAAATTGCCAGCAGTCTATAGGAATTTCCAACCTGATCTTCTAGCCACACTTCCAGGTGAACATATTGAAGTTGGAACACCTCCAGTCGCTCTCTTGCCCTCTTCCTGCCCTCTCTCCTTCTAGCCATTGTACCACCATTCCTCCCAGTCATCCAGCCTCAGCCTCCATATTCAGTTGGTTTCCAGGTACTCTGGATTCTTTTCCTCTGTGGCCTCCCTCCAGCGTCTTCCCTCCCTTCCTCAGAGCTGCCAAATTAATCTCACCCAAAGCATAGCTCTGATTGTCATTCCTCTGCTGTAAAATCTTGAGTCAACCTTTGGCCACCAAATGTTCTGTCACTCACTTGACTGGAAGACCTTGGAAAAGTCCCTTGCCTTCTCTGGACTGTGGATTCCTTCTCCAAAGGATTCTAATAGTGCCCGACAGCTCTGACATTCTGGGCAGCGGTGCCTCCCCTGGCCTGGCCTCCATTTATTTTTCTAGCATTTGATAAGCACAGATGCATACCTGGTACTGTGCTGGGTGTGAGGAATGAACACGGGGCAGATGTGAATGACATAGTCCCTGTTTGCCCTCAAAAAGCTGACATTTTCTAGAGGGAGAGCCCATATTCACATGGAATATCTTTAAGTCACTTGATCTGGCCTCTTAAGCATTTAGACAATTAGGAAGGTCTTTATGCAGATTGTGACCTCTTGGACTGAGCCTTGAAAGAAACTTAGCCAGGGTGGGGGGGGCACCAACCCCCCAACAGCAGCCCCAGGAATGTGCCCTGTCTTCCTAGGGGGTGGGATGGAGATCTCTGTTCCCCGGGGAGCCTATTCAGAAGTTTGTCCTTACTCTGAGTTCGACTTGGCTCCACCAACTCCCCCCTGCACTCCCCAGTTATTCCTAATTCTGTCCTCAGGGGCCCAGCACCCCCTGGTTTTTTTCCTTCCAGTTTTTTTAAACTTTTTCAGTTACTCGTAGAAACAATGTTAACAATTGCTTTTTGACATTTTAGAATTCAAGTTTTCTTCGTCCCCTCCCTGAGGTGGTGACTAGTCTGATATTGGTTTTATCTGTACTTTCCTGTAAGACAGATTTCCAGGCACCCCATGCTGTGACAGAAGACACATATCCCATAAAGAATAGAAATCTCATAGAGGATAGAGAGTGGCAGATGGTGTGCTTTGATCTGCCTCCGACTCCAACAGTTCCTGCTTTGGCTGGGAAGAGCATTTTCATCGTGACCCCCTTGTGGTTATCTTGGAGACTTGCTTAGCCGCTCACAGGTGATCATCCTCCAATATCTGGTAGTGCCTCCATCGTTCTGCTCCCTTCACTTTGGATCAGTTCATAGAAGTCTTTCCAGGGTTTTCTGAACTCAGATGAGTTATGGCACAATAGTAGTCTATCGCAACCAGTGACCACAACTTGTTCAGCCGTTCCCCACAAGTGATAGACACCCCCTCGGTATTCTTTGTCACTACAAAAAAAACTGCTAAAATATTTTGGTGCAGGGAGGTCTTTTGGGGACACAGACCCAGTAGTGGTATTGCTGACTCAAATGGTACACATAGTTTTATGACCTTTTGGACCGGATTCCATACTGCTCTCCAGAATGGTTGTATCAGTTCACGGTTCTACCAGCAGTGTCTTAGCATCCCAGTTTTCCCACATCTCCTCCAACATTTATCATTTTCCTTTTTGGTCGCATGAGCCAATCTGAGAGGTGTGAAGTGGTACCTCAGAGTTGTTTTAATCCGAATTTCTCTAGTCAGTAGTGATTTGATGCCTTTTTTCATATGATTATGAATAGTTTTAATTTCTTCTGAGAACGGTCTGTTCATATCCTTTGGCCATTTTTCGATTGGTACTCTTCTTTTCAAATGAAAAATTGCATGCTTCTTCATTCTTCTGAAACAATCAATGCTCCTCCAAATCCTTGGTTTGCGTTTTATTGAAATAAAATCAAGACTTTTATTACTATTTTGAAACACACCAAAAAGATAAAATAATGAAATAATCATGCCATTTCATTCACTGTCAGATTTGGTCATCCAGCCCAAAGAGGGAGTGGCAGAGGTATGTTTGGAAACTGAAGCCTCAGACTCCAAATCTGGACCTCTTTTCACTGAGTCAAAGATGTATTATAGGTAAAACCCAATGGCAGTCGGCAGCCCAGGGGGAAGCCTCCAATTCCAGGCTATGGAATATGCCTGGAGATCCTTGGGGGAATGGGACCGTGGGACAATTGCTCTGTCTGAGCAGGAGCTTCAGCTATCAAGCAGGAAGGAAGAAAGCAGCTCATGGTTACTTAGTCTAGCCTTGAGAACATCCCTCATCCATAATGGAGGTGGGAGGCACCAGACAGGTTTCCTGGGCACTTGGTGGCCTTCATGTCCAAAGAGGTGCAATAGGCTTTGGCCCCATCCAAAAGTGTGTCCCTCTCTCCCCTCTGGGTGAAGGAACCCAGCCCTTTCTCCCAGTCCTGTGAGCCTCTTTTCAGACTGGGAGGAGACGGATACCAAGCCACTCCATTGGACATAGCAGAAGGCATGGGAAGGATTAGTGACCCATCGCCCCAGGCCCACTGCCCACAGCCTGCCCTTGTGCCATCTCCCACCAGTTGGAACAAAGTGTTGTTGACTTTGATTTGAACTAGGTTTAGATATCCGTAACTGATATCCCAGAGGAGCATGGCTTGAGGCAGGCAGGATCTCAGGGCCCTTAGCAGTACTCCTTTGGCCCTATTTCTGTCCGTTGCAATCTCCATTTGGCCACCACGCTCAATCCGGTGCTTTTTTGCACTTACTAGTCTCTGTACGTTGAGAAGCCAAAGGTCAGGAAGCTTGGAGTTCCAGGGCTCCTCAGGGATTTTCTGTCTTTGTGGACCCTGGGCAAGTCACCCTTTGTGAGCCTTTGTTTCCTCCTTTGTACAATGTGGCACATGCTAGTCTCTCCACACCTCCACCCCTGTGTAGTGAGACTCCAAGGAAATTAGTGAGCATAAGTGCTCTGGAGTCCTAGTATTATAACAGGATGTGAGCTCTAGGGTTAGGGTGAGGGACAGGATCTTTTAGCTACTAGATCTCACTGGATCCTTACTGAAGGCCTGTTAGGGTTAATTAAGGTACTCTATCTTCTCCCCTGTCCCCAAAGGAGCCTGGGATGTGGTAGAGACTGAAAAGACTCAATGAGAGGAATTAATGACTAAATGATCTAGCCTGAGTTCACTATTCCATCTGCCACCTATGGACATAGTGTGGAATGTGCACAGAATCTTGGTTGGCAAGGATCGTGGAGGTCACCATCTGGCCCAACCCAAACCTGAAAAAAGAATCTTCTCTATGATGTTGTCCCCAACAAGTGGTCTTCTAGCCTCTGTTTGAAGCCCTCCAATGAAGAGAGGCTCACATATGCTGAGGAAGTGACTCGGGCCACTACCCCCAGCCGTTGCTATTATGCTCTCCCCAGACTATCCCAGTTTCCTCAGATCCATCCTTATGTGGCATCAAGAAGCAAACACTCCAGCTAGCGTGGTCAAGGGGCAGAAGCAAGGCCACTAGAGGCCCAAAATTGTTTTGGTCTTCTGGACTGACATTTGAACCATCAGATCTTTTGTCAGGTGAATGGCTTTTTTGCCACATCTTCACCTCCCCAAATCTTAGCTTACTTTGGGCCCAGCTCAGGTGACTCTGTGAAGCTTTCCCAATTTTCACAGGCTGGGCTACTGTTTTTCTCTCTCCTCAGTTAACCAATACACAGTATTGATTTCTAAGATGGAAGGGAAAGGATTAAAAAAACCTCTTTACCTTCTGTCTTAGAATCAGTACTAAGTATTGGTTCCCAGGCCGAAGAGCAGTAAGGACCAGGCAATGGTGGTTAAAGTGACTTGCTTGGGGTCACACAGCTGGGAAGTGGCTGAGACCAGATAACTAGAAGTTTTTTGAGATTCTTCATTTTTCCCCTATCCGTAGTGCCAGACACTGAGCTGCCTTGCACATTTGTTGTTCTTCAATTGTTTCAGTTGTGTCTGACTCTCTGGGGCCCTTTGGCAAAGATCCTGGAGTGCGTTGCCATTTCTTTCTCCCTCGTCTTACTGAGGCAAACAGGGGCACACATCTAGTAAGTGCTTGAGATCACTTTTGAACTCGGGTCTTCCTGACTCTAGACCTGGTACTCTATCCACTTCAGCCTACCTAGCTATTCCCATGCACATAATAGGTACTTGGTTTGTGTTTGTTGAATTAAACTTTTTTCTAGATGGTGTCAAAGATACTGTTAGTTCTTGTATTTTATTTTCTATATTATGTTACTTCAATGTGAAATGGTGCTGATAGGGTCTCTGAAACTTTTCTTTTTCTCCACTTACATGTAAAACACTTTTTGGCATTTGTTTTCTGACCTTTTGAGTTACCCATTCTCTCACTCCCTCTAAGACAGTAAGCAATATGCTTTTGGTCACATGTGCTCGCAGATAAAACATTTCTATTTTTGTCATGTGGAGGAAGAACATGCATGGGGGGAAAAATGGACAGTTTGTTTCCCCTAGCTGTGTGACCCTGGGCAAGTCACTTAACCCTGATTGCCTACCTCTTACCACTCTTTTCTCTTAGAATTGATATTAAGACAAAAGGTAAAGATTTAAAAAAAGAAAGAATTGTCTTCTTCACTCTCATTGAGTTCTTTTTCTGGAGGTAGGTAGCATTGTTTATCATGAGTCCTTTGGGATTGTTTTAAAAATCATTGCATTGCTGAGACAAGCGAAGTCATTCTCAGTTGTTCATCATATAGTAGTGTCCTGGCTGTGTGTATACCATGTTTTCTTGGTTCTGCTCACTTCACTCTGCATCAGTTCATGTAGGTCTTTCCAGGTTTTCCTGAAATCCTCCTGCTTGTCATTTCTTTAGAGCACCGTAGTATTCCTTCACAGTAACTATACTACGGCTTGCTAAGCCTTTCCCCAATTGAGGAACAACCTCTCGTTTTCCAATTCTTTGCCACTACAAAAAGCTGCTATAAATGTCTATACAAAGTGGTACTTTCCCCCTTTTGTGATGTCTGTGGTATTGTCGAATCAAAGGGTACACACGGTCTCACGGCCCTTTGGGCATGGTTCCACATTGCTCCCCCGATACTACATCAGTGTCCCAGTTTTTCCACATTCCCTACATTTGTTATCTTCCTTTTCTGTCCTATTAGCCAAATCTGCTAGGTGTCAGGTGTTGTTTTAATTTGCATTTCTCTAATCAATAGCAATGATCTGGAGCGATTTGTTTTCATATGACCATAGATAGCTTTGATTTCTTCATCAGAAAACTGCCTATTCAGATCCTTGGGCCATTCCTCAATTGGGGAATGTCCTGTATTCTTATAAATTGGACTCTGTTCTCTATGTATTTGAGAAATGAGGTCAATTTTCTCTTCTAATCTTGCTTGCATTAGTTTATGCAAAAAACCTTTTAATGTAGTCAAAATTATCCATTTTACACCCTGTAATGCTCTCTATTTCTCATGACATTTCTAAAAAAAAATTCCAATGCGAAACACCCATTCTTGGAATTCTGGTGGGTAGGAAATAGAAGTTTATAATGGAAATTGCTATCATGTTCTTTGCAATTGAAGTTGCAAACACTCACTCCTCTCCATCACAGTGGAGACTCTTAGTTACTGCCTGGTGACATATTGTGATTGTGATGCCAAATTTCAAAGTCAGATTTTTTTAAAGCTACCCTAAGTTCTTGTGTCTCTGGGTTATTAGAAAGTGGTCATCCCACATCATCCCACCACTCTTTTTTTTAAAATATATTTTATTTGATCATTTCCAAGCATTATTCATTAAAGACATAGATCATTTTCTTTTCCTCCCCCCCACCCCCCATAGCCGACGCGTAAGTCCACTGGGCATTAGATGTTTTCTTGATTTGAACCCATTGCTTTGTTGATAGTATTTGCATTAGAGTGTTCATTTAGAGTCTATCCTCTGTCATGTCCCCTCAACCTCTGTATTCAGGCAGTTGCTTTTTCTCTGTGTTTCCACTCCCATAGTTTATCCTTTGCTTATGAATGGTGTTTTTTTCTCCTGGATCCCTGCAAGTTGTTCAGGGACATTACACCGCCACTGATGGAGAAGTCCATTACGTTCGATTATACCACAGTGTATTAGTCTCTGTGTACAATGTTCTCCTGGTTCTGCTCCTCTCGCTCTGCATCACTTCCTGGAGGTTGTTCCAGTCTCCATGGAACTTCTCCACTTTATTATTCCTTTTAGCACAATAGTACTCCATCACCAACATATACCACAGTTTGTTCAGCCATTCCCCAATTGATGGGCATCCCCTCGTTTTCCAGTTTTGGGCCACCACAAAGAGTGCAGCTATGAATATTTTTGTACAAGTCTTTGTGTCCATTATCTCTTTGGGGTACAGACCCAGCAGTGCTATGGCTGGGTCAAAGGGTAGATATTCTTTTGTCGCCCTTTGGGCATAGTTCCAAATTGCCCTCCAGAATGGCTGGATCAATTCACAACTCCACCAGCAATGAATTAATGTCCCTACTTTGCCACATCCCCTCCAGCATTCATTACTTTCCTTTGCTGTAATGTTAGCCAATCTGCTAGGTGTGAGGTGATACCTCAGAGTTGTTTTGATTTGCATCTCTCTGATTATAAGAGATGTAGAGCACTTCTTCATGTGCTTGTTAATAGTTTTGATTTCTTTATCTGAGAACTGCCTATCCATTTCCCTTGCCCATTTATCAATTGGAGATTGGCTTGATTTTTTGTACAATTGATTTAGCTCATTATAAATATGAGTAATTAAACCTTTGTCAGAGGTTTCTATGAAGATTTTTTCCCAATTTGTTGTTTCCCTTCTGATTTTAGTTATATTGGTTTTGTTTGTACAAAAGCTTTTTAGTTTGATGTAGTCAAAATTATTTATTTTACATTTTGTGATTCTTTCTATATCTTGCTTGGTTTTAAAGCCTTTCCCCTCCCAAAGGTCTGACATGTATACTATTCTGTGTTTACCCAATTTACTTATGGTTTCCTTCTTTATGTTTAATTCACTCACCCATTTTGAATTTATCTTGGTGTAGGGTGTGAGGTGTTGATCTATTCCTAGTCTCTCCCACACTGTCTTCCAATTTTCCCAGCAGTTTTTATCGAATAGTGGATTTTTGTCCCAAAAGCTGGGATCTTTGGGTTTATCGTATACTGTCTTGCTGAGGTCGTTTTCCCCCAGTCTATTCCACTGATCTTCCTTTCTGTTTCTTAGCCAGTACCAAATTGTTTTGATGACTGCTGCTTTGTAATATAGTTTTAGGTCAGGGACTGCAAGGCCCCCATCGTATGTGTTTTTTTTCATTATTTCCCTGGATATCCTTGATCTTTTGTTCTTCCAAATGAACTTTGTTATGGTTTTTTCTAAATCAGTGAAGAAGTATTTTGGTAGTTCAATGGGTATGGCACTAAATAGATAAATAAGTTTGGGTAGGATGGTCATTTTTATTATATTGGCTCGTCCTATCCATGAGCAGTTAATGTTTTTCCATTTGTTCAAGTCTAGTTTTAGTTGTGTGGCGAGTGTTTTGTAGTTGTGTTCATATAGTTCCTGTGTTTGTCTTGGGAGATAGATTCCTAGGTATTTTATTTTGTCTAAGGTGATTTTGAATGGGATTTCTCTTTCTAGTTCTTGCTGCTGAGCTGTGTTGGAGATATATAGGAAAGCTGATGATTTATGTGGGTTTATTTTGTATCCTGCAACTTTGCTAAAGTTGTTGATTATTTCAATTAGCTTTTTGGTTGAATCTCTAGGATTCTTTAAGTAGACCATCATGTCATCCGCAAAGAGTGATAACTTGGTCTCCTCCTTGCCTATTTTGATGCCTTCAATTCCTTTATGTTCTCTAATTGCTACTGCTAGTGTTTCTAGTACAATGTCAAATAGTAGAGGTGATAATGGGCATCCTTGTTTCACTCCTGATCTTATTGGGAATGCATCTAGTTTATCCCCATTGCAGATGATATTAGCTGTTGGTTTTAGATATATACTGTTTATTATTTTTAGGAATGACCCTTCTATTCCTATGCTTTCTAGTGTTTTTAATAGGAATGGGTGTTGTATTTTATCAAAGGCTTTTTCTGCATCTATTGAGATAATCATGTGGTTCTTGCTAGTTTGCTTGTTGATGTGGTCAATTATGTGGATGGCTTTCCTAATGTTGAACCAGCCCTGCATCCCTGGTATAAATCCTACTTGATCTGGGTGGATGACCCTTCTGATCACTTGCTGGAGTCTTTTTGCATCTATATTCATTAGGGAGATTGGCCTATAGTTTTCTTTCTCTGTTTTTGACCTGCCTGGTTTTGGAATCAGTACCATGTTTGTGTCGTAAAAGGAGTTTGGTAGAACTCCCTCTTTGCTTATTATGTCAAATAGTTTGTATCATCCCACCACTCTTGCTATCTCCTGTCATATAAGTTCTAGATCATGCTGACTTTTATTGAAGTCACCCGTGTTTGTTGCTGCCTTCTTCCCTTCATAGTGGAGAGCCATGCTAGCTGCCAGGGCTCTAGATCACCCCAGAACCCCCAAATCCAGAAATAGGCGGGAATCTGGAGACAGAGGAGAGATATGGAGAGGGCAGAGAGGAGAAATAAAGAGAACAGACAAGAAAGGAGAGTAGAGATAGACAATAGAGACACAGGAGGTAGGGGAAACAAGGGAGAGCAGAGATAAAGAGAGAGGAAAAGGAGAAGAGAACAGAAAGAGAAGTGGAGGCAGGGAGATAAAGAGGATAGATACCAGAAAGGTGAGAAAGATGGGAAACAAAGATAGATAGAAAGACAAGAGATAAACAGAAAGAGAAGTGGGGAAGAAGAGATACAAATACAGAGAGGGGGAGAATGCGATGAGTAAAAAATTATGAGTTCCAGGTAAAAAAAAAAATTTATTAGACTGGTCAATACATAAATGGCTAATGATTCTCTCAGTGACCATAGCCAATTCATCTGAACTCTTGAATAATTTATGTACATTTCTGAAAAACTCATTGTTTAGCCCTACTCAAGACATCTCTAATTGATGGATACCTAATGAGGAGGTAGGCTATTATTTTACTGTTCCTCCCTGATCCCTTCATAAAGGTGAGGGGAAGTCACATAACCTGATCACAGGATTCCAATATCCTTGCTGATCTAGATGGAGAAATCAAGTTAGATCTGGTTAAGTTTGACTTAATCATCCTAATGGAAGAAATCAAGGACCTGAACATGTTTTGTCAAACCTAGTTCCATTTACAAGAAAGGATGGAACTTACATTCTCTCAATCATTATCTTAATTTTAGAAGATGCTCTAGGACAGTGATGGCAACCCTTTTAGAGACCAAGTGCCCAAACCACAATCCTCATGCCCCATGTGAGCCTCTGCCCCCCCCCCAGGGGAAAGAAGAAGTGCTCCCACTGGGCTCTTGGGTAGAAGGGTAAAGCCCCCTCTGGCACACTCCTGCATGTGTGCCAACATGGCTATAGGGCAAGGAATGTAAGTAAGCACATTCTTAGGATTGTCAGAACCAAAGACATGGATAGAAATCAAATGATACAGTATTAGGAATAAATCTTTTCACACCCCCCCCCCCATTCACTGAAAAGATAAGATCTTTTTAATGAATCACTAATTGTTATGACAAACACTTCATCAAGGGTTTTTAAGCATGAGGCTTAGGGGCTTAACAAGATATTAAAAGGTGCAAAGTAAATTTATTAATTGACAAAAAACCATTGGAGGCAGTCTCCTCCACCAAGTGAGCCTTACAAAACAAAGAAATAAGGGAGATAAGTAACCCAACCCTGTTACTGTTCAGTCCATCATACCTTAAGACTTAGACTCATGCAGCTGTCTGATTTCTGAGGATGTCTTCTACTGCCATCATCTGGTCTCTTTGGAAATCTCTCCTCTTAGGTCTTCTGGAACATGCTGGATCTCAGAACAGTTTCTCTGGCCAAAATTTCTTGCAAAATAGATCTTAATCCAATTGAATAAGTGACCCTAATTTTTGCCTTGCTGTCATAATGGTGAGAATTGATTCAGACTTTATGTTCTAATCTTAGTAATATGAAGAACAGCCAGTTAGAGTTGGCATTTTCTATCCTTCCTTGCTATCTAAACCAGGTATTTGATTTAGAAACTGTCAGTAACATACTGAAAGGAGAATTGCAGAGGACTTTTAGAATGAGCACTTAAAAAAACCCTTCCCTTCCGCCTTAGAATCAATACGGTGTACTGGTTCTAAGGCAGAAGAGCAGTAAGGGCTACGCCATGGGGGTGAAGTGACTTGCCCAGGGTCACACAGCTGGGAAGGGTCTGAGGTCACATTTGACCCCAGGACCTCCCCTCTCTAGGCCTGGCTCTCCATCCACTGGGCCACCCAGCTGCCTGCCCCTGTGAGCACTTCTCATTAACAATTTTGATACTTACCCAATGTCCGGTATTTGTCTATTTCATTCTTCACCACGAACTTGTGTCCCAAAAGGAAGAGAAACTTCAATATATTTCTTAGAATTGCCTTGCACGTTAAGTTGGTAAATTGTTTTGTTGATATATTCAGGAAATATAAATAACATCTGAGAAACTAGAAAATTCCAAGCCTGGTTTTTTACCATTTGATAAGAACATCTTCAAGGTCTTTGTATCCTACTAGCAACAATTTAATCATCTGATCTTGCTACTTCCTCAAAATTTTTTCACTCCAATTACCGTAGTTACTCTTCTTGTTCCCACTCAGAGGATAAGATAATGCTAAGGATCTAATCCCACACGTGAGCACACAGGCAGCAACACTTTTTGCAAATGAGTGGCTTCTGTGCCTAAGTTTGATAGTTACAGAGATGAATTTACCTAAAAATGCTCATCCACCTATTGCGAGAATGGGCTTGGGATGACGACGTGTACATAAACTAGGCAGATGATTCCAAATTGTATCCAAGGAGCTGTCTATAGTAAAACGTGTTTGGGAACTATCCATGCTCAAATGAACTAGATGCCCACATAGACCACAGCTCTTAGCTACTCTGCAAACCCTTGGGTAATTTGCTTGTGCTTCAAGTCCCATATTAAATGACAAATCTAAGTAGAATTAGATGGCTCTTTGAGATAACTCAAGCTAGGCAAAAACATCTTTCTTCTCGCAGAGAAGTAATTGGACAAAAATTCTTTTAGGCCAGAACTGAAGATGTTTCTGATTTGTCTTCACTAAATAGAATTATATCCAGGCTTTAGAGATTCCCACATCATTGTTGCATTATTCTCATGCCATTCCAAAATATTTGAGGGACCTTCTTTTATATATATATATATATATGTATAATTAATACCAGGTAGATAGCAAGTCCAAATATTCATCAACTCAGTTGTTTTGAAAGTATGGAAAAACATCTAGAGAAAGCAAGGTGGGAGTAGAAATCCAGAAGAAAGCATATGATTGTTTATATGGGTATAGGACTTGGGGTTTGGGCTTTAAAAGATCATTACAGAGATGGATAATATACGTATAACCCAATGAAATTGCTTGTCAACTCCAAGAGTGAGGAGAGGAAGGCAACAAGAATCGTATCTGTGGAAAAAAATTAAAAAATAAAATGAAGTATGGAAAGGACTGCAATTTCAGGTTGAACATCTTAGATCTCACAAACGTACAAGCTTAGGTGTGTTCCAACCATAGTCTATTAGATAAAGATTTACTATTGTGGGGGCAGCTAAGTGGCTCAGTGGCCTGAGCACCAGGCTCAGAGGTGGGAGGTCCATCCTGGGTTCCAGTCTGGCCTCACATGTTTCCTAGCTATGTGATCCTGCACAAGTCACTTAACCTCCATTGCTTAGACCTTACTACTTCTCCTCTGCCTTGGAACCAATCTACAGTATTTAAGACAGAAGGTAAGGGTTTAAAAATGATTTACTACTGTGTCCATATATTTCACTGATCACCTGTCATGATTCCAGAAACTCCCTGATGCCACAAAAGGAAAGAGAGAGGGACATGGCTGTAGTAAGGGGAAGATGATCCCTTAGTCTGATGTCAGCTCCAGGCAAGAGTCATAGCCAGGCTTCGAGTTAACTAGGTGGGAAGATTTTCCATTCAAGAAAAAGGGAAACTGAGTCAGGGGGGGCCTACCTCTGCCAATGAAGAGTCCCCCCAGGCTTTTCCCTTGCGCCATACCTCCGCCTGTAATTCATAGATGTCCCCCCCATAGGGGTGCTAACACTAGGAATCATTGGCTTAATTGTACTTCTTTGATGAACATGTCTGGCACTAGACTCAGAATAATATCAATTATAGTCCCATAAGATTTAACAAAAATGGCAAGTTCCAATAATCATAGCTTTGGGTGGTTTCTGTTATTAGGACTGACCCCTTAATTTAGTCACCATGACTGAGGCCTATAAGACAAGGTTGATAAATACACATATATGTACATACCTATCTTCAGATTATAACTTCATACCAGATAGAAATTTAAAATTCATAATAAAACAGTTCTACAAGATAAATTCTTAATTACTTGTCCCTCTGGTAATTATTCTCCCTCTTGTCAAAGAGTGGCTATAATGATGGAGGGGATAGGAGTTTCACCTACTCTGATGGCTCTCAAGCAAACAAGGAAATTGAAAATGGTCTCTTCAGTTCTCTCCTTGAAAAATATAGTCAATTCAACATTTAGCGAGTTTTAGCATCAATGTTACACCAAGTTTCACAGTATTCATAAGTGACAGCCAACCAATTTCAGGATGAAACCTAATGCTTCAGAATTCGATGTTGGAACTAGAATTCAAATTCGGAACCACGGTGTTTCAGATTATTACAATACGCTATCAGAGGGATGATAAAATAGCGGATATAAAAATCTGTTTTTAAGAAAATCAGTCCATCCTTCATACGAGCTGATGCAAGCTCACTTCTATACTTTAGTTCCTTCACTTCTGAATCTAGCCACTTCAGGGTCAAAGACAAGTTTCAAGCATCAGAGACAGTTTTAAAAACCTTCTTGAAATCATCACGATAATCCCAATGAAATAAAGTACACTTAACAAAAATAGCTTTGGACCACTGAGGGAATAAATCGAATTATCCAGAGGATTCCAAGTAATCTTCCTAACTTGGCTTTAATATTAGAGAAAACAAACATGTCATTAACAATACTAGGAAATACACAGAGAGCTTTTTACCAGTTTGAATTCGTGCCTGTTGTTATTAGGTTAGCCTTAAAGTATGCTGGGACAAATATCATACGTCACTGTCTTTGAAATCCCTTACTGTAAGATTCAGATTTGGGGCCCCAGCAGAAAAGCTAGAAGCATTCTGCTCCAATGCTGCCAGGGCATGGCCCACCTCAGAGTCCTCACCAAACAAGAAGAAAATGTAAAAAGTGATTCTCATTTTATATACTACACTAGACTGCTCCAGCTCACAATTGACCAACATTCATACAGTGTTTAAAATACAGCATGGGGCAAGGCTTCCCTGAAGCTAAGCAAAAGTTCCTTAAAGGTGGTTCTGGCTACCTGTAGCAGCCTGAAGAGTTAGGCAGTGAGGCTCATGTTAAATCTATAACCCAGTCAAGAACAATATTTTCAAATACCATGAATTATCACATTTGTGTTAGCTCAAACTACCTCTGCTTACCAACGTTTTAGCCTAAGACACTGTCTTGATGCCAAGTAGCAGAGTAAATCTGACAGCGTAATTATCTCTCTAAAGTCAATTCCATTACATTTAGATCTATATTTCCGAATGTGTTATAACTTCATTTATTTAACATTATTCTTTATAAGGGCCAATTATTTCAAGCATTTCACAAAGCCCACAAGTTTTAGCTCATTTCAGGTCAACAATTTCAGAACCCTTGTTTTGGGTTTCGGTTTAACATAATTCTCCTAATAAAAGAAACCCTTAATTCGGAACATATTTCAACCAACTCAAATCTGGATTTTAGAACTATTAGTGGCCTATACCTGGGATGGTGCCCCAAAGGGCACATAGATAGAGCCCTCTCTGTGGGTATGCCTGCAGTTGTCCGCCAGAGGTTGTTACTAAAAAGCTGGAGGGACTCGGGGCAGAACTGCTCCCCTCCCCCTCGCCATGTGCCTGAGAACATTCCTCACCTCCCCCACCCCTTGGCCCAGCAGCCCAATGGGAGAGCTTCTGCCCTCTCCTGTCTGGAGTAAGGAAGGGGGCGGGCCGGGCATTCCACCTCTAAAAGGTTTGCCATCACTGGTCTATATTTTTTCCTCTGTTTACATTGAAACTACTCAAAGGAGCCTGACACATGAAATGTCTCATTCTACTTACTTCAGAAAAGCTTCCTCAAACTTTTCTTCAGCATGCTAGAATTTTCCCCCTGAATTTCTCTGTCTGCATAGCCCAAGGACTGTGTATCCCTCAGGTGGCCCCGGTGCCACACCTGTCTCACTTTCTTCGTTATTTTTCTCTTAAACCTTCCTTTACTCCTTTGAGTTCTACATTTCACACCTTCCATCCCTATCTCAGATTCTATGTACTTCACTGACTGTTGCTATTAAAATTTTAGCACAATTGTTAAGTAAAAGTCAATGACTTCCAAACATTTTTGCTTCCTCAGTTAATCAACTGTCCACCGAGGTGTGCCCCCCTTTCACTAATTTACCCACCATAATAATTATTATTGTGATTATTTTTTCTTTCAAACTACCAGAAAAATTTGACCACTCTCTACTCTCTTATTTGCCCAGAGGGTGAGAGATAAGGTGGAGGATGAAGGTGGTTTTGAATTCTCTTCACTTTGCTTATGCTAAGGAAATTGCAAACATTTTTTTGTAATTTTAAACTCCCTATTACCTGCTCAATTTCTAATTCAATTCATATAAAGAAGTTTGTGGGAGAGATGCCTCAAAAACCCATGAACATGACTGCAGGAATTACAAAAATCCCTAGAGGTCCAAAGTACAGGGCCAGGGCTTCTGACTTCTCCTAGTCTGGCTAACAACTTACAAAAAGACATGTGGGCAGCCCACTGGCCACTGAAGTCCGCTAGATCACAAAACACTTAAAAATTAACCCATTCTCACTTACATCTCTTCTGTTTTCTTGCCCTTCATCTCTCAGAATCTGGAGAGAGCTAATAGCCCTCTTTCAAATTAAGGGAGCAGCACTTTCCAGTTCCCAAGAATATTAGCTTTTAAAATATTTTCAATGAGTAACTTGCATTCTAGCCTACTATCCTCTACTCAGTCTTTCTTTACTAATTTTCTTATATCTTGCTGTAGGGTCTTAGAAAATCTCTTAGCCTAGAGATAGCTGTGTCTAATCTCTTTTATGGATCATAATGTTCAGATAATCTAAGAATCTTATATTGTCTCTCCTTGATCTGTTTTCTATGTCGCTTGCTTTTGTAATAAGATGCTTCCTCTTCTATCTTTCCTTTTGGGGATTTAGTTTTTTTCATCTTAGTCTTCTTGAATTAAGAAGTTGCCAGGTTCTCCTTGCCTAATTCTGATTTTTAATGAGATTTATAATTATGATCTAAGTTATCTATTGTTTTTAATGAGTTATCTTTGGTGAGCTTTGGAGTCTCTTTTTTCCAATTGGTTGGCCTTTCTTTCTTAATTTTCTTTAATTGCTTTAGTATATCTTGATGAAAGGTCTTAGAGAATTCTTCTTTGCATACTCTTATCTTAGTCTGCTTATAATTTGAGGTTTGCTTCTAACCAGCTCCATTGCTATTCTACTTTCCCATACTTAGAACTCACCAAAGAAAATAACTCATAATAAATAATTCATTAAATAATAATGCCCAATTCTGTTTTTTAATGAGTTATCTCTTATTAAAAGTTAATTCATTTTTCAAGAGTGATCTTCTTTGGTGAGGTTTGGGATCTCTTTTTCTAACTGGTTAGCCATCCCCCTCCCCCCAATTTTCTTGTATTTTTGTTATATCTTACTGAAGGGTCTTCAAGAATTCTTTTTCTCCCTCAAGGGAATTTGAGCTCTAGTCCTTCTGGGAGTAGACTCAGTGCTTTATCCACTGAGCCACAGCTTCCCTTTGACCAATTCTGATTTTAATGAGTTACCTATTATTTAGTGCATTGTTATTTATTATGATTTATCGTGTTTTTATCCTCTACTCAACTTTTCTTTCCTAATTTCCGTGTATTGCTTTTATTATAGCTTGCCATAGAGTCTTGGAAAGCAATTCTTCCTTCTAGGAGATTTGAACTCTCCTCTTTCAGCCTCAGGGCTTTACCCACTTAGCCACAGCTTCTTCTGGGTTGAGAGTAGGCAGCAATCTGTATCAACTGAGAAATGATGGTGACTGATAAGAGGAATTGCGTAGAATGCAACTTCTAAGTATAGACAAGTTGGAGAGAGATGGAGCTTGTTTGCTTTGGAGCAAACCTCAAAGAACTTGAAGACAGAAAGAATGCAAGTTACTAGGGTAGGCTTCTATTTCTCTTCTCTGATCCTTTCTATCTGCCACCAAGCTTTGAACCCATGACCTCCAACTCTCCAAGCACCCTTCTCTACCTTGTGAGCCACAGATAGGTTGTTGCTAAAGACCAGCATCAATCTCCATATGAAGTGAAACTTGACTGAAAGGTGTTAAGGATACCAACACTCAAATAAGTAACACCCAAAATGTATTAAGTATTTTGACTACACTAGTATAGAGTCAAGCTTCTAAGAAAAGCAAACAAAGTCAGTGTTCTAAGAAAAGTAAGAAACAGACCTTCTTTGAACCAAATAATTCTACAAGGGTCTCTCTAGTCCACAAATATTGCTGTAAACAAATGAAAAGCATCCAATCTACCTTGAAACAGATTTCTATCACGTTATACAATACATTCGGCATGGGATAATGAAACCTTCCCGTTTATACCCTCGGAACATATACTTCCTAGGGAGTTGTAATACTGATAATCACTATGACAAAGGCTATAGACATTTTGGTACATTTCTTAATATAGCTTTTTGGATTGGTTGGATCAAGTCTGCATTCCACTAAAAATGCATTAGTAAACCTTCTTTCCACAGCCTCTCTAATGCTGTGTGTTCTCATCTTTTTGTTATCTTTGTCTAGTCTATGGGTGTGAAGTAGGGGTGTTTGGATTTGCATTTTTCCTATTATGAATTATTTGAAGCCTTTTCTTTCTTTCCTTTTTTATTCAGTGATATTTTATTTTTTTGCCAATAACATGAAAAAACAATTTTTACTTCCAAATTCTCTCCCTCTCTCCTTTCCCTGAAGTGATAGGCAACTTAGAATAAATATACTTGTGCTATCATACCAAACAGGTTTCCATATTACTCATGTTGTACAAGAAGTCACATATCACCCAAAAAAAGCCCGTAAAGAAAATGAACATACTTCAATCTGCATTCAGACTCCACCACTTCTATCTCTCGAGTTGGATATCATTTTACATCATGAGGAGATGCTTAGATCATGGTATTGCTGAAAACAGCCAAGTCATTCACAGTTGATTATCATACAGTATTGCTCAGCATTCTCCTGCTTTGACTCAATTCACTTCACTTCATATAAGTCTGTCCAGATTTTCCTAAAAACATCCTTCTCATTTCTTATATAGCACAATAGTATTCCATTACGGTCATCTAACTTGTTGAGCCATTCCCCAACTGGTGGACATGCCCTCCAATTCTTTCACACCACAAATAGAGCTGCTATAAATGTTTGTGTTATGAATGGGTCCTTCCCCCTTACCGCCTTTTAAAAAATACCTAGTATTCTTTATACTTTTTTTCAATTTTTTATATTTATATATATGTATATAAAATATTATATATTTATAAATAAATAATATTTATATTATATTATACAATACCAGATATGGCTGGCTCAAAGAATATGCACAGTTTTAGAGCCCTTTGGGTGTGGTTCCAAATTACTCTTCAGAATGCTTAGATCAGTACCGAACTTCACCAGCAGTGCATTACTGTCCCAATTTTCCCACATCCACCATTTATCATTTCCCTTTTCTGTCATATTAACCACTCAGAACCTTTGAGCTCTTTTAAATTGCATTTTTCAAATTGGTAGTGATTTAAGACATTTAAAAATATGACTACAGATAGCATTCATTTCTTCATCTGAAAATTATCTGTTCAAACAAATGTTGACTCAGTTCTCTAAATATTTGAGAAAGGAAGCCTTTGTCAGATAGTCTTCCTATTAAAAATAATTTCTAGGGGGCAGCTGGGTGGCTCAATGGATTGAGAGCCAAGTCCAGAGATGGGAAGTCCTAGGTTCAGATGTGACCTCAGACACTTCCCAGCTGTGTGACCCTGGGCAAGTCACTGAACCCCTATTGCCTACCTCTTACCACTCTTCTGCCTTTAGAACCAAAACACAGTATGGAGTCTAAGATGGAAGGGAAGGGTTTAAATAAATAATAAAAAAATGTTAGATTTTTCTGCTTTTCTATTTTCCTTCTAATGTAGCCTGCATTTGTTTTGTTTGTGCAAAACCTTTTGATTTGATGTAATCAAAATGATCCATTTTCATCTTGTAATGCTCAGTCTTTTTTTTTTTAACCCTTACCTTCCGTCTTGGAGTCAATACTGTGTGTTGGCTCCAAGGCAGAAGAGTGGTAAGGGTAGGCAATGGGGGTCAAGTGACTTGCCCAGGGTCACACAGCTAGGCAGTCTTTTTTAAGTAATGAATTCTTCCCTTCCCCATACATCTGACAGATCAACTTTTCCATAGTCATCTTATTTGATTATGGTTTCACCCTTCATGTCTAAATCTTGTAACCATTTTAAACTTATCTTGGTATTTTCTGTGCGATGAGTGTCTATACCTATTTCTGCCATACTCTTTTCCAGTTTTCCCAAAACTTTTTGTCAAATACTGATACTGATTTCTTGTACCCAAAGCTTGGATCTTTAGTATAATCAAACACTGCATTACTATACTCCCTTTATTATTGTATATTCTATACCTACTTTACTCTTCACCACTTTCTGATATAGTTTGGGATCTAAAATGGCTAAGCCACCTTCCCTCACATTTTTTTCCATTAGTTCCCTTGACATGTTTAACCTTTTGTTCTTCCAGATGAGTTTTTTCTAGCTCTATGAAATAAATTTTGGGTAATTTGGTTAGTATGACACTAAAAACATAAATTAATATCAACAATAGCATTATTTTTATTATATTGGCTTGGCCTACCCATAAGCAAATAATACTTTTTGAATTGTTTATATCTGACTTTATTAGCACAAGAAGTGTTTTATAATTCTGTGCTCATAATTCCTGGGTCTGTCTTGGCAATTAAACCCCTGCCTAATTTGTGCTGTCCACAGTTATTTTAATTGGAATTTCTCTTCCTATACAGAAATGCTGATGGTTTGTGTGGGGTTGTTTTATAGCCTGCAACTTTGGCAAAGTTCATAATTACTTCAGTTAGTTCTGAGTTGATTCTCTAGAATTCTCCAAGTATTACCAGTATATCATCTGCAAAGAATGATACTGTCTCCTCATTGCCTAGTCTGATAGCTTTGATTTCTTTTTCTGTTCTCGCGACTAAACTTGGTATTTCTAATACCAAGTGATAGTGAGCACTGCAGGTAGTAATGGGCGGCGTCCTTGATTCACCCCTGATCTTCCTGTTCAGGCTTTTTCACATGACCATTACAGATAATGCTAATAGACGCCACTCCTCATTCTAAGGGAAGCTCCATTCATTCATATACTTGATAGTATTTTTAACAAGAACAGGCATTGTATTTAATCAAAATCCTCTTCTGGGACTATTAAGATGATCATATGATTTCCGTTGCTTTTGTTATTGATATGGTCACTTATAGTTTTGCTAATATGGAGTCAGCTCTCCTTTCCTAGTATAACTCCCATCTGCTCATAGGGTGTGATCCTTCTGATATGTTACTGTTACAATAGAATTTCTTTACTAGTATTTTATTTACAATTGTTGCATTGATAGTCCTTAAAAACAGTACACTACGATTTTCTGTCTCTGTTTTCACTCTTCCCATTTAAGTATTGAGGCCATATTTGTTTAATAGAAGGAATACGGTAGGGCCCCCCTTTTGCCCTTTCCCCCAAATACTCAATATAGTATGGGAATTCATTGTTCTTTAAACGTTTCCTAGAATTCACTTGTGAATTTATCTGGGTCTGAGGGAGCTCAACGATGCCTTCTTATCTACTTCATTCCCTCTTTTGAGTAACTCATATTTTTACAACTATCCATCCATTTTCCTTAGATTCTCATATTTATTGGAATATAATTGTGTAAATAGCTCCTGATTGTTTGAGTTTCATCATCATTGGTGATAATTTACCCTTTTCATTTTTTAAAACAAATACTTTGGTTTTCTTCTTTCTTATTTTTTAATCAAATTAACCAATAATTTCTCTCTTATTGTTTTGTTTTTTAATAAAACCAGACCCTAGTCTTATTTATTAGCTCAATGATTTATGAAGCCTTTTCCAATTAGGTCTGTGTCTTTTACTTATATATTGTGTAGTTCTACTTTTTTGGTATTTATTTATAATTTCCCACTGTCGTATCACCTTGGTCAACATGTCACATGATGCTGAAATTTATCAGTCATGTATTTTTATGACTAAAATATAGTTGTTTATTAAATAGCCCCTAAATATGATTTGGGCAAAACTTTAACCAGAATCATAAATAGGTTTGGGGCAGCTAGGTGGCTCAGTGGATTGAGAGCCAGGCCTCTAGGCCTGGGAGGCCTAGTTCCCAGGTTTTGGAATAAGAACTCAATATTTAACAGGGAGGGGAGGTCCTGGGTTCAAATTTGGCCTCAGACACTTCCTGGCTGTGTGACCCTGGGCAAGGCACTTTACCCCGCCCTGAGCCCTCCCCTCCCCCCCATTGCCTAGCCTTTACAACTCTCCTGCCTTGGAACTAATACATAGTATTGATTCTAAGGTGAAAGGCAAATGTTAAAAAATAATAATAAAATAAATAGGCTAGAAGGCAAGCACTGCGCCAAGTGCTAAAGGCACTAAAAGAAGACCAAAGACAAGCCTTACCCCTGCAAGGGTTCATAATCTTCCTCAATCACTTTTTACTGCATTGATTTTTTTCTCTGTACCACAGACCACCTAACTGCCTCTACTTGCCAGGCCTTTACCACCACAAAAACAGCTGGCTGCTATAAATCTTTTTATATAGAACTAGATAGTTTTCTTCTTTTAAAAAAATTTCTTATCTGAACTGAATTTCTGCCACCCTTCTTTGGAGTTTTCCTGGCACTTTATATTAAACAATGAACCTGTCCTTACTTCGAAATTTGGAGTCTTTGAACACTGTGTAGTTAATCTGTTCCACTGATTATATTACCCTCTGCTTTTGAACTAGTAACAAATCATTTGCTAATCATTGTTTTACAGTTTGAGATCTGCTATTGCTAGGCTCCTTTCCTATGATCTCTCTTGAGATTGCTTGTCGATCAAAATGCATTTATAAATGGAATGTAATACAGTCTCTGCATTCAAGGAGACCACACAGATAAATAGGAGGTTTCACTTGCAACTAGGTGGAAACAGAGTGCAACGACAAAGCAGATGTCATTTCCACTGATGGACCAGTTTCTGAGGTTAAAAGAGTGGACCCTGCCGAGGACTTTGGTTCTTCAATAACTAACTGTAGTAGGCCCACCAGGAACAATTGTCAGATGCATCTCCACAACGGTTTTCCCCCAGAATGATAACTGAAAGCCATGAACCATCTCCAGAGTCTAAGGAGAGATGGTGGTCATCTGGCAGATGCGGCATCCTCTCTCTCCCTTGGCATACCTTGCTAGGCTGCTTGGCTTGCCCCAGGACGAGCATTGAGTTGGTCCCTTCTCCACAAAAGCTCCTTCTCCACTTGAGGGTTTGGAGTCTAGACTGGAAAGAATGAATTACAGTATTATTATTTTTTTTCTTTTTTAAAAATTTACTTTTATTGTCATAAGAGCAAACTCCTACATACCCCAAACCCCTGAATAAAAACCAAAGAAACACTGATGTCAAAGATGACTCCACCAGTTCTTTCTCTGGAGGTGGAGAGCATTTCAGGATTGTCCCAGATCAGTGCATTGCTGAGAGGAGCCAAGTTTTCACAGATATTCATCGTCCAATATTGCCGTTACTGTCTGCAGTGTTCTCCAATTTCTGCTTGTTTTGCTCTGCATCAGTTCCTGCAGATCTTTCCAGCTTTTTTCTGAAATCCTCCTGCTTATCATTTCTTCTAGCACAATAGTATTCCATCACCAACATGTACCACACTCTGTTCAGCCATTCCCCAGTTGATGGGCATCCCTTCAATTTCCAACTCTTTGCTTCTACAAAAAGAGCTGCTAGGAATATTTTTGTTCAAGTAGGTCCTTTCCTTTTTTTATGATCTCTTTGGGATACAGACCCAGGACTGATATTACTGAATCAAAGGGCCCTTGGGGCATAGGTCCAAATTGCTCTCCAAAATGGTTCGTTCGATCAGCTTACAACTTTACCAACAATGCGTTAGCGTATCCCCCTCCAACATTTACCATTTTCCTTTACTGCCACATTGGTCAATCTGATAGGTGTGAGGTGGTACCTCAGCATTGTTTTATTTTGTATTTCTCTAATCAAGAGTAATTTAGAACATTTTTTCCATATGATTATTGATAGCTTTGATTTCTTCAGCTGAAAACTGCTCGTTCATATCCCTTGCCTATTTGTCAATTGGGGAATGACTTGGATTCTTATAAATTGGACTTAGTTCTCTATAAACCTGTGAAATTAGACCTTTATCAGACATTTATTATAAAAAATTTTCCCGGTTTGTTGTTTCTCTTCCAATCTTGGTCATTGTTTTTCTAAAAAAAGCTTTTTACTTTGATATAATCAGAATTATTCATTTTACATCTTATAATATCTCTATCTCTTGTTTGGTTTTAAATTCTTCCCTTCTCCAAATATCTGCCATGCAAACCATCCAATGTTCCCCTAATTTAGTTATGATATCACTCTTCATATCGAAATCATATGTCTGTTTTGTCCGTATAAGGATGTGTTGGCAAAGACTGCTCTGTTCCCCCTCTCCACCTTGCCTGAGGACAGTGTTCACATGCCCTGTCTCTCCACCTAGCTTCCCAATGCAAGCACTTCCTCCCTCTGCTGTCTGGGGTAATGGGGGTGGGGGTGAGGCTCACTAGCAGTTTGAAGGTATGGTTTGGGCACTTGATCTCTAACAGGTTTGCCAGTGCTGGTATAGGGTGTGAGCTATAATTTCTGCCATACTGTTTTCCAATCTTCCCAGCAGCTTTTGTTAAATATTGAGTTCTTATTCCAAAACCTGGGAACTTTGGGCTTATTAAATACTAGATTGCTAAAGACATTTGCCCCTGAATATTGAGTATCTAATCTACTCCATTGATCTACCATTCTATTTCTTAGCCAGTACCAAAATGTCTTGATGGTTGCTGCTTTATAGTGCAGTTTGAAATTTGGTACTTCTAGGGCCTCCTTCCCTCACATTTTTTTCCATTAGTTCCCTTGATATTTTTGACTTTTTGTTCTTCCAGATAATTTTTATTATTATTTTTCTAGTTCTATAGTTTGATTGGTATGGCACTGAATAAATTAATCTAGGTAGTTTTCATTTTTAGGTGAGTTCTGCCTAAGAATTAATATTTTTCCAATTATTTGGGCCTGCTTTGATTGTTGTAAATTGTTTCTTAGTGGCATTCATTTAATTCCTCTGTGTGTCTAGATTGATAGGCAGAGTCTCAGGTATTTTGTAGTTCTGTAGTTTTATCTCTTATTGTTTTCAATGGCAATATGCAGAAATAGTAATGATTTTGTGAGTTTATACGATGTCCAACTTGAGTTGTTTCAATTCCATTTTAGTTGACTCTACAGATCTCTAAGCTATTATATCTGCAACAAAATTTTTAATTGAAATTGTTTCTATTTTCTTCCTATTACACAACAGGCTAACTCTTGCCTTTAGATAGGTATCTCTTACCACACTAATGAAAAGCTAATGTCTATTCCATTATTTTCTGGTGTTTGTAACAGAAATGTATGCTGTTTTGTCAAAAGCATTTTACATGTTTATGTGATCACATGGTTTTTTGAGATTATTAACATGATCTCTAATGTTAAGAGTTTTCCTAATGCTAAAGCATTCCTGGCATGAATCCAGCTTAGTGACATTGTATGAGGCTTTTTTAGCCATGTGAATATTTTAAAACATGCCCATTAAAAAAAGAGACTGTATATGTCTTTGGACTGTAAGTTCTCCTTTCACTGATTGTATGTTTTCCCTCTTGTTAATCTTTCAATGAGATTTGTCTCTGAAAGAGAAACGTTCAAATATACTGGAATTATTTTGTTAACTATATCTTTTTGAAATTCACTCAACTTTCCCTTTTCAAACGTGGATGCCATGACATTTAGTGCATCGAGGTTTAGTTTTGTTGTACTTGTAGTTGTTCGTTCGCTGTGGTTCCCTTTAGGGAACTTTTGGTTTCATTAGATACAGTCAATTTTGTTGGAGACTCTCATGGTGGGTATTCTTTTGTTTCTTATTTGGTCTCGGAATCTCTCCTTTGGAACAGCTGTGAAATCCAACTCTTTTTCTGGTTATGACATTTCATAACCAGATCTTTTATTCCTTGAAAACATATTTGTGGTATGTGGTGGGAGATATTGCAAGCCTAATTTCTGACAAAAAGCTTTCTGGTTTCTCTTCCCAATTGTTTTTGGTTGAATAGCAAGGTAGGGAGGCCTTAATCCAGTTATAGGCTCATCCAACGTAATGCCATCTTTCAGGATCTCTTTTATTGATTGCCTTGTCCACCTTTTCTGTTTTTTAAGTAGTAAAAGTTCCAAATCTTTGCTGATTACTTCTTTGTAATATAGTTTGAAGTGTCAGAGCTTTAGGATTCCTTCCTTCTCATTTCCTTTGAGGTTATTCACCTTTTATTTCCCTACATCATTTTAAAAAAAAGAATTGTGTCTCCTAACTCTTTGATGGTTTGGTTAGAGCAGTGCATCTGTTCTTTTGGAGAGTGTTTCTATTTTTATGGAATTAGTAGGGCAAGACTCTGAAGAGTGCTATGTGGATGGCAGGTGGGTTCCCAGGTACTTTATCCATTCTTCAGTTATTTTGGAATAGAATTTCTCCTAAGTTGTCCTCCTGGATTCTCTCACTAATGTGTAGTATAGAAAGAATAGTGAGTGATCTGGTAGGGTTGTTGTCAGTAATCTATTATTTCTATATTTTTTTAACATAAATGGGTTTGGTACTTTTTTCAAAACATTCCTCTTTAGCTGTTGATAAAATTGTACTCTTCTCACGAAGTTAGCAGTTTTTTCACATAGTTTTCAAAACTATCATCTCAGGTAAAACTTACAGATGTATCTCTTCTTTGCCTATGCTTTTGGCCTTAATTTCCTTTTTCTTACTGCCTTACTAGCATTTCTAGAACTATATCAAATAATAATTTGGCGATGAGAGTGGAATCAATGAATTCCCTGTTTGTGTTGGGGAAAAAAAAACCCTCTATCGTTTGTGTGTGTGTGTTTTAAGCAAAGGCGTCTTGTGTTTTGTCAAAAAGCCTTTTCTGACTCTGCTGACATGATCGTGGAAGTTTTTGTTATGAACTTGATTTGGTAGTCAACATGCCAAGTCAACATCCCGTGCCTAGAGATGACAAGACCAGACCAAGACTTTAAAGCTTACATGACCCCGAGTTTTTACCTGAGAAACATATGCTGCTAAACAACACCCATTGCTGGTCTGCCAGGGAGGGTCAGAGGCAGTCATATTGGCGTCCTTTGTTGTTGCATCTCATGACATAAAGGGGAACGAGAAGATCCCAGTTTTGTTTTCACTTATCATCCAACTTTTCCTTCACAATCTAGTTTATGCAACTGAACTCCTGGGCAGTCATTATTCCCTCTCACTGGGCATTCTGAGGGAGCTGCACTTCATTTTGCTTTCTTACACCTTCGGCAGCCATAGGTGTGGAGGGGGGCAGCATACTGGACAGTTTCTCATAATTAGCCTATGACTGACCCAGATTCAGAATCCTGGCATGGCCACTGTTTTTCACAGTAGACGTCCAGTCCAACTAAATCCTCATAATTATCCTGAGAACCACCCTGGAATAAGAAAGTTTCTCGGTGCCTCTCTAAAACCATAATGTGGCTACTTCAGACACCCAAGGTTGCTGAAGGTGTAAGAAAGCAGTTATCCAAAATACCACCTAGAGTTAAGAGACTTTCCAGGTGCTTAGTTACATTAAGTAGCTGGCTAAGCAGCACCAGAATTCTAACTCACCTCTCCTTCTCCTCCACTTTCTTTCCAAGAGGAAGTAGACGCCTGCACAATGTAACTTCTTTCTCCCCAAGACAGGAACAGGTCTTTAGATTCCATCAGCTCCAGTGCTGGCGTAGGACAAACTCCAACCCTTGGGGTTAAGATCAGCGAAAATAAGTTTGATAGCTCGTGGGGATCCGTGATTAGGTTTGATTGAATACACTTATCATTGATAAGAAATGAAAAAGATTAGGACTTTGGCCTTTTCATTTTCCTTTTGAAAGAGATCCCTAATCTGACTTGAAAAGGGGACTAGGAATTACTTCCAAATTAAACTGGTGATCCTTTTAGTCAGAAAGGCTCTGTCTAGAGCAGTCAGCTGAATTTGGGGATTAGAAAAGTTGATAAAGTGGCCCCAGATTTAAAGTGTACACAAACTGACTCTGCTTCCCTTGCCCCTATTCCCTAAGGGTGGGGGAGTGGAGAGGCTTTTTGGACAGGACTTTGGTGGAAATTAGGGAGAAAGATGTCACTAAAGTACACCGGTTTCATTCTAGATTTTTTGCCCCCAATTTCAGTCTCTAGAGGTCCAAAGCACATGCCAGGGGGTCTTGACTTCTCCCAGCCTAGCTAACAACTTACAGAAAGACATGTGGGCAGCCCACTGGCCACTGAAGTCTGCTAGATCCCAAAGCACTTTTACAATGAAATTAATCCATACTCACTCCCTTCTCTTCTGTTTGCTTGCCCTTCATCTTGCCGAGTCTGGAGAGTGCTAATAGCCCTCCTTAGAACATTAGCTTTTAAATTGATTGAATTTGGACAAACCCTGATGAAAACCTACCTTAAGGAACAAAGCTTACCTTTGCAGCTGTAAATATGTGGCTGGATAGCAGTTGTAGGGAAAAGAATACCACTAGAGAGTAGGGAAAGATACGTGAACAAAAAGACAAATTGAAAGAATCCCAACTAACCTGGAACGTACAAATTACGAGTATTTACAATCATTTTTCAATTAGAGTTTAAATCTTCAAAGTGGGAAGGAAAGCCTGGGTTTTCCTGTGCTGAAACAAAATGTCTTTCCACCCTCAGCCAACATTGGTGGAAAAGGTGGGCTGAGGAGAAGGAAATCTCTCAGGCAGATGCACAGTCCTCACCCCCCCCTCCTCTCCCACTGATAGGACCTTGCATGAGGTTTAGCTGGGTAGGAGACCATTAACTAATGCTAATTGAGACTAACTGATATGACCTTGGAGAATTAATAGATTATTTTCTGTTATGGGGACCCAAGCTGATCCTCTTTTTCTTTTTAAATATTATTTAATTAGTCAATTTAGATCGTTTTCGCTTGGTTACAAGAATCATATTCTTTCCCTCCCTCCCATAGCTGATGCAGCAATTCCACTGGGTTCTACATGTGTCCTTGATCAAAACCGGTTTGCACTGGGGTGATCATTTAGACTCTACATCCCCAATCATCTTACCTCGATCCATGTAATCAGGCAGTTGTTTTTCTGCTGTGTTTCTATTCCCACAGTTTTTTCACTGAATGTGGATCATGTTCTTTCTCGTAGATCCCTCCAAGTTGTTCTGAATCACTGCATTGCCACTAATGGAGAAGTCCACTACATTCGATGGTGCCACAGTGTATCCGTCTCTGTGTACAATGTTCTCCTGGTTCTGCTCCTTTTGCTCTGCATCAATTCCTGGAGGTCGTTCCAGTTGCCATGGAATCCCTCCAGTTCCTCATCCCTTTGAGCACCATAGTGTTCCATCACCAACATATGCCACAATGTGTTCAGCCATTCTCCAATTGAAGGGCAGCCCCTCCTTTTCTAATTCTTTCCTACCACAAAGAGCGCAGCTATGAATATTCTTGTACAAGTCTTTTCCCTTATCTCTTTGGGGTACAAACCCAGCAGTGCTATGGCTGGATCGAAGAGCAGACAGTCTTTTATCGCCCTCCAGAATGGCTGGATCCATTCACAACTCCAGCAGCAATGCATGAATGTCCCCACTTTGCTGCATCCCCTCCAGCATTCATGACTTTCCATTGCAGTCATGTTAGCCAATCTGCTAGGTGTGAGGTGATACCTCAGACTTGTTTGGATTTGCATCTCTCTGATTAGCAGAGATTTAGAACACTTTCATGTGCTCATTAATAGTTGTGATTTCTTTATTTGAAAATTGCCTATTCATGTCCCTTGCCCATTTATCAGTTGGGGAATGGCTTGATTTTTCATACAATTGCTTTAGCTCTTTATAAATTTGAGTAATTAGACCTTTGTCAGAGGTTTTTGTTATAAAGATTGTTTCCCTTCTAATTTTGGTTGCATTGGTTTTGTTTGTACAAAAAAAGTTTTAATGTAATCAAAATTATTTATTTTACATTTTGTAATTTTTCCTAACTCTTGCTTGGTTTTAAAGTCTTTCCCTTCCCACAGGTCTGACATGGTATATTATTCTGTGATCACCTAATTTACTTATAGTTTTCTTCTTTATGTTCAAGTCATTCACCCATTCTGAGTTTATCTTGGTGTAGGGTGGTGTGAGGTGTTGATCTATTCCTAATCTCTCCCACACTGTCTTCCGGTTTCCCCAGTAGTTTTTATCAAATAGTGGATTTTTATCCCCAAAGCTGGACTCTTTGGGTTTGTCTTGCTGAGGTCACTTACCCCAAGTCTATTCCACTGATCCTCTTTTCTGTCTCTGGTACTGTGAAGCTACCTCCCTTCACATTTTTTCATTATTTCCCTTGATATTCTTGATCTTTTGTTCTTCCAAATGAACTTTATGTTTTTTTCTATTTAAAAAGTTTTTTGGTAGTTTAGTGGGTATGGCACTAAATAAGCAAATAAGTTTGGGTAGGATGGTCATTTTTGTTATTTTAGCAGAGCTGATCCTCTTATAGGAATTACTGGGTACTATCATTGGTGCCACTGGCAAAGCTGCCAAAGATAGTGTCTTTCCTCTCCTCTGAAAAGAAAAAATGGCCTCCCTCCCCCACTTTTACTTATGGACACAGGCACATGACAATTTTGCTCTATAAATGTTTACATCTCCTTAAGGATGGCAGGGGCTAGGGGAACCAGGTCTAAGGCCCTTTAATTCCCTAGGAACCTTGGTGGAACTACTGAATTTTATCAGCTAGAAAATAAAATTTTCTCAACTCTCCAAATTATGCAGATAAGCCACATTAAGGACCATCCCAATGCCCACTTTGGAAACCCTGAAAATCAAAGTGTAGAGATCAATAAAATTGAAAATAAGAATAGCATTGAACTATTAAATAAAACAAGGAGCTAATTTGCCAAAATATGCCAATAAATCTGGCAATCCAAGTGAAATAGATTAATACTTACTAAAATATAAATTGTCCAGATTAACAGGAGAGGAAATCAAATATTAAAATAATCACATCTCAGAGAAAGATATTGAACAAGCCATCAATGAACATGTTGAGAAAAAATCCCCAGGGCCAGATAGATTCATAAGTGGGGAAGAGGGAAGAATGAAGAAAAGAAGGTAAAGAAGGGGAGAGAAGGAACGAAGATAGCAACAATAACTACTTTTTTCCATGAAAACAAACACTGGGCAGCTCCAGTTCAATAAAAATATCAGAGGCGGAGCTAAGATGGCAGCATAGTAGCAGGAGCCTTCTGAATCTCCTTCCAACTGATCATTACAAAATGTTTCAAAAGAACAAAAATCAAAATCAGACAAGTAAAGGGACTCTCCCACTGGACACAGCCTTAAAGGTATGCAGTGCTTGGAGATTTCCACAATATAAGGGGGTGAAACTACACTTTATTAAAGTACAAGTTGATCACCCCTCCCACATACCACCTACCACAACCAGAGTCAACTGAGGCAGCAGGGGCTGGAAAGATAGCCTCAGGACAAAGTACTTTAAAGCTCTATGCAGAGAACATCACAGATTTACTCGCCCTCATTCAGGCTTCTGACTGGGAAGGGAAGAGGGAAGACACTACAGAGGCAAAGCTCTGCAAGACAGAAGCTAAGAAAACAGTCAACATTCAGGAACCCCAGTCTACTAATGCCAAAAGGAATAAGCATCAGCAAAAAAAGCTCTTGACCCTGGATAATTTCTGTGGAGAAAAAGAGCAAAATACAGAAGCAACAGCAGAGAGTGACAAACAAGCAAACACATATCCAAACTTTCCCCCCAGAATGGAAATTGATCACAAGCTCTCAACCAACTCAAAAAGGAGTTCAAGAACCAAGTGAGAAAGATGGAGAAAAGAAAGTAATTCAATAAAAACGTCAGCATGACCCAGAACTCTTGATTTGACACGAGGTAACAAGTGACCACGAGATGGGCTGGTGTGGGCTTGCCACTTTCTAGTAACACAGTGGCCCAAGTATTTAGGATAGCTTTAAAAAAAATCTGAGTAGAGATCCTAAAAACCAAGGAAGAAATTAATAAAATCAAAAGTGATAGAACTACTGAACTAATAAATAAGACTAGAAGCTGGTACTTTGAGAAAACAAACAAAATAGACAAAGTACTGGTCAATCTAATTTAAAAAAGGAAAGAAGAAAGGCAAATTAACAGCATCAAAGATGAAAAGGGGGACCTCACCTCCAATGAAGAGGAAATTAAGGCAATCATTAAAAACTACTTTGCTCAATTATATGGCAATAAATATACCAATCTAGGCAATATGGATGAATATTTACAAAACTATAAATTACCTAGACTAACAGAAGAAGAAATGGATTTCTTTTTCTGACATGGGATTATTTAAGAATTCTAACAGGCCATCAAAGAACTCCCTAAGAAAAAATCCCCAGGGCCTGATAGATTCACAAGTGAATTCTATCAAACATTCAAAGAACAGGTAATCCCAATACTATACAAACTATTTGACATAATAAGCAAAGAGGGAGTTCTACCAAATTCCTTTTATGACACAAACATGGTACTGATTCCAAAGCCAGGCAGGTCAAAAATGAAGAAAGAAAACTATAGACCAATCTCCCTAATGAATATAGATGCAAAAATCTTAAATAGGATACTAGCAAAAAGACTCCAGCAAGTGATCAGGAGGGTCATTCACTATGATCAAGTAGGATTCATACCAGGAATGCAGGGCTGGTTCAATATTAGGAAAACCATCCACATAATTGACCATATCAACAAGCAAACCAACAAAAATCACATGATTATTTCAATAGATGCAGAAAAAGCCTTTGATAAAATACAACACCCATTCTTATTAAAAACACTAGAAAGTATAGGAATAGAAGGGTCTTTCCTAAAAATAATAAACAGTATATATCTAAAACAGTCAGCAAATATCATCTGCAATGGGGATAAACTAGATGCACTCCCAGTAAGATCAGGAGTGAAACAAGGATGCCCATTATCACCTCTATTATTTAACATTGTACTAGAAACACTAGCTGTAGCAATTAGACAAGAAAAAGAAATTGAAGGCATTAAAATAGGCAATGAGGAGACCAAGCTACCACTCTTTGCAGATGATATGATGGTCTACTTAAAGAATCATAGAGAATCAACCAAAAAGCTAGTCGAAATAATCAACAACTTTAGCAAAAGTTGCAGAATACAAAACAAACCCGCATAAATCATCAGCATTTCTATATATTTCCAAAACAGCTCAGCAGCAAGAATTAGAAAGAGAAATCCCATTCAAAATCACCTTAGACAAAATAAAATACTTAGGAATCTCTCCCCCGAGACAAACACGGGAACTATATGAACACAGCTACAGAACACTCTCCACACAATTAAAACTAGACTTGAGCAATTGGGAAAACATTAACTGCTCATGGGTAGGATGAGCCGATATAATAAAAATGACCATCCTACCCAAACTGATCTATCTATTTAGTGCCATACCCATGGAACTCCCAAAAATTTTTTTTACTGAATTAGAAAAAACCATAACAAAGTTCATTTGGAAGAACAAAGGATCAAGGATATCCAGGGAAATCATGAAAAAAAAATACAAAGGAAGGGAGCCTTGCAGTCCCAGATCTCAAACTATACTGAAAAGCAGTGGTCATCAAAACAATTTGGTACTGGCTAAGAGACAGAAAGGAGGATCAGTGGAATAGACTTGGAGTAAGTGACCTCAGCAAGACAGTATATGACAAACCCAAAGAGCCCAGCTTCTGGGACAAAAATCCACTATTTGACAAAACCTGCTGGGAAACTGGAAGACAGTGTGGGAGAGATTAGGTTTGGATCAACACCTCACACCCTACACCAAGATAAACTCAGAATGGGTCAATGACTTGAATATAAAGAAGGAAACTATCAGTAAATTAGGTGAACACAGAATAATATACGTGTCAGACCTTTGAGAAGAGAAAGACTTTAAAACCAAGCAAGACGTAGAAAGAGTCAGACAATGTAAAATAAACAATTTTGATTACATCAAATTAAAAAGGTTTTGTACAAACAAAACCAATGTAACCAAAATTAGAAGGGAAGCAACAAATTGGGAAATAATCTTCATAACAAAAACCTCTGACAAAGGTCTAGTTACTCAAATTTATAAAGAGCTAAAGCAATTGTACAAAAAAGAAAATCAAGCCATTCTCCAATTGATAAATGGGCAAGGGACATGAACAGGCAATTTTTAGCCAAAGAAATCAAAACTATTAATAAGCACGTGAAAAAGTGTTCTAAATCTCTGCTAATCAGAGCGATGCAAATCCAAACAAGTCTGAGGTATCACCTCACACCTAGCAGATTGGCTAACATGACAGCAAAGGAAAGTAATGAATGCTGATGGGGATGTGGCAAAGTGGGGACATTCATGCATTGCTGCTGGAGTTGTGAATTGATCCAACCATTCTGGAGGGCAATAAAAGACTGTCTGCCCTTCAATCCAGCCATAGCACTGCTGGGTTTGTACCCCAAAGAGATCATAAGGAAAAAGACTTGTATAAGAATATTCATAGCTATGCTCTTTGTGGTGGCCAAAAATTGGAAAATGAGGGGCTGCCCTTCAATTGGGGAATGGCTGGACAAATTGTGGTATCTGATGGTGACGGAATACTATTGCGCTCAAAGGAATAATAAAGTGGAGGAATTCCATGGAAACTGGAACAACCTCCAGGAAGTGATGCAGAGCGAAAGGAGCAGAACCAGGAAAACATTGTACACCGAGACTGATATACTGTGGTACAATAGAATGTAATGGACTTCTCCATTAGTGTCAATACAGCGTCCCTGAACAATCTGCAGGGACCTAGGAGAAAAAACACCATCCACAAGCAGAGGACAAATTGTGGGAGTAAATACACCAAGGAAAAGCAATTGCATGACTACAGAGGTTAAGGGGACATGATTGAGGAGAGAGTCTAAATGAACACCCTAATGCAAAGACCAACAACATGGAAATGGATTCGAATCAAGGACACATGTGATACCCAGTGGAATTGCGTGTCGGCTATGTGGGGGGGGGGGGGCGGGAGGGAGGAAAAGAAAATGATCTTTGTTTCCAAGGAATAATGTTTGAAAACGAACAAATAAAATGTTTAAAAAGAAAAAAAGAAAAGAAAAACTATCAGCATATTTGACCATATCAGTAACCAAACTACCAAAAATAACGATTATCTCAATAGATGCAGAAAAAGCCTTCAATAAAATATAATAACCATTCCTATTAAAAATACTAGCAAGCCTAGAAATAAATGACCATTCCATAAAATGATAAATGGTATCTACCTAAAACCATTTCTCTGATAAAAGGCCTTATTTTTCAAGTTTTTGTGATACATACAGTCATATTCAAAAGAATACAAGTCATTTCCCAACTGACAAATGGTCAAAGCCAATTAGACAAAAGGTCAAATGAGCAATTATCAGAAGAAATCAAAGCTATATGAGAAAAATGTTCTAAATCCCTATCGATTAGAGAAATGCAAATTAAAACAACTCTGATACACCACCACCTCACACCTATCAGATTGGCCAATATGGCAGTAAGGGGACGTGATAAATAAAGTGGAGTAAATGTGGCAAAATTGGGACAGTAGTGCATTGTTGGTGGAGTTATGAACTGTTCCAACCATTCTGGAGGACAATTTGGAACTATGTCCAAAGGACTGTAAAACTGTGCAGACCCTTTGATCCGGTAATACAACTGCTGGGTCTGTATACCAAAGATCATTTAAAAAGCAGGGAAGGACCTACTAGTGCAAAAATCTTTAGAGCAGCTCTTTTTGTGGTGGCAAAGACTTGGAAATTGAGGGGATGTCCATCCGTTGGGGAATGGCTGAACAAATTGTGGTATATGTTGGTGATGGAATAGTAGTGTGCCATTAGAAACAATGGTTAGGATGATTTCAGAAAAAACTGGAAAGATCTACTTGAACTGATACAGAGCAAAATTAGCAGAACCGGGAGAACATTGTACACAGTAACAGCAATAGCATACGCTGATGATCTGTGAAAGACGTGGCCACTCTCAGCAATACAATGATCCAGGACAATTCTGAAGGACTTGGGGCAAAGAATGCTATCCTACCACCAAAGAGCCTACTGTTGAAAGTTAGATGCAGATCAAAGCATATGATTTTTCACATGTTCATTTACAGTTTTATTTTGGAGTTTTTGTTTTATACGAGTATTTTCTTACAACAATGACCAACATGGGAATTCCATCTCCATGGGGGGGGGGGGAGAAAACTTGGAGCTTATAATTTTGGGAAATGTATATTGAAAAATTATGATTTCATGTAATTGGGGAAATAAAATAGCTTTGAATAAACAAAGAACAAAAAACCCCAAACTCCTGTTTCCTACTCACCAGAATTCTAGGAATGGGAATTTCCTATTGAATTCTTCTTTCTAGAAATTAAATTTAAAAGGCGTGACAAACAAACCCAGTGAAATCAAGATTAGAAGGAAAACAGAAAACTGGGGAAACATTTTTATAGCAAGCATCTTTGATAAAGACTTTGTTTCTCAAATATATAGAGAACTGAGTCCAATTTATTTGAGGAATGGCCCAAGGATCTGAATAGGCAGTTTTCTGATGAAGAAATCAAAGCTATCTATGGTCATATGAAAACAAATCGCTCCAGATCATTGCTATTGATTAGAGAAATGCAAATTAAAACAACACCTGACACCTAGCAGATTTGGCTAATAGGACAGAAAAGGAAGATAACAAATGTAGGGAATGTGGAAAAACTGGGACACTGATGTAGTATCGGGGGAGCAATGTGGAACCATGCCCAAAGGGCCGTGAGACCGTGTGTACCCTTTGATTCGACAATACCACAGACATCACAAAAGGGGGAAAGTACCACTTTGTATAGACATTTATAGCAGCTTTTTGTAGTGGCAAAGAATTGGAAAACGAGAGGTTGTTCCTCAATTGGGGAAAGGCTTAGCAAGCCGTAGTATAGTTACTGTGAAGGAATACTACGGTGCTCTAAAGAAATGACAAGCAGGAGGATTTCAGGAAAACCTGGAAAGACCTACATGAACTGATGCAGAGTGAAGTGAGCAGAACCAAGAAAACATGGTATACACACAGCCAGGACACTACTATATGATGAACAACTGAGAATGACTTCGCTTGTCTCAGCAATGCAATGATTTTTAAAACAATCCCAAAGGACTCATGATAAACAATGCTACCTACCTCCAGAAAAAGAACTGATGGAGTCTCCATGCAGAGTGAAGCCTACTACCTGATGTTTGAAGTGGAGGCTTTTCAGTGTCTTCTTCAACATGATAAATATGGGAATGTTTTGTATGATAGCACATGTATAACCAATAGCAAAACTGCTTAAGTCTCTGGGAGAACGCAGAACTCAAAATATCAGAAAACAAATACCGCAAGTTGTTTTTCTACATTAGTCGCCCCCCCAAAGTTACTAAAAGCTTTTAAAAAACGCAACTTCTTCACCAGGTTACTCCTTGCAAATTCTAACCCTTGGACTACACTCAGCATTTGCTTACTTCACTCCTACTCAAGTTCTGCTAAACAGAACTAGAGGAAAGCACAGTGTATGAGTGTTCAGATCTGGCCCCAGACACTTCCTAGCTGGGCAAGTCATTTACCCCACCACTGCCTAGCCCCTTAGAACCAATACACAATACTGATTCCAAGATGGAAGGTAAGGGTTTAAAAGAAAACCTCATGTGGACTAGGTCCATACACATTTTCAACAACCAGAGCAAGGCAATTTTTCAGTTATTCCCTATCCTAGTCAGTAGACCTCTTTTCTCCTCAAATGCCCCACAGCAGTCTTTCCTCTCATCCTTTCTAGTCGGGACTTCACTGAAAAAATAGTTTATTTAGGGAACAGGGAAGAGAGACCATCCTCTACTTTTCATTTCACCCACTTCAGCCTTCATCTCTGCTCTCTAATTTTCAGCCTCGCTCTACCTACTGGTACTTTCTTTGCCAACAACCATGCTCCTGTCTTCTTCCAACCTTAAAACCCTTCCCTGGGCCATAACATCCTCAGTAGCTTATCATCTTCTCTTTCTCTTTTATATGAAAAAGCTGCCTATAGTCTGTTCTCCCACTTCCCAAACTAGATTACAGGCTTCTGGAGGATGAGGACTGTCTTGTGCTGCAGTGACTGCTACAAGGCCTCACACATGTTAAGTTTGGGGTAAATGTTTGAGTGCAAAGCACTCTGAACCGTCCTCCTTTTCCAACTTTTGCAGCTCCAGGGAGAGGCGAGATCTTAAACTGAATGAGAAGTTCCCATGAAGGGAGGGCGATTTCCCCCCTTCTTTCCCAGGATACTTATGGAGATATATGGGCATGACCCAGGGAAGGGGACTGTTAGGAGTTCTTTACTGTGACCAGAAACTGGGAGATAATGGACCCCTTCCTTCTTTTTCCTTGGAGATGAAGCTACTCCTCTAACTGGAAAGAGGATGGATTCTCCCTCCATGTGCCTTCTGGCTTGCCATTGAGCATGCTGACCACGTGCTCAGCAACAAGGCAGCAGGCAAGGGGCTGGTAGGGATTATTTCCTTTCTCACTGTGTTTTCTAGGGCTTTATTTGATTATGACCGGACCCGTGACAGCTGTCTGCCAAGCCAGGGACTCAGCTTCTCTTATGGCGACATTCTACATGTCATTAATGCTTCTGATGATGAGTGGTGGCAAGCCAGACTGGTAACCCCCCATGGAGAGAGTGAACAAATTGGGGTGATCCCTAGCAAGAAGAGGTGAGTCATGTCCTATGTATGAGAGGAACCTCTGTTTTCTTTTAGGGTTGGGATCAAAGCCAGCCAGGGCCTCAGCAGTATAGGCTCCAGCTCAGCTTTCTTTGGGTACCTTTCGGAGAGCCTCTGTGTGTGGTAGTTACAGCCAAGAGTCTGAGCAGAAGGTCATACAAGCTGTCATGAGTCCTTGCTAAATCCATGTCTGCTGGACAATAACTGGAACTTTTCTCTGACCTCCAAACAGGGTGGAAAAGAAAGAACGAGCACGATTAAAAACCGTGAAGTTCCACGCCCGGACAGGGATGATTGAGGCTAATAGGGTAAGTAAGTGTGGCAAATGCGTTGGGAAACGAGCTGCCAAGCCCTGCTGAGGGCTAAGAAGCTTTGAGTCGCGGCTGAGGAGTGGGAGAAAAGGGGTATGTCTCTAAGGTGGCTGGCTCTGCCCTTGGAATGGTGCTGGCTGGTCTTCCACAAAGGCAAAGCACAGATCGGAGTGTCCAAGGCCAACGTGGAGCATCCACCTTTCCGTCATCCTGGGCAGATGGTTCTTGGAGTTACAATGGAATTGGAGCAGCCTAGAAGCAAGGGCACACTGAAAATTTAGGAAAAAGAACCAAACTTGTGGAAGCTTCAGTTGCTACAAGTCTTGCGGTGTACCTGGACAGAGGCAGTTCCCAGGACATACCACTTCTTCCTGGTGCAAGGGCCTTGGCAGTGAACTACTAATTTCAACTGGGCCCCAAGTAGCTGCTGAGCGCCGAACTCCACCCAGGTCAAATGAGGCATGAAGGGACCCTTTCCATTTACAGAGCAGAGAACTCTTGGAGCAGGAGAGGAAAGGAAAGCCTGGAGTAGCTGGCTCTGGCTCTGTACGTGGCACTTTAGAGCAGGAGCCCAGGAGGAGGAGATCTTTGTTCTTTAGGCAGTTTGGAGTAGGGAGCTGGAACCTCTTACCATCCATCCCTCAAACACCCAAGTCTTCTCTTCCATCAGTCTTCATTAATCTCCTAGAATTCATTTGTGAGAAATTGGCTTTGACCTAGCTGCCGCCCGTTGTCTCCATTTTAATTTCCCTTGCATGCTTTAAACTCCATTGTTCTGTTTTTTTTTCTGTCCTTCCCCGCCATCTTCATGTTCTTTCACAGTCGATCAAAACGAAACGTAAAAAGAGTTTTCGCCTCTCTCGAAAGTTTCCATTTTACAAGAGCAAAGAGAACGTGACCCAGGAGAACAACGGACAGGAACGTAAGTAGCAGCTGAGTAGGGAGAGCAAACCAGTGTCGTCTTTTCTTCTTCCTTTCTTTCCTTTTTAAAGAAAACTGGAAAAGGCCAGGGGTAGGGGTGTGTGCTTGGGGTGGTTGGAACAAATCAGATTCACCTGGTCAGCCAGCTCCTCAGAGAGCTTCCAAGGTACTCCCAGGAGCCAGGCAACCAGGCAGTGTCTGCGGTAAACAGGCCATGTTGTCAAATCTAGTAAATGAAGAGGATTCACTGTTGTTCCCTTGGCTGCTTCCTCTCCTCCAGGACTACCTTGGCTTTCTTTAGGGACCTAGAGACATCGCACCTGCTCCACCCTCCTTTTATCAAGGGAGGGACTGGCTCAGGGTCACACTAGGCCCTCCGACTCCAAGTCCAGTGCCCTTCTCATTTGCGTACCCTGCCTGGTAGGGGCAGCTGGGGCCACCTTCCACTCCAAATGCTGTTGGTGCCTGTTGCAGCCTTCTAGTGAGTGCAGAGGATTTCATTTGTACGTCACTGTCTTGTTTCTTCAATTGACAGGGAAAATCTTCCCCAGATCTGTTCAAATAAAGATTGACTGGGAGAAACAAATTCAGGGCTATAAGAAGAGGCACAAAAGCAGGCAAAGAGAACATGAAGATGCTATCTAGAGGGCCTTTGAACTTCTTAGCCTTCTTTCTCCATGCCTCAGAAATAGATTGTCAGAGCTGCCAAATAGGTGCTTCTTGGTTCAATGGCCAGGTTGGTAAGGTTGGTTCCCAGTTGTGGTTCCCCTGGAGATCTAGGCTGATGACAATAGGCAAGAGCCTGGGGCCTTTTCGACTGACAATGGGAGGGAGCTGCCTTGTGCTGGCGGGACAGAAGAACCATCTAGGTTTCTGTTCCTGGGTTTTGACACGAGGAGCTTTCTCTTGGACAAAGACATTTTTTGCAGCAGAGAAGACCGGGTTGGTTCTGCCTCCAACTCAGAGGGGAAAATCTTGGCTGTGTAGGTGTCCAAGGAGTACAGACCAGCCTGGCAAGAATGGTGTGGACCTCTGTTCATCAGGGAGACTTTGGGATTACTTAGCATAAACTCTTGTGGGCCGGGGGAGAGGGCTGCCTAATGCCTACCCTCCAAGGGCTGGGCTTAACCTTTGGAGGCCATTTGTGAAGTGGACGGAATGCAGCAGTGCTAGGTGATCGTCACTCTGCCTCTTTCCCTTGAACACAGAGCTTCCAGAGACCCACAGGGAAGATCCTGATTTCAGGGGCAGATGCCAAAGCGGAGGGGCCCTACATTTTGAGCCCTGGCATTGTCACTCTGCTCTAGCAGGGAATTTGCAAGTGAGAAGCCTGGTGTCTCTCTTGGCCCCAAGATGTCCTTTCTGCTGACGTGGTTTGCCGCTCTTCACATTGTTCTGTACTCCTGTCACTAATGCTCACTGGGTTCTGTATTCTTCCTCCCCACCCCCTTCTTCCTTTTTTCCTCCCTCTCTATCTTCTCTCTCCAATCTCTTCCTCCTTTCTCTTTTTATTTCCTTGCTGTCTGTGAAATCAGGACTTCCCTGGGTTAAGTGACGATTATTATGGAGCAAAGAATCTGAGTAAGTCAAACTTCCACTCTATTCACTTTTCCACTTTCCATTTCTGGTGGCACCAGTGGCACAGTATGGGGGGGTGGAGGGAGAAGGTGTGGCTGGGTCCATCCGTCACAGGATATCCTGCAAAGCTCATGGGGCCCTAACAAGCAGCCACCATTCCAAGGAGGGCTTCCTTTTACTGCCTTTGTTGAGTAGCAGGGGAAAGTCTTAGAAGTGAACAAGGGTCCAGAAGTCCCATTCCAATGGTAAATGCTCAGCTTTCCCCCCTCGTGCTCAGGAGCCTTGTTTGGGAGGAGGGGAGCACAGCACGTGCCGGAACACTAGCTGGCTGACTCTCCTGGCAGCAGTGCACACTCTAATTTAGCTTGGGGAGGAAGGGCCCTCAGATTGCCTGGAACAGCCATGATTCCTGGGATACTGGTGAAACATGCCCTAAAAGAGGCTCATGCCACACAGTGACTGTGCCAGACTGAGTTGTGTATGTGTGCGTGTGTGTGTGTGTGTGTGTGTGTACCAGCTGTTTGGGGTGTTGGCTTTGGGGGAGCTGCTGGCCTCTCAATTTTAGAGCAGGTATGAAAAGAGCAAGATGATCAGGTGGCAGTGCCCATGGTAGGTGCCAAGGGCACTCAGGCAACAGTGGGCAGAGGCAGACAAGTCCAGCAGCAGCTGATTACAATCCTGGGGCCAAACTCATCATCTTGTATATTGGTGAGGATGAAGGGGCAGCACTTGCCGGGGGCCCCTTCCTGGGGAGGCCACAGCATTCCACAGAACAGTGTTGTCTTGGCTGAAATGAGCTGTTTGCCCAGCCTCTTTCTTTGGTCTGTTCATGTGTCATCTTCACGTACCCACACTGGTGGAAGGGAAGAGAGGGCTGTTTGTGCCCAGTTGTCACTTGGTTTTGGCTTTCCCTAATGTTGTTCTGGCTTTTCTGCTCCAGCTTTCGCCTCCTACACTCCCGTATAGGTAAAACCCAGGGTTCCCAGTCCACTGAGTATCCCTGTTTGCTTGTCTGTCCATGTCATAACGCATCCATCTGTCTTGTGGTGGGAGACAAGATTATCCTCTTCCACTTTCCCCGTCCCCTCCTGCCGAGCCTGCTTTCTCTGTAGGGCCCAATGAAGGTTTTCTACCCCCGGAGATAGTGAGAAAAATCTAAGGGGAAGAAATCCAAGTTGCCCTGGTCTAAAATGGTGAGGAACCAGGAGCAAGGAAGAAAGCTAGCACACACTCTCTTGCGCTCGCTCTCTCTCTCTCCCTTCCTCCCTCCATCTCTGTCTGTGTCCAGCCCTGGCAGATCTGTATTAGAAAGAAAATGGTTGTAGTCCATGCTTAAAAACTGAGTGATGGCATTCTCCTTTCCTCTTGAAACGGGAACCTTCCAGAATGGCTCTGTGGCCAGAGGCCCAGAGTAGCAGGCCCAGCCTGTTCCTTCTCTCCCTCCCCAAGTTGTCTTGTCCCCCAGAGCATTTGAGTTCTGTGACTGTGCTGTGCCCGACCTCTCAATGGCATGTTCTGAATTGGAGTCTCTTTCTTGTTGGCTTGCAGAGGGCGTGACATCCAACACCAGTGACAGCGAAAGCAGTTCCAGTAAGTCTGTGTCTTTGCCCCGTCTCGTGGCTTCATCTGCCATTCTAACCATTTTCATTCTTCTGGTGCATGGCTACTGCTTCTGGTCAGATTGGTGTTACCCTGACTACTCCTACTTGAAGTCCTGGAGATGCTGTGGCCAGTTCCCCTCGTGGAGGGTTAGGAAAGGGGTCTGCGAGTGTGTGTGTGTGTGTGTGTGTGTGTGTGTGTGTGCGCGCGCGTGCACGTGCATATGTGCACATGCACAGGAAGACTCATTGGGGAAGTGCAGGATCTGTGGTTGTCAGCCGGCCTTCCTTTCACAGCTGGGGCCACGTGGTAGCAGCTTCAGAGCATATCGGTGACATGTAGAGGCCCCAAATTAATTCACTGTATGGCATCAGGGTGCTGTGTTCTCAGTGCCATAGAACTACACACATGAAACCATCCTGGCCTTCAAGAGGCTTAGGAGAAAGGGGGCCCTGCTTGGAGCTCTGGTTCCAAGGGAACAAATAAGACTTTGCCCGGACTTGGCTTTTCTAGGAGATGTGGCCTTAGAGTCTGTCTTTCCCCTTAGCCATTGGTTCTTTTTGGAACTTCCCTAAACAAACCAGGCCAGGCGCCTGAACCTTGTCGGTCTCCTTTGGGGCTTCGACCTTTGGAGAAGCCTTGACTCAGACATAGTTGCTTTGTGCCACCCAAACCAGCCAGGTAGATAAATGGAAGGGATACCTGGAATGTCCGGGGGGTTGGGGTGGAGCACCAGAGCAGGCCTAGGCCTTTGCATTGTCTCCAAAGGCCAGGTAGGTATTCGCCAAATACCACCGAAGGTATAGGGGGAGGCTCTGGCACCAGGCAGCGAGGATGTCGCATCCGCTTCAACTCCCTTCTTCTGCAGCGAGGGACATTTATGTCACAGTGGGCCCGGGCTTCCAGAAATGACAGAGGAGTCACTGCTTCAGATTCCTTTGATCCCTGGAGCAGTTTTCTGATCCTGGTTGGGAGGCAGCCTAAAGAAACACTAAGAAGTTTTTCCCTCTTTGTTTCAGAAGGACAGGAGGACACAATTTTATCCTATGAGCCAGTGACACGGCAAGAAAGTAAGCCCTTGATGAATGGTTGCCCTAGTGGGGGCCTGAAAGAAGGGCCCAGGGAGCAGGAACCCGCCTGGTTGGCTCACTTCTTCTCCACTATTTTGTTACATTATTTGGCAAAGGCAATTCAGCCGTAGCCTTTTATGCCACTCATAGCAGGGCTTCCTTCTACTTTAAGAGGGCTTTAAACAGAACAAATCCCTAAAGATGCAAAAGGGTTGGTCTAGTGGGGCTAACAGGGTTGGGGAGGGGGGGTCCAGGGCTCCCTTGCCCTTCCGTGGTCTTTTGGCACCACCACTTCTTGAGCTCTTGGGACCTTGTTCAACCACAGAGGTACTTTTGGCAACTCAAGCCTCCCCAAATAAAAGGGGCTTGGGTGGATGGGCCTGTAAGTAGACCTTCCTCTGGTTTATGGGCTACTGACCCTAGCCTGGGGCCAAGCCAGGTCGGAGTGGGGGGGAGCCCCCGTGACTAAGCACTCACCTTGTATATGTGCGTTCTCCCTAGTTCACTATGCAAGGCCAGTGATCATCCTGGGCCCAATGAAGGACCGAGTCAATGATGACCTGATTTCTGAGTTCCCACATAAATTTGGATCCTGTGTACCACGTAAGAACCCCCGATGGTTAGGGCCCGTTGGTCACTTGGTCCGTCGTCAGACTCAGGGGCGTGTTTGGTTGGGACAGTGCAGTGAGAAGACTCCTGAACTGACTTATGTATGTTCTCGTGGTGTCGGTAGGAAGAGCCCTGGGTTTGGACTCCTCTTCTCTCTGGGCCTGCCCTAAATCAATGTTCCTCTTTTAGACACCACTCGGCCTCGAAGAGAAAACGAGGTGGATGGCCAAGACTATCACTTTGTAGTGTCCCGGGAACAGATGGAAAAGGATATCCAGGAGAACAAATTCATCGAAGCAGGACAGTTCAACGACAATCTCTATGGCACCAGCATCCAGTCAGTGCGAGCAGTGGCAGAGAGGGTGAGACCAGAGGAAACAGTGCCCGGGGCACCTCACCTCTACCTGGTTCCTCACGGGGAGGCTTGTTCCCCTTGGCCATAGCAATGCCATCCCAGGCCCCTGCTCAGATATCCAGTTGCTCTGTCTTCTTCCTAGAGCTCAGGGTCATTCTCCTGGGCCTGGGTTTACAGTTGCCTTCTGTCCCGTTTCTCCCTCAGGGGAAGCACTGCATCTTAGATGTCTCTGGCAATGCCATCAAGAGACTGCAGCAAGCGCAGCTTTACCCTGTGGCTGTTTTCATCAAACCCAAGTCTGTGGAAGCCCTTGTGTAAGTGGTTTTCTACGTGGGGGGAGGGAGGGCCATGTCCACCTTTCCCTGTTCCCGCTCCTCTGCCATGGAAAGCCCAGCCTGACAGTGGTTCTTTCCTCCCCATGGCTGGCAGCGAAATGAACCGAAGACAGACATATGAACAGGCCAACAAGATCTATGACAAAGCCATGAAACTTGAGCAGGAGTTTGGCGAATACTTCACAGGTGAGAGGCCGGATTGGTTGGGAGTTCGAATCTTCCCCAAACTCTAGGCAGAAGAAACTGGGCTTTGGATGGGGTTTGTTTCCTCTGATAATTAGCAAATTACCAAAACATCAGCTGGACCACTGGGATTATTTTAGAGCAGGTCATGACCTGTTGCTCATTAAGGGGGGTGGCAGTGAGCCTCTAGAGCAAGGGGTCAAAAGCTGCTCTGGAATGGTAACCTCTAATCAAAATAAATGTAGCACATCCTTTGATGACTTCAGAAAGCAATGGGGGGGGGCACTTTGTGCCCCAACAGCGCCGTGCTAACTGTTCCCCTCTTCTCTTTAGCCATCGTACAGGGTGACTCGCTGGAGGAAATTTATAACAAAATCAAACAAATTATCGAGGACCAGTCTGGCCACTACATTTGGGTCCCCTCCCCGGAAAAACTCTGAAGACCATCACCTCCCCTCGCCTCCTCCCAACCCCTCCCCAAATCCATTTTCTTGTGAGCAGAACCCAGGCCCCCCCTTCTTCTTCCCCCCTTCCTGTCTCTCTCCCAGGAGAACAAATGACTACTGTTCCTGCCCCCTTTTTAGATCTGTTGCAAAATTGAGTTTTCTAGTCCTGTTTCTTTCTGTTGGGATGATGTCATCCCACTCATCACGTGACTGTGCCCATTCCTGCATGGACCTTCCCGGGAGCAGCTCCAGCGCCACTCCGTCAGTCATTGTTTTTCTTTCCAAACCAAGCAGCAGAGAAGGCGGCTGATGGATTGTCGATAGACTCAGGACAGAAAACGTGGATTTCTCCTCCTCCATCTGTGTCACTGTCTCCAGGCTCTGTCTGACTAGTGCGATGTAAATGGCAACTGAACGCATCTTATTTATATGTCTATGTAATTTATATGAAATATATAGAAGTTATTATATATATATGCATATATATATATAGACACACACACACACACACACACACACACACACACACACAGAGCTGGGACTAGAAAAGCCTAATTTAGGGACTTTCCTGATGGTACTGAAAGAGCTTTTTAAACTTTCCAATGCCGAATTGGCAGGAAAGTGATGGGAAAATGGTACTAAATGCGGTGGCCGCCACATCTGGTCAGCCACCCTCCTGAGAGCTGAGCGTTGTTGTCTGTTTTCCACAGGCGGGGTGGGGGTCAGCCCCTGGGCTCCCTCTGAAAGTGCACAGTGTTCGCCACCCTGCCAAACTTGTTTGCATGGAGGTTTCCTTTTGTCCGTTTGAAGCTGCTCTAAAACCAAAACACATCCTACTACTTGCTGTGTCCGCCTTTTCCTGATTTCGGGTGTCACCTTTGCTAACTGAGCATCTCATTGTATGATGTTGGGAGGGTTTTCTTTCGAAGTAGCTCAGACCTGGCCAGTGAGTGACCTGCAGAGCTCCCGGGGGGGGGGGGGCTGGGGAGGTGGGGCGCGAAGGGTTCAGCACTCCACTAGATGAGACCTCGCTCTCCAGCTGCCTTTATTCCATCTCCTCCCCAGCAGCTGGTTAGCTGACAGTTTTTGAGCTGCAGAGCTACATCCATGTAACAGTGAGAAATGAAGCATCCTTGCTCTTCCTGAGGGCGTACGCCCACAATGCCGCAGCAGAAGCCCTTTCCTGATAGGCCTGACCAGAGCAAAACAAAAAGCACAGACAGGGCTCTATCCCTCTTCTCCCCCTGAAAGCCACGTGCCTGGCTAGGGTTGGTAACCTTGCCATGTCTCACTCTTATCCACTGTGGGGAAGAATGTGGGAGTGTCTAGGCTCCAGAGCTGGTGCACTGCACCCTACTTTCCTGGCCCATGGCAGCTGGAGCACCGTAAATCCCTGCCCCCCCCCACCTCGGTACTTAAGACAGTTAGGAACCACTAGCCAAATTTGGGAGTCATTCAACTTACTCTACCAGCAACACAGACTAGCTGTCCAAGGCTGAGGTGCCAGGGAAGGAAGGGGTTAGCATAGAAAGGCAGCTTCCTTGCTGTGAATGAACATGCATTTCTGGACATAGCTCACTCCCTCCCAGAGAAAAAAGGCAAAGACTAAAGGTAACCTGGACGCGAGTCAGTTTACCACTGTTCCTTCCAAGGAGACGTATATTTTTTAATAAACAATAGTTGGCAATGAACTGTGGCTCAGAGGACCTTTGCTTGAAAAAATGTTTGTTTCAAATGCTTGAGCTGGAATGTTTCTTAAGCCCACCACTGGTGGGGCCAAGAGGGGAAGGGGAGGGGCACTGACAACGCCTGCAGCATCCCGCGTGTTCCCTAAAATCTAGGTTGGGGGAGAACCAGAGAGGCTGGAAAAATCACACTCCAAATGGGACAGTGGGCAAGTTCTTGAAAGACAGAGCTGGACCAGCTACCAAGGGCCATTCCCAGTTAACTAGCAGGAGACTAGCACACTCCTCCCAGGCAGGTCTCCCTCTCCACACGCGCGCACGAGGGAATGAAATGTTGGACTGACCAATCGAGGCTGAGTAGGAATACTGAGCACATGCTTGGCATAGCCAGATAGAAGAGAGGCCCCAAGCCTGTAAAGCTAAGAGGAACAATTCTGTCAAAGATGCTCCAACGGCCCCTTACAGGACACACCCAAAGCAGGTTGCTGAAGTGAGTAGTTAACACTAAAGACTAGCAGAATCGAGCAAGCAGCAAACTAGGGGCTCCGAAATACCAGGAAGAACCTGCCCGAACCAGCCAAACCCAGCCAGGCTCATAAAAAGGGGAATCCCCGGAGAGACAGCACCCCCCCCCCATACTCTGGTAACAGACACAGAAAACAAAACAAAAGGCCTGATCATTGGCCAAGAGAAAACCATCGTCAGTGAGTGACAAGTGACGTGTGTCCGCACAAAACACCTAGGAACTGGGGAGGAAGCATTCTGTACAGTACCAACAAAAGCCATCAAATGTCTGAGAGGTAGCCAAGTCCGCGGAGTCCCACACAAGAGGTACAGTGGAAACTCCCAAGGCATTCCGTACAGAAACCAAGGGGAGGGAGCTGGAGTAGTCAATGCTCATGGTTGGATCATAGCAACAGAGTCAGAATGCAATGCTACCTAAATAATAAAGCTTCAGTGTTACAAAAATGCCTGAGGGATTTTTAAGCCCTTCCCTTCTGTCTTAGAAGTAATACTGTGTATTGGATTCAAGGCAGAAGAGCAACTGGGGATAGGCAATGGGGGTCCAGTGACTTGCCCAAGGTCTCTAGACCTGACTCCATCCACTGAGCCACCTAGCCACCCCTTCCTAGAGAATATTTTTCGGCACAAAGAAAACAACTTATTTGGAAGAATAAAAAACCTAGACCCTCAATGAGAAGTGTAAATGAAGTTGGCAAGACATAAGTGAGATTCAAATTCGATTAGGAGCAAAAGTCCCTGAAATTATTTGGCTCTGTTTAAAGAAGAAAGTAGACTAAGAGAGAAGCAGCAGCAATGAGTGACTGTAGCAGTTCGTTGTGTGACAGCCTAAAGCCAAAGGGGCTTGGGGACGGACTCGATTTCTGGGAAGAACTGCGGCAGAAACTCAGGCTAAACCAACACCCTCCATCACATAGCACAATAAGCTCCAAACGCGTGTGTGACCCAAATATAGACGTTCTCACCAGAGTCAGAAGAAATGAGAACAGTAGGAAGTTCCTTCACAACTAGCACTCAGGAGAGAATTCCTATTTAAGACAAACACAAAAATAAACGGCTAAAACAAATTCAGGGGGAAACCCTTCTTGACTCAAATGCTGACAAATAACTGACCCCCAGGAACATCTATATCTATAATCTCCCAGGAAAACCCACTCCAAATCACAGCTACAGACATGTCCATTGGAACAGCCTCAGTTTCCCCTCACACTGCTAACTGGCAAAGATGGGAGCAGTCAGTGATGGAGGGATGTGGGAAAGCAAGTACCCTGATTACTTGTCCAAGACAGAAAAAGAGATACACATTTTTTTTGTCAATTTAGGACATTATTCCTTGGTTACAAGAATCATATTCTTTCCCTCCCTCCCCTCCACCCAGCCTTCCCACAACTGATGCACAATTCCACTGGGTATTACCTGTGTCCTTGATCAGAACCTATTTCCATGTTGTTGGTGTTTGCACCAGTGCGATCATTTCGAGTCTCCATCCCCAGCCATATCCCCTCCACACATATATTCAGGCAGTTGTTTTTCTGCTGTGTTTCTGCTCCCACTGAATGTGGATAGTGTTCTTTCTCGTAGATCCTTCCAAGTTGTCCTGGATCACTGCATTGACCCTAATGGAGAAGTCCATTACCTTCGATTGTACCACAGTGTATCAGTCTCTGTGTACAATGTTCTCCTGGTTCTCCTCCTCTCACTCTGCATCAATTCCTGGAGGTCCTTCCAGTTCACATGGAATCCCTCCAGGTCATCATTCCTTTGAGCACAATAGAATTCCATCACCAACATATACCACAATGTGTTCAGCCATTCCCCAACTGAAGGGCATCCCCTCCTTTTCCAATTTTTGGCCACCACAAAGAGTGCAGCTATGAATGTTCTTGTACAAGTCTTTTTCCTTATTATCTCTTTGGGGTACAAACCCAGCAGTGCTATGGCTGGATCAAAGGGTAGACATTCTTTTATCACCCTTTGGGCATAGTTCCAAATTACCCTCTAGAATGGTTGAATCAATTCATAGCTCCAGAAGCAATGAATTAATGTCCCGACTTTGCCACATCCCCTCCAGCATTCATTATTTTCCTTTGCTGTCATGTTAGCCAATCTGCTAGGTGTGAGGTGATACCTCAGACTTGTTTGGATTTGCATCGCTCTGATTAGCAGAGATTTAGAGCACTTTCATGTGCTCATTAATAGCTGTGATTTCTTTATTTGAAAATTGCCTATTCATATCCCTTGCCCATTTTTCAATTGGAGAATGGCTTGATTTTTTTGTACAATTGATTTAGATCTTTGTAAATTTGAGTAATTAGACCTTTGTCAGAGGTTTTTGTTATGAAGATTGCTTCCCAATTTGTTGCTTCCCTTCTAATTTTGGTTGCATTGGTTTTGTTTGTACAAAACCTTTTTAATTTGATGTAATCAAAATTATTGATTTTATATTTTGTGATTTTTTTCTAGCTCTTGCTTGGTTTTAAAGTCTTTCCTTTCCCAAAGATCTGACAAGTATACTATTCTGTGTTCACCTAATTTGCTTCAAGTTTCCTTCATTATATTCAAGTCATTCACCCATTCTGAGTTTATCTTGGTGTAGGGTGTGAGGTGTTGATCCAAACCTAATCTCTCCCATACTGTCTTCCAATTTTCCCAGCAGTTTTTGCCAAATAGTGGGTTTTGGTCCCAAAAGCTGGAATCTTTGGGCTTATCATCAACTGTCTTGCTGAGGTCACTTACCCCCAAGTCTATTCCACTGATCCTCCTTTCTGTCTCTTAGCCAAACTGTTTTGATGACCACTGATTTATAATAGAATTTGAGATCTGGGACTGCAAGGCCACCTTCCTTTGTATTTTTTTACGATTTCCCTGGATATCCTTGATCTTTTGTTCTTCCAAATGAACTTTGTTATGGTTTTTTCTAATTCAGTAAAAAAGGTTTTTGGTAGTTCAATGGGTATGGCACTAAATAAGTAAATTAATTTGGGCAGGATTGTCATTTTTATGATGTGAGCTCATCCTACCCATGAGCAATCAATGTTCTTCCAATTGTTTAGATCTAGTTTTAATTGTATGGAGAGTTTTTTGTAGTTGTGTTCATATAGTTCCTGTGTTTGTCTCGGCAGATAGATTCCTAAGTATTTTATATTGTCTTGGGTGATTTTAAATGGAATTTCTCTTTCTAATTCTTGCTGCTGAGATGTGTTGGAGATATATAGAAATGCTGATGATTTATGCGGGTTTATTTTGTATCCTGCAACTCTGCTAAAGTTGTTGATTATTTCGACTAGCTTTTTGGTTAATTCTCTAGGAGTCTTTAAGTAGACCATCATGTCATCCGCAAAGAGTGACAGCTTGGTCTCCTCATTGCCAATTTTAATACCGTCAATTTTTTTCTTCTCCAATTGCTACTGCTAGTGTTTCTAGTACAATGTTAAATAATAGAGGTGATAATGGGCATCCTTGTTTCACTCCTGATCTTATTGGGAATGCGTCTAGTTTATCCCCATTGCAGATGATGTTTGCTGATGATTTTAGATAAATACTGTTTATTATTTTTAGAAAAGGCCCTTCTGTTCCTATGCTCTCTAGTGTTTTCAATAAGAATGGGTGTTGCATTTTATCAAAGGCTTTTTCTGCATCTATTGAGATAATCATGTGATTTTTTTGTCGGTTTGCTTGTTAATATGGTCAATTCTGTGGATGGTTTTCCTAATATTGAACCATCCTTGCATTCCTGGTATGAATCCTGCCTGGTCATAGTGAATAACCCTCGTGATGACTTGCTGGGAGTCTTTTTGCTAGTATCCTATTTAAGATTTTTGCATCTATATTCATTAGGGAGATTGGTCTATAGTTTTCTTTCTGCGTTTTTGACTTGCCTGGTTTTGGAATCAGTACCATATTTGTGTCGTAAAATGAATTTGGTAGAACTCCTTCTTTGCTTATTCTGTCAAATAGTTTGTATAATATTGGGGTTAGTTGTTCTTTGAATGTTTGATAGAATTCATTTGTGAATCCATCTTAGGGAGTTCTTTGATGGTTTGTTCAATTTTGTTTTCTGACATGGGGTTGTTTAGGTAATCTATTTCTTCCTCTGTTAGTCTAGGAAATTTATTTTTTTAAGTAATCATCCATGTCACCTAGATTGCCATATTTGTTGCCACATAATTGGGCATAGTTTTTAATGATTGACTTAATTTCCTCTTAATTAGAGGTGTGGTCTCCCTTTTCATCTTGGATGCTGTTAATTTGGATTTCTTCTTTCCTTTTTAATTAGGCTGACCAGTACTTTGTCTATTTTATTTGTTTTTTCAAAGTACCAGCTTCCAATATTATTAAATCAATAGTTCTTTGATTTTCAATTTTATTAATTTCTCCTTTGATTTTTAGGATCTCTAATTTAGTTTTCATCTGAGGATTTTTAATTTGTTCACTTTCTAGTTTTTTAATTTGCATGCCCAATTCATTGACCTCTGCCCTCTCTAGTTTGTTAATATATGAACTCAATATATGCTTTGGCTACATCTCATAGGTTTTGAAATGATGTCTCATCATTGTCATTCTCTTCAATGAAATTATTGTGTCTATGATTTGTTCTTTGACTAACTGGTTTTGGAAAATTGTATTGTTTAATTTCCAATTAAATTTTGATTTACCTCTCCATGTACCCTTACTAATTATTATTTTCATTGCATTGTGATCTGAGATGGTTGCATTTATTATTTCTGCTCTTTTGAACTTGTTTGCAATGTTTTTATGCCCTAATACATGGTCAATCTTTGTGAATGTACCATGTGCTGCTGAAAAGAAGGTGTATTCCTTTTTGGCCCTATTTATTTTTCTCCACATATCTAACTAACTCTAATTTTTCTAAGATTTCATTCACTTCTCTTACCTCTTTCTTATTTATTTATTTATCTAGTTCTGATAGAGGAAGGTTCAGGTCTCCCACAAGTATAGTTTTCCTATCTATTTCATCCTTGAGCTCCACTAGTTTCTCCTTTATAAATTTGGATGCTATGGCATTTGGTGCATACATTTCGAGTACTGGTATTTGCTCATTGTCTATATTGCCTTTTATCAGGATGTAATTACCTTCCCTATCTCTCTTGACTAGATCTATTTGGCTTTTTCAGATATCATGATTGCAACTCCTGCCTTCTTTTTCTCAGTTGATGCCCAATAGATTTGGCTACATCAGCTTATGTGTATCTAACTTCCTCATGTGTGTTTCTTGTAGACAACATATGGTAGGGTTTTGTCATTTAATCCACTATGCTATTCTCTTGGGTTTTATGGGTGAGTTCATTCCATTCACATTCAGAGTTATGATTACCAGCTGTGTATTTCCCAGAATTTTGATTTCCACTCCTATTCCTGCACTTTCTTTCACTATTTTCTTCTACACCAGTGTTTTGTTTTTAATCAGTCCCCCTAATTCCCACCCTTATTTTACTTCTCTTTCTACCCCCCTCCCTTCTCATTCCCCTCTTATTTTCTTTACAGTCTTTTAAAACTACCCCTCCACCCCTTCCCTTGCATTGCTTCCCTCCCCACCAGTCAGTTTGTTTCCCTTCTACTTCCCTATAGGGTGCAAATCAATTCTCTGCCCCAATATATTTGATTGTTCTTCCCTCTTTGAGTCAATTTCAGTGTACATAAGAATTGAACATTTCCTATCTCCAACCTCTTTACCCTTCCAGTGTATTGATGTTCTCTCCCGCCATGCACTTCATTGTGACATAAATTTGCCCCATTTTGTTTCTTTTCCCATTTCTGTTAGTATTAACCTCTTTTTAAAACTCTGGTTTTATATATATATATATATATGTATGTATATGTATATATATTTATGCATGCCTATATCTATATACATATTTATGTCTTGGCATTTCATCCTATGCAGTTTTTTCACTGTGTTCTAAGTATAATTCTTCTAGCTACCCAGGTGATAATTTTTAAGAGTTATCAATATCCTCTTTTCTTATAGGGATACATATCATTTTAACTTATTGGGTCCCTTAAAAAGAAGGGTTTTTTTGTTTTTCTTTTTCCCCCTTTCTTAATTACCTTTTGATGATTCTCTTGGGTTCTGTGTTTGGGCATCAAATTTTCTGTTCAAGTCCGGTCTTTTCTTTATGAATTATTGGAAGTCTATTTTATTAAATGACCATACTTTCCCCCTGTAAGAATATAGTCAGTTTTGCTGGGTAGTTGATTCTTGGTTGTAGACCTAGTTCCCTTGCTTTCTGGAATATCATATTCCACGCCTTTTGGTCCTTCAGTGTAGATGCAGCCAGATCCTATATTAACCTCACTGTAGCTCCATGATATCTGAATGACTTCTTATCAGCTTGTAATATTTTTTCCTTGGTCTGGTAGTTCTTGAATTTGGCTATAACATTCCTGGGTGTTGTCAGCTAGGGATTAAGTACAGGAGGTGATCTGTGGATTCTTTCAATCTCCACTTTTCCCTCTTGTTCTAGGATGTCAGGGCAGTTTCCTTGAATAATTTCCTGTAGGATTATGTCCAGGCTTTTTCTTTTGTCATGGTCTTCTGGTAGACCAATGTTTCTTAAGTTGTCTCTCCTGGAACGATTTTCTAAATCTTCTGTTTTGTGAATGAGATGTTTCCTATTTTCCTCAATTTTTTCATTCTTTTTATTTTGTTTTATAGTTTCCTGCTGCCTTGTGAAGTTGCTAGCTTCTAATTGTTGTATTCTGGTTTTTAAATACTGAATTTCATCCCTGGCTTTTTGGTCATCCTCCTTCTGGTCTGATTTTCTTTGGAGGTCATCTTTCATCTTCTTTGCTTCATATTTCATCTCCTTTGCCTCATTTTCAAGCTGATTAATTTTGGCTTTCAAGACACTATTTTCTATTTTCAGATGACTTATCTTGCTTTTTAAGTTCTTTTCACAGTTGTCTTCAGCCTCTCTTAATTGTGTTTTGAATTGTATTTTGAGTTCTTCCAAAGCCTGTGTCCAATTTGCTGGAGTTTCTGGGTTTTTGCTTGGTGTTCCTTGATCCTCTTCTGTTACATTTGCTCTTTGTTCATCGCCTAGATAGAACCTGTCAATTATAATTTCTTTTTCCTTTTTCTGTTTGCTCATATTTTACCCTTCTTTCCCCCCTGGAGTTGTCTGCATTCTTGCTCCTCTCATTATGTGCTGGATCTGTGGGTTTGGGCTTTTCTGTCGATCTTCACCCTTGGAGCTTAGCAAGGCACTCAGAGCAGTCTGTAGGGGAGGGGTGTTGGAGCTTGAGCTTCCTTTCCCTCTGAAGGTTTGATAAGATTAAGCCCAGCAGAGTTGAACTTGCAGAGCTGGATGTGCCCTGAGGCCAAAACCTTGGTAAGGGCGGGGGGGGGGGGGGGGGGGGGGGGGGGGGGGGAATGGAGTCTAGGCTGTGACTAGGCTGCCTACTCTGCTCTTCTTCTCTGCTTCCCCACTGCCTGTGTTCAAGAGTCCTGAGTCTGGCACAGCTTTACCCTCAAGGTACTCCCTTCCAGACTAGTGTCCTTGCCAGCTGAGAGATTCCAGCCACTGCTGGAGGCTCAGTACTGTAGGGGGGGGGAAGTGTCCTGGGATCGTCCTTCTTCCTTCCCCTTAAACCGGAATGTTCTCGAATTCAGACTTTTGGGGGGCATACCTTTTAAGTTGAGCCCAGCAGGAGGGTTCCTTAGCTCTGTCCTGTTGTTAGATTTGGTTTTGAGTCCCCTAGGAGCATTTGGTTCTTAATCAGTAAGGAAGGGTTTTCAGAGGTCTGAACTTTCGCTGCCTCTATGCCGCCATCTTGACTCCACCAGAGAGATCTATTTTTTGTAAAGCAAATGTGATCATGTGCCCATAGGTTTACCATCACAAGTCTAGGGTAAAGTCTCATTGCTGTCTTCCTCGTCTGACCTTATAAGCTCCCAATCCCAGTTTGCATCTGGAAAACACCACTGTAGACTGACTATAGGCCACTAAATGAGATGTCAGGCCACAAGAGCAGAACCCTTGAGAGCCATAGTAGAAACAGAACTCTCTGGTTCCACCTTGGCCCAAACAAGCATACTCTCAACCAGGGTGTATTTAAAGACTTCAGGCATGGCGGAGCACCACCTCCCCCAGCAACCTTTCCCACTCTGCTGGACTTCCTTTCATTTTCCTCCCTGGCCCGATCCCCTTGGTCCTTGTCCTGCAGAGACTTGGAAACATCTGACATGACTCACACCCAGCCCTTCTTCTTTTCTGAGGGACTGAAACTAGGGGAGAAGGGGTATTTTTCCCAACTTAGGAATGACTTTGGGGCAATATGCCATTTCACTAAGTGCTTCCCTGTGCATTTGTTTCTTGAGGAGGGGTGATTAGGGAAGGAGAGATGCATTTCCTGAAGAGAAGTGGAGCTTGAAGAAGACTCACAGGCAGGACCTGGGAGGAATGGCTGAGAGCCCCCACCCACCTTCCAAAACATTCTCCCTGAGATGAACGGCAGAGACGTGGCACCAAACACAACAAGGAGGTACGGCCATTTTTATTAGCCAGAACAACTGAATCCAATGCTCAAGAACGCTTTCCCCTCTCCCCCAACAGTCACGTTATTCATTCCATCTAACCCCATGACTCAACTACTTCCAAGAACAGACCTAGACACTGCTCCTGAGTACCTCTCTTCATTCCAAGTTCTGGCAGCTCTATTCTTCATTGGGGGGCAAGCTCTTATCTCTCTCCACCTTGGTTAGGACTTCCCCATAGAGGTCGGCCATCTGGGAAACAGAACCCCAAACAAGCTTAGAGAACCGACAAGGAACCAAGGACAGTTGCAGCTGAGCTCCTGTGATGAGGCTGAGCCTTTGTGACTCCGAGTGTCCCCTAAGCTCTAACAGCTGCTCTATGGCAGGAGGGGTGGGAAGTCCCTCTTGCATTAGGCCTGTATCTCAGGGCCAGACAGAGGTGAAGGAAAACCATTGCTGTGCATTAGTTGCCCCCCTCCCCCAATAGGACCTTCCTGGTAAGTCGACGGAGGGCGAGGACCGAGAGGCTTGACTTGGGCACTAACTCCCACGTTTTCTTAAGTCTGTCTTAGCATTTCCCAATATATCCTCCCCATCTTCTCTACCCAAGTCATCCCTTAAAGCAAAGAATCCAAAAGGAGAAAGAAGAGCAATTCGGGAAAAATTGGAATAAACCTCGAGCAAGTCTGAAAGTAGGCATGATATTCCCAAGCCAGAGTCGCTGCTCTCCCGCCTTTGGAAAGGACAGAAGGAGATGATAAACTTCTTGCTTTCTTACCCATTCGGATCAAACAGGCTTCTAAGATACTGCCGTTTGAGAACTGTCGCTGCTTTGGGCCAGGCCCTGTCAAAGTGGCCTTGAAGTATCATTTGAGTCCCTTGGTTGAACTTAACCCAACTCTTCTCTCTCCCTCTATTTATTCTTCCTGTTTCCTAGCCTTAGAATCATAAAAGCTTCCTGTTGGAAGGAACCCGAAAGCTCACTGGTGAAGCCTCTCCCCCAAGGCGGAACTCTTCACTATTCCTGACAGGAAGTCTGTCTCCATTTGCAGACTTCCTGCACTACTAAAATCGAATTCTACATGGAGAACTCTTTGAAAACCTCCCAAGTGCTATGTGGTGATTGTAGGCTCTTCTGGTTACTTCCTGAGCCAGGCCATCCCCCTTTGGATGGCAGCTGGCCATGTTTTACTTCCACTACACTGACCCTTGCCTCCCTGGCAGCCCTTCGACCTGCTTGAAGATTTCATCCCAAGGTCCCTTCACAAGCTCTGGGAGGTCGAGCGCCCCCTCCCTTTCATTATGATGTTTCTGTTCCCAACTCACTCCTGGGAAACGGGGAAGACCTGAGATCAAGAGCTGCCTCACGTACTAACTAGTGGTGTGAACCTGGACAAGTCACCTAAGCATCTGCCTGTCTCTCAGGGCCCTTATTACTATCCCATGAGATCATGCTTGTAAAGCACTTAGCACAGTGTCTTACCTGGCCTTCATAGCACTTCTTTAGGGAACCAAGGTGGTCAAGAAAACGAATTCCCAGATGGCACCACTTCTCAGCAGTTGCATACATGCCCTCTTTGTACTGAGAGACTCCAGTATTCCAGGCTTTGGTCATCAGCCAAAGAATTTCCACCTGTGGATATTCTTCCTGAAATGTAAGAAAAGGGAGGCGGGGTTGGTACCCTTCATTTCTATCCTACTGCCAATGGAGCAAGGCCAAGTGGGTGGCAGCAAGATTCTTCACATTTGAACCCAGGACCTCCCATCTCTGGCCTGGCTCTCAGTCCACTGACTGAGCCACCTACTGCCCCTCTCTGTACATATTTTCAATGGAATTTCTCTATCTTTTCTCACTGGGCTTTTGGGTAATATAGGGACATGCTGGTGACTTGTGGGGGGTTTATTTTCTATCTTGCAACCTGGCTGAAGTTGTTAACTGTTTCTACTAGATTTCAAGTTGCCTCTCTAGGACTCGCTTTTGGAGGCAGGGTCTATTGTACATTCCAATATTGAAGTAATGTCTGGGGAAACAAACAAGGCAACTCGATGGTACATAATTATATTAAAGAAAACTACGATAATGAAACGATGGACAAGGCAGGACCTGAAGTCAGGAAGACTAATCTTTGCTGAGTTCAAATCTGGCCTCAGACACAAGCTGTGTAACCCTGGGCAAGTCATTTTGCCATGCTTGCCTCAGTTTCCTCATCTACCCAATGAACTGGAGAAGGAAATGGTCAAGCCTTGCCAAGAGGGGTCCCCAAGAGTCCGACACAACAGACGAGCCTAAAGAGCAACCTTACAATGAGGGCTAAAGCAGTCATTAGAGGAAAGTGGATCTGTCTGACCTCCTATGGAAGGAAGGAAGGGAGGGAGAAAGAGAGAGGGGAAAGAAGAAAGGAAGGAAGGAAGGAAGAAAGAGAAAGAGAGAGAGAGAGAGAGAGAGAGAGAGAGAGAGAGAGAGAGAGAGAGAGAGAGAGAGAGAGAGGGAAAGAAAGACAGAGAGACAGAGAGAGAGAGAGACAGAGAGAGAGAGAGAGAGAGAGAGAGAGAGAGAGAGAGAGAGAGAGAGAGAGAGAGAGAAAGTCAATGAACCCCATGAGCCTGGAACAAGCAAAACAATCCAATCAGCAAAGTTTAATGATTCCTAAACAAGCACAAAAGTGGAATTTTTGAGGCCAAAAAAAGAGCTAAAGTGAAAAGACTATTGAACTCTTAACCAAAGCTTTTTTTTTTGCAAAGAGACATTCAATCAATGAACCATTGATTTTTTTCTTAAGTGAGAGGAAAGGTAAATTACCCTGATAAAAAATGTCGAAGGAGGACTTCACAAGGATTGAAAAAGGAATCAAAAACCACATGAGGGATGTGCTAGAACCAGCAAGAAGCAACTCCCAAGAGCAAATGCTACATACAAAAATCAGGGTTTGGTTTCTTGCTTTGTTGATTGTGTGGACGGAAGAATACGATAAAGAAAATGGTAATAGTGCAAATTCAACTTCAAAGCATGGCCTGCTTTTCAGAGAGCCAGATGTTAACTGTTTCCCTGGGACATCAACTCAAGCAGGAAAAGGGGGAATTAAATATGAAATACCCAAGTAAGAAATGCAGAATTTAAATAACAAGAAAGACAAACAAAACAAAAATACACTTTAAATAAACTGATTTCTGGAAAATGGTACAAGTCCTAACTGAATCCCTCAAAGGGGGAAAACATACCAAAGCCTAACCATGAGTATTGTTCAAGGTCTTGCCCTAGATCAGTGTTGGTGACATGCTGGCACAGGAGGAGCTGCTCCATTCCCCCTCTTCCTAGGCACCCAAAGTGAACACTTCCTTGCTCTGCTCTCTGGGGTAATGTGGGGGGCTCACAAGTGGCTTGAAGTTGCAGGTTGAGCACAGGACCTCAAAAATGTTCACCAGCACTGCCCTAGACCCTCTTCCCTTCTCCCTCTGCACTCTCTCTCATGATCTCATCAATTTCCACAGGGTGACTCTGGTTCCTACACAGATATATACATTTCATCCCAGTTTCTCCTGAGAGTTTCAGTGCCTAATGCTCATCTGAAAATGATGCCATCTCTACCTTCATGTGGGTCTCTTGCATCTGAGCTCTTCTGTTCACTCATGCTATCAGCTTAGACCAGTCTCTTACCACCTCTCACCTGGATTATTACAACAGCCCCCTGAATGTTGTTCTGCCTCAAGGCCCTCCCCATTCCAGCACAGATCTGAGCATGGCTTCATTTTGCCTCCTCTGTTTAGCTATTGTCCCTGTAGGATGGATCTCTAGCCCCTCCCCCCCATCTTTCTAGCCTCAGAGGACATCATTCCCTTTCTTGCATTCTCAAATCCTACACCAAACCAGCTTTTTCTCTTCCCTTATGTCTACCACTCTACTTCTGGTGTCCATATCTGTGATGTTCACTCCACATGCCTGGGATTCTCCTTCTCCTATCCTCTTTCAAGGCTGGCCACCTCCGAAGCCTCTCCCTGATCCAGGCAGCTCCTAGATGGTATATGAGCTACTGCTCCAAATGTCTCAGTTTAGTGCACACCTCTCCCCTCCCCCACCCACCCACCTCCACACCTCCTGAATATAGACAGACAACAGAATATAGTTTGCAAGTAACCCTGTGACTCATGGCCTTGAATTGGGGGAGGAGGGAGGGCTCACAGGAGAATGATGAGTCTCAAGCAATGATGTCATATGCAATTGGTAAGTAGCTCGATGGGATCAGAATTCAAAAGAGGAAACGTAGACTTCTAAGGAGATGTTTACAGCCATGAAGCAGGCCTGGATCACAGGGGGGAAGAGCTTTGGGAATGAGAAGAAAGGAATTCAAGAGGGTGGTTTATATAGGTCAAGGAGAATGAAAACAGAGACAAGGTCACTGCCAATGGCAGAGGTGGCCACTTGGTGAGCAAAGAATAGGGAGTTTAGGAGTGAGTGGGCTAGAAGTAAATGGAGGCCAGAAGTACAGATCGTTCTTTGGGTATGTTTGGCAGTAAAAGCAAGGAGAGAGATGTGACGGTAGGTAGCTAACAGGGGCAGAAGGGCCAAAGAAAATTCTTTTGTTTCCTCTAAGGCCAGCGGAAGTCCTTCTACATAACAGCAGAGGAGACTGCGAGAGTCCATTTCTGGGCTAACACAAAGTCTCCCAGTGAGGGAAGTGACAAGTTGAGGATCAAACCTCGAAGGAGGTGACAGTGGCCAAGAATGGAGGACAGCCATTCCAAAACCTGAACACCCTCCCCAGCTGCTCTTGGGGACATGACTTTGGTCTTTAGCCACGCCTTTGTCACATGTGGAGTGGCTTCTTTCTGCATCCACTTGGCAGCTTTCTTTAGGTATTTAGACTTTCTTGAACAGTCAGCAGATGCCAGAGATAAAGGTCATCTGATCAATAAAGAGTGAATGGAAACTAGAGAAAGCAAATGTGTACAAGATGTTCTTGTGAACAAAACAAACAGGCCATGGGAAAAGGCACATCAGTAACCAAAGCAGGGCACACCAGCGAGATAGCCCAGCTGGCAAACTGAGCTCCACCTAAAAAGCAAGCGCATCCAGTGCCTATGGGCAGGTGAACAGGAGGAAAATGGAGCCTAAAATATATCCAAAGAACTGAGAAAGTAACTGAGCTCTGACAAGGGGCTCTCTGAAAGGCTCTTTTCACTCTGCAACCCCAAAAACCAGAGCCAGGCTATTGGGGGGGAGCAGCCACAAGAGAATGTAACCCTGAATGCCCTTCCTCCTCCACATCCCCACTACTCACTGGAAAAGGGGGCTCAGGCCATTTGGGTGAGTAGAGAAAACATGTTCAAAGGTTGAGGTGAGACTCAGAGCTTTTCTGGAAATGGACTCTTTTCCCTAAAGGGAACAGTAAAAAGTCTCCCAAACCACTAAGGTAAAGTTAGGAAAATTGACACGTGTGTACGTGCATGCACGCGCGTGCGCACACACACACAGTCTGGAAGATACCTAGCAAAACCATCAATTTCGTTTGATGACCTCACAGAGGCCAACAACCCACGTTTTTCAGAGGAGACTCATGAAGGTTAAGTGACTTGCTCAAGGTCACACAGGTCAGTGTCAACTTGTGCCATCTCACTCTCTTGGTCCACTTGCCCATACAGGCTGATTTAAAGCTATCTGTATATGGGCAGTCGAGCTTAGGCAGGAAAGACAACAGCCTTCCTCTTGAACCTCTTCCTCTCCCCTACTCCATCTTCTCACTCACTGAGACCTGGCTGCCCCCCCCCCAATTCCCATGCCTCCCTGGTCTCTCCTTCCAGCCCTGAGACCTGACTGCACTTGTACCCATTCCCTGGACTCACTGGGCAAAGTGGGAGGGTCAAAATCCTCCTGGCTCTCCCTCTATCCCCTTCTGGTCTATGGACCACCAGGACAATCCCCTTCTTTCCTCAGTTAGTTTAGTACCTGGCTCACAGTCTCTTCTCTCCAGCTCCTGCCCTCACACCAGGGAACCTCAGTCAGTACCGACACTCCCTCAAGTTCCTCAGCTTCCTCATTTCCCAGCTTGCATGCCCTCCACTCTACCTGAGCTACTTCCAGAGATGGCTATCCCCTTGGTCCCACCATCATCCAGCACCACCATTCCAGCAATGCTAGAATTCCCTCATCTGATCAATGTCCCCCCTTGTTATCCTTTCCCTCTGTCTTGCAACCTCTAGCCCCATTCCTCAGCCTTACCTCTGACCCTTCGGCTCTTTCCCAGACTCACTCAGGCCCCGACTACCCTCTCTCTCCCCACTTTTCGAACAAGTCTGACTCTCTACCATCCTCCTCTTGGGTTCCTTGCCTCTCCTGCCCTGCCAAGGCTTAGCTTAGATTGCACTGCTCCAATCACGGTCGCCGCCTTCCTTCCTGCTCTCGTGCTGTTGGTCAAAGCTGAAGAAGATCATAAAACCATGCGATTCTGTCCACTACTGCATTCTCGTTGCTGCAAGGGAATCCTTTTGCACCTGCCTAATGGCCTCGCTATCCCACTCACCGTAGCTGCTTTTCCAAACCTTTTCTTCCCTACTCCTCCCACTCTCAACTGAGAACCTTGCCTTGGATTTCACTGAAAAAAAAAAATGGAGGCCATTTCCCAAGAGCTCCCTCTTCTTCATCTCATGCCACTCAGATACCTTCCCTCTCCCTATGTCCTCCATCCACCAGGAAGAAGTGACCTTTCTTCTGGCCAAGGCAAAACCCTCCCATCCCATTTCTCTAGCATATTGCTCCCTTGATCACCTTCTCTTTCTCCCTAATCCTCAGTCTCACCCTGTCTACTAGTTGATTTCCTCCTGACTACAAACATGCAGATTGCTCCCTCAATCGATTCATCTATCCCTTCTGCTACGGTCCCATCTCTCTCCTCCACTTTGTGGCTTAATTCCTTGATAAGGCCATTCACTTCCTTTCCCTTCACCCCATTAAGTCTCTACAGTCTGGCTTCTCATCATTCCAACTGAAGCTGCTCTCTCCAAAGTTCCTAATTGATCTCTTACTTGCCAAATCCAATGGCCTTTTCCTCGCCCTCATTGGTCTTGACCTCTCTGCAACTACAGATTGCCCCCTTCTCCTGGATACTGACCCTCCTCCCCCCAATCCATCCCTTCCTGGTTCTCCTCCTACCTACCAACTGCTCTTTTCTTTCTTCCATCTCCTTTGCTGAGAATCTGCATTCAGGTCACACTTAGTAAACATGGGGGTTCCACCACTGGGCTCTGTCCTGGGCCCTCTTCTCTTCTCCCTCTATGCTACTTCACTTGGGGATCTCGTCTGCTCCCAGGCATTGAGCAACTGTCTCTCTGCTGCTGATTCTCTAAATATCTGATGATATTTAGCCAGCCCTGACCTCTCTGCTGCTGCCTCTTTGACTGCAAATCGGCCATCTTAAACTCAGTATGTCCCGAACTGAACTCATTAACTTTTCTCTTAAACCCTTTCCCCCTCGACCTTCTCGATTATTATAGTAGGGGGCCCCACCATCTTCCTAGTCCCCCAGGTTCACATCTATCATATTCAATCTATTGCGCCAAGCACTGCTGATTTCACCTTTGCAAGATCTGTTGAATACGTCCCCTTCTCTCCTCTGGCACTGCCATCACTCTCATGGACTACTGCAATAGCCTCGGTGGTCAGGCGGCCTGCCTCAAGTCTCTCCGCACTCGAGCCCATCCTCCACTTAGCTGGCAAGTTGATCTTCCTAAAGCATTGGTCTGACCAAGTCAGCCCCTCCCCACACTCAGTAAACTAGTGGCTTCTTCTCATCCCCAGGATCAAATGCAAAATGCTCTGCTTGCCATTCAGAGCCCTACCTAACCCACAACTCTCCTGCCTTTCCAGTCTCCTTACACCTTCCTTCCCAACAGTGGCACCAACCTTCTGGCATTTCCTCAGGTTGTCCCCTAAGACTGGAGTGCTTCTCCCTCCTCGCCTCTGCCTCCCAGATAGAATCTCACCTTGTACAGACCCTAGTGGTCCCCCTTCATTCTCATGCCTTCTTCCCACTGAGATCAACCCCCATTTTATCCTGCCTACTATACAGAGTTTGCATATTGTCTCTCCCATTCGATTGTGGGCTCCTTGAGGGCAGGGATTGTTGGTTCCCGACCAACATTCAGTGCCTCTTCTACACGACGTGTTTTGGGTCCCTACTAAATCTTCAATTCTCTCAACTCAAGCCTCCCAATTCCTCCATAGTTTTGAGTCTCCTCACTGTCCTACTTGCCCAGCTCATCAAGGCACCTTCTTAAAATGGGATAAGCGTAATACCACCCCAGATGTGATCTGACCAGGGGCCAGGGGAATGATCCCTGGTGGCAGTGGGAGAAGGAGGAGGAGGAACTGTCTCTGGCAGTTCTGGACTGGGGCCTGAATTAGAGGAGAAGTAGAGAAAAATACAGGTGAGTCTGAAGCTGGGACAGCTGGAGGTTGGTTTTCTGTGTCTAGCTTAGCGTGACTTACCGAGTGGCTGATCACACGAAGGGCAACTTCGAAGGTACTCCAAATGTCTTGCAGGGAACATACATCTGTACTCAGTGCCTCGTCTGGCAGTGAAAGGTTAATGAAGCTGTGCAGACATTTGCTGGCAATCAAAGAAGAGAAAATATATGCCAAAAGAGAACGGACCCTCATTGGCTAGGGGATCAATGAGATACGAGATACCCAGGATCCAAAGGGCCCTCTTGGTTCACAAGTACAACATCCGGGCCTGACAGACTTGACTCATCCCACAGGGCTGTGGGTCATTCCGTTTTGTGTGTTGGTCCAATTTATTTAAGAAGCTTTTCTTGATTATTAACTTAAAGAAGCTCTTGGATTCCTTAAGCAGGCAAGAAAATATAGGATCCTTTCCAGGAGGGTGCTGTCTGGTACTCTTGAACAGGGAGTCCGGAAGGAGATTTCGCAGAGGAAAGGACAAGTAGCCTATTTCCCCCACGTGTGTACACAAAGAACTCAAGTAACAACAGCCTGCGATTCTGCAGCTGCCCCAGCGATCCTTGACATTAGACTAACACACAGAGGCAAGCTGTACTTCCTCTTTGCCCTGACTCCTTGGGGAAAGGGAAAGATAGAGGAACTGGACAGAGTGCCAGGCATGGACTCCAGCACAAGCTGGTCAGCACAGACCTTGTCCCAAGTATTTGAATTTGCAGACTCACCCTCCCTACCCTCAGCAAGTCTTGGAGTCATTTCCATGGACCTCGGGGCCCAGTGAGGGACACATAAAGGGCAGGCTGCGCTTTCTGCCAGGCTATCTCTAGAGTGGGGACTCGATCCATGTCTGCTAAGCTGACCTGGCCCAGAAGTGCAAGCACTTCCTCCCTTCCTCACCTGAACTTTGCAACATCGATGGATTCTCCTTGCAGGTAGAGGGATAAAGCCTTTCTCAAGGCCTTTTTGGCGATGTCCGGATAGTGGGCCGGGTGCTCCATTGCTACAGCTTTAAAAACAAGGGTGAAGGGGAGAAGTTGTTAGCAAAGGCAGCAACATTACCCCTAGCAAAGTCTCTTCCTATCTATTGTGGTCTATAGCCTCCCTCAACAAGATGGGTTAGAATCAAGACAACAAGTTTTTGACAGTGACAAATCCATCGCAGCTCCCTTCTCCATCCACAGCAGAGGGACCAGGCTATTGTCTGGGATTTATCTTCCCCTCATTCATCGTTAACTGAGGACTTTGAGAGAGCGTGTGGGTCCCCCCTCTATGGGGCCCTTAGACAGAAATGAAGGAAAGACGCAGAGCTTCCTCAAAGAGCGAGGAGCCCTGCGGCAGGTCAACAACAAGGAGTCCCAGAGTGGGCAGGGGCATCTAACAGTCCCCAGAATGGGCAAAGACAGGCTCAATTGTGCATGGACTGAGGCCAGGGGCAAAAAGCAGAAGGCAGAGAACAGTATCTGTGAAGATGATACCAGTAGAAAGGGAAAGAACAGAATCTTGGTCCAGGGGGACTCATGAGAAAACGCTCTTTTCCTGCTCTCACCAGGGGTGAGCACCAAGTATGACACACGTGCAGTTGCCAGGGCAACATCAAGCTTCTTTGTCATAAGAGAGGTTCTACTGGGGGGAGGGCAGGGCTGGAGAGAAGAAAGGCTAAGAAGTAGGCTTGAAAATGGCCACTCCTCTATAATCCTTACAGGCAATTGTCTCTAGTATTTTAGTCTCTAATTGAGGCAGCTCCCACACGGACTCCAGGAGGCTGGTCAGGCCCGCATCATGCAGCTTGGCTCTGGCTTCAATTTCATAAAGGAGAAGCAAATTCTCAGTTGGATCCTTGGAGCCATCCCCTGAGGAAGAGGTAGAAAAGCCAGCCACTCAGTGATTACAGTCCATTGTTCTCTCCCACCCTAAGTGCTCTGCTAGGGAGCTTTGCTTGGGCAGGAAAATGAATTTCATTCACAACTCAAAGGTTATTTCCACCCCCTTAGGCAGAATATCCCCCCCACCCCGAAATCTCTCAGCCCCCAGATCCCTTCTACAACCTGGACACATTTGCTAGCAGCAGCAGCACCCACGCTTCCTGAAGTCACTGCCAGGTTTACCACTGGCCTGCAAAAATGCCAAAGCAACACTGTAGGGCTCTCCCGCCCAGGGGGATTCTAAATATGTACCCTGGACTTTGTAGTCACTCAACAGGAGAGAGGAGAAAGGAAAGGCCCACACAGTCCCTAAACTATTGTGACAAGTGGCCACCTCACCTCTGCTGGAACCACATGGTGAGAGAGAAACATTTTAACCCCCCCCCACCTTATAACCAGCCTGAAATCTGCCTCTGTGGCTTCCTTTTTCATCAGCTGCTCCTTCCTCTCTGCCTATAAACACATACAGATCCCCCCAGTCCTAAAACGAATTGGGGCAGGGGGAGGATTCTACTCCTTGGTCCTTCTGCCCTGAGCAGCTAGGAGTTCAGCTCTCTTTGAGAGCAGAGCCTTGACTGCTAACCATTTTCAAAGTTGTCTAACCTCAACCCCTTGCAGTTGCCACTGAGAGGTGTTCCCTTGCAGGCAGGCAATGAGTATTTAGTATGTGCCAAAGGTTACCAACTGGCCCTTTAAGCATTCCTTCCCTTCTCTCTGGGCAGCCCTGATGACTCACCCTTTTGGAGAGATCATGTTTCCTCCTGTGGCCTCAGACACCTTACATGCTTGATTCTCTTCCTACCTCCCCAGCCACACCTCTGAAATCTCCTTTGCTAGCTCCTGATCCCTTCCCCAGGAGTCTGTTCTGGCTCTCTTTTGGCAATCATTCCCATAACTTCAACTACTCCCTCCAAGGAGATGACTCCCAGATCTCTTTCGATGTGAGCCCACGACCTAACTTGAGCCACGAACCTGCATCTCCAGTGGACCTTTAGGTCAACCCAACCAGAACAACAACATTCCACCTATCAAAAGTGAAACATCATGCAACCTGCTCCTCCTGGTCTGATGGGTCAAAAAGATGTTGGGGTCTGACCCAGGGAGAAAAGAGTCATAAGTAAATCTCCCAGAGAGGCACTGCTCCTCTCAGCCAAAGGTCATGCACAAGGCTGAGCGGCAAGTAAATGTCTTCTCTGAGGACATATTCAAGGAGGGTTTCTATAAGAGATGTTTGTGTTCTGTTTGTCCTGAGAAAGCGTTAGACCTCTTGCACCAACACTCCACAAACAGAAAATCTTTCTGTCATCTCGAAGGCAGATGTCTCACCAACATATGTATATCTTGACATATGGATCTAATTGCCTAATAGAACTCTCTCTCTCTCTCTCTCTCTCTCTCTCTCTCAAAGCTTGCCTCTTTGTCATAATAAATGGAGTGGATGCATAACGCCTGGCTGGCCCTACTTCTGTATTTCCCCCTCTGTATCTATCTGTCTCTCTCTCTCTCCCTCCCTCCCTCAGTGGCAGAACCCTCACATCAACATCTGACACCCAAAATGGGCTTCCTTCACCGTCCTGTCAATTATCAGACTCCAGAGCGTGTAAGTAAGCATTTTGAGGGGACAGGAGAAATTTGCTCATCAGACATCAACCGTAGATAGGGCATGTGCAAGTTATAGAGAGAGATGAATATACTTTGGTTCCAAAAAAGATTGCAAGAGAATAGGAACGTAATTAGTTGAGCGCTGAACCCAGGACACAAAGATTTTTGACAAAGCCTCAATAATAAGAAGAGAGAGAGAACTCACAGAAGAGACCGCGCCCCGCCTTTAAGTTGCAACCTGATCAGCCACGTAAAGGGCCAATGCCCTGAAAAATCAGAATGGACAGTCTCTAAATGGGTCAGCCCAGAGGATCAGTGTCTCTCTGTGAGACATGCTTATTATGGCTTCTTTCTCCCTGGGTCAGACCACAACATTTCTTTGACTCTATCATGGGTCTCCCCCTTCCTGTCTACCACACAACTTCTGCCAACCGCTGGTAAAACTCTGGGCTTCTCTTGGGTTCTCTCCTCTCCTTTGAAATCCATTACCAAGTCTTGTTGATGTCTAGGGAGAATGTGTAACCATTAGGTTTTGCTAGTCATCCTTTCAGTATCAATGGCTCGGGCTTCTAGTCCTGGTATTGGGTTTGTGGCACTGTAACGTTGGGAATAGCACTTCCTTTTTGGGTCTGGTCTTTTCATGTTCCATCATGTTTGTATTTCTTTTGTTAAATATTTCCCTCCCAATGACATCTCGTTTGATTTGGGGGCTACGTTTTGAGTTCTGCGTCGTCTCCCTCCCTCTCCCTCCAACCGCACGCTAAAGAAGGCGAACGTTTTGTTTTCTCTGTGCGTGTGTGGCCATACGATACATACTACCCCATGTCAGTTCTTCCTCTGGAGGTGGAAAGCATTTGAAGCCCTCGATCCTCCACACTAGCAGAGCCATTCACAGTTACCCTTTGGTTCTGCTCATTTCATGCAAATCTTTCTAGGTTTTTCTAAAACCAATGTGCTCCTCATTTCTCATGGCGCTGCGCAGGCCACAGCTTGTGTAGCCATGCCCTCAATTTCTAGTTCTCTGCTACCACAGGGAGAGCTGCTAGCATATCTGAGAACATACAGGCTCTTTTCCTTTTCCCCTGATCTCCTTGGGAAACAGACCTCATGGTGGCATTGCTGGGCAGAAGTGGCAGCTCTAAAGAAACCACATAATGAAGTTAGCTCCCATCATACCTGCTAATTTCAGGACATTCGAGATTTCTTTGCACCCCTGTATATGCTCAAGTGCCCGACTCAGCAGCTCAGTCTATATAGCAAAAAAAGAGAGAATTAAATTAGAATAAACAAACTTTTTGCAACATCTCAACAATTTATCAGAAAGCAGCTCAGAAAATCAGATATCCTCATGGAGTTCGAGTTCATCCCCAGTTCTTTGGCAGCCTGGTAAAGATCACAGCCCTGGTGTCCCTGGAAAAAGAAGGAGGTTCAGCAAGAAATTGGGGGGCATAGCAACGTCTTTGGTGAGTCATAACAGCAGCTGGTGAGTCTGATAAACAATTCTAAGCTGCTAGGATTGAGATGATCTAAGGAATGCCCCAACATCTCCGCCTGCCCCTCTCCTCTTCCCACTCACACATAATGGAGGAAACAACTGGGACACAATGAGTGCAGCCTGTCTGCAGCCTCTAGGCATCTGGCCTCAGCTGAGGAAGAGCCTCAATTCCTGGGGTCTCAGGGAAGGAGGGAGGCAGGCCTCCAAGCACATCAGAACTCAGCAGGTTCCCATCAGAGACATTCAGAGCCCTGGAATCTAATCCCCAGCCATGATAAAGTCTATATGCAGAAGACCAAAGGGAATTGAGTATTCTTGATGGCCTACCTGGAACACCATTCAAAGGCAAGAAAGCTCAATGATTAGGACAATCTTTTTGAGTTCTAGGAAAAGATAAAGGAAGACAGTGAGGGGAGAGGATTGTGGAAAAACCTAGAAAAGAGCAAGGCACAGATAGAAGAAGCTCGAATGGTCAGCATAGGGATTTTTCTCAAGAGTTTGTAGATTTTTCATTATTTCCCATTTTTGCCTGATGCACTGAGCCACAGCCCTGAGTGAACACCTATGCCTATTTCTCCAACAGGAGAGCTCGTGAAAAAGAAGGAAACCACACTATCCCGACGACAGCAATAACGAGCTCAAATCCTGGCGGTGAGCAAGTCCCTCGGCCTCAGTTTCATCATCAGCAAAAAGGGGCTGATGCTCTTTCGAAACACACCGTTGCTGGAATCCCAAGATCAGACCCAAGTAGGGAACACAAATCTGCAATCTCTCCCTAGCCCCAGAGGGATCGAGCTCAGAATCCCCCTCTCCTTTATATTCTCCTTTCCTCCAAAGAAGGCCAAAAGACAGCAGAGCTGCTTATCAGGATGAGGGGCCAATATATGGGGTATTTCCATAGTGTCTGGGCAGTTGTAAGAGAAGGATATTTAAAGCTGCCCGAAGACTTTGAGGGCATCCCACATAAGGGGGAAAGGCTTCTTCAAAGAGGACTGTTCTGAAGAAGGAAAGGGACAGGAAAAGAAATGTCATGGCAGGTAATCCAGCTCTACTAATTATTCAGCCACTTAACCACTTGAGGTCTCAGTTTCCTCATCTGCAAAAATGAGGACATTGTGCTAAATAAATGCCCTTAAAGGTCCAGGCGGCAGGCTCTTCTGGAGCTAGGGAATGAGAGAAGTGAAGCAGGAAGGCTGAGGGTCCATGGAGTCTGTGTGACCAAAAGTCTAGTAAACAGTAACATGGAAAGCCTGGTGCTGAAAATATCAGAGGAAGCCAAGTGGTAAGAATTGGCTTCTAACAGGAGAAAGAAAAGTGTAGCCCCAGTGCTGACTCCGCCCTGATTCCAAGTTGCAATCGGTGCCCCTGGGACTTCACAGCCTTAGCGGAGATTTCGTCAGAGTGAGATGTAGTACTGGCCTGAGAGATCTGAGTCAAGTCAGCCTACGAGCCATTTCCTGGTCTCCCAAGGAAATGGTGAAGGATTTGGGCAAAGTCCCGGCGGCCCTCCGAGACAGCAGAGAATGTTCCCTCCAGAGAGGACAGAGTTGCCCAAGGCCAGGTACCAAAGGAATTTAGAAGCTGTTTGAGCCACTAGAAGAGGGGGAGACCAGGACAAGCGAGGTCTTAGAATTTAGGAGGAATAAGATGGGAGTGAAAGCAGAGGTAGATGGAAGGGAAGCTGGAAGGGAACTGATCCCCTCCCCACTGCTTTTCTAGCCAGACAGTAGACTCTCATCTTTGCTACACATTACCTGCTGGGAAGCTTCTGAAGCGCTTCTCCCAAGTTCTAAATCAGCAGCAGCCACCATCAGCAAGCAGGCCTTTTGGGAAGTCAGAACTGTTTTCTCGGAGGGACATAACTGGGATAGCTGAGGAAAATAAGTGGAACACAAGTGAATGATGAAAACTCTGGCAGGCCAAAAGAATCAGTCACGGCCTGTTGGGACAGCGTAATACAAGGTGCCTGGACACACCAGCACTTCTTATTAACAAAGCCCGGGTTTTCATTTCACCCTGATTTTGTGATGTCTGCACTACCTTCCCCCATGGGGATTCTACCCTTCCAGCAGCAAGAACTACTTTCTGCCCCAGAGTTCATTTATCGGGTGATTTTCTCCTCAGTTTGTGTTGGAATTTCCAAATGATTCCTTGTGACAAGCAGAGTCCTCCTTGGTATTAAAGAGAACGGAAACGAAAACTGATATTTGGAGTTTCCTACACCAATGAATTCAGGGATCTGGGCCAAGAGGACACGCCAAATTGGACAGATTTTGTCCTTTGTTTGGGGTGGAGGAAACACTCCCTGGACTTCCACTGGGAAAAAACCAAACACCACCAAAACCCAGCACAACACACAGCCATGTGTACATCTCAAGCATCCCCTGGTCCAAACCCCTCATCATACAGAAAAAGAAACTGAGGCCTAGAGGAGGAACCACCAGAAGTGGGAGAGGCAAGTTTAGAGCCCAGTTCACTTAAGTTAAAGGGCCATGACTAGCCTTAACCATCAATACCTGCTGGCTCCTCAGGGATTGGCATACTTGCCATTCTCATCACCAGCATTTAAGTCCCTCCCTGGGCCTCTATTTCCCACTCTGTAACTTCAGAGGGTTGAATCCCACAACCCCTATGGCTCCTTCCAATTGTGGCTTTCTAGGCACTCGGAAAGCAAAAGGCAGCCACAGCTATGTGTCAGTATCCTAGAGTCTGTCGGAAGAAAGAGCTACATTCTCTTGGGGGAGACTTGAAGGTTTCTCCTCATCCTGCACCCAAGGAGCACGCCCACCTTAAGTCTAGCCATGCCTGTTTACGGGCAGGCATTGGAAAGGTCTCTTGGGTTTGGACTGGACCCATTCTTCACTTAGCACTTGGCATAGCTGTGCTCTTGGATTCCTAGCAGGAAAACCAATCATACCTCATAAGAAAGCAGGAAGAAGTCTCGCATGGTTCCCGGGCACTTTTCACATTGCATGGCCAAGTTCCAGGCTCAAAGGAAACACATCAAATAGAGTATCATAATGAAAACCTTTTGGACATCATCTCTACATTCTATTACACTCACTGCTCCCCCTATCCTGACACGGTAGTATAGTTGGGGGACTCAGAGGAGCCTTGAAAGTTCTTAAGCAAGTTTTCTTAGCTCTTGGGAGCTAAGAAAAAAAACGGAATCAGTTGTAGGCTTACCATGCTTCTCTGCACAGTGGGCCACAACTTACTGTTTCTCAGGCCCCAAACTTCAGTCTGCTGGCCAACAGGGATCAATGAGTCAAGGTGGGAAGTCTTAAGTGAAGCACACACACCGTCAAGGCTGCTCCATGACATGCTTCTGGGAGACTCCTTAGGGGGTCCTTACCTGCACTGGCTTGGGACTAAAAAGGGCCTGAGTTTGAGTCCTACTTCTACCATGAGACTTAGACTTTGGGGGCTGCAAAGCTGATCTCCTTATGTACAACCTAGCTAGAAGCCTCATCAAATGGAGGGCCCAAGTGGAGCAGCTGGAGCTGGGGCTCTGCAGGCCCAGGGGCACCTACACTCTCGGCCAAGGTTATCAGAGGAGGACGTCATAAACGTGTATAGAACAGGAGAGATCAGGCCCGATCCCCTCATTTTACAAAAGAGGAAACTGAGACCCAGAAAGGGAAGTAAGTTGCCCAAGGCTATAGCAAAACCAGGACTCAAAGTATAGATCTCAACTCCCAGTTTCAATGCTTATTCCATTCACTATAGAAGATTTGCTTTGTGACCTTAGCCAAGTCTCTTCCCTTCTCTGGATCTTCTCAATTTCCTCCCTTCTTTGAGGGAGTAGAACTTGATCAGTGGTGTCAAAGTCAAATAGCAACTAAGTTATAAAATGGAATGCTGTTTCTGTTGTCTTGTATTTTCATTGATTTTGTTCAAAATTTCCCAATGACATCTGAATGTGGTGCAGGCTTTCCTTGGGAGAGTTGTGGACTGCTTGGAGCAGCCCTATGGGGGGAACATGTTTGCCACCTCAGGACTAGTGACTTACTTTGGGGATCCCTTCCAATTCTGACATTCTCTTATTCTATGAACTAGAAGCAACGAATGGCAGGAGAAGTGAAATTCAGTTGAAGAAAGCGAGGCTCAAACAAAACAAACCATGACCATCCAAGCTTCTGAAAGGGTGGGGGAGCCACCTTTAAGCAATATTGAAGTGGGGTGAGAGCTCTGCTGCCCTGACATTAAAATTCAGCCGAAGGAGAGAGGTTCTCAGGGACCGGGAAATGACTTTCCTCATTTTCCTAAGGTCAAGAGCATGAAGCTGCTTTACAATCAGAACGTGGACATTCTTTTTTCAAAAGCTGAAGGGCTTCATTTCATCCATTTTCTCCCTAAGCTAAATTAGCACCTTGGCTATGAGGCAGCAAGGGCCAAACAGAGCCCGCTGGGGTTGTGACATTTCTGTGCTCCTTTGCTCACTCATCACCCTGGCAACTGCCTCCACAAGATGTAGCGTGTGGCGGCAATTGACATTTGGAGGCTAATGGGCGAGATGAGACAAAGCAGGGGAAGAGAAAGCTGAAAGAGAGGGAAGAATTGATTGGCGACTCTGCCATAGGCCGACTCATCTCTTACCTATTTTTCGGAACCAATGGGCTTCATTAGTCCACACATCCAAAGTCAGATTCTCTTTTGCTACGGGCTCAGCAAGTCTCTGGTGGGCTGCATCAAAGGGAAAATATGCTACCAAATAGAATCACTAATCTAGAAAGTTCAGTCTTGGCACCTGTGGGCACCCCAAAAGAAACTTCAGCTAAGAAAAGGATCAGTAAGACTAAACTTTGGGGAACCCATTCACCTTTTGAAAAACCAGAATCATTAATACCATCAGACATAACAGACCAGCTTCTCTGTCACAATTTAAGCATGCCCTCTCTCACTGAATCATCATCATGACCCAAGGAGATTGGAACAATGGCTACTGGGCTCCATTTGTACAAAAGAGGAGAAACTTTGGCTCAGAGAGATTTCCTTGGCCACACAGCTAGTACATTTTAGGGCCTGCTGAGACAAGGAGAGATAAATATTAGAGTGAAGAAATAAACATTTAAAACAGAATGATGAGAAAGAAGTGAAGAATCACCCATCATCAGACTTGTCAAGTGGACAAAAAAGAAAAAAGTAAATTGTAGGAAAGGCTGAGGGAAAACATGTCGTGCACTGAAGCACTCTTGGTCGAGTTGTGGACCACTGACCACTCAGAAAAGTAATTGAGGACTTTAGGCCTAGTCACTAAACTGCACATAAAAAACTGCATCAAAGGAAGAGCTAAAGGCCCCATATGTACAAAAATATCTACAGCAATTCTTTTTGTGGGGTCCAAGAACTGGAAACTGAGGGGGGTGCTGCCCACTGACTGTGGAATAGCTGAACAAGTTGGGGCCCAAGATGTGATGGGATACTATTGTGCTATGTGAAATGAGGAAGGGGACAGCTTCAGAGAAACCTGAGAAGATTTATATGGGCTGATACAAAGTGAACTGAATCAAATCAGGAGAACCATAAAACAACTGAGAAAACTTTACCAATACAGTAATCGAACATGATACCTGCCTCCTGACAGAGAGATTGATGGACTTGGGAGGCGGAATAAGGCCTGTAGTTTGAGCCTTCCTTGAGGGAAGTTTTTTATTTGTTTTTCCAACGGAAAAGAAATAAATGAAAAGGAAAGAGAAGAGATTTTTTTGGTAATCCAGAACCAATCAATTTAAAAGAAAGAAGTGAGGGAAGGGGGGGGGGGAAGAGATTGGGAATGGAAAGAGGAGTATCAATAGGTTAGCCTACCATTTATTGAGTTCCCACTGATTTTTCACCCCTGTCCTCTCCCAACATGCCACTAATGGGCTGAGCTTTTGAGTTCTGTTTGGTTTTTAATCTTGACCTGTGATTTCATTGGTGTGTGTAATTCCCATATGAAAACACTCCCTCTTATCAATGCTGATTGGAAGCTTTCCTACAACTTCATTTAGAGAGTTGCTTAAGACATCGATTGAGATGTTAAGTGACTTGCCCAAGGTCACACAGCCAAATTATGTCCAACATTGATCCAGATATTAACCCCAGGTCTTCTTGGCTCTAAGAATGGCTCTGTCTCCATGATTCCACACTGCCTTTCTAGTGTATCGTGAGAGAGGAAAAGAGCTATCAGCTAGAGGAAGGAAGTGCCATGGATATTCCAAGGTGTCTTGCATTCAAGTCAGATTCCAAGGGCAAGGGAAAAACAGTAGGAGTCCTAGTTTGTCTAATACAGTCTTATGTATATCAAACACTTATGGATAGCAGGTAGGTGGCTGGAGTTGGGAGGACCTCAGTTCAAATCTGGCCTCAGGCACTTCCTAGCTGTGTGACCCTGAGCAACTCCCTTAACCCCAATTGTCTTAGCCCAGTGATGGCAAACCTTTTAGAGACCAAGGGCCACAAAATGCAACCTTCATGTCACATGAGAGCCCCTGCCTTACCCCAGACAGGGGATGGAGGAAGCTTTCCCACTGGGCTGCTGGGCAGGTGATATGATAAATGTTCTTGAGCATGCATGGAGAGGGGGAAGGGAGCAGCCCCCTCCAACACGCTCCACAGCCTTACTGCTCTTCTGCCTCAGAAGCAACAGTTAGTATCGATTCTAAGACTAAACACTTCTAGATAAAAGTTAGTCGTGAGAATGGGGGTCTACTGGAACAAATACTGATGCAGGCTCCACCTTGTAGGCAACAGGCTCATGGCTGTGTCTCAAGATCAAAGCATTAGCTAGACTACAGAGAAAGAAAAGAACCAAACCAGGCTTACCTGTCTTCAGCCAAGACCAAATTCTACTTATTTCTTCCTTTCTGTAATTGGATTAAAGAAAATACATGAGTGTTTTCTAGCTATTTCCAAGCAGATCTCTCTTCTCAAGGTGCTTTGAGGCAAGACTGGAAAGTCTGAGACTGCACTGGGCAGTGAAGAAGAACACTGCACCTCGAGTCAGAAGGTCTGGCTTGTAGACTAATAATGAATTTGTACAAGCCATTGCTGCCTTTTTAGAGCCTTAGCTGACTCATTTGTAAAATGGGCTCATTCCAGCCCTGCTTACTTCACAGGACTGTTGTGAGGCTCAAGGGAGAAGGGGGCTGTCAAGGACCATTCAGGTAGAGAATGGCTTTGCACTTCTTATTCCTATGCCCTCTAAGACTTTTTATGTTTTGTTCTTCTCCTCTTAACATTTCAATGATTGCTTGCTTTTTGGCGATCAATCGATTGGTTTCTCCTTCTCCTTTGAGTCTTATAACCGTCCTGTGAGGGAGGCTGGCACTAGAGACTTTCTTATCTCCATTTTTCATGTAACAAAACAGGGACTCCAAGAGGCTAATTGTTTTGCCCATAGCTACACAGCTAGGGGTAAGGTCAACAAGAACCCAAGAGCTCTACCGATCTCCAGTTTGTTGCTCATGCTACTAAATTTAACCCTTCTTCTTTTAAGGGGCACAACACGTAGGATGAATGGGCTTGCAAACAGGGTTTCAAGGAAGAGGTCTGAACTACTTGAGAACACATTCATATATTAACCGTTAGGGCAGCCAGGCAGCACTGCAGGGAATAGAGTGCTGGACCTGGAATCGGGAAGACTCATCTGTGTGAGTGCAAATCTGGCCTCAGACACTTCCTAGCTTTGTGACTCTGAGCAACTCACTTAGCCTTGTTTGCCTCAGTTTCCTCCTCTGCCAAATGAGCTGGAGAAGGAAATGGAAAGCAACTCCAGGATCTCTGCCACAGGACTGGAACAACACTGTCAGCATGGAGACAGATACTGTGAATTTAAATCCTATGAGCCTTTGGTCTGGGAAACAGGAAGGATCCTTTGAGACCTATAACAAAGCTCTCATTGTGTAGATGAGGAAATCGTGCCTGAGAAAGGGAAAGGGACTTGCCCAAGGCCACAGAGTTCATTCATGGGCCTAGAACCCAGGCCACCTAATTTTGAGGTTTTTCGCATTATGCATTAAGCTGTCTCTACAAATTGGTCTGATTTATCCAGTCAAGTAGGCCCCAAGCTCTAAAAGGACCCTTTGCATTGGTCTATGCATCTCCAAAATAATTGGATGAGGCCGCTCTTAAAAATCCCTAGTTTGACCTTTTCCCTTCCACACCCCAGCCCAACACACAGCAGTTGTCTGAATGACTGAGATCTGATGCACACACTGCCAGGTCAAGTGAATGGCCTTCAAAGCCCCCCTTCTAAGTCTGCCACTAAAGGTCTCTGCCTAGAGCTGGCACTGAGGTCTGTCTGCGGACTCCCCTCACACCAAGGTTTTGGAGATCAAGAGGGAGGTGTCCAAGATTCCAGGCCTAAAACAAGGAGGGGAGAGAAGGGAGCAGGCATGTCAATGTTCTTGACCAAGAGGAGAGTTCAGAATGGCTGGCAGCTGGAAGGCTGAGCTGAACTAGTCGTTTCTTCTGGAGACTGAGCCTCGTGAAAGGCCGGAAGAGATCATCTTTCCTTTACAATTTCTAGAGGCAGAGGACTCTGAATAAAACCACCCCTCGACTGCTAAATCTTTAGCAGAGCTGCAGAATCCAAACAGACTCCATTGGGCGACAGCCCCAGAATGGAGCACTAGCAGCAGATTGGGTCCTCCTAGCCAGGAGCTAAGGCCAACAAGGTGCCTCCATCAGGAGGATCAGGGACGCTACAGCTTTTTACATTTTTACACGCCAAGGGAAAGAAGAAGCCTCTACGGTACATGTTGCCTTACCAGAATATTTCCTGGGTGCAAATAAATAATTTCTGTGGCAGCAACTTACCGGTTTCCTTCACATTCTGTTGTTTGAGAGATCTGGGGCACAGTTAGACGAATCAAACACCTACACAAAAATGAACACAACCATCAAAATTTCCACTGGTTCTATCACTGCCACCATTTCCCCAAGACACCTTGAGTCAGAGAAAAGTTGACTCATGGGGTCACTGGCTCCAAGGACAATGGAATGAGTTGCTGAAGGGGCTATCAGAGGTGTGGTTGCTGGAAAGGGTCCCAAACTGCCCAAATCACCCCTGCCCTAAAAGGCTTAGCCACTGTGGGAAGGCAGGAAACCTGCTCTCAAGAACTTGCTCTGCCACCACTAATGGACAAGCCAGCTTTCTCAGCCTCGGTTTCTTCGCCTCAAAAAAAAGGAAGATCCTCAACATCTAACCCTACCTACCCTGGAGAGGTCCTGAGAGGATTGGGGAGAAAAATGGCAGGAAAGTGCTTTCCCACCCAATTTTTCTTTCTCTTGGAGCCCTTGGATTTCCCCGTTAGTGTGAGGAGGCACCGATCCACTTGACTGACTGAATGTTCCCATCAGCACTAACACTTCAGCAAAGGCTCACTGAAGCGCAAGGAGTCTGATGGCTAAATCAGTTCTTTCCCTTACTGACTGCTGACTACTTACTTCAAAGCAGTAAGGACTTGTTGCAAGTCTTGTGAGTGTTGAGATAAGTACTCCAGAGCTCTTCTAGCCACATCTTGTTGCCCATTCTGCAAAGATGACACATACATTCTCAGATGTTAAATTGACTTCACACACATGAACAATGTTTCCATAGTCTCGGTTCCTTTTCCTCGAGAAAAGCAGAGAGCATGAACAACTTCGTTCTACATTCTTAGAAGGAAAGGAAATGACTAAAAGATGGGAGGATGAAGACACAATTCCCAACTTTGCGAAGAATGGGTCTGAATACATGAGTACAGCCTCTGTCCTCATCTCAGCAGAACTTGAAATGCCATTTGCAAAGATGTCCTCAGGAACAAACAAATGGCCCCTCTACTTGCTCTTTTATGAGCGTCGAAGCTCAATTTCCTGCGGATAGCTCATCCATCCTTCATTCAGCTCATTTAAATTACTGCAGCCTTTCGGGGTCTCTTGCCCCCTTGAAAATTAGTCTCTCTCAGAACTACAGTCCTATTGTGTGTCTATTCCCAATTCTTCTACTGGCTCTTCCTTTGCTTCCTGAATCAATTATAAACCTCTAACCTTTTCTTTCAAAGCTCTCTGCTATTCAGCTGCAAATCACAGAATTACCTGCAGTCCCACCTACTCCCCATCACATGCATTATGTACAAGCACATTCTGTACTGGCCTCTTCCTAGATCTACATACATCCACTTTATTATCAACCCTTTACACGCCAATAAGACTTTTACTGAACACCCACTATGGATGAGGTGCCAGGGATGCAAGACAGATAACATTACAAGGTGGCATGTGGCAGGTGCCAAGCCAGCGCCATGGCTAGGTGCTGGGAGTCAGGGGACCCGAGTTTGAATGCTTAGCTGAATGACCCTGGGAATGTCATCTGGCTGTAGAGCCTCAGTTTCTTCATCTATAACACTGGAATCGTATTACTGGAACTCCTAAACTCATAAAGTTGTTGTCAAAATCCAATGAGTTAATGAATAGAAGGCAATTTGCAATCAAAATGCCACCTAACTGTAAACTATTCAATAACAAGAGTTTCTGTTGAAGTGAGTTGTTGCTGAGTTTAGAAGAAGGCCAGAGTGACTGAGCAAAGAAGCCCACGCTTTGAAGAAGGGAGGCAGAATTTAGGGTATGAAAAGATGAGTAAGAAAGAGACAGACCCCCCCCCCCACCCCGTGCAACTGGAATGCAAGTCAAAGAGCAGACGAAATAGAGGATGATTCAGGTTAGGGGATGAAGCAGGAGACCCAGGCAAGGACCAGACTGCCAAGGGTTTAGGTTGTACTCTTTAGACAAGAACAACACTCCAGTAAGGAAGCGACGTGGGCAAGGTGGCACTTTGGGAAGATGAGTACAGGATAAACGGACTGGGCTTGGTTAGAGATAACAGAACTCATGGTGGTGATGCAGGAAGGAAAGAAAAGGAGTTCCCACAATCAAGGGGTACAAGCAGGCTTCTCTACAAAGAGGGAATGCATTGGGCAAGGGGCTGACATTTGAACTTCACTCTCTTCTGAAAGAAAAAATGAAGACTACGTAGACGCACATATACACACACACGAAGTTGGGTACAAAAATATATATCATTCAACAAGAGTGAAAAGCAAGTGGCAGTGGCCTGCGCTCGGGATGGTGTCAGTGGTAGAAGTCTCTGGAAGTCTGCTCTTCCTTCCTCGAAGCAGAGGATTGCAGGCATTTGTGCTTCTTAAGTCTGACTGTTACAGGGACCAAACAGGCTTACCAAGGATTTCAGAGGAAACTACACAGTTGAGACAGATGGCAGCCACAAGTCCCCAAGTCAGCTAGAAGACAGGCATTTGCATTTTGCATTTTAATTTGGACTTGCTTTAAAACATAAGCGTTTCCTTGGTCAATAATTGGTCAAAAACCATGAAGAAGTATGCCTCAAGGGAAGAATCCAAACTATCTCAACCCATGTGAAAAAAAAATGCTCCAAGTCACTATGAATTAGTGAAAAAAAAAATCAAACAACTTTGAGGCCGCATCCTCCCATCCCTCAGAGTGGCAAAGCTAACAAAAGAGAAAACACTAGTGGAGCTGGGGACTGGTTAAGCTAGTCTGGAACTGAGCTTATCCTTTGAGCCAAAGTCTCAACCCCTAAGAGATCAAAGAAAGAGGAAGGGGACCCACGTGGGCCAAAATATCTAGAGGAGCTCTTTTGTTGTGGTGGCAAAGACTCAGAACATGGAGGTTGTGCCGCCATCTTGCACAGATTGATAAATGTTCACTCATTCACTGGTGCAGATTTCCTAGGCTCTGTGAGAGAAGAAACCACATCTTTTATGTTCTTTTTTATGCATCCACCAGCATCTAGAATAGTGCTACGTAGCCTAGATGAGATTAACAAAGAAACACAAGATGGCTACATCACGTCGCCTTCAATTTTGGAGAGAAAAAATGAAACAGGTACACCCGTATTACCTCTAAAGCAAACTGGGCTGCAAACGTGAGAAAAGCAGTCGATGAGTTTTCTTCTTTAACCATCTCTTTTTCTTGTGCAGCTGAGTTTCCCACAGACTTCTCTAGGGCATCGACTGCTGTCAGTGCTAAAATACAAGGAAACAGAATAAGAAAGTTTAACAGGTTGACTCAAAAGCAAGAGCTGCTTTAACTCAGTGCACTAGGGATAGCTGGGAGCACAGTGGAAAGAGTGTTGGGCTTAGAGTCAAGATGACCTGAATTCAAATCCAGCCTCAACCACTTACTAGCTGTGTGACCCTGGGCAAGTCATTTAACCGCCACTGCCTAGCCCTTACTGCACTTTTGCTTTTGAAACAGTACACAGTATTGATTCTAAGACAGAAGGTAAAGGTTTTCAAAAGTAATAGCACACTAAACTTTTAGGTTCATTTTTAAATATCCACTAAGTTTTCACAAAATCACATATACATTACTCATTTGCCAAAAGCCTACATAACTTTCACCTTAACCATCAAGTATCAAAACTGCTGCTTTGAACTCAACTCATTAGAATTTAAGCTTACTCCAACATTTGGGTTTTTTTTATTAAATTTTATTTTCAGTTCACCCCTCTCCCCACAAACAAGAAAATAAGAAAAATACAATCCATTGTGAGTATGAATAATCATAGCCAAAACAGACTGCCACATTAGCTATTTACAAAACGGATAAAAGAAAGAATAGAAAGAAGGAATTCTGCCTCAGGCTGCACTCTGGGGCCATCAGCTGTCTGTATGTCTATCTGGAGAGAGACAACCTTTTTGTCATGAGTCTTTTGGAACTGTGCTTGGTCATTCTGTTGTCCAGAGTAGCTGTGATCTTTCAGTTGATTCTTTGTGTACTTCATCATCTCCCTGGTTCTGTTCGTTTCGTCTTGCACTGATGGTCACCTAAGTCTTCCCTGGTTTTTTGGAAACAATTCCCTTCATAATTTCTTATAACACAATAGCATCCTTCACAACAATATGTCATTAACTCATTCAGCCAGTCCCCTCAGTTTCCAGTTCTTTGCCATCACACACACACAAAATGCTGCTCTAAATATTTTGGCACACAAGGCTCTTTTTCCTTTTTCTTGCATCTCTTTGGTGTATCAGTCTAGTAGTAGCATCATTGGGTTATAAGTGAATACAATTGTAGAAAAGTTAAATATGATGATCTCTGGAGAAAACCGAATGGGAATAGCAAGAAATACACCTTTTTCCCAGTGGTAAATGGCATGTCAGAAAAACTGACTATGTACTAGGGCATAAAAATCTCACAACCAAATGCCAAAAAGCAGAAATATTAAATGCATCCTTTTCAGATCATAATACAAAACAATTACATTTAATAAAGACCTGAAGAAAGATAGATTAAAATTTAATTGGGAACAAGATACTCTAATCCTAAAGAATTAGTGGGTCAAAGAACAAATCAGAGAAATAATTAATCATTTCATTAAAGAGAATGACAATAAGACAGCATACCCAAATTTGTGGGATGCAGTCAAAGCAGTACCTTAGGGTAACAGTTATATCTCTGAACACTTACATCAATAAAACGGAGAAAGAACATATCAATGAATTAGGCATGCAAATAAAAAACCAGAAAAAGAACAAATTAAAAATCCCCAGTTAAAAACCAAATTAGAAATCCTGAAAATCAAGGGAGAGATTAATAAAATGGAAAGAAAATCAGTGAACTAATAACCAAGGAATTGGATTTATGAAAAAATAAACTAGATAAATCACTGGCTAACTTGGTTAAGAAAAAGAAGAAAACCAAATTTCCAGTTTCAAAAAACGAAAAGGGTGACATCACAACCAATGAAGAAATTAAAGCAATTCTTGGAAGTTATTCTGCCCAACTATATGCCAGTAAAGCTAACAATCTAAGTGAAACAGATGAATACTTACAAAAATGTAAATTACCTAGATTAACAAAAAATGAAATAGAATACTTAACCACATCACAGGAAAAGAAAACCATCAAAAAGAACCCCTTAAGAAAATGGCCCTGGGTTGGGGGCAGCTGGGTGGCTCAGTGGATTGAGAGCCAGGTCTAGAGATGGGAGGTCCTGGGTTCCAATCTGTCTTCAGACATTTCCTAGCTGTGTGACCCTGGGCAAATCACTTAGCCTTAACCTTGTTTGCCTAGCCCTAGATCTTTTGTCTGAGTTATTACTAAGACAGAAGGCGGCACAGGAGTCAATGGAGCTTTCCTGAAAATGATAAGTAGTATCTAAAATGATCAGCAAGCATTATTTGCAATGGGATAAACAACATGCCTTTGTAATAAGATTAGGGGTGAACGAAAGAGGCCTATTATCACCACTATCATTCAGTATTGTACTAGAAATGCTAGCTAAAGCAATAAGAGAAGAAAAAGAAATTGAAGGAATTAGAATAGGCAATGAGGAAACTAGACTATCATCTTTGCAGATGAGATGGTGGTATACTTAGAGAATCTACAAAAAAACTAATTGAAACTAACAACTTTAGCAAGTTGGTAATAAATGTTATGTTAACATAACAAATATGTTAATAATGCAAGATATAAAATAAACTCACAGAAATCATTAGCATTTCTATATATTCACAACAAAATCTAGAAGAGAAGATATAGAAAGAGAAATTCCACTTTAAATGATTGTAGACACTATAAAATACCTGGAATTCTACCTGCCAAGACAAACTCTGGAACTATCTGAGCACAATTTCAAAACACTTTCCATACACATAAAGTCAGATCTAAACAACTGGGGGAAAATGTTCATTACTCATGGATAGGCCAAGCCAACATAATAAAAATGAGGACTCTACCGAAATTATTTATTCAGTGCCATTCCAATCAAACTATCATAAAATTATTTTATAGGGCCAGAAAAAAAATAACAAAATTCACCTGAAAAAAAAAAGGATCAAGAATATTAAGAGAATTAATGAAAAAAGGTGAAGGAAGGTGATCTAGCTGTACCACACCTCAAACTGTATGTTATAAAGCAATAATCATCAAAATAATTTGATACTGGATAAAAAATAGAGTGGCAGATCAGTGGACTGGATTAAGTACACAATACATAGAAGTAAATGAACATAGCAATCTAGTGTTTGATAAATCCAAAGATTGTATTGGACTTTGAGGACAAAAAACTCACCATTTGACAAAAACTCCTGGGAAAACTGGAGAACAGTATGGCAAAAACTAGGGATAGACCAACATATCTCACACCATATACCAAGATAAGGCTGAAATGGGTTATATTATTTAGACACAAAGGGTGATACCATGAGACAATTAGGGGTACATAGAATAATGCTCCCCTATCCATATCTATAGATAACGGAAGAATTTATAATGAAACAAGAGAGTATGAGATGTAAAATGAATAATCTTTATTATATTAAATTAAGAAGGTTTTGCACAAACAAAACCAATGTAATCAAGATTATAAGGAAAGCAGAAAACTGGGAAAAAATTTTAGCAAGTGCCTCATTTCTCAAATATATCTCTATATTCATAAATACATTTTAAATATAAATATAACTGAGTCTAGTTTTTAAGAATATATGTCATTTCCCCATGACCTAGTTATTCTCAGTAATATAGTGATGCAAGACATTCCCAGAGACTCATAATGAAAAATATCACCTGCCCTCTGAAAAAGAACAATGCAGACTGAAATGTACTCATTTCATTTTCTTTCTTCTCTTTTTCCATTTGCAAACTCTTCCACAAAATGACCAATATGGGAAAATGCTTTACATGATTGCACATGTAAATTTCTATCAGATTTATGCCATCTCAGGGAGGGGGGAGGGCAAGAGGGAAGGGTCAGAAGAGACAATTTGGAACTCAAAACTTTTAAGAATGAATGTTATCCCGTTGAGTGACACTGGGCAAGTCACTTGACCCCCATTGCCTAGCCCTTACCACTCTTCTGCCTTGGAGCCAATACACAGTATTGACTCCAAGACGGAAGGTAAGGGTTTAAAAAAAATGAATGTTAGAAAATTGTTTTTACATGTAATAGGGGGAAAAATAACACAGGCCATTCCTCACTTTTCAGAAGAAGAAATAAAAGCTATCTGTAGTCATATAAAAATGCTCTAAATCACTACTGAAATTCAATTGAAAACAATTCTGAGGTAACAGATCATCCCCATCAGATTGGAAAATAGGATAGAAAAGGAAAATGATAAATGTTGGAAGGGCATGTGGGAAAATTGGGACACTGAGGCACCGCTGGTGGAGTTGTGAACCGATACAGATCTGAGGAGCATTTTGGAACTGTGCCCAAAGAGCTTTAAAACAATGCACACCCTTTGACCCAGCAATATTGCTACTATTAGGTCTGTATCCCAAAGAAATTTAAAAAAAGGGGAACTGACCTATTTTCACAAAAATATCATAACAGCTTTGAATACTATTTTGCTATAAGAAATGATGAGCAGGATGAGTTCAGAAAAACCTGGAAAGACATATAAACTAAAGCAAAATGCAGTGAGCAGAACCAAGAGAACATGACACAGTTACAGTAATACTATACAATGATCCATCTGTGAAAGGTTTAGCTATTCTCAGTTGTCCCCTTGAACTATTCTTTATTTCTTTTATTGATGAAAGAGTTTGGAGATATAAATTTTCAAAAAATTATTGCTTTGGCTTCATCCCTCAAATTTTAGTATGTTGTCTCATTATCTTAAAAAATGTCTTACCTTCCATTTTAGAATTAATACTGTATATTGGTTCCAAGGCAACAAAGTAATATGGGCTAGGCAATGGGAGTTAAGTGACTTGCCCAGGGTCACATAGCTAGGAAGTATCTGGGATCAGATTTAAACCCAAGACCTCCTGTCTCTAGGTCTGGCTCTCAAATCCACTGAGCCACTCAGTTGCCTTGTTTCATTATCTTTATTAAAATTATTGATTGGTTCTATGATTTGTTCTTTGATTCATCCATTCTTTAGTATTAAGATATTTAGTTGCTAATTAATTTCTAATCTCTGGCCTTTCATTGAATGTAATTTTATTATATTACAGTTAGTGAAAGGAACATGAAATGTCCCTGGCTCTGCTGCAATTGTTTGTGAGCTTTTATGGCCTAATACATGATCAATTAAAAAAAAACTCTTACCTTCCATCTTAGACTCAATATTTAGTATTGGTTCCAAAGCAGAAGAGCGGGAAGTGCTAGACAACTGAGGTTAAGTGACTTGTTTGGAGTCATACAGCAAGGAAGTATCTGAGGATAGATTTGAACCCAGGACCTCCCATCGCTCAGCCTGGCTCTCTATCCACTGAGCCACCTAACTGGTCAATTTTTATTTTTTTCTACGGTCAGTTTTTATGAATGTGCCATGCATAGCTGAGAAATAGGTATACTCTTTTCTCGTCAACAATCCAACTTAATTCAATAATCTCCAGAGTTCTAGCCTATCTAGCTTTTTTCCAATTCTATTCAGATGCTTAACTCCTTTCCTGCTTATTTTTTTGGTTCAATTTATCTAAGTATAAGAGGGATGAACTGAAACCTCTCGCTCTTATAGCTTTGCTATCTATTTTTTATTTTTAAATGTATTTAACTTTTCCTTTTTCATTTGAAAAATATTTAATGTTTTGCTTGATATCTTGTTTTTTTAACATAATTATAGTTTCACCGGTGTCTCTCTACTTCCCTTTCCCAGAGAGCTATCTCATATAACAAGTAGTATTTTTTTGAGAGAGGAAAATAAAATCAGCACCACTGGTCAATACATTGAGAAAGTGTAATTGTGTCCCCCCCCCTTATATAAAAGAGTGGATTGGAGATGGCTTCTCCTATCTCTTCATCCGAGTCCGGTCGGATCTTTACAATTTTGTAACATTTACTCTTGAGATTTGTTGATGTGTTCTTTCTGTAAGTTCTTTTCTTGACTCTGCTTACTTCCCTCTACCTAAGTTCATATAAGCCTATGAAACTCTGTATTCATCACAGACAGCATTTCTTGGAGCCCAGTAGTATTCAGTTACATTCAAGTATCCCAATCTGCTTAGCCACTCTCCAGTCCGTGGGCATCTACTTTGTTTCCAATTCTTATCTATCACAGAAAGGGCTACTACAAATAGGAACTTTCTTCTCATCCACGGCTTCCTTAAGGTATAGAAGCCCAATAATGGAGTCTCTGGATCAAAGAGTCACTTGACTTGCAGAATTCCAAACGGCTTTCCAAAATGGTTGTGCCGTTTCCTAACTCCACTAAGAATGCATGGGTGTGCCTATCCTCCCCCCGCCATTTTGGGTCATTTTTACCAATGTGTAAGATAAAAGCTCACGGTAAAGTTCAGATTGTATTTTGGAGCAGTCTTTCATGCGGTTATAAAGACTTGGGCAGTGTCCACACCAAGAATTCCCTGATCCAGTGACATCACAGGTTCGCACAGCAGTCAAACAATTGGGAAACTTGGTACGCAGGCTGGTGGCGAAAATGACATCCCTGATCCATGACTAGAGATTCAAGGGAAACTTTGGAAAGAAGCCAGGCTTTAAAGAAGGGCTAGATCAGACTTTGCATTTTTCTCAGTCAAGTTCCTTGAGGTACGGAAAGGTTATGTATGCTGTTGGAGGCTTGAGGAAAGAAGAGAGGGCTTGAAACCGTTTTTGTGGGAAGCAGAAAAGAAGAAGAGGACCCGGGTAATACCAGATAACAAATCTGTAGTGGACCAACCAGAACAAATGGGTGAATTCTCCAGTTCTGTTTAGCAGAGTGGAGGAAAGAGCTGGTAGGAGTAATCAGAGTTGAGCTCAGCAAGGCTTAGAATTTCATAGGACAAGGGAGCAAAGAGTCTGAATGTAGAAGATAGTCAAGTTAACAAGTATTTATTAAGTGTTTACTATGTGCTAAGCACCAGGTATACAAATGCAATAAAAAAGAAAAACTGCTCTCAAAGAATTTGTATTCTAATGACGGAAGATCACGAACTGAGCTGAAAAAAAGGGAGGTACTCACTTTGGGGCCATGATGGCAAAGACTGGAATATCAGAAGCAGAACCTGGAGAGGAACAAAGGCTGCCCGGCCTGGGCCTTTCCTTCAAATGAAGACTCCAGGAAGGAACTAACTCATGGGAGAAAGGGACCAAGGTGGAAGAGAAGTGGGAGGCAGCCACAAAGAATGAGGGAACTTCCAGGGTGAGAAGGAAACTGAGCCACGGTAACAAAGTCGAGACCAATTCGGGGAAGTCAGAAGTTGAACTGGGAGGGAGTTCAATGAGTCAATATTGGGAAGAAAGTATAAAGTAGTGACAGACTGGGAAAATACTGAGGAGAGAAAGGGATTAGAAGCTGAAAAACATGGGAATTGTAAGGCAGCATAGAACAATAAATGATTATCATTAGATAAAGTAATGCCAGATGGATGCCTTGGTCATGTGTGAAGATTAAAATTAATATTCAATAACTCAAAGATGATATTTTATAAAATGTTATCAATAATAACTAAAGTAAAAGGGCATGGGAGGAGTCACAGCAAACTTAAATACAATCACGTAAATGCAAAGAAGCAGGAAAAGGGAAATGGATTATAGGTAACACAGAAAGGAATTTGGGGTAATGTAGCTTTTAGGGTTTCAAGAATTTCCAACTATACACATGGCAATGGAATTCTTGTAGGCAATGGCAAGAGCAGGGTGTGACCATCCCTGTGGGTAAATGAGGTAGAGTGCAGAAGTAGGTTACAGGAGTTGAGGAACAAGGAGGTATGGGTATTTGAGGAAACATGAACATGCAGATTTATATTCACAATAATTTCATTCTGGGAAACAGATCCCAAGGTAATAAATTAGAAAAATGACTGGAACAATTTTCAACTAGTGCTACTTTTTAAAATTATAAATTCCATACCTCCCTTAAAGTGATAACCAGTATATATCTAAAACCCTCAGCAAACATCATCTGCAATGGGATAAACTTGAAGCCTTCCCAATAAGATCACGAGTGAAACAAGGATGCCCACGATCAGCTCTATTATTTACTATCATACTAGAAATTCTAACTATAACAATAAGAGCAGAAAGAGAAGAACTAGAAATAGGCAATGAAGAAATACATTTATCATTCTTTGCAGATGATATGATGTTATACTTAGAGAATCAACCAAAAAACAAATAAAAGTAATAACTAAGCTTCAGCAAGCTCACAAGACAAAAAAATAAACACCCCTGTAAATCATCAGCCTATCCCAATAGCTTGAGCTAGAAAAGGAAAATTCCACTCAGAATAATTTGAGACAATATAAAATACCAGGGGGTGCACCTACCAAAACAAACCCAACAACTATATGGACACAATCACAAAACGCTCTTCACGCAAATAAAATCTGGCCTAACCATAGGAAAAACAGTATTCCTCATAGATGGGCTGAGCCAATCTAAGAAAAATGACAATCCTATCTAAATTATTGCAGTGCCAGACCAATGGAACAGACAATGGAATCATCAATGGTCATCAACACTTGGAAGTTAATGTAAGCTTTTGGGGAACGAACACACTTTATGGCAAAAAAAAACTGCTGGGAAAACTGGAAAGCAGTATGGCAGAAACTAGGCATAGATTAAAATCTCACACCATACACTAGGATAAAGTCAAAATGGGTACTTGATCTTAGAAATAAAGGGTGATAACATAAGCAAATTAGGGGAATGTGGAAAAGTTTACCTGTCAGACTTATGGATAAGAGAAGAATTCATGACCAAATAAGGCAGAGTATGTTACAAAAAAATGAAATAGATAATTTTGATTACATTAAAAGTAAATAGAACCAATGTCACCAAGATTAGAAGGCAAACAATAAATATGAGATGAAAATTATAGCATCTCTGACAAAATCCTCACTTCTCAAAAATACAGAGGATTGAGTCAAACTGATAAGAATATTAGAATAAGAATAAGATAAGCATTCCTCAATCTAAAAATGGTCAAAGGATATGAACAGGCAGTTCTCAGAGGAAGAAATTAAAACTGTCCTTAGTCATATCGAAAGGTGTGCCAAATAACTACTGATCAGAGAAATGCAGATCAAAACAATTCTGAAGCACCGTCTCACATCTACCAGATTGACTAACCCAGCCAAAAACAGGAAAATGATCAATGTTGGTGGGGATGTGGGAAAATGGAGACACTAATACATTGTTGGTGGAACTATGAATTGATACAATCATTCTAGAGGGCAGTATGGAACCAGACTGAAAGGGCCACAAAACTATGCATGCCCTTTGACCTAGCAATACCACTACTGGATCTATATCCCAAAGAGAACAGAGATAAGGGAAAAGGACATATCTGTACTAAAATATGTTTAGCAGTTCTTTTTGTAGTGGTAAAGAACTGGAAACTGAGGGGGTGGCCATCACTTGAGGAACGGATGAGCAAGTTGTAATGGAATAGTATTGCACCGTAAGGAATGAAGTAAAATATGACTTCAGAGAACCCTGGAAGACTTATATGAAGTGATACAAAGTGAAGTGAGCAGAACCAAGAGGACAATGTATATAGTAAGAAAACTATTATATGACTATTACCCAGCTAAGCATGTCTCCAGAATAACCACAAGGCACTCACAATGGAAAAACTATCCACAGCCAAAGAAGGAACTGTTGTAGTCTGAGGGTAGATGAAAGCACACCATCTGCCACCATATTTCCTTCATGAGATTTTAATTGTATGTGTGGTGGTGCTTCTATCCTGACATGAGCAAAATAGAAATTATGTGCTGCATGGAAGTCGTGGTATAAGCTATATCAGACTATTTGCCTCCTCTGAACCCTAAAATGTCAGAAAACAATTGTCAAAAATTGTGTCTACATGTAACTGGAGAAAAGAAATGATAAATTCCATGTCCTACTACAAATTCCCTATGGAGGTGCACCCACCCATCGTTATAATGCAGTATGAGGGTTGACAGTTATGTCCATCCCTGGTTCTAGCTACTTCACCGGCTGAGTTTATGCTACTTTTCCTGTGTAAAAGTCTTGTTTGCAATATGTTGGAGCATGCTCACGGCTGTCCTGTGCTTTTTCCTCATTCTTTAAGTGATCCACCACTCCAGTTCTTCAGAGGTTCACATTCCCTAGCTCAATACTGTTCAAAAGAGGAGTCTTTGTTTCCGAGAGGAGTTTGAGGTGGTTTTTAAAAAACAACCCACCCACTCACCCCTCAATTAATTTCCTTCCCAAAGGCCAGCTCATATCGTCCAACATAGGTGTATCAGTGAGTTAGCCCTTTGGGTTGTCCCATCCAACTGCATGTGACAGCTTGGAAAACAGGCATTACTCATTCATTCAGTTCTTCACAAATCTATTGCCTGGAGTGATTATGAATCACTCTTGCACTGGAAAAAGGCTTCACAATTTTGGGGTAGGCATCCCCCTGGGTCACCAAGAGGCTTAAACGCTGTCAGTTACTTCCAATCCAGTTTTAACCCATCTGCCAAGATGCTTTTCCTGGGTTGTGGCCATGATACATGCTGCAACTTCCGGGAGCCACAGGTGAGAGCTGGGTGGCACGTAGATACCAAAGGAGATGAGCAGTCTTGAAACCTTCCAGTAAATTAGGTGAGAACAAAGACATTTATAGTCTTTAAAGACTATTGTTTGCAAAGTCCTGACTGTTCTCATTTTATCAAGTATAGCCTCCTCTCTGCAGGTGAGAAATCTCTGAAGTATTTTGCCCAGATGGGGAAGAAGGGATACTAGTCTGTAATTATTGATATTTTTTCTCAGTTGCCTTTCTTAAGCAGCCATAATGCCTGAGGTTTTCTACCTATGCTTTTGGTAACTTCCCTTCTGTTGGATATTTTTAGAATCAAACCCCTCAAAATTGTGTTGCCTCCAGCATGGACCTCTTCTAATCCAGTTGGTTTGCCCATTTCCATTTTCTTGGGTAGCATGTAAAGGACTAGAAGGTTAAAATTAGTGTCAGGTTACTATTGTATCCTCGATAGTAAAACCCACTTCAGTCTCCTAGTACAGAAATCGTGATGTCTTTTCTGTTTTGTCAACTATTTGCTTCTCTCCTTTAGTTTCATCCACAAATGTTTCGGGGGTGACATGACCCTAAAATCAGAAGGGCAGAACCTCAAAGGCCATCTAGTCCAAACAGATGAGGAAACTGAGGCTCAGGGAGGTTACATGGCTTGCCAAGGTCACACAGAGATTGCACACCAAAGGCAGAAACTGAAGCCAGGTCTTCTCATGAGAGAGCAGCTGCTCTTTCCACCACACCCAGCTAACTTTGCCAAGTTTCGCCCCAAACTTTCTTTAAATCATTATTTTATGAGGCAATATCATTCAAAGCCTCCCGTCATCCTCTACACCTGTGCTGTGCTTGGCAGTCATCTCTCTGCTTGGCTGCAGCATTTTCTAGGTTCCTGTGGTCTCTCATTAGACAACATCTTTGGGAAGTGATTATAGTCTATGTCCATATCCATTTCCCATTTGAGGGTTCTCTATAACCTGTTAAAATAGGTCAGGATAGAGCTACCTCAATTTTGAAATGAATCTCCCTTGTGCTTTTGTGTTCCTTTACACATTGACTCAAAGAAATTGGTGGTCGGTCCAACTCCACACAGACAGTTGACTAGGCAATTATTCCCACACCAGTCTGGAGTTGTTTCCTTTCTGTTAAAAATGTAATTGATTTCTTTGATCTTTATCCTGTCTAGCACCTCCTGATTCTTTTCTGGAAGAAAAATGTTCATACATAGATGTGAGGCTTCTGTACAATCTACAAGCCTTTGGCCTCTTATTTTTTACTCCTGTCAATATTTTTTGCTGCCCTCCTTTACGCCAGGACTTTAGTATTTGGCAGAGGGGTTTGATTAGATAAAATGAGGTTTTTAAAAATATTTTTCCATGGTTACATGACCTGTGTTCTCTCCTTCTCCCTTCCCAGAGCTGACAAGCACTTCCACTGGGTTATACATGTATTATCATTCAATGCCTATTTCCATATTATCCATTTTGTAATAATCTTTTAAAACCCAAACCCCAAATCCAGTACCCATATAAACAAGTAATAAATCTTGTGTTTTTCTTCTGGGTTTCCTCTCCCACAATTCTTCGTCTGAATGTGGATAGTGTTCTTTCTCCAAGGTCCCTCTCAATTGTCCTGGATCATTGCATTGCTGCTAGTAGAGAAGTCCATTACATTCGATTGTGCCACAGTGTATCCATCTCTATGTACAATGTTCTCCTGGTTCTGCTCCTCTCACTCTGCATCAACACATTTAGGTCTCTCCAGCTCTTTCTGAAATCGTCCTGTTCATCCTTCCTTATTCCTTATAGCACAAGAGTATTCCATCACCATCACATACCACAATTTGTTCAGCTGAGGGACACCCCCTCATAAAATGAGAGTTGTAAATAAAATAAAATATTTTAATGTAATTAGTTAATTTAATTTAGAATGAAAATTAAAATGAAAGAAAAAAATCTTTACCATAACCTGATAAAATATGACATCCAAAATCCCTAAGCAATGGAGATCAATTTAAAGAGAGAACTATATCTCAGTGGATAAATGGCTAAAGGATATCAATCAAATTTTCCAAAGAAAACAGTCAATAGCCACTTGAAAAATTAGTAAAGCATTTCAATTATCTGAAAAAAATGCATATTAAAACAATTCTGAAGTGCTATGGTACACTCCTCAAGTTGGCAAAGATCATTAAAAACAAGCAAATTTGGAGGCAGCTAGGTTGCTCAGTGAATTGAGAACAAGGCCCCAAAATGGGAAGTCCTGGGTCCAAATTTGACCTCAGACACTTCCTAGCTTTGTGACCTTGGGCAAGTCACTAAGCCCCATTGCCTGACCCTTACCACGCCTTCTGCCTTGGAACCAATGCATAGTATTGACTCTAAGATGGAAGGTGAGGGTTTAAAAAAAATTAAATTTGCCGTTGGCAGGGTTTTGAAGAAACAGGCACACTTCTACACTGCTGGTGCAGCCTGGTGAATTAGGGAAATTGTATAAAGACTTCAAAAAACAGTGCTGTCACACCTCTGACCCAGTGCTCCCCCTAGTAAAATTATAACAACAACCCTAAGAATGTTCTTAAAAGGAAAAAAGGCCTAGCTAGATCCAAGTATTTGGAAGAGTTTTATTTGAAAAGGCAAAAATTTGAAACAATACACATCCAATGACTGAGGAATGAGTGAACAAATGTTGATACCTGAAGGTAATAGAAAAGGGTTGTTCTAAGAAACCAAAATATGAAGAATTCAGAGAAATATGGGAAGATTTAAGTGAAGCGTGATGATTTACAATCATTATTTAATAGGATACAGAGTGATGAAAAAAGAATCAGAGCAACACACTGAGCAGGACTACCTAAAATTAGAATGGTAACAACAGCAATCGAATTTTAAAAATACAAAGAAGAAAATTATCAGAAGGAGACATAAAAAGCCAACAGCGCAGGAGATTCAGGGCTGGAAGGGTAATTTAGTGCAACAGCCTCCTTTTGCAGACAAGGCAGCTGGTACCTAGAGGAAGGATGGGACTTGAACAAGGACAGAAGTCAACTAAGTAGCAGAGATGAAATCCAAACCCAACTCCAAACCTGGGTTCAAATTTTTCAACTCACTATTCTGCATACTCAGGATGTTTTCATTTTGTTCAAGTCAATCACATTTTTAAACAAATTGTCAATAGCACGGAGCTAATGTTTTTATGTAAACTCACTATCACTTGGATCAAAGGCTTTTGTTGATGGCTACTAGAATACAAGTTTTGTTACTGTTATTCGTTTACATTTTTTAAAAGTCAAATTTGAGATAACTTGGATTTTTAGGTTTTGTTTGAAATTTGATTCCTCGCTTTCTTATTTTGAGTAATGATATTTTTTGAAATTGCTATAAAGAAAGCGTGGAATAATGATGGGGAGAGCCCTGGACTTGGCTTCGGGAAAACCTGATTAACGCCCACCCTTAGTCACTTACTAGCTGCATGGTCCTGGGCAAGTCACTTACCCTATCTGTTTCCTCAGAAGGGTTTGGATTTCACTATCTCTAAGATCTCTTCTATCTCTAAATCTATGATCTTATAAAGAAAAAAGCCATTCTATGAATCAAATCAAAGGAAAGAGATGCTAATAAACAGATGGAATCTTCTGATCAAGAGCACTGCCTGAGCAAAGGGAGATTACTCAGCTCCTACTACCTAGAGCAGCAAGACCTGATATTTGTATCAACCTGAATAATGATCAAGAAATCCAGTAGGAAGCTACCAGGTCTTCTTCCAAACCAGAACTCAGAAGGAAGATCACCAACAAAGCCAGTGCAGTAGAGCAGGCAAATGGGCCAGAACCGGCCAAGCATAACCAGAGAGACTACATATTTGGGATTGGCAAGAGGCGGGGTGGGGCAGAGGGCCAGAAAAAAGCCCAGAGTGGGAACCTTAGAAACCCTGAGAAGGGCCCCTGTTCAGACCTAGATGACAGCACAGGAGCAGAGGTTCACAAGACCCTAGCACCCAGTCCAAAGCCCTGAAGACTGAGCACTCTGGAATTCAGGGATCCAGAAGGGGCCAATACCAGCCCAAGAATACAGAGACCAAGCAGGCCACTTACCCCACCCCAAAGTGGAACCCCAAAGCAGGCAGAGCTTGGCCATGACACAAAGCGGGAAAGAGATGAATAAAGCCCCCAAAAGTAACTAGTATCAAAAATTATTGTACCTACAGAGATCCTCCAAAAGGGACAAGTAACTCCAGAATATCTGATTCAAAAGGGAAAGGGGGAGATTTTTCCCCACAAAGACTATATGAATTTTTAGATATAGAAAGAAATAAAGCAAGCAATAAGCAAACAATGAACTACCCAGCTCTGGAGAAAATAGCTAGAACATGAAAAAGCTTTGAACAGAAAGTAGCAAACTTTATCCAATTAAGAAACTTTCTAAAAACCAGAGTAGAATAAATAAGGAAATAAGTACTAAAGTGCCTACTAGGCTCCAGGCCTATATTAAGTGCTTTACATTTGATCCCCTCAACAACTTCTGGAAGTTATCACTCCTATTTTCAGTTGAGGCAACTGAGGCAGAGAGAAGTGTTAAGTGACTTGCCTGAAGTTGCATAGCTAGTAAGTGTCTGAAGCCTTATTAGAATTCGGGTCTTCCTAACGCCAGGCCTAATACACTAAAAAGTCACTACACTACTTGGTTGCTTCAAGTAACAATGATTCCACGAATCAGTAATTAATATTAGGACAAAACCAAGATTGGAAAAAACCCAAACTATCTGACATAAGACAACTTTTTTTATTCCTCTGTCTCAGATCCTACCTCCTTCCTCACTCAGCAAATACAAAAGAAGACAAGCCCCCAAATCTCCCCATATGTACCTAGTCTGGCAAAACAAATTCTCACATTAGCCATGTATGTAAACGTGTCGCCTTCTATAGCGTATTTCAAGAAATCATAGGCTTCTTGGGCCTAGAGGGCAAGTTGAAGATAGAAAGAATCTACTCATCATCTTCTGAAAGGAACTCCCACAGGAAAAGTCCAAGGAATGTGCTTCCAAGACAAAGGACTGCAGCAGAGAGCCCCCAGAAAGAAGCAGCTCAAATATGGAGAAACCTCAGTCAAGATCACATAAGACCTGAGAACTTGGGCTCCCTTTTTAGCTTTCAAACACTTCTGATGAAAAGATCCAACCACCCAAGATGCAAGAGAACTCCTGGACAGAAGATCGAAGCAATCAGAAGGGGCTGCATGTTCATCATTCTTGTGGGGGAAGAAGACAAGCGTTCCTTCAGATTGGAAGTTTTCAAAAAGGCTCTTGATAGCTTTCAATCAGAAAAATCGTGGCCCTCAGGTTAGACTGGTTGTATTCTCAGAGTTTGAAGAGAGTAAAAGAAGGGATTAGCTTGTGTAGAAAGGAGTAGGAAGGGGGCAGAACGTGCTATTCAGAAGAACCTTGTTCTTATCTACAGTGGGCAAAGTACACATACACGTACACACACACACACACACACACACACACACACACACACACACACACACACACTCTAGTCAGGTGCAGGAATATACCAAACTCAGAAGGGAAATAAGGAAAGATACTGAGGGGGTTAAAAGAAAGGATAATACTGGAATTTCCTAAAACCTGAAGCAGGAATTGAAAGGAAAGAACTAGAAAGGGGAGCTTGTCAATTGGGCTATGTACGGCCAATCTGTAGTAATACAAATAGAATGAAAGATCTGGGGACCATAAGAAATGATGAATAAAAGGGTTGAAGAGAATTGTGGGAAGTATAAACTGGTGTAGACTGGCACAAGGAGAGTCAAGACAGCAGCAACACTACAGAAAAAGAACCTTGAAAGACTTCAGAACTCCAGTCCATGCAATGGCCAAGCACATCTCCAAAGGCCTGCTGCTGGCTCCTCCTGACAGAAGTGATGGACTCAACATGCCCAAAGAAACTTGGCCACTGCGTGGATTTTTTTGACTTCAATATGCTCATCTGGTCCAGGGCTTACTTTTTTCCATTCTCTCACTTTTCAAATGTAGGTGGGGGGACGACAGAGGGAGGACTGGGAATCGTGATGCCCCTACACAAGGAGAGCCACTGACCTTTTTTTAATGCATAGAAAGGAGAAGAAGGAAGTTCAGGAAGGAAGTATAGTCAAGAGCAGTTTCACAATACCGGGATTTACCATGTGGACATACGTACAGACATACACACACACATCTTTTCAGGCACTTGGTATGAAATGGAGATTTCTAATTCCACAGGCGGGCCTTTTGATTCTGCTCTCTAAATGGAAATGTTCCCTTTGTTTGGCGTTTCGGTTGAGAATAAAAAGGAAAACCAGAAGGACCCAATCTCTCCACTGATGGCACAAGCCATCAGCACATCTTGGAGAGAAAGGAAAGGAAAAAGCTGGCAGTGTCGAACACTGAAACTGAGCCAAATGCAGATTCGCTTTATTGGAATATGATATCTCATCATGAAAAAAAGAGCCGATGGGGAAAGGGAAGCTGAGAAAGTGCACAATTTCGCTTCCGTCATGAAAAACTGGCACTGGTTCCTGAGGGATAAAGAAACATGATGAGCAATAGGGTATTGTGTTTACAAAGTAAAACGCTGTTTGACTTGAACATTCGAAAGAAGAGAGAGATAATGGGGAAAAGGCAAGCGTTTTGGCGTTTTCGACAGCGAATCAGAACTCTGGTGCCTTCTTCAACATACGGTAGCCAATAAAACCCTGAACTTCACAAAAATGATTTTAAAAAGAACTGCTATTTGCCTTAAGAATGCCTCACCCATGTCAGCAATTTTAACCCTGAAGCAGGATTGGCCTCAGCTTACCTTGGAAAGCAGAGATTGAATGAACTCTTCCTGCTTCTTGCTAAATGCCAGGAAATTCTATTCCAAGCACGGCATTAAGAACAAGAGCTACCAAGTTACAAAACATTTCCCCATCTCCTTTCCACATATTTCTTATGATAATAATATTAACAACAGCAGCTAACATTTACAGAACTTTAGTGTTTACGAAGAACTTTCCATGTCAGCACTAGGATAATTTTTTTTTTTTACATTTTACAGATGAGGGATCGAAGACTCACCCAGAGTCACACTGTGAGTGTTGGATGCAGGATTCAAACTTGGGTCTTTCTGTGTCTAGTCTTCCATCCATTACACTACTTAGCACCTAACAGCACTGCTCTTATCTACATTTTACAGATGAAAAAGCTCAAGTTTAACAAAGTTAAATGACTTGGCCAAGGCCACCTACCCAAAGACTCAATCCACAAGTCTAATGGCCAGGTTGAGCACCATGCTTAGTACTAGAAATACAAAGAAACAGATTCAAACCAAGGTCTCTATTCTCCTCACTTCAAGGCCTGTCCAGTGGCATTTCCTCCAAGCACCACTTCCCTTCCATGTCTGGGTTAGTCTTTCCATTTGCTTCCTCTGAGCAACTCTACTGGAAAATGCTGTGGCAGCCTACTGTTGGGGGGGTGGGGGGGTGGAACAAGAGAGATACCTCCTCCCCTCTTTTGCCTTCTGGTAGAGGAACAGGAGTCATCCTCCACAGAGCACTTGTCTGGCTGTTCTTCCCCTGTTTCTAAGGCCACTAGGACAGTAGGCAGCCTCTAGCCAACCAAAGGCCAAGCTACCCCCTCAGATCCCACCAGGGAGAACCTTGCACGTTTTGGAAGGGGACAACGTAGTTTAGACACATTTGGACACTTAGCCTTGCATGTTAACCTCTCCTCTCCTCTCCTCTGTGCTGCTGTGCATCACATTTTCCGTGATGATATCATCTAGGCCCAACACCCGCACGCACAAGCACAGCCATGACTAGAGTTGTTAGGCTCATCGAGCTCAGGAGCGGCGACTCCTACCTTCCTCAGTGTTGTCCCTCAAGACCGCAATCTTGAATATGATGAACTGGGTGAAAATGTTGGCAGCATCAAATCTTTCAGCTTCTTTTACAGCTGCATTGGCCTGAGAAGAGAAACATGGGTTCTGTTAATTACCAAAGTTGCAGCTGAGGTCAGAGAGCCTCAAGGGCTGATGGGACTCTCTCAGCAACATCACTGAGCTACCTCCATTTCCCAGGCACCCTCCTCTCTTGAGAGGGAGAGGGCCTCCTGGCTGTACCCAGCTACGAACGGTACCACTTCACGGGCCTCTCAGGCCTTGGCCGGCCTTCTTCTACAGCCATTAAAGAAACCATTGGCGCATTCTTCCACTTGTTAGTTTTGTCCTATAGTTAGACTTTCTTGGTAGTAAAGACCTCAAAGTACTCCCCAATCCCAAAGTCACACCTCAATTTGGGGCATCTGTGTCTCTTGGTTAACTGAGAGGAGAGGCACAACACCTCCCCCCAACAAGGGCAAGAGTCACAGGACTGTAGACATGCTCTCTCTCCCTCAAGAACCTCTTTTGGGATGCCAAGCCTTATACTCCCTGCTCCCCAGAGTTCTCAGGAAATAACATTAAAACTTCAAAGAAATACCTCAATGTAAACTCTAAATATGAGGGTTGCCCAATGCAGATATTATCTTGCCCTGAGCAGTCTCTATGACAGAAATGTTTTAAGTCAAAAAACTAAACTGACCATCACACTTCAAAAGAGGCCAAAGAAAAACAATGTGCCCAGAGGGCCCAGGGACTTCAGCTGAGCCAGGCATGGCTGGTCCACATCTGGATCGTTTGGCCTCCCCCAACATCTCTCCCCCCATTCATTCTCTTTGTAGTTTGAACATACTCTAATCAGACTCTTCTTCTTCTTCTTCTTGCTCCCCAACACTTGTTTGAGAATCTCGTGACCAGCTAAGTCCAAGAGTCTTTTCTTAGACATCCTTTTGCTTGACTAGTAGGTGCTGACCTGCTAGTGACTCCTCCTCTCTGTTCATTTCAGTTCAGATACTGGACCTTCCTGCTGTTCCATCCTACCTCTCTAACGACTCCTCTTGTTTCTCTGACCATCTCCTTTTTCTCTGTAATAGTATCCCCCCAGATTCTGGTTTTTGGCTTTTTGCCTTTCATTCTTTCGGGGGAGCTCATTCACCCACCATCCCTTCATACAAGATGCCACCTTTCCTCCCCCGGCTTCAGTTCTCTATACCTCTAGCCTTCACTGCACGATTTCCAGGTGCCAACAGAATGGTCCCCTCTAGAATAATCTTCCATCACTTCAAATGGACTAGATACCATGAGAGAATGGATAGAGCTGGAAACCAGCCACGTCAAGGCAAAAAGCATTTATTAAGCTTTCTAACTACTGGGACACAAATAGAGAAAAAAGAAAGCCAGTCCTTGTTCTCCAGGAGTTGACATTTTAATGAGGAGGGCTGAAAAGTCAAAAGAGGGGAGAGGCACTTGCTCAAGTGCTCAGTTCTACCTTTGTCAGAGGTAGTCAAAATTCAGAAAGTCAGAAGCAGAATCAGGAGAAGAATGGATTGTTGGCCTGGGCCTTTCCTCAAAAGAGAGGCAAAAGGGAGCCACAGGAGGATGTCCAGAGTGTAGGCAACTGATGGCAAAATCAGGAGAGTCTGAAGCAGAGCTCAGAAAGAAATGAGAAAAAACAGAAGGCCTGAATCCCAGGAGAGCCACTTAATCTCTCTGGGTCTGCTTTCCCACAGGCCATCAAAGGGATGGTCTTCCCAAATTCTTTCATTCTAATATTCTATGATTCTCTTCCTAAATCCAAGTTCACCTGGAGGGGTATGGATTATTTCCTTTTTGTCTGTTTATATATCTTGCCCATGGTAAACAAGTAATCAATGTCAGTTGAATTATCTCACTTTCCCTCCCTTTTCAATTGCCCTATTTCTATCAATAATGCCAGCATTTCATGCCACCCAGATTCAGAACCTTGGATCTGTCATCCTCACAAAATATTAGATTGAGGTGGGCGGGGGTGAGGACGCCAGAGCTCATTTAGTCCAATGTTCTTACTTTGTAGATGAGAAACTTGGAGCCCAGAGAAACTGAGGGACTTGGCTCAAGTCTATGAGTGGCAAAGGCAGGATTCTGACTAGGTCTCCTGACTTCTTAACCAGGGTTTTCTATTGGATCCTAATGCCTCTGATTCTTCCCTCACCATTGTCTACATCTAGTCACACAACAGACGCTTGTCAAAGCTGTCTCCAATTCACTAGAAATCATCAAACTGAGTCTGGGCAGTGATATTATAGAAAGGATTCCAGTATTCGATAGAAGGTTGGACCAGATGATCTTTTGAGTGTCTTCCACATATAAGATTCTATGAAATCTATCTGTTTTATGCAGTTAGGTGTTCAAGGGATAGAGCACTGGACACAGAGTCAAGAAGAGCTAGGTTCAAACATGGCCTCAAACACATACCAACTGTTATGACTTTAGGCAAGTTGCTTCACCTATTTCTGCCTCAGTTTCCTCAACTGTAAAATGGAGATAGTAACAGCATCTATCTGCTAGGGCTGTTATGAAAATAAAATGAGATGGGTGTGAAGGGACTGGCGCAAAGTAGGAGCTAGACAGATTCTAGTTGTTATCAATTAGGGGTATGTTAGTAGCTTCCTTTACATTTACACTACCACCATTCTAAGTCTTTTACTTAGATTACTTCAAATAGTCTAGAATAGCGATGATGAACCTATGGCATATGTGCCAAAGATGGCACACAGAGCATTCTCTATGGGCACACATGCCGCCCCCTTTACCTCCCCCCCCCGAATTTGTTACTAGAAAGGCGGAGGGACTCAGGCAGAGCTGCTACCCACCCCCTCTCCACTGTACCTAAGGACATTTATTCATATCCGCAACCCTCTTCCCAGCAGCCAATAGGAACTCACAGAAGGAAAGGTGGGTGGCTCACAGGCAGCAGAGCTGGAGGAAAGCAGAGAACTTGAGCCACTCCCCTCCCCTTCTCCACACTCACTGAGGGCATCTCTTACTTCATCCACCCCTCTGCCCAATGGGAGCACTTCCTCCTTCCCCTGTGTGGGGTAAGGTGGAGGGTGGAGGGTGGAGGCTATGACATGATGGTTCAGTTGGGGGGAGTGGGGGCAGGGCCTGGCATTCTGTGTCTAAAAGGTTCACCATCCCTGGTCTAGAGGACCTCCTTTTCTTTCCTTCTCCTATATTCCATCCACATTAACCTTCTATGACTTAATTATATTAAGTCTGAATTCTTAAGCCAACTGTCTTCCAGTGTCATAAGTCACCAAGAGGCTAAGAAGGCGGAGAAGTGAGAAGGCCTCCTACTTCCTGTCATGAAGCCTTTTGCCTCCCCGGTTCATTCTGGACAGCAGTAGCTTTACTTTCCCATCTCTCATACATTCCCACCTCAGGCATGGGCATGTGCTTCTGCTAGTTTCCCCTTTTATATTCACTGGCACTCTTTTGCCTGCCTACAATGGTCTCTTCTTTCCCTGAATTTGTAGAGTACTTAAGAGTCTGTACTCCACACATATTGTCTTCAGGCCTTCTCTCATTATTTCTGGTACCTAAACCTCTCTCTAGACTAAGATTGGAAGCTCCTTGTTATATAGAGGCATGGACTGTATCTCCCATATCTGTCCAATCAGGGAAGTCAGTCAGTGAAGTGAAGGACACTGACCTGAGAAGTTTAGTATGGATACTCATTTGCTCTGAGAGTCTTGAGCAAATCACATCATAACCTTCCTAACCTCTAATTTCTTCATCTTTGAAGTGGGGAGGTTAGAAAGGATGACCTCTTAGGTTCCTTCCAATGACATTCCAATACCTGTCAAGGATTGGTAGTATCCAACTACCCTGTAAGATAGGTACTACAAACATCCCTGTTTTACTTGTTGATTTGACTTGTTGATTTGACTCCTAAGATTTGTACCATATAACTATGCCATCTGATAAGGAATGAACCATCATCTCCTGGTATCCCGAGTGTGTGGAAATGGCTGCCCACTGTCCTCCACAACCGCACAAAATCATCTCAGGCCAGTCATGAAAGGCCACATGTGATTGCCCAATGTAAACACAAGCTATATCACCATCTAGTGGCCAGAGCAAGAGGCTGGCTGCTTTTAGACAAAATGGCCAATTCATGTTCAGGCCTAGTAGAAAGGGGGAAGATCTTTTGGACCTCATAAAACAAGCAGAGTTACATGTTAGCTTGTCTACTGAGAGTTATATAAAAATCACAGAAATGCTCTCTGATATATTGTGACTGCTGCTGAAACAAGGTACAGTGCTTTCGAATCCTGGCTGAGTTCCATTCATCTGTAGCCACCGGCGGCCCATACACCTAAAGAGAATGAATGATGCAGGACTGTCAAGTCACATGGACAACCATCCCCCAATGTTATTACCTGCCTCTTGAATCCAATTAATGTTCTGCTCTGGCCCAGTAAAGTGGACAGAGCACTGAAACTGGAACCAGCAAGCCTGGAGTTCAAATCTGGACTCATACATTTACTTGCTGCGTGTCCCTAGGCAAGTCATTTAATCTCTATATCTATCTCATCTATATAATAAAGGGGAATAAACCTGACACTCCTAAGGTCCATTCCAGCTCCCAATCGATGATCTGCTATGATTTCCAGCACAACCTCTAAAGTCAAGGTGCCGTCAAATTCATCCTAAACTTTTCAAGGCAGAAGAGAGCTCAGACATCCTCTTGGCTCAGAAAGAAGAAAGGACTTGTCCAAGATGCCACAGAGTGAGCAGAAAAGGCAGGATACAAACTCAGGTTCTCAGATTCCAAACCCAAAGTTTTTGCAACTAGGATTCGGTATATTCCCCCCTAGTAATTCCAACAGGGAGGGCCAATGTACTGCTGAACTCATGTACCTCAGATTGGGGGATTTCATCAAGTCAGCCTCCAATCCTATAGATGAGAAGCTCTAAAGTTAAAGGGGATTATCTCTGTAAGAGCTTCCCAAGGAGAAAGCCAAGAAACATGTTTTCCTAATATTCTACTATCTCACATTAGGGCTTAGAAAAAGGCTCCTTAACCTTTTCGACTCATGGAGCCCTTTGGCAGTCTGGTAAAGTCTAAGGACTCTTTCTCAGAATAATGTGCTTAAGAGCATTAAATAAAATGCATAGGATTACCAAAGCACTCAATTCTACTGAAATACAGATACCCAAATACGTATTGATATCCAGTTAGATACTATGGCGGGGAGGAGGGGTCAAGTTCCTGGATTTCTGGGGATCTATCCAGAAAGTCTAGCCCTTGGAAGCTGTTGAACTGCATGTAAAGAAGGCCTGGCTTAAAGCTAAAAAGAAGCAAGACTCTGGCTTGTTAGGGCTGGAAGAGGGGAGCCACTTCCCTCTCAGGGCAGCTTCGAAAATCCTCTCTACCTCTTGCCCTGGGGACCTATATATGATCAAAGGGCTTAGAGCTAGAAGAAACCTTAGAAATCATCTTATTTTACAAAGAGGAAACTGAGCCCCAGCAAAGGAAAGTGGCTCATCCAAGGTCATACTGCTTAATCTGGGTTCCAAACCTGAGAGCTCCTTGCCTTCTGAACAGAAGGAGAATAAGACCTTTCTCCTTGTATTTCTTGAGTCCAAGTAATTAAAAAAGCATTTATGAAGCACCTACCATATCCAAGTACTGTGTATGTACCAAGGATACAAAGACAACAGTCAAACAACCCCCAGCCCCAACATCTCTCCTTCTCCCTCTCCCTTCTCACTCAGAGTCCTGGAGGAAATCTCTACATGTAGCCTATGGCTCGAGTTAAGCCAAGGATTCCAGGCTATGGCATGTACCATCAAAACAAAAAACAAACTCTGACAGAAAATATTAGAAAGCCACTGCTTTCGAGTCACACTTCCCCAAAAAGCAGATGCTGACATTTTGAAACTAGGAGTGATTTTCTTTTTTACCTTCCATCTTAGAATTGATACTGTGTATTGGCTCCAAGGGCTAGGCAATAGAGGTTGAGTGACTTGCCCAGGGTCACATAGCTAGGAAGGGTCTGAGGCCCAATTGGAACCCACTTCAGGCCTGGCTCTATCCCCTGAACCACCTGGCTGCCCTCATCCCCCCCTCCCCTTAATCATAGTGCCTTCCTTCAGAGACTAGCCCCAATTTATCTTGTCTAGAGCTTATTTGTCCCAAATTGTTTGTTCGGCACCCAGTTAGTACCTTACCAATGTTGACTGGCTGCAGGTACACAGGCTGTACCCTCTACACTTTATGGTTCTAGGATGGCTCAAGGAAGAAGATCCAGTTGCCCTGGGCAACAAGAATGGTTCTAGTTGTAGGTCATCTCCCATTTCTTTTACCTTCCAGAATGCATTCCTGCTGATAAGTTACTTCCTGAGCATGGCAAAAGATTGCTAGGAAATCAGAAGCATCAGCCAGCTCCAGAGGGTTCTTACATGAGCATTTTCTTCCACTGCATGCTTGACAGGAGAGGTTGGCCTTTAGTCTGAGACAGACTCCAAACAAGGCTTGTGGCGAGTGGCAGAAAAGACTACCCATTAAGAAATGAGATGACCCTCTTCTTCCCTCCACCATTCTAGTTAACAGTTCTAACAAAGCGGGGGGGGGGGGGGAAGAGGCGGCAAGAAAACAGGAATGCACTGCTGGACGGGTTTCTCTTGTTCTAAAGGACCCCTTCAGCCTTGCACAAAGTTGAAGTTGAAGGCCTGGGTTAGCCCACACTATGCCACGCCTGGAGAACTGTCAAATAGCCAAGGTATCCTGGAGTCACCAACTGCCAAGAAGACACAAAGAATACTGCCCCTTGCCAGCCCTCCTCGACTGCCTATGTTCGCTGCCTCCCCAGAATAGAGAAACCAAAGGACCTTTTCCAGCTGCTTCAGATGAATGTAGCAGGAAGCACGATTCCTCTGCAGTTTGGCAAAGTCTGCATCCATCTGCCCAGATGGATAGAAATTCAGGGAATAGTTGTACCACTGCAAAGCCTCGAAGTAATTCTGCGCCTGAGGGTTAAGAAGAGACAACAGGCACACAAACGTAAGAGACAGGGAACATTTCTTCATGTTTTCTTTAATGATCTCCAGAAGCCAATCAAATTGCAATGCTAAAAATAACGGAGGTAAACTTTGGGGTTCTTTTCAGGTCACATGATATGTCACCAACCATGCCTGCCACTCCTTCAAGGGGGCCCAGTTTGAAGAGCTTTGAGGGCTCTGCTCAGCCCCGCCCCCTATGAAGATGAAGGCTGTGTCTTATCTGGGAAACATCCTCATGGCATCAGAAGAAAGGAATGGAAAGAATGGAAACAGCACTCCCAGTGGGCCCTCCTGAGATCACCTTGGTAGTGTCAATCACTAGTGAGAATGGGGAGGAAGACCTTGGGGAGGTTTGTTTCACCTCCTGCTCAGCAAACTCAATGTTGAGGGGACTGGACAAAGACAAACACATTAGTCTGCTCTCAGTGAAGTTTTGAACTGACCCAGACATTCTGGAAAAGAATTTGGAATTAAGAAGCAACGAGAATGCCCGAAACAAACCCTCATACATTTTGGCCCAGACAGTCCACTCTTGGGCATATCTTCTCCTCCTGAGGTCAAGGACAAAAAAGATGAGCTCCTTCGACGTTAAGATACATATCTAGAGCAGCACCTTTGTGGCAGTAAAAAACTGGAAACAAATCAGATGCCCAAGCATTAGGGGATGACTAAATAAATTGTGGTTGATGAATATAAAGGAGTATCACTATGCATTAAGAAACAATAAACATGAATCAGAAAAGCAGGGGAACACTTGTAAGGAAATTCTTAAGCTTTTTTGCCATGGATCCCTTGGGCATGAAGAAGCCTATGAGGGGCAGCTAGGTGGCTCAGTGGATAGAGATCGAGGCCTAAAGACGGGAGGTCCTGGTTTCAAATGTGACCTCAGATACTTCCTAGCTGTATGACCCTGGGCAAGTCACTTAACCCCAATAGCCTAGCCCTTCCCACTTTTCTATCTTGGAACAAATACATAGTGTTGATTCTAAGATGGGAGGTAAGAACTTAAAAAAAAGCAGTAGCGCCAGCCTATGGGCCTTTTCTCAGAAAAATGACTTACAAGACATAAAATACAAAAAAATCACAAAGAAAACCAACCATGTTGAAGTACAGGTTTTGAAATACTACCAAAAAAGTTTACAGACTCAAGGACAGGAACCCCTTCTGTAAACCATGACAGTAATAGGAGAAAGGGAAAGAAGTTCAGGGAAGCCATTGGGACTGAATGCTATGGCAATTATAACACCCAAGCTTGATCCCAAAGGCAAGAAAGATGACGATAGGGGGCAAAGGGTTATGAGTGCAGAGCCCTGAAGAAAATGGCCGACTTTTCAGAAATATGTGTTTTGCTCAACTGTTCTCCACTCTTTTTTATTCTTTATTGGAAGGGATGACTTTGGGAAGAGGAGGGAGAAAGGATACACTGGCAAATGGAGGTGATCTCAACTTAAAAAAGAGTGATACACACGTACTTGCAAAAGCAGTAAAGCGGAGAAAGGGAAGCAACATCCTGTAGGAGGGCTGGAGCTCGACCAGCTCAGTAGTAAGTGCTGCCCCGTTCCCTTCTGCCTGGTGTTCATAATCAGTTCATAGCTAGTCCCATATGTCCAAAATGGCATATCTTGGATAGACACTGAGGAGCAGCCAGAGAAGCCCCACAACAACTGCCATTGGTCATAAATTAGGCGAGGCCTGAATCAAGATTGTTCAAATCACCCCAAATGTAGCTTAGTGTAATGTAATATGTGCCAGCCTGGACTAGGAAGAGAGCAGCCAACCACGTGCCCTAGAGCCACAAGTCACAGAATCAAGTAAAAGCAGAGGTACAAGCTACACTGGACATCACCTGGTCCAAACCTGGCTCAGAAACAGAAGTCATCTCTACAAGCTCCTCAAGGAGGAGGCTTTCTGCCTCTGTTGGAAGACTGCCCATTCCACTCTGGGACAATTCTCCCTGTTAGGAAGCTTTCTTTATATGGACATTTACTAATCTACTGCTTTGGGAATTCTCCGCCTCACTTCTAGTTCTTCCCTCAGGGACCTAGCAGAATAAGTTCAATCCCTCTTCCATGGGAGAGCCTTTCAAATCTTTAGTAATGGCTATTATACCTCCTCAAATCTCTTCTGGCTGTGTCCCTAGTTCTTTCAAGAGTCACTTCAGGGGGCAGCTGGGTGGCTCAGTGCATTGAGATCCAGGCCTAGAGATGGGAGGTCCTGGGTTCCAATCTGGCCTCAGGCACTTCCTACCACTCTTCTGCCTTGGAACCAATACACAGTATTGATTCTAAGGTGGAAGGTGAGGGCTTAAAAAAATCACTTCACCTTCTCACTCTGCTTTCTCTGAATGGAATCCAGCTGGTCCACCTCTCCTAAGATGTGGTGCCCAGACCTGGACACAGGAGAGCACTGAAGGACGACCATGTCCCCTGTCATGGACCCTATCATTATGGTCATACCGTCCAAGATGGCATTAGCTTTTGTGGCCGCTATGTCATCCTGTGACCTCACATTGAGAGAATTACTACTCGAGGAGAATTAGCAGATGGAAAGAACCCTCACAGCTGGGAGAAGGCAGTATAGAGAAGGTAGCAGTTGCTAATGTGGAAATCAGATGGGAATGGATTCCAGGAATCTTGGATGGCCTGACAGTACTGGGGAAGATATTCAGCCTCTAGAAAGGGATCATGGAGGAGGGGTCATGGGGAACAGCACAGCAGCTGTCCTCAAGTATCTGAAGGGCTAGCACACACAGGAGAGACAAGGCTCATTCAGCTTGGCTGCAGAGGACAGAAGTCAGAGCAATCAGTAGAAGCAACGGAGGTGGTCTTTGGTCTGGCATAATGGGAAACTTCTCAACAATTCAGAGTGGTTACCAAGTGGCATGGGCTGCCTCAGGGGAAAGACACCAAGCAGAGACTGAGGCTGACTTCTCAGGAGTGCTATCCGAAGGCATTCTTGTTTAGATACCATCTGAGATTCCATCTGAATCTGAGATCTGTCAGGGGGTTAGGGGAGGGATCTGGGAAGGCTCCAAGAAGAAAGGACAGGTAAGCTTGGGCCTTAAAAGAAAGCATTTCAGCAAATAGAAGTGTGAGGGTGAATCCATCTGAGGCAAGAGGTATGGACAGACAGCATGTACAAAAGGAGAGATGGGATGAATGAGTGGTCAAGTGGTCCAGGTAGGCTGGAATTTATAATCCATGAAAGAGAAGAGTGGGAAATGAGGCTGGAGAAGTGGGTCACCCATCTAGAGTCTGGACTCTATTGGGCATACAAGGAGAGGGGAGGGTCACTAAGGGCTTTTGATTTGATGATTAAGAAGATTAGGGTACTCTGGTGGCTTGTGAAGAAATGGAGAGGGAAGAGGTTCTGGGGACAGAGACCATCTAGCACAATTCAAGTTAGGACTAGCTTGTCTGACTTGAGGAAAAAGAAAGGGAGGAGTAATATAATAAAGAATGGAGATTTCCAAACCTCAAAATTTTGGGCAGCTCGGTCCCAAAGGATGGTGTGCAGCCAGCTTAGGATTTGTGGGGGCAGCTCTTTTCCTGCATGATGAGCTGGAAAAAAAAAAAGCCAAAATGGTCATAAACAGAAATCTACAGCTTTCATGACAATCAATTGTGTCAACTCTATAGACTATAATAGTCGAGCAGAGATTGAAAACAAGCACATGCAGACTGACTATCAAAATCATGGAATATAATCAGAATCTGTGAGCTAACACCTCCAGCAACCGGTGACCGTTTGCCTTCCATCAGTCTCTTTTAACCCATTTTCAAGGCTCCAAATCTGATCATTTCCTGGCAAGGTAATTGTGTTACAAATAAGCCAACAGCAATGCCAGAAATCATTAATAAGAAAGGGCATTTCTAGCATAAGTACTAAGGAGAGCAGGCCAATTATGCCTCCGAGCACTTGCCAAGTGCTTTAAGACCAGGTTTCCACATGAGCTTTATCAGTTTAAACCCCATGACTCACAGACAAGTAGGTGTGGTCTAGAAGTTTACAAGGTTCAAAGACATTAGCCTGTTAAGGAACCATTGACACCATAAGAGCATGCTAGCTCAAGGCAGAATTTGATACAGACACACGCTCTGTCCTCTCCTTCTGCCCTTTTGAAAAAAGTGAGCCCAAGTCCGGAGACAGCCCGCATCCTAGGCCAGACTCGGAGCATGCCTCTGGCCCTGGGTGTAGTTGGTCAGAACAACTCAGCCAGGAGTCAGAAGCAACCTATAACAAATGTTCCCATCCCAAGAGACAAAGACAAAAGAAGAGACAGGATGGGATGGGGTAGGGAAGGGTACAGAGACCGAAGTCATAAAACCCGGGTTCGATTTAGCCACTCAGGCCAAGAAATGAGCATGCTTGCTATCCTCGCCACATGGCACAAGCTAGTGGACAGAGCACAGGCTTTAGAGTGACTGCTCATAATGTCTTCACCTCTAAGGATGAGGACAAAAATATTTGTGCTACTCAACCTCCACTGGAGAAATGAGAAGATTAAATGAGATAGTAAATGGGAAAGCATTTTGAAAATGGCACAGCACCACAGGGATGCAAGGTAGCCCATAAAACTGTGTGATTCATTTGCACAGCCAGCCTTTAAGAACCAAAACTTAAAAGAAAAAAAGTTAGGCAACTAACTGGACAGAAACCTTTCTAAAATGTCCTGCCTGCTTCCCTGCCTTCTTAAGCAGTATGCAAAATGAAATGTAGCCGTTAGGGAACGGGGTCTAGGATCATCGTCATGAAGAGGTACCATTTGCCTCGTCCCTAAATGGCCCAGTTTGGGATTTTTTTGTCCTTTTGCTAGTTTTCTGCCTGACATTACTGTGCCGGTCAGTAGCCGTCCCTCTCCCCCTTCTAATTGGCTATCTCTAAACAGCCAGTGACTTTGGAAACTGCCTAACCAAGTTTATTAGTAATCAATGCAAAGTACAGAAATGTAAAGGAAGCTCTGAGTAGGAGCCTGAAAGGCTCTCCAGTAAGTAAAATACAGAGGCTTTACTTAATGAGTGGCCTGGGTGACAACAATGGTGGCTGCTCAGAGGCCTTTTTTGCTTTCTTCTTGCCTCTTGGCAGCCTGACACTACCCGGATGGCTAAGTTCTGGATAGCTGAGCTGCAGCCATCAGAGAAAGGACAAAGCAAAAGGGGAGAAAAAGGAAAACAAAGCCCTGCCTTATCTACTGTCATCTTCTGCTATTTTCCACCACCTCCATCTTAGTAGTCTATGCAGATGTCCATTTTTGAGAAACCAATTACAGACCTGTAAGGATGTCCTCAACCTTCTTCTTGGCCAGCTGATCCTCCTTCCTTTGTAAGAGGAGCTTGACGTGGAGCAGAAAGCCCTTCCCAACATCTGCTGACGACTCAAAGCGGTCACAGACAGTCTTCAGAAAATCAAAGCCAACAGAATCTCTGGCAAGGAGACACATATGTAAGTAGGCTGGCCCCCAGGCCTAGCTTTCATTCCCCATTTCACTGTACCCATTGCACTGGCTCCCAAGTCCTAGATCAGAGAGCTTGAGACGTATGATACCCTTTTCTCAGAGAGAGCTGAGAAAAAGGGCAAAATGGATATTAAGAACAAAGGTCCAGAAGTTACCTGAATAGTGTTTGCCTTTATTCTATCTCTACCTACAACTTTAATGTCTCGTATTTAGACAAACAGGGGCTAGGGAATTAGTCTTGAGGTTGCTTGCTTCCTTTGAGCCCATCTCCTCTCAAAACATATACCTTATCCATCTGCCAAGATTAGATTCTAAGAAGAGCAGCCTAGGCCCACATCTTTCTCTCTATGTTCCTAAAGAACATTTGGCAAGCTCTTCACACTCAGTGGGTACTAAATATGAGAAAACTCTTCTTTGGCATTTTATGCAGCAGGAAGAGGGAAGCATGAAGGGAAGAAAAAGAATAAATGAATCAGTATCTGTTATACATTAGTACCAATAATTATCAATAAAACATTTCGTGAGTGCTGACCGAACTGCTTGTCACAGACTAGTTTTTAACTCAATAAAATTTGGAATAGCTTCTTCCTCGGTTTGAATCAAGACATCAGTTCATGAAGCACGCTGACATTTCTATAAGTGGTCAGCACTTAGGGCCATCTTACCCAGGGACCTCCTAAGGACTGCTATCTGGCAAGGGGTTTTCACATGAATTTGTGGGGGGGGGGATACTTGCACAAATGTATTTGAAAATAATTCATTTCCTTTGATATCTCTTGTGTTTTGTCTTTATGCATTTAAAAACATTCTTCTGAGAAACTAAACTCCTCAAAGGCTTCTTCACCAGACTGCCCAAAATGTTCAGGATACCAAAAAAAGTCAAACATCCCTGGACTAGACAGAGATTATACATCTCTAAAGAAGGAACTAAGTACTAAGCTTGCTCTTCTGACGTCTTTGCATATAAAAAAATGGTGATACAAAAAAAAATAAAAATAAATAGATAAAAATAAATGGTGATACGAACCAAATAATTCAGAAAAATCAATTAATAAACATTTATGAAGCACCTACTATGATGCCAGGCACTGTGCTAAATGTTGGGGATACAAAAAGAGGCAAAAACATAGCCCCTGCCCTCAAGGAGCTTAAAGGGGGTGGGGGGACACATGCAAACAAATCTAAATAAAGTGAGCTTTAGACAGGCCAAAAAGGAAATAACAAACAGAGGGAAGGCACTGGAATGAAGAGGGAATTTGAGTTGGGACTCCAAGGAAGGCAGGGAGATTAATTGTTAAAGCAGAGAAGGGAATCCAGGCATGGAGAATAGTTTGAGCAAATCCCCAGGACCAAGAGTGATGTATCTTGTTTGTGGAACAGTCAGGAGCCCAGTGTCACTGGATCAAAGATTAAAGGGTACAAGACCAAGAAGGTAGGAGGGAGTGGGTGAGATCAAACATTTTATATTTGATCCTGAAGGCAATAGAGAGCCAGCCACTGGAGTTTATTGAAGAAGGGGGGTTGGATTGCTGCTGACTAAATAGAGGATGAATTTGAGAGGAGAGAAACTTAGGGCAGGATATTTCAATAGTCCAGGTATGGTGTGAGGAAGGCCTGTACCTTGGCAGTGGCAGAAGAGAGGAAATATTCAAGAGAAGTAAAGGCAGCATCAACAGGCCTTGGAAATAGTTTGGCTATGTGGTATAAGAGATAGAGAGGAATCCAGGATGCCTCCTGGGGTGGAAGCCTGAGGGACTGGATAGTGTTGCTTTCAACAGTTATCGGGAGGGTTGAGGGAGAAAGACAATGAATTCCATTCTGGATGTAGTGAGTTTCAGATGTCTACTGGATATCCATCTCAAGATGTCTGAGAGGCAGCTGAAGATGTGAGAATGGAGGTCAACAGAGAGACCAGGGACAATCCTGAGGGACTTATGAGAAAGAACGTTCTCCACATCCAGAGAAAGAACTGTGGGAGTAGAAACCCAGAAGAAAAACAACTGCTGGATCACATGGGTCAACAGGGATAGGATTGGGGACGTAGACTCTAAACAATCACCCTGGTGCAAATGTTAATAATATGGAAATTGGTCTTGATCAATGACACATGTTAAACCCAGTGGACTTGCTCATTGGCTACAGGAGGGGGATGGGAGAAGGAGAAAAAACATGAATCATGTAACCATGGAAAATTACTCTAAGTTAAATAAATACATTTTTAAAAAAGAAAAGAAATAAAGAAAGGGAAGAGAGAGAGAGAGAGAGAGAGAGAGAGAGACAGACAGACAGACAGACACCAGGGCAGAAAAGGTAGAATTAAAAATCACCAGTGTGAAGATGGTCATTAAATACTTGGGAGCTGGTGAGATCACCAAGTGAAGTAGTGCAGAGGGAGAAAAGAAGAGGGCCCAGGACAGAATCCTGAGGGTGTGACACAAAGGAAGATCCAGCAAAGGAGACAAAAGGGGCAGTCATGAAGGTAAGAGAAGAACCAGGAGACAAGGGTGTCCTAAAAACCTAGAAAGAAGACTATTAAGGAGCAGAGAGTGATCAACAGTGTCAAAGGTAGCAGAGAGGTCAAGGAGAACGAGGACTTGAGAAAGGGCCATTGGATCTGGCACTGAAGAGATCATTAGCCACTTTAGAGAATTGAGGCAAAGAGTGATTTGCCTGGGGTCACACAGCTAGTCTGTGGTCAGATTTGAGTTTATGAAGATGAGTCTTCTTGATTCCAATTCCAGTGCTCTATACACTGTGCCACCTAGCTGCCATTCTGATATTAAACATCAAACAAAACAGGCAATTGCATAGGTAGAGTATGTGTGCAAAAACACACACACACAACTGCAACTCTATTATTATAGCTTGCTCTTCTTTTTAAGTATAAAAGTACTTAATCCATAGTCCTGATTTCCCATGGTTTTTTCTGGCCTTCCTTCTATTCTCTATTTTTTTTTTAAAGATGACTCCAAGAACCTCTTCCTTTTTAAATTCTCATAGGACAAATATTCCATTAAGTTATTTACCAAAATTTGTTCAACCATTCAGTAACTGATAGATGCCCCTTTAGCTTCAGGTTCTTTGCTAATACAAAAGAAGCTGCTATAAATACTTTTGAACCTCTGGGTCCTTTTCATCCTTCTTTGAAATATACAGAATATGATCTTACTGTCGATGTACATAGTTCAGTAACTTTGAAGAGATACTTCCAAACTATCTTCTAGAATGGTCTGGTTTGAAATCGGGCACTACAAAGCCTTCCTTCCCACTTGATTTTTAGTATTTCCCTTTATATTCTTGACCATTTTTGTCCCTCTGGATGAAATCTGCTCATTTCTCACTATTCGTGAACAATAAATATTTCTCAAACTATTTATGTCTGCCATCGTTTCTGGAAAGAGAGCTTTATACTTGCATTCACATAATTGTCATGAGTGCTTCTATAGATAGCCCACCTAAGTATTTTAATAAAATCTATGGTCATTTTTAATAGGATTTCTTTCTCTTTCTGCTGGATTTTGTTAGGAATGCTAATGATTTATGTGGATCTATTTTATATCCTGCATTTTGTTTAAAATTGTTGTTTTAATTACTTTTTAGCTGACTCTTTAGGGTTCTCTAGATAGACCACCATATCATCTATAAAAAGCAATTCTTTTGTTTCCACTTTGTCTATGTTTATTCCCTTGGTTTTTCTTGTCTTATTGCTATATCTAACATTTCTAGCACTGTTAAGCAGTAGCAGTGAAGATAGGCATACTTGCGTTAACCTGGTGTTATTGAAAAAGCCTTCATCCTTTCCCACTATATATGTTGGTTCTTGATTTTTTAAAATAAATAATACCATGCTAAGGAAGATTTTATTACCATATTTTCTATTGTTTCTTTTAAAAACAGAAACAGGTATTAAATTTTGCCAAAAGATTTTTCTGCATCTATTGATGCAATCATGTGGGTTTTATTGTTTCTGCTATTAATGTGGTCTATTATACTTTTAATTTTTCTCATGTTGAACTATCCCTGATACCTGGAGGAAATCCAACCTGGCATTGTGAATAATTTTTTTAATGTTGTTATAGCCTACTTGCAAATCTTTCATTTAACATTTTGCATCAATGTTCATTGGGGATATTCCTCTATAGATTTCCTTCTCTGCTTGGTCTCCCTAGTTCAAGTATGAAGACTATATTTCTATCAGAGATTATTTTCCTGATTTTTATAGTTTATATAATATTGGATTTGTTCTTTAAATGTTTTACAGAATTCACTTGTAAATCTATCTGGTCCTGTCTTGGAGTTTTGCTTTATTTTTTTCCTTGGAATTTATGATGGCTTATTCAATTTTCTCTCCTGAAATACCTACCTGGGTAGTTCATATTTAATATGCATTCATATACACTTCATCTATTATCACTTTTGTTGACCTAATTGAAAATAATTTCTGATAGTTCCCTTTATATCCTCTTCATCTGTTAATTGCTCTTCTACATTTTCATATTAGTTGGTTTTCCTCTCTTTTTAAAATCTTCTTACTTAACTTTCTATGTTTTTAGTTTCTTTTAGCTTCTAATTTCTTCTTTGATTTTCAGAATTTTGACTTTGGTGTTTAGTTGGGGAAGTGTTGCTCTGTTGCTTTTCTATTTTTTTAGTTGTATGTCAAATTCATAGATTTATTCTGTCTTTTGTTAATGAAAGCATTTGGAGGTATACATACTCTGCTAAGGACTGCTTACCTGAATTCTATGTGTTTTGATATGCCTCATGATTGTAATTTTCTTTGCTCTAGTGGAGCAATTCTTTAGGATCGAGTGATTTGGCCTTCTATTAAGTTCTCATTCTTTTTTTCACATAGCTTGTTCATAAAAGTGCAGGTTGGGGTTTTTAGTAATTGTATTCCTCGTCTTCTCATTTAATAGTCTTTTAATTTGGCATGGAATTTGATCTTTATTTTTACAGGTCAACAGTCTAATTACATAGATCTTTCAGAAAATACTCCTACATCAATAACTATTTAGTTCTCTTCTGTTACAATATATTCAATTTCAGTTTTTGTCTTGCTACTCCTTTGCTCCAGGACCTCTTGAAATATTAATGATACGTATGAATGCTGTTTGTTTGTAGACTGTAAGTCATTAAGCCTTTTATTTCAGATTCCTGAGCCATAGTTTCCAGTACCTTTTTGTCATCTCTCCCTGTAGTCACCTTTTCAATAAAGGCACAAAGTGTTCAAAGTACATGCTGATATACTTTTTCTGGGAGCAAGGAACTGGAAATTAAGTACTTATCTATGGATTGAGAAATGGCTATGCAAATGGTGATTTCTGAATGCGGTATAAGAAATTTTGACTGAAGAATCCAAGAAGCATGCAGAGCTAAATGTGAACTGATGCAGAATGAAGTAAAAAATACAGGCAGGAAAACTCTTCATAATGACAAGTAGTCCCTTTTATAATACCAAAGAACTGGATATGAAGGAATTGCCCATCAATTGGAAAATGGCTGAACAAGTTACAATATAGGAATGTAACGGAATATTAGTGTACAATAAGAAATCATGAAAGGGCCAGTTTCAAAGAAACCTTGGAAGACTTGCAGAAAGTGGTGCAGAGTGAAGTGAGCAAAACCAAGAGAATAATTTCTACAATAATAACATTATGATTGATTTAGCCATTCTGGAGGGCAATTTGGAATAGTGCCCAAATGGGCTATAAAAGAATGCATACCTTTCGATCCAGCAATACCCCTACTGGGTCTATATCCCAAAGAGATTTTAAAAATGGGAAGGGACCTGTTTATACAAAAATATTTATTATAGCTGTGCTTTTTGTGGTGGCAAAAAAAACATGGAAAATGAGAGGTTGTCCCTCGATTGGGGAATGACTGAACAAAACATGGTATATGATGGTGATGGAATATTATTGTGCTATAAAGAATGATGAACAGGCTGATTTCAGAAAGAGCTGGGAAGACCTCCATGAACTGATGCAGAGTGAAATAAGCAGAACCAGGGAACATTGTACACAGTAACTGAAACACTGTGGGATGATCAACTGTGATAGACTTTGCTACTAAGAGCAATAAAATGATCCAGGACAATTCTGAGGGACTTAAGAAAAAGAAAGCTATCCACCTCTGGAGAAAGAACCATTGAAGTAGAAATGCAGATCAAAACAAAACAAAAGCAATAATAACACTATGAACACCAGCAACTTAGACTTGAGAAATTGGATCAAAGCAGCCAACAATCTTAATTCTAGAGGATCCATGATGAAGCAAACTTCCCATCTTGACAGAGGGGATAGACTCAAGAAACAGAATGAGATCTGCATTTTTGGATATGGCCAATGCAGGAGCAACAAGCAATTTATTTTACTTGACTGCTTATAATTGTTACAAGGGTTTTGTATTTTTTATTGTTTTCCAATGGAAAAGGAAACTAGCAGAGAAAGAAACCAAATTATTTGTTCATTGAAAACTGTACATTAGAGGGAAAAGGGGAGGGAGAGAACATGAATCATGTAACCATGTAAAAATATTTAAAAATAAGGGGAAGTGGGGTGGCTCAGTGGATTGAGAGCCAGGCCTAGAGTCAGGAGATTCCAGGTTCAAATGTGACCTCAGTTACTTCCTATCTGGGTGACCCTGGGCAAGTCACTTCACTTCCATTGCCTAGCCCTGACCACTCTTCTGCCTTGGAACCAATACCTAGTATTGATTCTAAGATAGAAGGTAAGGGTTTAAAAATATTTTTTAATAAATTACTGTTTTTTTTGAAAACTATACATTAAAAAATAAACTATATATTAATTTTATTTTGGAGGGTCTAGTTGAATACTTTGTAGAATGTCTTCATCTTTTACAATGGATAAACTGCAAATATCATAAACAACTCAATAATAGATGGCCAAATGTCATATGAAATGACTTTTCTCGTTACTTTTGGATTCACAATAAAACCAATTCTGCCAGATCCTTTATTTCCCCTCTCCAAGAAGACCCAGGAGCCATCATTCCATTTAGCTGCAATTTCCTGTTGTCCTCTGATTAAATTTATTGCAAGAATGTCAGTCTTGATGTCATTTAGTCCCTACAGCAGTGTCCATTAAGTCACTGGGCAAGGATCTCACAGCTAAATGAATCTATACCTAAACAGGCTGTATTCTGGACCTCTTTTTTTTTCACTTCAAATATTATTTTATTTGGTCATTTCCAAACATTATTCATTGGAAACAAAGATCATTTTCTTTCCCTCTCCCCCCCACCCCCTTCCCACCACCTCTCCCACAGCCGATGCATGATTCCATTGGGTATATCGCATGTGTTCTTGGTTCGAACCCATTTCCATGTTGTTCGTGTTTGCATTAGAGTGTTCATTTAGTCTCTCCTCAGTCATATCCCCTCCACCCCTGTAGTCAAGCAGTTGCTTTTCCTCAGTGTTTTTACTCCCACAGTTTATCCTCTGCTTGTGGATAGTGTTTTTTAGATCCCTGCAGATTGTTCAGGGACATTGCATTGACCCTAATGGAGAAGTCCATTACATTCAACTATACCACAGTGTATTAGTCTCTGTGTACAATGTTCTCCTGGTTCTGCTCCTTTCGCTCTGCATCACTTCCTAGAGGTTGTTCCAGTCTCCATGGAATTCCTCCACTTTATTATTCCTTTGAGCGCAATAGTATTCCATCACCAACATATACCACAATTTGTTCAGCCATTCCCCAATTGATGGGCATCCCCTCATTTTCCAATTTTTGGCCACCACAAAGAGCGCAGCTGTGAATATTCTTGTACAAGTCTTTTTGTCCATTATCTCTTTGGGGTACAAACTCAGCAGTGCTATGGCTGGCTCAAAGGGCAGACAGTCTTTTATCACCCTTTGGGCATAGTTCCAAATTGTCCTCCAGAATGGCTGGATCAATTCACAACTTCACCAGCAATGAATTAGTGTCCCGACTTTGCCACATCCCCTCCAGCATTCATTACTTTCCTTTGCTGTCATGTTAGCCAATCTGCTAGGTGTGAGGTGATACCTCAGAGTTGCTTTGATTTGCATCTCTCTGATTATAAGAGATGTGGAGCACTTCTTCATGTGCTTATTAATAGTTTTGATTTCTTTGGCTGAGAACTGCCTGTTTGTATTCTGGACTTCTACCACAGCCCAGAAACCTCTTCACCCTCCAGCTCATTCCAGCCTTGGAACTGATCCATTTTCCCTCCCTGAGTTTCTTCAATTTGCAGCTAAAAGTCTCACTTTTTACAGAAAGCCTTTGCCAATCCCTCTCAATTCCAGGCCCCCCCCCATTGATTATTTCCAATTAATCCTGTTGAGAGTTTGTCTGTATTTAAATGCTTTGTGGACTTCTCCCCCATTAGAACGTGAACTCCTTGAGGGCAAGCACTGGCTTTTTATCTGTATTTGCATTCCTAGTGCTCAGCACAATGGCAGGCACATAGTACATCTGGGGCTGCTTCCATAAATGTTCATAAATTCCAATAAGCCCCCTCCACTCAGTAGAAGTTTTCCAGAGGAGCGCAGGGCATCTGAACATACTTGGCTTAGTAAGTCAGAACCCGGATCTACTGATGTCAGGCTGAACATTAAACAAATTTGGGTTCAAGTTCGCTCCCCATCAGCACAGCTCCAACACTTCAGTGAGGCCCCCGATGAATGCACTTCTCTTTGGCACCAGACCTGCCCCCCCACCAAGGGCCCGGGTTTGAGTCTGTGACATCCCTCAGTTCTGCTGGACAGGAAAAGAAATGGGCACCTTGCTCTACAATACCCAGGAGCACAAACTAATGGCTAACAGGACTGCCAAATAGCAGATCCTGCCAGAAATGGATCATGGGTAGCTAATTACAATTACAATGAGCCTAGTTGGGGATAGTCAGTGTTCACACACAAATAGGCATCTGCAGGAGCTTAACTTATTCTCCTAATTGGATTAAGCAGCCCCCTGACAGTTCTGTTCGCTGGCTGGTTTGTGTTCAGTTGAGCCCCTGTAATCTCGGGGATCCTTCGGGCCCCAGACAAGGCCAGGAACTGAAGGGACTGGAGCTGGATGGCCCCGGACATACACAAAACAACATCGCAAAGGAAAGAAGCTTTTCTGTGCTCTGTGGGGGCACACAGCAGAAACACCGGAGCCCCAGGAAGGGCTTACAAAGCTCATGCAGTGACCCTTGTCGCATGGCTGGGCACAGCCCGTTCCGAACCCCGGGGCTGAAAGAAACCAAGTGGGACCAGAGAAGCCTTCAAGAGATCGAAGAGAGCACAGCTAAGCTGGCTCTGGACCTTGGAGTCTTCAGGGACGTGCCTGCTGAAGACTAGGGAGCAAAAAGCAATTCCTCCGGGAGCCAGAGGTAGAGAGCTTCCACCTGGCCACCCGGGAGCGACTGGCAGGAGAGGAGGCACTTCTGTGGATGGAGCCTTGTGACCTCCACAGCAATAGCTCAGAGGTACTTGAAAAATGGACACTGTTCATTTAGTTTGGGGTTTAGGGAGGGCATTTACTGGATCTTCATAGTAGAAGCAGAGGAAGTCCTGCTAGGAGCTGAGAAGAGGACCCAGCTTGGAGCACCATCTAGTGGTTGCTGGTAGGACTGCAGCCTGGGAACCTCATTCCACCTTTAGAGGTCCAGGCCTTGGCCTGTTCCTTGCCAGCCTTTCCCTCCCTAGTGGCAAGGTAAAGTGGCTGATCGCTGAGGGAGGGCCATTCTCTGCTCGCGCAAAGGGAAAGCTGAGTCCGGGCCAGCTCAGCTTAGGCTAAAGAATCCCAAGGCCTAAACAAGAAGGCTGTGAGGTTGGGTCTACTGCACAACGCCCTTGACCATTCGAGCAATTCCTGGTACAGAATGTGCACTAGGTTAGGTGGTTTGCATAAGGCTACTCCAGGCAGTAGAGCCAAGATTTGCAAAACTGAAGACCCAGCACTGGCTGGGCAATATAGTAGCAATACTATTAACAGGGACAACTAGGTGGAGTAGTGGATAGAGCACTGGACTGGTCCTGGAATGGAGAGGACTTGGATTTCTTCCTGTGTTCCATTCTGGCCTCTGACACTTGCTAGCCACATGACCTCAGTCTGCCTCAGTTTCCTCAACTAGAAAATGAATCTACCTCTCAGGGCTATTATGAGGATGAAACAAGAATCAAGAATCTCTAAAGTACTTAAGCACAGTGTCTGATACAAAGTAGGTTCTTAATAAATGCTCCTCTTTCCTTCCCCAAGTCCCCATTTTACTAGGTGGTCAAACTTGTTATCTCATTGTTTTTATCTCAACTGGTTCTATTTTCCCACCTATTTTGAATTCTTCTTAACATTCTATCACAAAACTGCTTTTCCTTTCAACATTTGTAAGTGGCGGTGGGGTATGGCCCTTTGATGCCGCCAATGAACACGGGTGGAAATACGACTCCTCATAGGCAATCTTCCTTTGATCTCATAAACAGCAGAAAACAAAGCTCGGAGACCGAGTTCTGCTGCTGAAGCCTTTTCTCATAACCCTCAGCAAACAGCCATGACCCCATTAGCCATCACTCCACACTTGGAGAAGCTGGCTCTCCAAACTGATCATGGTGGCATGCACTACTCCCAAAACTGAGCTCAGGGACAGGGAGGCTCAGCATTGCAGGCTTCAGATGGTTTTTACCTTTTTTGACTTCTCCTGTCACTTTGGTCTTTGGTTGTTCATTGCATCATATCAAGTTTTCCCTTAGACTTGCACACATTCCATTGGCCAATGAGCAGAAAGAGAGTAAGGAGTGGAGCCTAACAAGCAAACGACCTCTTTTCTGCCCAGTGGCCTTCACAAACTGTTTTGTTAGTGCCAAACAGTGTGGCATTCTCTGGCGTGAATAGATACTTCATAATATAATTAGCATTTAGAGCAAGAAAAGTCAACGAGTCCATACCTTCCATGCTCCAGAAGCAACTTAGCAGTGCTCAAAAAGGAATCAAAAGGCACCTTGAAATCCAGCAGTTTCATGGTGGCTAAAGAGAAAGCAGCAGGAATTAGGTCAGTTTTGTTACTGAGGAAATAACAACTTGCAAACATCTTGTTTTATGTTTTAAACGGATTAATCAAAGATTCTTCTGGCAGGAAAGTACTAGCCCCAGTGGATAAGCTAAGACAGATACTGACTTCTCCCTCATCTGCTCTCAGAGCACACAGGACACAGAGCCTAATTTCTATGGAAAACTGGCTCTGCCTGCGTCCTGACCACCGGCTCCCTTTGTGCCTATAACTGTGCATGCATCCTACCTAGCAACAGCTTAAGAAATGGTTACTGAAGGAACAACTGCAGAGGATGGTTCCACTAAGAAGAGGCTCCACAATGATGTAAACTTCCCAATTGAGTATATCCTAGGAAGGCAGCTGTTCTTTGAGCCAACATAGGATTTGGGAAAATCCAGGCAGCTCTCCTTGCTTGCTAAATCCAAACACAAATGAGACTTACGATCACATCAGGTCACTATCAGTTGACCACATTTTAAATTTGCTTATTGCCACTCTCTCCTCTCCACCTCTTTCTTTTCTTCTGGCTGCTAGTTCTTCTTTTTCCCCTAAGGCAGGCCTCTCCTCCTCACCCCCCACCATCCCCTATTTCCCCATCCCCCAGCATCCAGTTTCTGTGATTGTTAAATGAGAAGATGCCAACACTGTATTGAAACAGACCTTCACAGAGTTCTTCATCTGACGCTTCCCATCTTAAAAGGATTCTGATCTTTAAGTATAATCCAGCTGGATGTAAATGCTCCTGTTTTAAACGAAGAAATGACAATGATATAGCATTACTCAGTTGGAACCCAAATGGCCATTTTTGTTCGTTGGCACCTTCTGCAGTCATGGCAGGACACCCCCTTTCTTTGCTCTTATACTGCCCCCACACTAGTGAAGGCTTCATCATGGACTAGCTGCTGGGGGTTCTGCCCACTTCAAGTCTCCAATCCATTCTCCATTCAGTCACTAAAGCAATGTTGCCAAAGTGCAGATTTGACCATGTCAACTCCCTATTCAATAAACGCCATCAGCTTTCTATTGTCTCCAGGAGCAAATAAAAAGGCTCTGGTTGGCATTCAAAGCACTTCATCACTCAGTCCCCTCTTACCTCCCCCCCGCCCCCGGCTCTTTACACGTTATTCCCTGACATGTACTAGGCCATGCAAAGACACTAGTCTTCTTAAAGTCTCAATTAGAATTCTACCTTCAACAGAAAGCTTTCTCCAATCCCTCTTATTCCCAGAGCCTTCCTTCTGTTCATTATTTCCTATTTATCCTGCCTGTGGTTTGTTTCTACCTATTTGTTTGCTTGTCGCCTCCCCCATATTAAAATTGTGAGCTCCTCGAGGACAGGGACTCTCTTTGGCTCTTTGTGTATTCCCGTGCTTAGCCGAGCGCCTAGCATGTAGAAGGTGCTTAATTAATGCTTGCTCACTGACAGGATCATTCCTAATCAAAAGTCAATCCAAATTTTTAAAAGTCCATATGAGAAAATCCAGTGTCTTTCCAAAGACATTCCCTGATATTTTATTCAACTTTATTCACTGTTCCAACTTTAAATAATCCAAGAAAGAGAACAGGTACATTGGAAACATTTCTACTAAGGATTATGGCAGAAATCCAGGGTCAAACCGTGTGAAACTTCTCCATTAGCTAACAGTCCTTAGAAGCAGAATTTTATGTCAATTATTCCATGGCTTCCTCTTATAATTTATAAACAAAATATAAATCTGACCTAATATAGTATTGTGCACATAGTAGGCACTGGCCAAATGTTTGCAAACTTTGAAATTTGAACAGAGCACACATTTTCCTTTTTCTAGGTGAGATCAGATCCTGTGAGGGGCTCTTTTCATGGCAAACATGATTTCTTCCTCCTGAATCACTACCTTGTTGTGCCAGAGGGGCTTGAGTGGCTCAACAAAACTATGAGCTGTGCTGTGAAGGTTTACCCACCATTAACAGGTCATAGTGAAGAGATCTGAAAAAAGGTGATCCAGGTGGTGGAGCCAAGACAGCACAGTAAAGGCAGGAGCTCGACTGAGCTCTCCCAAATTCTCCTCTAAACAACTTTAAAAGAACGCCTCAAAATGAACTCTCAAGTGCCAGAATCAACCGAAGGGTAGAATGGGACAATTTTCTTTCCCAAGACATCTTAGAAAGTCAGCTGGAAAGGTCTGTCTCACTGGGATGAGAGTGGCGTTCAGGCAAGCCAGCAGAAATACCTTTCCTCAGGAAGGAGTCCTACCAAATTTCATTTAGGGCACAAATCGGGCACTGATACCTAAATTAGGAAATGCAAAAACAGAGAAAGAAAACTACAAACCGATTTCTCTAATGAACACTAATGCAAAGACTTTTAATAAAATATTAGCAGGGAGATTATTGCAATATATCATAAGGATTAAATAATATGACCAGGTGGCATTCATACCAGGAATTTAGGGCTGATTCAATAGTAGGAAAACTATCATCATAATTGATAATATCAATAGCAAAAGCAACAGAAACCATGATTATCTCAACACGTGAAGAAAAGGTTTTTTGACAAATACAATTCCCATTCCTATCAAGAAACACTAGAGAACACAAGAATAAGTAGAACTTTCCTTACAATGATAAGTAGCATCTATCTAAAAGCCATATGCAAGCATTATCTGAAACGGGAATAAACCACAAGCCTTCCCAACAAGATTAGGTGATCATTATCCCTGTTATTCAGTATTATACTAGAAATGCTAGCTATAGCAATAAAAGAAGAAACAGAAGGAATTCAAATATGCAGTGAGGAAACAAAACTATCACTCTTTGCAGATAATATAATGGTACACCGAGAGAATCTACTCTAAAACCAATTGAAATAATTGACAACTTTAGGAAAGTTGCAGGATAAAAAATAGACCCATATAAATCATCAGCATTTCTATATATTGCCAACATAGTCTAGCAGAAAGAGGTAGAAAAAAGAAATTTCATTAAAAAAACTATTGACAATATAAAACACTGGAGGTCTACCTGCTAAGACAAACCCAGAAACTATAGGAACACAATTACAAAACATGTTCCTTTTTCTTTGAAACCTTTACCTTCTGTCTTTAGAATCAACACTATGTATTGATTTCAAAGCAGACAAGTGGTAAGGACTAGGCAACTGGGGTTAAGTGACTCATGCAGGGTCACACAAGTAAGTAGAGTCTACAGCCACATTTGAACACAGAACCTCCCATTTCTAGGGCTGTCTCTCTATCCACTGAGCCACTTAGCAGCCCCTACAAAAAACTTTTGACACAATAGTATCAAATCTAAACAAATGGTGAAATGGTAACTGCTCATGGGTAGGCCATACAAATATAATAAAAATGACAATTCTACCTAAGTTAATATACTTATTCAGTTCTATCCCAAAGTATCAAAAATTATTACCCAGAGCTAGAAAAATAATAAAAATTCACCTGGAAGAACAAAAGGTCAAGAATATCAAAGGAATTGGTGAAAAAAAAATGTGAAGGGAGATAGTCTAACAGTACCAGGTCTCAAACCTTATTACAAAGCACTAATTATCGAAACAATCTGGCACTGGTTAAGAAATAAAGTAGAGGATCAATAGAATGGATTAGATACACAATATACAATAGTAAATGATCATAGTAATGTGGGTTTTTTTTAAACATTATTTTATTTGGTCGTTTTCATACATTATTCACTGGAAACAAAGATCATTTTCTTTTCCTCCCATCCCCCCCCCCCGCCTTTCCCTCTCCCATAGCCGACGCATGATTCCACTGGTTATCACATGTGTTCTTGACTCGAACAATGTGGGTTTTTTTTAACCCCTCACTTTCTGTCTTGGAATCAATACTGTGTATTGGTTCCAAGGCAGAAGAGTGGTAAGGGCTAGTCAAGTGACTTGCCCAGGGTCACCCAGCTGGGAAGTATCTGAATTCATATTTGAACCCAGGACTTCCCATCTGTAGGCCAGCTCTCAATCCATGGAGTTACCCAGCTGCCCCCAGTAATGTGGGGTTTTTAATTAATATTCAATAACTAAGTATTATATTTTATAAAGTTTTATTAATAACAATTAAAATAAAAGAACTAGCTAAAAAAGGTGCTAACCCAGCCCACTTGTGAAAGAAGAGAGCAAGAGGGAAGAGCTACAGAACTTATAAAACAATAATGTGATCATGCAAACACGGAGGCACAGGAGAGATTAAAGGGAATTTTGGGAAATACTAAGGGACTTTTGGGGGATGAAGTCAAAAGGTTCAAAATCTCCATTTATACATACCCCCTATGATCCTTTAGGATACCAGTCTCCCCAATGGATCATAGAAACATAATCAACTTTAAAATTGCAATAATTTGTGGATAAAAGGAAAAGAACAAAATCAATGATTGCTAGGTTGACAAAAAATCTGGGGGCAGTCCCCTTTGGCAAAAGAGTGTATCCATTCAAAACAAAAGCATTTCAACTCCCCCATAGTTCAATTCACATCACAAAGTTTTTACTCGATCTTCAGGTGCAGCATGTGGCCTCTGCAGGCATCTTCATGGTGCCTTCTGGATTCTGGAAGGTAGCAAGTTTCTTATCCTAAAATTGCTCATATTCAAATAAAAGTTCACAATAACATAGTTCCCCCTGAGGTGGATAATAACAAACACAGGGATCACTCAGGGATGCATGGCTGAGTTATGAGGTATGTGAGTCAATTGACAAAAAAAAATCAAAAATATCAAAAAATCTAAATAAAAGAAAAATAGCTTGTATATAAAATATCAAAGTCTTACTCTAGAAAATCTAAGTAAAGGAAAAACAAACCTATAACAGTTCCTTGAATTAGGGCCCAATTAAAATGATTTAAGAAATTATACACTTACCCAATCAGTAGCTAGGACTACAAAAAGTTTGCCACACTATGAAAGAAAGAAAAGGGACTAGATTATAGGAGCCAGAATGGTAGCCGAAGTGAGGCCCTTGTTAGGGTTCAGAGGAAGTCCTGCCTCTAACATATGACAAAACAGCCGCAACCTCGAACCCCAAACAATTTCAAGTCCTCTTCTCTTGGCTCAAAATTACATCAATCCCACTGGGATTTGGTCTCTTTGACCTTGTGCTCAATAGGCACTATGCAGGTAGTTTTGTGCTTCTTTAGCACTATACAGTGACTCTTTTTGTATTCCCTTCTTCTAGAATCAGACAGAATCATTCAGCAAAGTCCCATAATTTTTAAACAATCAATAGCATCATTTTTATACTCTAAAGCTTTTTGGGTATGCATTGACATTCGGGCAAATGTATTTTAAATTTATATTACTGAAAAATCAAAAAAGCTAAAGAAAAATCTTCTCAATACTGGTTGACATGTGCTTCAAATACAAAAAGGAGAGAAAAATGAAAACTCAAATACTATATTGCACATGCAAGGAAAAACAATAATAAAAATGTTTTAAAAATAAAAAATATATAGCCCACAATCAATGACACACTGTGTCAGTCAAGAAGAGGTATAATACAAAGTTTTCTCACCAAAATAAATGAGAACCATTTTCTTTTAAACTTGGCTTATGAACCACTGTATGAATGCAAATGCTTTTCAGAATAAAACAGTAATACAGTAGTACAGTAGATAATGCACATTCAAAGAAGTTTTATTAATAACGACTCAAGTAAAAGAACTGGCTAAAAAAGATGCTAACCCAGTCCATTTGCAAAAGAAGAGAGCAAGAGGGAGGAGCTACAGAATTTATAAAACGATAACATGATCATGCAAATGTGGAGGCACAGGAGAAATTAAAGGGAATTTTGGGAAATACTAAGGGACTTCTGGGGGATGAAGTCCAAAAGTTCAAAATCTCCATTTATACAGTAATCTGCTGTTTGATAAACCCAAAGATCCCAGCTTTGGGGACAAAAACTGCTGGAAAATCTGGAAAACAATATGGCATAAACAGGTGCAATAGGTCAACATCTCACATCATATGCCAAGCGAAGGTCAAATTGGTACATGTTTTAGACATAAAGGGTGACACCATAAGCAAATTATGGGTGCATGGAATAGTTTACTTGCCATTCCCTTATGAATAAGGGAAGAATTTTGACCAAATAAGAGGTAGAAAGCATTACAAGATGTAAAATGTATAATTTTGATTACGTTAAATTAAAAAGGTTTTCCCCAAACAAAACCAATGTAACTAAGATGAGAGGGAAAACAGAAAGCGAGGGGGGGGGGGAATTTACAGCAAATGTCTCTGACAAAGGTCTCATTTCTCGAATATATAAAGAACTAAGTAAAATATTTAAGAATATGAGACAAAAACAATTCAGCTCCTGCCCTCCAGGGCATTCCACGGAGAGTAGACTTTATACTGTTAACCAATTCTTTCTTCCTGAAACCATCTATTCCCTCAGTCTCTGGGAGCTCTTCTTCCCTTTAGATCATTCCTTCTTTTATTTCCTCTTCTAGCCCTTCTTCCTCTAGCTGATCCTTAAATGTGAACAATCTCTATGCCCTTCTCTCTCTACCCAGTCTTCCTCCATGATTTCATCCATTCATGTAGCTTCAACCATCAACTCAATGCCAATGGCTCCCAGGTCTCCAGTTCTACCCTCTTCCCCTGAGGACCAATTTCCCATCTCCAGCTGCTTATTGGAAATCACACCTGGAGAAACTGAAATTACTCTCATTCATTCATGGAAGACTACTTTTATCTTCTGCTTTCACCTCAAGCTTGTCACTTTCATCCCTTTCTGATTTCTTATTCCTGTCACTGTTCACCCCCCAGTTCAACATCTAAGTCTTTTTTGAATCCTCCCACATCCAGTCACTAAGTCCCAGAGAGAATCTTTTTTATAATCCCTTTCCAATTCATCCCTTCCAAAACAAAGCCCAAAGTGGCAGAATTTCCAAGAGGTTTCTATTTGAAATATGGACTTCCCAAAGGGAACAAAACAAGAGTATCTTATTTTCTTGGTGGTTCGTGATTTGGCCCCTTGTTTGCATGCTTGTTTGACTGTTCTGTTGATGGTTATTTATTTACTATGGCTACTGTCCTCACTCAAGCCATCACCTCCCACCTTTGCACTGTCTATCTCCCCATGAGTCTCTTTGTTTCTCACTGTCTCACCACTTCAATATATTTCACTGATTCATCTTCTTAAGGCATCACTTTCATGAAAAGGAAAAAAAAACCTTCAATGCCTTGCTATTGCACACAGAAGCAAGTCCAGAATCCTTAACCTAGCATTCAAGGCCTTCTTCCACTATCATCTCAACATAAGCTGTCCCCTACATTCCTTTGGGCCTTGCCACTTCTGTACTTTCTCCACCTAAAATACTCTCCCTCCCCCCCCCTCAATCTTCCCCAAGATACACATATCCTTTGAAGCTCAGCTCAGGGAGTTGGACTGATAGTCTGAGAACCTGGGTTCAAATATGGGTTCTGCAAGTCACCCTCTTTCTGATAGTCTCCTTTTTAGCCAAATGCCTAAATCTGTGACCCTATAATCCCAAATGCCACCTCCTCTATGCAGCCCTTCTGAATTTCTGCAGCCCTTGCTCTCTATGTTATTCAATATTTAATGCTATCCTTGTGTTTGTTAGTTACAAGTTTAATCGTGTCTCTGTCCTCCCCCCAGCTACATTCTAGGGTCCTCACAGGCAGGAATCATATCTTCTGCTTTCTCTTATAGTCCTCCTAATATTCTAGAAATAGAAAGTACTCTGGGAATAATCAACAAAGGAATGGATCCTTAAAAGACGGGGTAGACAAAGGAATGAGGTGCCCATATACATGGCATGATGGAAAGAGCACTAGACTTTTAGAGTTTAGAGACTCTTGCTTCTAACAACACTCACTGACTGTGTGACCCTACATAACTCATGTAGGTGTGCGCCTTTGTTTCCTCGTCTGTAAGAATGAGCCCATGGATAGCTGCAGTACCCTGCTTGCCAGCAGGAGCTCAGTAAAGACAGTGTTTCCTCCACACTTGTTAGCATGAGTATGTCTCTGGGATCTGTCCTGGGCTCCCATCTCCCTCTATACTATTTTGACTGGTGACCTCATCAGCACTTAGCATTCCCCACAAAGTCTGGAGATCAGGCAAAAGAAGGCACAACAGGAGCTAGAAGTCCCATCGGTAGTCATTGTCTCCACTGTAGTAACGCCGGCCCTCACTCCCAATAACCTCCCACCTGGTGTTACACACTGTTACCATGAAATCTGCTGGTTGGCTCATCTCAATTCAATTCCTTGGCCATTCTGATCCAGCCTCCACTCAGATACCAAGCTGATCTTTCCTAAAGCAAAGCTTTGACTTGCCTCTCCCCCAATTCAGCCAACTCCACTGACTTCCTGTTACCATCAGATCAAATAGAAATAGAAAATCTTCTATTTTTCACAGCCTTTTTATAACCTGGCCCATTCCTACCTTTCCAGGCTTCTTCCGCCTTATTCCCCTCCATATAATTTATGATTCAGCAACACTGACTTTCTTTCAACAGGAGAGTTTATCTCCCGATCCAGCCTTTTTGCTTGCTGTCCCCTAACCCTGGAATGCTCTCTCCCTTCTAGTCTCGGCCTCCTGACTTCCTTTGTATAAATGGAGATTTTGAGCCTTTGGACTTCATCCCCAGAAGTCCCTTAGAATTTCCCAAAATTCCCTTTTCCTGCATCCCCCCCCACTTTGTGTGATTGTATTTAAGTGGTGTTAACTCCTCCTTCTTCCTCTTTTTGGACCTGCAACCAGGCTGAATTCAGGCAGTTCTTTTGCCCTAGTTATTATTAATAAAACTTTTAAAAACTAATATGTTAGTTATTGAGTATTAATTTGAAAACCCACTGTTTTGGCTTACCATGAAGGGATTACAAAATCTCAAAGATTTTTGAGCAGATAACCTTACAGTAAGGATAGTTGTTTGCCCAGTCAGGGGTCCAAAAAGAGGAAGAGGGAGGAGTTAACACCACTTAAATACAATCACACAAAATGGGGGGGGGGGGGAGGAACGCAGGAAAAGGAAATTTTGGGAAATTCTAAGGGACTTCTGGGGATGAAGTCCAAAGGTTCAAAATCTCCATTTATACACCTTCAAGTCTCAGCTAAAATTCTGCTTTCTGTAAGAAGTCTTTCCTGGCTCTACCCTCGTTCCTCTGACATTCCCAACCTCTCATTTGCCCTATATATATATATATTTTATTTGTATGTTTTTGCAGGTCTGGTCATGTCATTTTGGCATGGAATTTAGGGTTTCCCCTAAACACCCCAAAACCCCTGAGGTAGCCCGGGTCAAAGGTACACAAGGAATTCTTTTTCTTGCGTTCCTGCAGCATGGACTTGAAGGAAGGTGACTGAACAACACAAACTTCTGAGAGAGACACTCCCTTTGGCCTCTCCCTTTAGCTTTTTGATATGTTCCTCCCAGTTTACTTCTGATGAGCAACTGTTTGTATCTAAGACATCTAATCATCCCCTGAACTGCACAGGTCACCCCAGCTGTCTTCAAGGCACAACACATCACCCCATCCCTGGTCACGTAGTAACATCACCCCCATCTCCGGTCATGTAGCCCCTGTTGTCAAAAGGGTGTAATAATCCCAAACCCCATCTCTTCTAGGAGGCAGTGTCTTCCCTGTACCTGCCTCCCGATTATTCAACTTGCATTCAACTTAATAAATTTCTCTCTTTTTAAGATAATTATTGGAGCCTGTCATTCTTGAAGAGAGCAACCTCTCCCAGCCCAGGTTATCTCTAGCTCTCCCACAACAATTTCCCACTCAAAGTTCAATGGCTCCTTATTGCCTCCAGAAGCAAATATGAAATTCTCTGGCATTCAAGACTTCATTATCTAGCCAGCTCCTACCTTTCTAGTCTTCTTATCTTTTCTCCCCACCATGTCCTTTTCCATCCAGTGGCAGTGGCCTCCTGGCTGTTCCATGAATAAGAACTTCCATCTCTCAGCTCTGGGTATTTTCTCTGGCAGTCCTCCATGCCTATAATGTTCTCCTTCCTCCAGTCTTGACTAATGACCTCTTTGGCTTCCTTTAAGTCTCAACTCAATTCCCACTCCTTCAGGAAGCCTTCCCAATGCTATTGTCTTCCCTGCAACAGTTATCCTATTTATTCTGAATGGAGCTCACTTGGTTGATATTTGTTTGCATGTTGGTTTCCCTATTAGACAGAAATTTTCTTGAGGACAGGAACAGTCTTGTCTCTTGCTTTTGTACCTCCAGTGCTTAGCACAAAGTAGATGTTTAATAAATGGTTAATGAATTGAATAGAATCCTCTCCCCATTAGAATGTGAGCTCAATGAGGGCAGGGAAAGTATAGAGCACAGTTCTTGGCATGTAATGGGTACTTAATAGTTGACTTGACAAAGCTATGGAAATATGAGCTCTCCATCTCCTGACTCTTTGTCCTTGTTGCTATCCACCTCTTTCCTTGCTCAGACCCTCTCCAGCACTTTCCATTCCATGGCTCCCATGTGGTTGTCTCCCTCCCTTATCTTTCCACTTCTTCATCAGCAGTTCCTATGTTGGTACATCGCTGCCCCTTCTTCCTTCTGGCCTGGACCCTCTTCTCATCCACATTTCCCCCGGGACCTCTCTGCTACCAACTTCCAAACCTACCTGCATCCCACCCCAATTGAGCTCTTGATCCATGCCTGTCCTTGCACACCGGAGGACTTAATAAATGTTTGTCAAGTCATAGACTGCCTAGGAGAACCAGAAGGCAACATTTCCTATACTAGGAAGCTACTGCATGGAGGATTTCTGGAAGGATTACAAAGAAGAGTCTCATGGGATGGAAGCCCAGGTTGGGATCTGCCCTGCTGCAGAGAATGAGCTCTCGGGTCTATTCTCCATCCCAGGCAAACTGGCTTGCTGGCTAGCTATTACCTGTATGCATCAAGCCATCTCCCGCCCCTGGCACATATGAGGCAGCCCTAGCTTCAGGTGCCGTACATAAAGAATGATGAAAGCTAGGCATTGCAAAGCAAAGCCCTCAGTCCACTTTAGCCTGCAGTCCAGAGAACTCTCCTCCCTCATCACCCCACCCTTCAAGCCTAAAGAAAAGCCTTCCAGGGAAAGCAGAAGAGCTGCCAGGAGAGAGCCACCTTTGCCAAGCTCTACCCTCCCCACAGCAGGTACTTCATGCCTGTCCTTCCTCCCCCTGCTCCTGCTTCCCTTTCCTGCCGCCTCCCTACAAGCAAATCCCCATTATGTACAGGTCCATGGCAAGTCAGAAGGGCCTGGGTTCCCTCCCCTCTCTCCACCCACACTCAGTGTTACTTTCTATGGACTTGTCTCTTTATTTGCAACCTCCCGGGAGAGAAGCTAGGCTCCTGGAGGGAGGGAATTGTTTTTGTTTTCCTCTCAGTAAACTTAGCACCTAACAGAGCCCCAAGAAGCCCAGATCCTCCTGCCCTTGGCACCTAGTCAGGAAGCAGAAGCTTCCCTGACAAGAAAATGAGGCCCGGCTGGTGGAAAGAAGACCTCTCTTCCAAGAGAAGCAATCTGCAGCTGAGAGAAATTCCTCTGGCCTGTCTGGGGCCCCCAAGAACGAACAGATGGTGGAATCCATTTCCTGCTTCTTGAAAGAGAAAGAAATGACAAAAGGTGTGGGATGCTGTAAAGTCCTTTTCAGCAGGTTTTGGCTGGTACAGGAGGTGTGGGGGTGGGGCGGGGCGGGGGTGAAATACTGGAAATCCTAAGTGTAAAAAACTAGAGGCACTAACTGTGTGGCGCATGAGTTGAGGCTAGGAAGGGAACGTATTAAGAAAAATGTTTATGAGGGTCAAGGGAGGAACTCCAAGGCCTTCCCAAATAACCTCACAGATCTGAAGGAGAGGCTTGCCGAGGCCCATGCCACCCAGAGCCCCGGAAGACGACGTGCGCTCAGGACAGAGAGAGGGAGTGTTGTGAATTGGGCAGACAAGAAAATCCCAAGCCCCATGCAGCTGAAGGCCAGAAGGTGGCAGGAGGTTTCTTAGGGTCTGCAACACTGGGTACTTGCAATGCCTGTGTTGGAGACAGCTTTTTAGCATCTGGCCTGGCATCATGGCTGCTCCTGAGATCAACTTAAGAACAAAGGGGTCCCTGGGAAAGCAAGTGAGAATTGGAACTGGAAGCAAAAGCAGCAGGTGGACAAAAGACTCAGGGCCCCACCTCTGTCTGGTGGGAAAATCCTAGGGAAGAAAGGAAGATGCAGAAGCCAGGAGATGACCCTTCTTGGAGAAATCTGCAAGGCCCAAAGAAGGCCGAGAAAAAAAAGGCAAGGGCCCTTCTGAAAGTGCTAGATGGGGAGCATGGAGAGAAATTTATACACAGGCTCGCTTGCCCTGCCAGAAAGCAAAACTGTAAGCAAGAAGAGACTTGCCAGCACCAAGAGCTACAGGGAATCAGGATTTACTCTGGGGAGCCCACTCCCCTCATTTTCAAGAGAAAAAAACTGGGGCTCCGAAAGGCTAAACAATGCCTCCAAGGCCACATGGCTATCAAGTAGTAGAGGTTTTGTGGATGACAATCTGGGTGGAAGTACTGAGCGGTTTCCTGGCAAAAAGAAAGAGGGGACTATAGGAAAATGCTCCACAGCCCAAACGGTTGACACTTGGCAAGTGCATGCTGACAGAAGATCAGAGGGGAATATAAAGCATACATGGGGCAGTAAGGAGAACGAGGCACAGCCCAGCTGGCACCGTGGCTGCATTGGAAAAAGATCACCAAGCACTTCAGCCAAGGTATTTGGGGTTCCATCTTGGACCCAATCAGCCTATATTCAACTGTGACAAGAGTGTAGGGAGAAGAGACAGAAGGGTAGAAGTGGCTAAATGGGAGGGCCTCTGGACTTTGGCCTGGGATTCTTCTTTTTTATCTCTTTCTCCCTATCCTCCCAGGCCCTCAGGCTCCCAACTTGGGAGTCATCCTGGACTCCTCACTCTCTCTCTCTCACCGCCTTCCTCCAAGATCTAATCCTTTGCCAAGGCCTGTCCAGTTCACCTTTGCGGCACCCCCTTCTCTCCTCTGACACTGACACTCAATGGTACAGACCCTCATCAGCTCACACCCGGACTAGAGCTAATAGCCTGCCCAGGGGAGTGGGGTCTGTTTGCCTCAAGTCTCTCCTCACTGCAGTCCATCTCTCCTACTTAATAAGCAAACTCCAGTGGCTCCCTATTGCCTCCAGGAGCAAATGCCAAATCCTCTGGGTGGTACGCAAAGCCCTGGAGAAGCTGCAGCTCCAGATGCCATACAAAATGTGAGCCAGAACTAGAAGAGGGGATGAGGAAGGCCCTGGTCCCATTTAACTTAGAGCTGCCCAGCTGAATTGTTGCTGCTAAAATGACTTCTGAATTTTCATACCTAGAGAAGAATGCCCAGCAGGGGGCAGTGAGCATATACAACAAAGAAGAAAAGCCTTTTTCCACATGCCGGAGTCTGGGTATAACTCCATAAGGAATCTAAGCTATTCAGCCTGTCCCTAATTGTGAAGGTCAGTGGTGGGAAGTACAACACTATCGTGTTCCTTAGGGCCACTGTTACAACCCAATATTGGGTCCAATTCAGTCCTACTGATCTGACCACCCAGTGCAGAAGTGCTTCTTTCCCATGATATGATCTGATTCAGAAATCAAGAGTTAAAATGATGAAGTACAAAAGCTTTTCTAGTCAATGGACATTCTTCACCTTCTGGGTATCCTGGAGTCCTTGGGCAGCAGTCTGAGGAAGCCTAGAGACTCCTCAGAATTCATCTTTTGAAATGGGGCAGCTAGGTGACTCAGTGGATAGAAAGACAGGCTTAGGAGGGCCTGGGTTCAAAACTAGCCTCAGACACTTCCAAGCTGTGTGACCCTGGGCAAGTGAGAGTTAAAAAGAAACGTATCAAATAAAATACATAGATATGAAGGAAACATTCTGTTGAAACAATTATTTGAAAAATTCACAGACCCTGCTTCTCTGGCCTTCTTTATTCACCTGGTCCCAGCAATCTCTATACCCAAGAAAATCACTCTAAATCAGTGATGGCAAACCTTTTAGAGACCATGTGCCATGCCATGTCCCCACCCCTCACAGGGGAGAGAGAAAGCACTCCCATTGGGCTGCTGGGCAGAGGATGTGAAAAAATGTTGTCAGGCAGGGTTGAGAGGAGCAGTTCCACCAGAATCCCTTTGCCTTTCTAGCAATGAACTGGGGGGTGGGGGGGCAGAGCACTGTGTGCCATATCAATTGTTGTTATTTCATTTGCAGACTCTGGGCATTTTCTCAGGCAGTCCCCTCATCCCTGGAACACCCTCTCTCCTTAGCTCTGCCTCCTGCTTCCCTGGCTTCTTCCAAGTCTCAGCTAAAACCCCATCTTGTACAGGAAGCCCTTCTAGCTCCCCTCTCACTTTAGGGTCTATCTCTCTGTTGATACTTTCTGATTCATTCTTTCTGCCTAGAATGGGTTTGTGGGTTGTCTGGGAGCACAGAGACTGTCTTTGGCCCTTCTTTCTGCCCCCAAGGCATTGCCCAGCACCTGACTTAAAGTAGGCACTCTGCCTCCTAGTTTCTTTAAGGAGGGCTGGCCCTTCATGAATTCTCTCCTGCAGCCAAAATAGCCCACTAGCTATTCCCTAAACTTGTCCTTCATTGACTCTAGCCCCTGCACCACTAATCTCCTCCCCACTCCCATCCTCACCTGATGAAACCTTCCTCCTTCAAGAACTGTTCCAGATGCCACCTCTTCTAGACAGAGAGGGATCTGAGAACACTTCCCAGAAATGGAACTTAAGGTCATCTTTGAATGATGCAGAGGCTGCTAGCAGTAGAGACTGAGGAAGGGTATTGAAGAGCCCCAAAGTGGCCAAGTATCCCCAATATTTAGAGGTCTTGGAGGGGGCCACTGGGATATCAGACTGGCAGCCAGTAGAATAAGGAGCCTGAGGAGGCTTGGAGTCTTATGGCCTCATCACTTTGCCTTCAGTCTCCTCATCTGTAAAATGGGAGCAATACTTAAGAGCTGACATTGCCTAGAGTTCTGGAGTTTGCAAAGCATGAAGGCAGACACTGTTTAATTGGCTAACATCTTCTATTGCGGACCCTTAGGAGGGTCTCTCTGCAGAACTTTGGGATTGACCCTGAGCCATGAGAGAGCCTGGTTCAGGATGGTCCATAAATACAATAGCAACACTGGAAAGAAACGCTCCCTGAAAAGACCTCCAATTTTGATGACTAGCAGGGTAAACAAGTTCAGAGGCCTGAAGATAAACATGCCACCAAGCTCCTCCCAGAGAGGGCCCCGACTTGAAGTGCAGAGGAGGAAAAGAGGAGGACAAGCATTTATTAAGTATCTGCTACATGCCAGGCGCCTTATAGATATCATCTTATTTATCTTCACAACACCCCCTGTTCTGATCCCCATTTTACCCTTGAAGAAATGGAAGTAAACTGACTTTCCTAGGGCCACAGAGCTCCTAAGCATCTAAGGCCGGATTTAGACTCCGGTCCGGCTGCATCCACTGTGTTATAGAGCTGGCGATACATCCATCTCTGGATGTGGCCAAGGTTGCCTTTTGCTTTACTGGACTTTGCAGATATGGAGGTTTTCTTTTTCCCCCTTTTTCACTGTTCAATTTGGGGAAGGGGTGATTGAGTGGGAGGGAAAAAAGAAAATAAATGCTTTTAAAAATAAACACAATTCTCTTTAAATGAAGGAGGGAACAGATGAGGCCTCTGTGTAGATGCTAGCAGAATTGTACGGAGAGGTAAAAAGCAGTTCCAAGGCTGGGTTAGGGATATGAGAAATGGAGGCGGTAGGTGGTCCTGCTGACAGAGGCAGGGAAGTCAGGAAAGAGAACAGGCTCAGGGACAAAGATGCCAGCCTGACTGACTTCCCCTAGGCAGGCTTGTGGCAGTGTTGCAGACCTGTTTGGCAGGCAGTTGGAAAAGTCCAGAAGAGAACTTAGGAGAAAGGCCCCACAGGTTCACAGGGCCCAACATTCATTTGTCCCCTGGGAAGATTTTACAGATGCCAACAGGGAGTTGGACAACAGGAAGCTATGAGGATGATGCCAAGGGGCCTTTTTTAAATAAGCAGGACTGAGTGAAGCTGTCTTCTTATCCTTGAACTTTAAACTGTTTCTTCCAATTCATCAACTAAAGGTGACCTTAGCCACGAAAGGTTTGCAAGAACAGCAAGGGGTCAGGCTGGGCCTTCCAACTGCTACCACTCGGCCACACTGCCATCAAGCATTGGGCCCAAGTCTGGGCACTTCCTGAATGAATGTGGAATCCTCTTCTCTAGCTAGGCAGCCCTGGCTGTGCCCACTGCCTTCCAGCTCTTTGACCCTATGCACATCCGTGCTGCCCATTCTGAAGGATGAATCTGCTTTCCTTCAGGTGCCTGCACCATCCCCGACTTCACTCGCCTCCAATTCTTAGGATGGCAGGGGCGGCCTAGTTTTTGGATTCATACAACATTGGGCACCTAAGAAGCGATTAATCCAAACTTGTTTATCCATTTATACAAGCTCTGGGGCCTGGGCATGTTGCTTGACCTCTTAAAGCCTGATTCCTCCCTCTGTAGAAAGGGGTTAGTGAATATTAGAGGCCATCAAGTCCAAACCTGTTATCTTACTAATGAGGAAACTGAGACCAGGAGAAAGAAGCTAGCTAACCCTAGCCAAGGGTATTTGAGCCCAAGCCTTCCTGTCTCCAAGTGTGGAAACTGTAAAACCCACAGGAAATGGAGATGGGCGGGATTATTAACAAACACTCTCAGGTACACTGAATGGAGACGAAGAAATCTACAGCCCAAACCAGGGTGTAGCACAGGGCTTGCCTAGGCCTGGTAGGCACTCCTATGAGCACATGCACAAGAATCACCTCAAGGGGCAAGGAAGGCATAACTTGCCCCACAGGCCATGCTGCCTCTCACTGCTGCAGCAATGGCCAAGGTCCGCCATAGCAGGTCGGCTAGTATTAACCAGGGTGTTGTGGATTATCCCTGCCTGGCTTCCTCCAAGGCCTCTCCACGCCCCCTGCCACCAGGGGCAAAGGACAAAGGGAGGAAGAGGGGAAAACTCCATTCTGCCAGTCCCCTCCTCCACCCCTCACCTGATTAGCTCCTGAAGGAGGAGAAGAAAAATCAGGGGCCAGTTGTGCATGGCCAGCCCCTGCCATTCCCCCTACAGCCTCAAAGGCAAGACAAAGGAATGCAGCCCTGCCACTCATCTTCCCAGCCCTACCTAAGACTCCGCCCTGCTCAGGGTGAATGAAGGAGAGCTAGAGCCCTCCCTCCCCCTATGCCTGTCCTATTGGAGCAAGAATTAGTGGCAGAGCAAGGGAGAGCTGTTCTCCATTGCCTACAGCCTGGGCAGGAAAACCGGGAAGCCACGCCTCCCGCCCCAGCTTCCACCCTCCTCCCCTTCCTCTTCTTAGCTATACTAGAATGTTCCAGCCTTAGTCAGGGAGGGAGGAGGGCAGGAAAGAGGATAGTGCAGCCTCCCAGACGCCTCCAGCAGGGAAAGGGGAGGGTTGGGGGGGGGGCGCTATTTCCCCAGTTCAGGAAGCAAGCAATGGACTTCCGCTAGAGACCACCTGGCCTATCTCTAATACCTCAAAAGGGGTAGGAAGAGCCAGCTGAGGCTAACCCTGGCTCCTCGACTGAGGGCCCTGCCTTGGACCCTATTTATTCTAGCTGGCTAGGGAGGCCACTCCCCACAAGGACCCACCCAGCCTCTTGACTTTACAGATATGGAAACTGGGGTCCGGAGAAGGGAAGTAATTTGCCGCAAGGTCGCAGGGACAACAAAATGCTTTTCCTACTGCACCATAGTTTACTGTGCTCTGATATGCTCTGGTCCTGGCCCAGGCTCCACCTCTGCAGAACCCTGTCAGCCAGCCACAGGAGTGAGGCTTTAGAGGAGCTGCAGAGAAGCCACACCTCTGCAGCCACTGGCTCCCATCCCCCTCCCATCTTCTAGCAGCTTCTCTGATTACTCAGTGACTGTAGTAGGAAGAAAGGGAGGGAGGAGCAGGATGCAGAAGATCCTGCCCAGCTACTCTTACCCTCCAGCTTATGGTCTTCCTTTCCCCCACCCCCCACCCCCCATGCCACCAACAGCAGCAGAACTAGGAAGGGAGGATTAGGGGAAAGTGATGAAGGATAGGAACAGAAAAAGCACACTTATTGCCACCCCGCCTTCCATCCGGTCCTCCCTCCCTACTAGCCGGAAGGAGAAGGAAAACCTTGCGGCTGCCACACCTCTCCCACACACCAGCTTCCGGAACCCCCCCCCCCCCGAATTCTAGCATTTTCTACCATTAGCCAGCAGCTGCAAAGGATAAGGAGGAGAGCCCAGAGAAAACCATCTCCTGCCCCCACCTTGGAAAGTTCTTCCCTCTCTGCAGCCAGCACATTGCAGTGCCAGAAAGCAAGCCTTGCCCCTCTTTGGAGCCCCAAGCCCAGGGCTTCTTCACCTTTTTCTGGGTCTGGGGAAGGGACTGACTGACTGCCAGCCAGCCCTCTTCTCCAAATAATGTTTAAATGCATCCAAGAAACAAGGTCACAGTGCCTCCGGGCCCCACAGGAGGGAAGGAGGGGAGGGGGGCGTCCCAAACCCTATGGCAAGCAGCAAAGGAGAAGAGGGAGGGAGGTTGAGGGAAAGGGTGAAAAAGTCACTAAATTAGCTAGCCCCCCCCTCTTCTGCCAGCCCTCTCTGCTGGGCTCCCAGGACTCCCTCCTGCCTGCCCACCCAATCCTCTTTATTCAATCCTATTCCATCCACCATCTGTGGCCCAGAGGCCACAAGAAGGAAACCAAAGGGAAGAGAACAAAGAAATTCCATCTTCCCAGATCTGCACAGGCCCCTCCCCCAACCAGTTTCCTTTCCTTCTTTATCCTAGTCTAGAATGTTCTATCTAGATTGTGGCACAAGGGATAAGATGGATGAGGAAAGCCCTCCCTACTCTTCCTGCCTCCGCCTCAGCAGGAAAGAGGGCAGGGAAGAGAAAAACCTGGCAGGAATAGCAGGAATATGGCTTTCTTCTCTTACTTCCTGCTCTCTTCTTACATGTTCTGATAATGAATAGTGATGAGGAGGTCTGTCAGTCCCCAAGCAAACCTTTATTGACAGTTTACATAGCGTTCCTGGCACTCTGCTAGGAGAAGGGAAAGTCCTCTCCCTCACCTCCTGTAGCTGCATGGGGGGGGGGGGGGCACGGAGATTAAAGAAAAACCTGCCAAGTGGACTTCAACAGCACCCCTCCAACTGTTGGCAGGAAAAAAAGGACAGTGTTCCCTGGAAGCAGCCTTGCTCCCATGCCTCCCACCCTCCAGCCATCTTAGCCTAATCTAACATGCTTTACAGGGGAGTGGCAGTGAAAATCTTGCTTATCACCTTCCCAAAGTTGAAACTCTGCAGCAGCAGGAGAGGTCTGTCAGTCAGTCAATAAACCTACATCACAGCCCCTAGGATGGGCCAGGCACTGTGTTAATACAAAAAAAAAAAAGAAGAAGGGGCAGTTGGGTGGCTCAGTGGATTGAGAGTCAGACCTAGAGATAGGAGGTCCTGGGTTCAAATCTGGCCTCAGCCACTTCCTAGCTGTGTGACTCTGGGCAAGTCACTTGACCCCCATTGCCTAGCCCTTACCACTCTTCTGCCTTGGAGCCAGCACACAATATCAATTCCAAGACGGAAGGTGAGGGGTTGAAGAAGAAGAGGAGGAAAAAGAAAAGGCCAATAACTAGGTACAAATGACCAGTGTACAGAGGATACACTGGAAATAAGTGAGGGCAAGCAGTGGTTAAGTGGTTAAATGGACCTGAGATACAGGGGAGCCCCACTAAAACTGAGTGAATATGATCAAAGAAGACTGGAGCCAACGACAGAGAAGGCTAGCAAGGCCATATCTGGTTTTTATGCAGTAAGACCAGAATAATCACTGTTACACAAAGAACCAGTCGGGAATACAGAAGAACTGGCAACTTCTACCAGAAACAAGGGGGAGTACAGGAATACAATATTCCAAAAAGCAAAAAAAGACAAATTTACCTGGCAAAAGTGAGCATAATCCTCCAGGGGCAAAATGGATCTTTAATGAAATAGAGGGCTTATAAGCATTTCTGAAGAAAAGACCAAACTAAAACACATAATTCAAAGGAAACATAGTAAGAGCACCTGAAAGGAGCCATAGGCTGCTGCAGGCTTACTGTCCTAATTAAAGGAGAGGAAACGCCCTAATGCCTTCACATAAGAAAAACGGAGGTCCTGGGGCTCCTATGGTTCTCTTCTAAGGCTTTTAAAAGGAGACAGTGAAAGACATACACTAGTGCAGAAGGGAGGAACAAGGATTAGGGGAGCGTTTTGTTTCTCACAAATGAGGGGCACAAACAGAAGGAATGGTAGAGTGGACATCACATGAATATCACGTGTCTCTAAAACACACCTGAGGATTGAACATATACAAGTACACACACACACACACACACACACACACACACAGAGGCGTGAGGAAGAAATACAAGTAGAGATTGGACAAGGGGTAGGGAAGAGGGTTAAGACAGAAAATAATACAAGGGAGAAAATATTCATGAGCAAAATAAATTTCCTCCTCCTGAAAATGGTGATTAAAGGGCAGGGAAAAAAGAGAAAAGAACTAGAATGAAAGTGATGCTTTAGGTCAGTGATGTCAAACTCAGATAGGAATTGGAGTCATTAAGCTGTATATAAGGATCCCTGGAGCCACACAGTGACCAAGTTACGAAATGTAATATGTTTTTATTAAATATTTACCAATTATGCTTTAATCTGGTTCAGTTACATTTGGGGAAGGGGCCTAGTTGTCGACACTTCTGCCTCAGATTTTTGGCATCTGAGCATAATGTAATTTTGTTGAACCCACAGAATCCAACTCCCCAATTCCTGATCATTTTGAGAAAGATCCAAAAGAATTGCTCTATAGTGAGATCTCAGAAACCATCTCCAAGACATGTCACCATCACAAAATCTAGCCACAGTTATTATATCCAAGATATCATCTATTGGCTACTGAGCTTGAACAAGAGAACTCAAGTGGACCAGTGCATTATGCCATGTATGCAAGATCCCCTGAACTATCTGCCACACAGTCAGTGGTTTGAAATTTTGGACTTGTGTGGTGGATACTGCCAGCTTCCCATGTCTAAGGAGGTCAAGGGAAAGGCCTTTTCATTTGTACAGCTGGATTTCACCGTTCTGAGCCCGGTCCCGAGGAATCTTAAGAGCACTGGTTGTTTTACAATGACTAGTGGAGAAAGTTGAAGAGAACTACCTGAAAGTATCGCTGTACTTTGATGACAACATTGTCTTTGGAAGGACCCAGGAAGAATGAGAGGGTTAGACCAATGAAAGCAATATATTGGCTAGAGGATGTTGGTCTAAAGGTAATAACGGATAGTAACAGTTTTCAGAAGACTGAATCCAGGAGCAATGATTACCCTTCTTACCTAGGACTATTGTGAAAAATATTCCTAAAGTACACACAAAAATGACTCCTGGGTCATATGACCATCAAGATGGCAGACAAGATTCTTTCTCTGATCAGTCTGACCTCTCAAGCTTCTTCAAAATAGGAATTAAGTATATTCAGTGCATCAAAGCAAGAAGGCAATGTCATAACCTGAATTGACTAAAGAAAAGAAAGCCATCCCATCCCAAAGAGCAATAGCAGTAGCAGGGGAAGGGAAAGGATCAGATAAAAAAGGAGAATACCCAGGAACCCTATAGGAGAGGTCACTCCTTCCTCAAATCTAGTAAAGGTTAGGAGAAAAGGAAAAGTATTTGCATAAGAGTTCTCTTTTCCCCTCAGCTTTCCTCCCAAGATTCCTTGCCACCAAGAAATTCTACCATTAATAGTTAGTGGCCCCCATAAAACAAGAGGTACAGGAAGATACCATATCTCATCCCCACAGTTCTGCCATCTGCTCAAAAGCAAGGAGACATGAAATCACGCAAGGAATGATAACAGAAACAACACTGAGTTTGGGGGCATGTCTATGGCTTTCTGCAGGCTGACCTGTGGCTCTACGTGGCATACTGCTACCTTAACCATGGAATGAAGGGCTTAATCTAGAAATAAAATCTTATCTGGCTCTGCTTCACACAGTTTTATGTTCAGGATTGGATAATGGTTAAACATAGAAGATCAGGCTGGACAGGCAGGAAGGAGCCTGCTGAGGGGCTTGAATGGCAGGTTGAATTGTTTTAATTAATTAAAGTAGTAGGCAATAGGGAAACAGACTCAAGAGTGGGGAAAAGGTCCCAAGAAAGTTATTATAGTGGTCTATGAGATACTAAAAAGCAGAGTTCCTGATTTCCCAACCAGTTCTGTATTCTTTGAACTGCTGCAAGTTACCTTGTTTTACTAGGCAAGCACATACGGGAGCAATAGTGTCAGAAGCCAAGGGAAGAGGAAATATGGGCCAGCCCACTATACTTCTGTTGTTAATTTGCCTCCTGAGCATGAGCCATGTATAACCAAGGATGAGTGACTTAGAGAAAGAGGAAAATGTTCCTGATCCCCACAGCAGGCATCTCCCCCTACTATAGTCAACTGTAAACCGCCTGTCAGTCTGGCAAGGCTGCCTGCGTTCTTCCCTGCCCCCAACTTCTCTACTCCATTCCAAAGGCCTCAATCATTCTCCAGTGATCCTGGGGACAAAGAGAAAAGAGAAGCAAGCCTACGGCACTGTCATCCTTCTGCCTCTATGTCTATAGGGCCAGCAGAGCAGCCACACAAAAAGAGGAAGGATGGGGGAAAATTCAAAGCAAACCCACCATGGCTCAGCTCCAAAGCAACTGCCTCAAGGGCATCACTGAACTCAAAGACTACAGAAAGACTCCACTCCACTTTTACTGTCATTCTTTCTCTTTCCTGATGTTGTGGGGTGTACCCCTGGGGTTCAGGAAGGGTACCTTTCACAAGAATGCAAGACTCCAAAACTTAGCTTAAAAGTAAAGAGAGAGACGTATTAGTAATGTTGAATTTTTGGCCAGCAAGAGAGCATGAGTGGAGCAATCCAGGCTGCTCCCAGAACGCCTCCATTCTGGGTTTTTTATATTTTTCTTCAGCAGTGGGGAGGAGACTCTGAAGGAGCTGTGCTGTCTTTTTTCCCTTTCTTCATGCAAAACAAGTCCAACTGTTGGATGGTATTATAATTTAGGGTGCCATGGATAGGAACAGCAACAGCAGCAACAGGGAAGAGAAGACATGAGAGGAATGAGAAGAGAAAACCATGTAGCCTTTCCTTTCCCAACCCCTTTCAGGATCAGAGACAGTTGGGAAATTAGAGAAAATGTGCCGCCCTCCTGTTCTGCTAAGTGTTCCTATTGCTTTATCAATTGTGAGGAAAGAAGTTAAAGCCTCCCTTCAGCCTTCATCTCATATAAAAAGCAGAAATCTTTCCTCTATTGCAGAACTGATATCTACCCCTGGATTGCTCTCCCGCCCACCAGTCAGAGGTCCCACTGCACTCCCAATCTCCTCTTCCCAAACCTAGTGCCTACGGCTACAGCAAAAAGAGCAGCCAAGTTAGCCCACCAAGAATAACTATCCCACTTGTGGTCGCAAGCCTCTTAGAAACTAGAATGAAGTACCAATTGGCAAATCAGGGATGGGGAGATATCCCAAGAATTAAGGAACAGCATGAGCAAAGATAGCAAAGATGCCAGACTTGTGTAGGGTTGGACAAAGAGCAATCCATTTTGGCTACAAGTAGAAAGTACACAGAAGGTAGTAATAGAAACTGAGCATGAAAATATGGAGTGGTTCCACTGGAGGGATTTATTTGGTGGAATAGCCTCCTGTCCAGCAGGGGTTACAAAAAGGGATTTTTCCTTTGTGGGTTGGGACTCGAGAAGGAGCAAGGAGTCTGAGAAAATGGGTGAAGAATGACAGACACAAACAAGTCAGTATTTCCGAATAGGGAAGGCACGATCCCTATGATATTCTCCTTGGTAGGAAAATATGAGAGCCAATGGAACACGTGGAAATGAAAGAAAATAGGGTAAGTGTATCAAGAGTGAGAATGCAAAGCCAAGAGAGGAAAAAGGACCAAGATGAGAAATTACAGGGCTGCCTTCTATTTTTATTACAGCTTGGCTTGGAAGGTACTCAAGGAATACATAACAAAGCATAGATAATTAAGATTGGATGGGAAGGTAATGATGACACCTTCTGGGCCTGTTGACCTCAACCAGCACTTTTAACAAGGAATTCCAGTCTGCACCAAATGTTAATGAGTTTGCCTTGAACCAAGGCAGCATGGCTAGGTCCAGGGTCCAGCCACAAATGTCAGAGTTCAAACCTTGTGTCTGAAGACACAATATCCATACATCAATTATATTTCTTAGATGTGAATATGCTTGGAATGCTACAGGTGGTTAATAGGAAACCATGGAAGATTTTTTATAAAGAAATGCCATAATAAAATAAATTGAATTTAAAAATTTTTAAAAAAACTTTCTTATAATGAAAACAAATGTGAAGGATGGAGGCCTTGCAGTCCCAGATCTCAAACTATACTATAAAGCAGTGATCATCAAACAATTTGGTACTGGCTAAGAGACAGAAGGGTAGATCAGTGGAATAGACTTAGGCTAAGTGACCTCAGCAAGACAGTCTATGATAAGACCAAAGAGCCCAGCTTTGGGGATAAGAACTCACTATTTGACAAAAACTTCTGGGAAAATTGGAAAACAGTATGGGAGACATTAGGGTTAGATCAACATCTCACACCCTACACTAAGATAAACTCAGAATGGGTGAATGACTTAAACATAGAGTGAAATCATAAATTAATTAGGTGAACATAGAATAGTATATCTGTCAAATCTGTGGGAAAAGAAGGAATTTAAGACCAAGCAAGAGATAAACCAATGACTTTAATTATATAAAATTAAAAAGGTTTTGTACAAATAAAACCAATGCAACCAAATTTAGAAGGAAATCAACTAATTGGGAGAACATTTTTATAACAAAACTCCTTGACAAAGGTTTAATTTCCCAAATATGTAAGGAACTAAGTCAAATTTACAAAAAATAAAGCCATTCCCCAATCGACAAATGCTCAAGGGACATGAATAGGTTTTCACATGATGAAATCAAAAGTATTAATAAGCACATGAAAAAGTATTCTAAATCCCTCCTGATTAGAGAAATGCAAATAAAAACAACTCTGAGATACCACCTCAGGCCTAGTGGACTGGCCAATATGGCAGCAAAGAAGAGTGATAAATGTTGGAGGGGATATGGCAAAATTGGGACACTAATACACTGCTGGTGGAATTGTGAATTGATCCAACCATTTTGGAGGGCAATTTGGAACTATGTCCAAAGGGCGATAAAAGACTGCCTACCCTTTGACCCAGCCATAGCACTGCTAGGTTTGTACCCCAAAGAGAAGATAAGGAAAAAGACCTGTACCAAAATATTCATAGCTGAGCTCTTTGTAGTGGCAAAAAAATTGGAAAATATGGGGATGCCCTTCAATTGGGGAATGGCTGAACAAATTGTGGTATCTGTTGGTGATGGAATACTATTGTGCCAAAAGGAATGAGGAACTGGAGGGATTCCATGTGAACTAGATGGACCTCTAGGAATTGACAGAGTGAAAGGAGCAGAACCAAGAGAACAGTGTACCCAGAGCCTGATACACTGTGGTACAATAGAATGTAATGGACTTCTCTACTAGCAACAATGCAATGACCCAGGACAATTCTGAGGGACTTATTTTTTCCAGAGGAACTTATGAGAAAGAACACTATTCACATCCAGAGAAAGAACTGTGAGAACAGAAACACAGAAGAAAAACCTATTTCCATCATATAGTTTTGATTAGGATTTTGATGTTAAAAGATCACTCTACTACAAATATGAATAACAAGGAAATGGGTTTTGAACAACAATACCTGTATAAATCAGTGGAAGTGCTTGTCAGCTCTGGGAGGGGGGAATAAAGGGGAGGGGATCATGAATCATGGGAAAATATTCTAAATAAAAAAGAAGCTCTTAAAAAAACTCTTAAAAATGTTATAAAGTCCATCCACATCTGAAGGTATATCTCACTGCAGTATAAAGGATGGATTCCAAAGAGTGAGTAGGACAAAAAGCACTGTTGGGAGGCATCAGAACCCCTCAGGAAGAGAGGAATGAATGCCTGTCCTAGGGGGTTGGTAGTGGGAATACGGGGTGGAATGGACAGATTGACTAATTGTTAAGATACTGTTTCCTTGTTGGATGAGAGAAGGAAAAGCAGCTAAAAATAACGACCAGGTTAAAGAACAGGGAAGATGGAGAATGGCAATACCAGTGGTAAATATCCTGAAGAAAAAAGCAGAAAAACTTTATTAGGAAACAAGGCAATTATGCTATAGCATTCAATATCAGTTGAGTTGTAGCCACTTGCATGTGCAGTCCTGCCTGGAGCTCAAATCCTACCTCATCCACCAGCTAAGGGCACTGATACTTGTCCTGTGTATCCTGGTGAGGCTATCTGCATATCTTAACTGCTTTCACTGATGGCAAACCTTTTAGAGTCCATGTGCCATGTTCCCTCTGCCCCCTTACCCACAGGGAAGGGAAAAAGCACTCCCATTGGGCTGCTGGGAGAAGGGGCAGATGAAGTGAGGAATGTCCTCTGCAAGGGTAGAGAGGGGAAGGGGAGTGGACAGAGCACTCTGCTGCTCCCCTCCAGCTCTACAGCCTGTTCACTCCCATGGCCTATTGGGCAGATAGGCAAGAATGTGACAAAATGTCCTCAGACATGTTGGAGAGGGGGGGAGGGAGCAGCTCCACCAGAATCCCTCTGCCATTCTAGTAACAAACTTGGTGGGGGGAGAAGGGAGGGTGCTATGCGTGCCCAGAGAATGCTCTACAGGTTCATCATCACTGCCCTATATGATCCTGAGAAGTAGCTGGGAAGATGATAGAAGTTTGGGAGGAATCTACATAGAGGTGGGTGAAGTGAGGGCACTGAATACCATTTCTCAGGAGAGCACATGTATAAAGGAAAAAAAAGTCAGCCAACCTCTGCCCCTGGAAGAAGATCTACATTAAGGGATTGAGAAAAGAATAAGCAGCTGTCAATCACATGAGGCAAAGTTAGCTAGCTTAGTGGAGCCAGGGGAGAATCTTTTCTAGGCCAGGGTTTCTGGGCCTCTGGGAAGAATGTTTTTAAATGCATAAAATACACTGGATTACAAAGGAAACTTCCAAAGATAACAACCTGGAGGTTGGGGGAAAGAGCTGCATGGACAAATTCTGGCCTGCTTCAGAAACCACATTCACCCTCAGTGGTTCCTCCCACCTTGGCCCCCACCTTTATATCCACTAGCCCTAAGAGGGAGGCATCACTCTGGAGGATGGGCGGGTCAGGTTCCTAACCCTTTCAAATCCTTTATTCAATATAAAAGGAAATGAATTCCAGAGTTTCCTATGCTCATAAGAAGGTAACCTAATTTCAGTAGGATAACACCTTAACCAAATACGTGCCCTCCTGACAGGCTTTCCTTGGCTCTGGGGCACAACTCTGGCTAGAGGGGAAAGGGGCCTGACCACCTCTGGAATCTAAAGACTGAATGGAAATCTTAAGCTCTTCCCAGTGAGCAGCGTCATTTCAATCCATCAGCTACAAGAGGGGAGAGGAAGAAAAAATTATTGCACTTGGTTTGGGGTTTCCCTTCCCAACTTATTCCACTGATGCTCATTGTTTCCAAAGGAAACACAAATGTTCCTCCCTCCTGCCTCAGTGCAGGTAGTAGCAAGAGGAAAAGCAGAGAAAACTGGCTAGTGCCAAACCCTGCATCCTCTTAGCATCCGCAACAGCAGGAACAAAAAGGGGAGGCAAATTTGGCTGCCAAGTAACCCTGCCTACAGCTTCAGCCTCTGCCTCCTTTGGATTCTATTCTACCATATGTTGGTATTACTCAGTGGCCACAGGGGGGAGAAGGGAGAAGCTAGCCCTTCTCTCAAACTCTTCCCAGAATCCTCTCCTGAAGCCCTGCACAGCAGCCAGAGGGAGCAGTAGTCTAACCTTATTGTTTCTGCTCTCCACCAACTTGAGTCAGTCCTTTGAACAATAGTTACAGAGCAAGAGCGAGAAGGCACCTTAGAGATCAATCCAGCCATTCCTTTCTTTTGAGAGCTTGCCAAATGAAGAGAAAAGGGGAGTGATTTGTCAAAGCGGAGAAGCCAGCTTTCTTGGCCCCTAGTTCAGTGTACTGCAAGCACAAGTTTGAGCGTTAGCCCTTTGGTATCCCACCCTCACTGACCTTCCTTTCCAAGTGCCTCCAGAGGGAAGCAAGGGGGAAAAGTGGTCTTGCCACCACCACTGGCTGAGCTGTCCCACAGGCTGGCAGGAAGGGAAGCCAAAGTTCCATCCCAGGCACAGAAATGGGAAAAGGAAGGGAGAGTAATTGTACCCTGCCCCTCAGCACCATGACCGACAGGGAGCTTAAGCCCGGGCTCTCTGGCCCATTTCCTAGCTCCTGATCCCTCACCTCCTTCCCCAGCCAGTTCTCTCCAATTAAAAGGGGGAAGTAAGGGTAGGGGTTAGGGTTCTGAGACGAGGACTCTCTGTTATCAACCCACCCACCCCCTTGCTACCAGCAGCAGCTTAGGGGAAGAGGAAGACAACGGGAAGCTCATCCCCAATTGGCAGCAATGAGAGGAAGGAAGGAAGCCTCAATTCCCTTTTCTCTCCCCATATTATTCCTTCTTCCCCTTTTTCTAATATATTCTCCTAAGTACTCATTGATCTAAAGGGCAGAAGAGAAGAGATGAGGAAGGCTTCCTCCCTCTGCAGGAGAGGAAGTGAAGGAAGCAGAGTCAGCCCCCTCCTTGGCCTTCCTCCCTTCTTCTAGCATGTTCTGCCATCAATCATGGTGTTGAACAGGCAGGAAGAGCTCCTATCCCACCAATCGCCTGCCCAGACCTCCTCCTCGACTCCTCCCTCTGTGCCAAGGCTTGAGGCAAGTGTCTTCAGCCCCGCCTCACTCTCTTTCCCTTTTTCTAGGATGTTCTATGTGAGTCATTGGTCCCAATGGATACCAATGGCCCCGCCCCCTCACCTCCCCTCGTTTTCCTATGGGAGGGGCAGGTGCCCTCTCTGATCTCTGCCCCCCAAATCCTACACTTGGTGGGCAAGCAAGCCTCCTTCCCCACCACCACAAAACATTCTTTCCTTCTAACGGATCCCTAGTGTAGTGACTTGTGCTACGGGCAGGCGTGCCCCTGTCCTTCAGTCTTGTGCCCTACTGCCTTTCTTTTCCCTGTCTCAGATGCTAGCACTAGCGTGTGGTAATGCAAGGAAGGCAGCAGGCAGGGCTGTTCTCAGCTGCAGCAGCAAAGAGAAGGGGTGGAAGAGGGAGAAAACAAAGGCAAGAGGGAGCCATTTTGCACCAGGTACCTCCCTCCCAGGCCGTTAGGAAGGAACTCAGTGCTGCTGTACACTCCTCTCCCCAATGACCTGCCTTGGTGAGCCTCTCCCTTCCTTCTCTGGCTCAGGTGTACTAGCTAGCCCCAGTCCCTGACAGTGAGGCACGCAGGAAATCCCCAGCCTCCCAGTCACCATTTTCACTGCCTCCCAGACTCCTCCTCCCTTCCAGACACCAGCAACAAGATGGAGGAAGGTAGGGGAAAAGCACCCTTTGCAACCCCCCCTTCCCTCCTCTTCTCCGCCAGCAGGGGTCAGTGGAAGCAAGGGGAAGGGATGCCGAGCGGCACGACAAATGCAGTCTCACTCTAACCACTGCAGCACTGGGAAAGGCCAAAGCGCTTCCTCCCTCATGGAAGCTGCTGCTGCTATGGTGGTGGTGGCAATGGCAGTGGCAGCAGCAGGGAAGGGGGCGGAAAAGAAGAGACAAAAGCGGCTTTCTCAGGATGGCTCCCGACAACCCAGGGAGCAGCCAGGCCACAGGTCCCCACTCCCTGCTCCCTTCTCTTCCCCAAAGCAGGGGCAAGAGGAAGAAGAGATGGCAAGACCAACTGAACAGAATGCAGCATGGCTGGCTCTCAAGGAAGGGGAAGAGAGAATAAGTGAGCCTCCACCTTGTCTCTGTCCTGCCTCTGGTACAAGCAGCAGCAAAGGAGGAAAACCCACCCCGACTCTCTCTCCCAGGCTGCAGTCCCCCACCGATCCCTTCATTCTCGAGAAGTTCCCTTTCTACTCCTTGCACCTGGAGTCTCTCCCAGGGCTGGCCCTGTTCGGAGGCGATGGGCAAGGAGGAGAATCCCAAGGAAACACTCCACATGTTATGGCCACAGAGATCCCGACTCCAATTCGATGCCCTTTCAATGTATTGCCAACAAGCAGAAGAGTAAAGGGCCTGTGGACAGATTCCAGGGGGTCTGTGCTTGGAGGGGGGCGACTCTCATTTCGTGTTCCTAACAGTTAAAGCAGCCAAAAGTAGAAGCAACTATTTCAAGAGCCTCCCACGTAACAGCAAGAGAATAAAAAATGATGCGCCCTAAATTACTTTATAAAGTTAATGCTCTACCAAACTACCAAGAAGTTACTTTCTAGCAAGAGACAGATGATTTAATTAATGTAGAAGAACAAAAGGTCAACATTTTAAAAGGAAATAAGGAAAAAACAGGAATAACCAGATCTCAAACCTTATCATAAAACAAAAACTGTCAAAACTATTTGGCTCTGGTTAAAAAAAAAGAAAGAAAGAAAAGTTATTCACTAAAGCAGACCTAAAAGCACGGAGAGCCAGTAGTCCAGGGTACAAATGTTACTGGAGAATACTTCCAAATCAACCCAAATTGGCAGGAAAATTGGAAAGTTGCTTGAAGAAAACTAGATTTAGACCAGTATCATCCTTCATATCCTATGGAGCCATCTCCCCAGGCCATCTTCCTTGGCTGGACCAGCACCTTTTTGACAATACCTCCAGAAATTATGTCCCCAGCCCTGGAACACTGAACACACTTGACTTGGGAACTCTTGCCCTAGAACCGAGTTCTCTTATTTTATGGGTTCACCTAACTCTCTGTATCTGGGGAATCTCTGACCAAACCTTCCTTCACATTTGACTCAGTCAGCCACTTGGGCCTGCGTGTCCTTCTCCCAGCCCCTTTTACCTCCTGCTCTGGAGGAAGCTCTAGGAATCAATCTGCCCTTCTCCTCCCTGTGCCTTTCCAGACCAAAATTCCCTTCCCTGGCCACCACTCCTCTCTATGTGGGGACTGCTGGAGTTGGCATTTGTACTTCTAGAGCTTAGGATAGCACCAGGCATCTAGTAAGAACTTAAATGCTGAGATAAACACCATTGGGATAGTTGATTCCAGGGTCTTCTAGCTGTCAGACACTCGGCTAGGCACCAGGAACACAAAGACAGAAAAGAGGATATCCCTAGGCCCCAGGTAGCTGGCATTCCACGGGGGAGAGGAGGGTCCTAGGGGGCATCGGCCTGAAAGTAGATGTATATGTACATTCAAAATAACTCCAAGATTCTTATTCTGGAAGAGTGTGAGGGAGCACTCCAAAGAGGGATGTCAGATAAGGCCGCCGATAAAAGATCACCCTTCCGTCTGGCACGCAGTTTTCCTTATTACTGGAAGGGACAGGACGTGTCTCCTTTGGTCTTCAGAGAAACAGACTCATTGTTTGTTAATAACTAGAAAAATTGTGTTAAGTGTAAATACTGGATTGCTTCCAAAAGCATGAGCCAAAGGTTAAAAAGTCCATCACAAAGCAGGCATCTTTAAAAAGTAGAACAACAAAACCTCGGTGCCTCTTTAGCCAAGTTTAGAGTTTTTAGGGCCTTGTCTTGATACCACGGCCAGTCCCAATCCAAGTAAGTATTGGCAAGTAGTCGGAGAACTTTAGCCTGCAATAAAAGCCACACACACAGCTAAGGGGAAAATGGAAACCAAATAATGGAAATAAGCACTTGAGCAATGAGCAGATTTTTCTCTAACCCAGGCAGGGCATCATTAGAAAAATGCCCCCAATACCATCTCTGAATGAAGAGGGGCACAGAAGGACTCTTTGCACTCTAGGCTTCTTGATATTCAATCTAATAGAGCGGCATTATCTTTTGTAACATCTCACACGCAATCATTCATGTACTTTCTAAGAGAGCACTGCTATCTCCACTTCACAGCTCAGGAAACTGAGGTATAGCAATCAAAGCGTCCTCTTAATATCTCTTGTGAAGCAACAGCATGTACAGCACTGCCTTGGCCCTACCAAGTCTACTACAGAAAAGGCAAGTGCCACCTACGCCAGGAGTTGATACGAGCAAGCTGCTTACTAAAGTGCTCATGAAAGACACCGTCCAGAAGCCAGAATCACGCCAGTAGACTGGTAGACAGCACGAGAAAGATTAAAGAAATGACTTTAAGGTAGGGGCAGGACATTCTTGTCTTCTTTTGAAAGAAGCAGCCCCTACCAGGTTTCCCATAAGCTTATTATGTCCTCTAGACAGTATAAAGACTCATTACATGAACTGACAGTTCTGACGCCAATCCCACCCAAAATTAAGACAGGAGGCTCAGCAGACCTATGAATATGGACTTCCCATAGCAGAATGGGGCAAAGCCCAAAGCATGAAAGGTCTCCACAAACGTGTCCCTCTCCCCCTTACTTGGTAAGTTCTTCTGGTACTGAAGGTACCTGCCCAACGCCAAGAATGCTTTTTTAGACAGCTGTGTATGAAGAGAAGAAATCTGTTTGCAAGGCCAAAGACCAAAAACAAAATGTGGGAGAAGTCAGGACCTTTCTAATACCTCCTTTTATGGGGGAAGGTAGGCAGTAATAATAAGAACAAGCACTTATATACTGCCTACTATGTGCCAGGCATTGTGCTGTTTTACAAATATCCTTTGATCCTCACAACGATCCTGAGAAGTAGGTGCTGTTCTTATCCCCATTTTACAGCTGAGGGAACCCAGACAGACAGAGGTGAAGTGATTTGCCCAGGGTAACAGAGCTAGCAAGTGTCATATGCTGCATTTGAACTCAGGTCTTCCTGACTCCAGACCCAATCCTCTTCACCACTTTTTGCTATTTGTGTAGGCAGGTGGGCAACAAGTAGTTAATAGCAGCTTACTGGGTGCCCTGCTGAGCTGTGGGGACACAAATACAAACTATGCATTCTGTGGCACCAAGATACAGCTGGCAGACTGAAGGGCACAGGTCCAGTCATTGTTTGTCTTTGGGCTTTTCCTTTTTCCTCTTGTTGCTACTTTTGGATTTCCAAAGAGTGGTCTTTAGGTTACGAGTTACAGGCTCCGCTCGCTCTCATCCCCAATCTTTTATCTGCAGTTTCTCCCTTCCCACAGAAGGTATTCCAAGTCTTCTCTTCAAGATCCGTTCTCCCTCAGCTGAGGACTTTGCCTCTTACTTTACTGAAGAAAATGAAGGTCATTCTACATCAGCTCCTACTTCTTTCCACTCTTCATCTCACACCATCTTCCACTCTCTCCTCCGCTTCCCTAGTTCTTGACAAAGATGTGGCCTCTTTGCCCAAGTCCAGAGGTCCAACAGTGGCAGCGCACACTTCCTGCCTCCTGATAGGTAGGTGAAGGACTCAGTGCAGAAGGAGAATCAGACTTTTTTTTGGACGTGGCCGACATGAGGATTCTCATTGCTTCACCATTCCAGATCGTAACGACTTTCATTTGTTAGGTTAGTAGGGTGGGAAGAGATTGAGGTAGGAGCCAAAGAAAGGAGACTTTTGCCAATTGAAGGAAATCTTTTTTAGAAATTAGATAACCCGTAGATGTCTCATTTTATTCCAATGTTCCAGCTGAAGGATTACACCAGTCTGAGTCAGGCCCAGTCCAGAACATTTCACATTAGCCCACGGGATCGAATCAGAATGGCCTCAAGTGGTAGAGGGAAAGAGGTAAGTGGTAAAAAAAAAAAGAAAGTGGTAAGGTGCAGGGAGAGGAGCCCTGATATGGAAGGTGTCTGGGATGGCACTTCTAGCGAATACTGCAAGTTCTCTCAGTGGGACAGAGCAAGTACTTATCCCACTGACCTGGTAGAAACTACTAATCTTCAGCAGCCAGAGACAGATGGGAACATGCTTCAAGCCCTGAAGATAATAAACTGAGCCCACTAAATTTGCAGAGCTTGGGGGCAGCATGGGGCCGAATGGTGTTCTTGGCCTCCACCAGCTGTGTTTGGGCCTGGGTCCTTTCTGAAGACTTCATTTGTCTAAGAATGAGGCTGGAGGGCTTGGGGTCACTATTCTGGAAGGGGGTATGCTTGAAGATCCCCAGAAGGCCAGAGAACTTTAAGGGAATTAGGGATGTGAAGGACTGTGCTGAATTCATCCCAGCTGATTTGCTGAGGAAGGGGGAGAGGAGACAGAGGAAGGGCCTGTCATGTTAAAAAGAGAGAATTCCCTTTCTAACTGTGACTCCTGGCTTGGAACTCTGAGATTTCAAGTGGGGGCCCCAGTGGAGTTGGCCTTGGGCATCTAACCTCAATCTGACAAAAAATGGCAACTGTTCCAAAATGGCAGCTAGAGCACATATACCATCCTAGAAAAGTTTCTTTACCGGAGCATAAGAAAGCAGTGATTGTGAGATGGATGCTCCTAGCTATGATGGGAGCTTCCAGAATTTAAGAGGTCAGGAACTCCTGGGTCCCTCAGGAAGATCTGACTAGCAACAAGAGGGAGGGCAGGAACTAGCTTTTACTTCTTTTTGTATCCCTAAGCTTAGCATGGTGCCTGGCACACAGTATAATCAGTCAATATCTATTAAGTGCCTACTATGTGCCAGGTACACAAGCAAAAGGAAAGATAGATAGGCCCTGCCTTCAGGGGACATACAGGCTAAAAAGGGAAGACAATGTATTGGAGGGGGGGTGCCGGAAAGGAGGAGTAAGGGCATGGGGAAGAGTTCAGCATGGATACTTCCTCAAATGGCTGGGGAAGTGACCTGCAAGAGGGAGAACCTTAGAATTAGTAGTTTTCATTTACATTTCTCATCTTCTTAGGAATTTCTTTCATGTTGTTGACATACATTTGAAAACTGCTCTTATCCTTTCATCATTTAGCTGTTTAGCAATGGTTCTTTTTTATGTATCTTTTGAATCAATTCCCTCTAGATCTTGGCCATCACACTGTTAGACATGCTTTTCACAGTTAACTGCTGATCTTCTAAATCTAACTATACTGCGTAAAAGCCTTTCAATTTTATGTAATCAAACGTGTCCATTTGTCTCCTGTAATGGCCCCATCCCTTGTTTAGTTAAGAATTGTTGTAAAAGATTTCTCTGATCCTATTTAGCCCGTCTGCTTATTTGGAACTGATGGGGGTATATGAGGTAGCATATATTAGTCTCAGGCTAACTTTCACTGGACAGTTGTCTCACGTGTTTTTGAGAAATAAGAATCCCTTCTCCCAGAAGTTGGCATGTCCCCAGATGGATGGAAAATCTTCCATTGCTTCGTCTTTTTCCCCCAATAGGAAATAGGGGTTTGGTTGGTTGGTTTCAATGTTTCATGATATGATTTGAGGGCTGGCAGGTCAAGGCCATCTGCATTCCTACCTTTTTCATTTTCCCCCTTGAAATTCTAGACCTTTTGGTCTTCGCCTTGCAGGTTTTCAGAGTGCGATCCCCTGGCATTATTTTGTTTGTAAGGGCTGGGATCTAGTGAGTAAACCAGTCACAGAACCCCACTCCCATTTAAAGCAGGTGACAAAAATGCCGTGTCAAAAACCTAAGGCCTGATACTTTAACACAGGGGAGAGGGAAAGGGAGCGGAATCAGCTCATTGGCTTTCAATATAATTGGATGCTTTGGGAATCCTCTATATCTTATTTCATGTACCTAAAATGCTTCTGCAAAGGGGTCTATATTCTTCACCAGACTGCCTGCCAGGAAACATACACAGAGTTAAGAATCCCTGCTTTAGGCTAAGTAAAGAAAATGTCCTAGTGGGTTCGGGTTAGCCGAGTAAACTGTCTCATCCTCTGAGTAGTTTATAAAACAACAAAGCCATTTAGGCCTGAGAGATTCAGATGCCTGGAAGAACGGAGGAAAGAAAACATTGCAGCTAAGCCCGCCCCCCCCCCAGGAGAAATCTACTGGGGGAGGTAGAGAGGGCAGAGCCCAAGACTCAGCTTCCTTCTTGCCCACCTACCCAGCTGTCAGCCAAAGGGGGACCCCAAAAACCTTCCAGGGTGCAGTGGACAGATTTTTCAAGTGGTGTCCTGGCAGTTGAAAAGAGACTGGGCCTAGTGAAAAAAAAGGAAAACTCAAGGCTCCACTAAAACAATGGCAGCAAAGCTATTCTACACCTTAAGGGAATATCCTGAGGACTTCAGCTGTAGAACCTCCAGAGGCTATGAAGGGACCTCTTTGCCACAAGTGCTCCTGAAGACTGAGCTCATGCTCCTCCAAAATCTTTATATTCTGGTGGGAGAATATGTCTCGGACTTTTAGGGATATTTTATATCAAATGTTCTTACTATACTACCTTGGACAATACTCCTTTCAAAAAACTAACTCTGGCTAACCTATATCAATTGATAATGGAGGGATCATGGCTGCAATAAAGCACATCAGTGGAAGTTCACGAGATGGAGCATTAGAAAAGACAGTCCCTCAGCTCCTCAGCTATTCCTAAAGTCCTGAGGGGGGCACAGAGGCCACCCTCCAAATCATCAAGCTTCAGAGTATAAGCTACACATGTCATAGTGGCATGTCCCAGCCTTGAGCAATGAATATCCTTCTAATTATTTGTAGCACTCCTTTTTAATAGAATGGTTATGTTTGCCTCTACGTCTTGATTGAATATGTCTTGACAGATTCACTAGGCATAGGTTAATTCGAATGGAACTTTCCCTTTTATTATGTTCTCCCAGAGTTTCACACTGTCATATGTACATATGTAAATACCCTTAATTTTTGTGGATACACTTTATAGCCTGCTACTTTACTAAATCTACTGTCTTAATGAGAAATTGTCAGAAAATCAGCAAAGAAACGAAGTTTCAGCATATCATCAGCAAATGGGTATAATTTTTTCCTTTTTTTATTTGTTTAACTTTTCTTCTTTATACTGCTAAAAATTTCATGTCAAATAAATCATATTTGAACTACGTCAAATAAATGGAGGAAGAAGGTACTCTTACTTCACTTTGGTATTCATTGGGGAAGTTTCTAGTGTTTCCCCATTGTAAATAATATTAGCTATTAGTTTTAGATATATACTGGTTAGGCAGTTTTCAGATGGAAAAATCAAAGCCATCTATAGTCATGTGGAAAAAAAATGCTCTAAATTGCTCTTGATTAGAGAATTGCTAATTAGAACAACTCTGAGGTCCCACCTATCAGACTGGCCAGTATGACAAAAAAGGAAAATGATAAACGTTGGAGGGGATGCAGGAAATAGGATACTAATGCACTGCTGGTGGAGTCGTGATCTGATCCAAATGTTCTGGAGAGCAACTTGGAACTAGGCCCAAAGGGATATAAAGCCACTCATACCCTCTAAGAAAAAAATACCGCTGCTAGATCTGTATCCCAAATATATTCCTTAAAGGTCAGAGAAGGACCTATTTGTATAAAAAATTCACAGCAGCTCTTTTTATGATAGCAAAGAATTCGAAATTGAAGGGGTATCTATCAGTTGGCAATGGCTGAGCAAATGATGAACAGGATGGTTTTGGAAAAATCTGGAAAGACTTACAGAAACTGATTTGGAGTGAAGTGAGCAGAACCAGAATAACATTGTACTTAGGGGACAATAATATTTTTTGATGAACAACTATGAACGACCTGGTTATTTTCAGCAATGCAATGATCCAAGACAGTCCCAGAGACTCATGATGAAAAATGCCATCTACCTTCAAAGAAAAAACTGATGGAGTCTGGAATGCAGATCAAAATATATATCACTTTCTTTCTTCTTTTTTTCCATTTGAAATCTCTTCCACAAAATGTCTAATATGAAAAAATGTTTTATATGATTGCACATGTAGAATCGTTATCAGATAGTTTACCAATCTGGGGGGGAGAGGGTGGGAAGGAGGAGATAATACGGAACTCAATTTTTTAAAAGTGAAAAGTTAAAATGTTTTAAGTAATATTTTTCTCATTTTTACTTTTTACAGTAGCAAAACTGCAGCAGAAAATGTCACTTGAAAGCATATTTTTCTAAGCATCTCCCCAATCAAGAGAAAAGGATGAGCAACGTCATAACGGCTCCCTCTTTCACCTATGCCTCATGGAGCACAGTAGTGTTTGATCCTAGGGTCTCAAAGGCTGTAGTCAATGGGCAGAGCCTGAGCTCAAGAGCTCAAGCAGGCCTAGCATGCTGAGAAGGCCCAGAGATATTTTGAGGGGCTTCGTTACACAAGGTAAGTCACCAGGGAACGCATTCTTCATTGGCCACAGCAACTCATGGATTGGGGGAAAAGTGAACATTGAAAATGGTTTTACATTTGATTGGGGAAAATATTATTTTAAAAACTTATAAAGATATGGACGGTTTATCACATTTTGATGGTGCAGAATCTGCCCATATGAATTTAGAGCTTTCAGCATAAATAAATGTTGTATTTTGTCAGAGACATTTTCTGCATCTGTTGATACAACCATATGGTGTTTGTTTCAATGATTAGTTATGTTCACTGCTTTCCTAATGTTCAAGCATCTTAAATCCAGCTTGGTCACAGTAAACAATGTTTCACATACACTGCCAGAGCCTTTTTGCCAGAATTTTATTTAAAATTTTTGAATCAATATGTTACTGAGATTGGTCTATAGTTTCCTTTCTTTCCTCCCTTCCCTCCCGTGTATTTTCTTTCTCAGTCTTTGAGAATAGTTTGTGCAGCAATTGTTCTAACCCTAAACATTTGATAGGGTTCACTGTAAATCCCTCTAGACTCAGGATTCCCAACCCCCCCCCCCAGTAAGTTCCTTTATGGCTAGCTCAGTTAGGTAAAGATCTCTGAATTCCCACTATATTCCCTGGAGTGTTTCCTGTGTTTATTAGCGAAGCCTCCATTTCTTGTGACTCCTCAGTTCTGTTAGTGTGTGATTACGGAGAGGAGTATTTCTAGCCATTCTGATGATAAGAGCTCGGCTTGGAGCTTGCAAAGCACTTAATCGACATTATTTCATTCATTCAAACTAATACTGTAAGGTGGATGCTATTATCACCCTCATTTTCTAGATGACAAAGCAAGGCTGAGAAAGGTTGTGATTTAATCAGAGTAACACAGCTACTCTTTCAAACAGTATTTGAACCCAGCTCTTCTTGGCTCCAAGTCCAACACTATCAACTCTATATGGCCTCATTCTGAAAGAAGATGAGGCCAGAATAGAACGCAGCCTACAAAAGAAGAGTCTCGCGAACCCAAGCTGTGATAAACTAATTAGGAACAAGGTCCCAGCAAGATTACAAAAAGAGCGGCTTATAACAACAAGATTGATAAAATCAGAGTTGAAAATCAATTCAGAAATCACAGTAAGGAAGAGAACTTCGATAAGACAGTGTCGCTGCAGCCGAAGAGAATGGCTGTTATGAGCAGGTAATCAGCAGCATCAAAAGCTGCAGAAAGCTCAAAAATGACAGATTTCGAGATTCAGTCACTGTGTAACCTTGGAGGGAACACTAAGTAGATTGCAAGAGGCAGGTCAATGGGTGGATGACAAAGAAACAGCGAGGGAATGTAGATGCATTCTGGGAGCTTAAAAGTAAAAGAGAGGAGAGATAAATGGTCAGGGGAAGGGTTTTTGGTTTGGAGATGGAAGTTAATTAAGCATAATCTAAAGATAGCAGGGAGGGAGGGAGGAAGGGAGGGAGAATGAATAAATGGGAGACAAGCTAGAATGAATAAATGGGAGACAAGCTCCTGGAAAGGATGATGAAGGGATGGGATCAAGGACACAAGGAGAAGGGTTACAAAAACCCCAGCTATAGGGCAAAATCTCAGTATTCAACAAAAACTATTGGAAAAACTGGAAAACAGACAGATACATCTAAGGCACAAACCAACATCTCACAATAATATCTTATTCCAAGATAAGCTCCAAATGAATACATGCTGTAGACATAAAGGGTGATATTATAAGCAAATTAGAAAATCATGAAATAAATTGCCTATCAGATCTATTGATAGGCCCAGAGACTGTAACCAAGCAAGACATAAAAATGTTCATAGGAAATAAAATGGACAATTTGAGAAGAAAAGCAGGAAATCGGGGAAAGGGGAATCTTTGTAGCAAGTTTCTATAGTAAGGGTCTCATTTCTAAGAAATATAGGGAACTGATTCAAATTTATAAGAATAAGAGCCATTCTCCAATTGAAAAATGGCCAAAGGATATGAATAGGTAATTTTTCAGAGGAAGAAATCAAAGCTATCAATAGCCATATTAAAAAAGGCTCTAAATCACTATTGATTAGAGAAGTAAAAAATTAAAACAACTCTGAGGTACCACTTTGCACCCATTAGATTTGCTAAACTGACCAAAAACATGGGAAATGCTGAAGGGGATGGAAAAACAGGTACTCTAACGCACTACTGGTGGAACTATGAACTGACCCAACCATGCTGGAAAGCACTTTAGAACAATGCCCAACAAGCTATTAAATTGTATAAATTTGATCTGGCAATACCACTCCGAGGTCTATATCCCAAAGAGATCAAAGAAAGAGGATAAGGACCCACATGTGCAAAAACATTCATAGCAGCTCTGTTGGGATGGGAAAGGAAGGAGATGCCCCTCAACTGGGGAATGGCTAAATGAATTATGGCATATGATTGTGATGTGAGAAACGACCAAGGGAATGGTGTCAGAGAGGCCGGCAAAGACTTGTATGAACTGGCGCGAAGCAAAGTGAGGAGAATCAGGAGAATCATTTATACAATAATGGCAATATTGTAAGGATGATCAGATCTAAAGTTTCTAAAGACTTAGGAACTCTTATGAACACAATGACTAACAATTCCAAAAGACTCAAGATGAAACATGCTACTCACCCTTACATAGAGTGCTTATAGACTCAGAGGGAAGAATAAACCATGTTTTCTTTTCTTTCTTTTCTGCCATAGGTAGCACAGGAATTTGTTTTACACAATTATACATATAGATAGTTAGGTGCTAGGCCTGGAGTCAGGAAGGCCTAAGTTCAAACCCGACCTCAGACACTGGCTATGTGACCCTGGATGTAAATTTAACTTTTGATTGTTTCTGTTTCCTCAATTGTAAAATGAGAATAATAGTGGGCAGCTGGGTGGCTCATCAGATACAACTCCAGGCTTAGAGATGGAAAGCCCCGAGTTCAAATCTGACCTCTGTCACTTCCTGGTTGTGTGGCCCTGGGCAATTTACTTCACCCCAACTGCCTAGCCCTTGCTGCTCTTCTGCCTTGGAAACAATATTTAGTATCAATTCTAAGACAGAAGGGAAGGGTCTTTTAAAAAATGATGGTATTAGCACCTACCTGCAAAGGTCGTGAGGTTCCAAGTAAGGTAATAATGGTAAAATATTCAGTACAATGCTCAGCACACAGTAAGCACTATATGCACATTAGCTGCTGCTGCTGCTGTTATTGTTATTGTTATCATCATCATCATCATCATCTGTAATGGGCTCTGTTATTCTTGCCTTGTCAATGGGTAAGGGAGGAAGAGAGAAAATTTGAAACTGAAAGTCATATAAGCTGAATTTAAAAAACAAAAGAGAAGAATTAACCTTTCTAAAGGGAAAGGCCAGTTTATTCTCTGGCAGTGGCAGAAAGAAAGAGGGGACACAGAGAAAGGTGCTAAAGTGCCCAGTTGAAGCAGCAAAGAATTGCCCAACAGATACTACTGACTCAGTGAAGTAGATAATGGGAAGGTAGATACAGAGCTGAAAGGACCTGGGAGGCCATTCAGTCAAACCCCTTCATTTGCAGAAAGGCCCTGAAGCCCAGAAAAGCTCAGTCCTACAGGTTGTCCTCAGGTGCCAAATCCAAGCTCTGGTCCATGTTGGGTGGAGGTGGGAAAGGGGGAGATTTGAGGACAGTGTTCAAGATTTGGAATAGTCACTGCAAATAGGACAGAAAGTCAGCCAGGAAAGAAGAGGACTACTTATCGTGCCACACCACAGCAAGGCCTAAACAGAGATGAGACAGCATGCATTTAGTCAGTGGGCCAGATGACTGAGTTGCAGAATATCCTTTAGCAGCATTCAAAAGTCTGGGAATTGTGGGGATGCGTGAGTGTGTAAAGGACAAGGGGCTCAGGAAATGAGGCAGGGGGCGGGGATCTTCAGTGTTCAAGAATGTGTGTACTCAGACTCGGGGCAAGGATGCAAAAGACCCCTAAGTGAAAAGCACAGCAGAGTTGAAGACGTTAACTCAAGGGGCAAGAATCTGAAGAGAAGAAAGTGAGGCCAGAAGAAAGATGGCTGACAGCGAGAACAGGGAAGGCCAAGGTCAGTCAGAATGACAAAACAATTAGGAAGAAGGCAGCAAATGGAGAGATGCAAAGTCTGAGAATGAGATCAGAGTAGAAAGCTATCATTGTTTTAAGAGGCTGGCAAGTTCAAGGAGTTGCCCCTCCTGAACATCATGGATGTTGATGAACAGAGAAACTAAAGTGTCTGAGGTGCTAGTGACATTAGTTACTACGGAGTCACCAAGTCTGAGGGGAGCAATGGGAGAGGAGAGGAAGAATTCAACTAGCTACTAGTCCTTGAGACAAAGCCAGGAGGTGGCCGCAATGAGGAGATTCATTATTTTATGATTTCATAGGCAATACGCATAGTGAAGTCTGTATTTTTTTATAAAAACCCTTATCTTCCAAGATGTCAATACTGTGTATTTGGCTCCAAGGCAGAAGAGCGGTAAGGGCTAGGCCATGGGGGTCAAGTGACTTGCCCAGGATCACACAGCTGAGAACTGTCTGAGGCCAGATTTGAACCTAGGACCTCCCTCTCTAGGCCTGGTTCTCAATCCACTGAGCTACCCAGCTGCCCCCTGAAGTCTGTATTTTTTGTGCCTTTCACTCACCTGGGGAACTAGAAGGATGCAGTCTGTTAAATACAATTTATAAAGGTTCGGTCATTAAACAATTTTGTCCCCCATCAGCACCTTGCAGATAGAGGTGACTACTGTAATTTGCCACTTGTGCAATGTTTCATCAAGTTCTGAATTCTTTAGCATACTCTTTACCTGCATATCTTGGCCAGTAGGAGTGTTCTTATTCAGGTTCCCAATATCATAGCTTTGGCTACAAAATAAAAAGAAATATTCTGTTATTCCAAAGGCAGAAGCTAACGCCACTGTATCTTTTTTCATTCCACACAATTACAAAGATTGGCCATCAACGAGCATAGGAATGTCAACAGTATAAAAGCAACCCCTTTCTAACTGATGCAAATCAGAATTCCCTTTGAAGATGTTACCTCAATTCAAACTATTACTTTAGGAATTTTTTTCCTTTTAGTATATTCTAATCAATTGGCATTTTATTTTTTAAAATTCACATGTTTACAAGAGACTACTTAATGTACATATTTTGACAGACTAAGAAATAGAAATACACAATAATAATAAACAGATGCTTTAATCAGAGAATATCAAACTTCATTAGCAACACTTATTAATTAAGCCTCACAAAACTCCCATGAGGCACTATGAATTACATTTAGCAATTGAATAAACAGGAGGCTCCCTAATGACACGACTTCCCCAAGATTATATAAAATCTGCATGACACAAAGAGACAGACCGTGTAGAACCGGGCCCCCTGGAAGCGATATCTCCAGGATTCTGACAGCCACAAGTGAATCCTCAAAGCAATAGCAAAGGTTGGTTGCTTGTACCCTTTGTATTTATTATGAAGGGACTAAGGCTGTGGGGGTATTCTTAACTGTCACTAGAAGACCCCAAATGACCCAACTTCAAATTTTAGTTTGGCCTCCCAGCAAGGACCCAAAGGTAGCATTGGAGCTGTGAACTCCATTCAAAGGGGCCCTTTGGCCAAGTTTCTAAACACTCCACAAGCCCAAGGACCCAAAAAAGAAAAGGCGTCCATTCAAAATCAGAAATGGGAATTTTGGTAAGTAGGTCAATTACCCCAAGGCTGAGAAACTTGCCCAAAGAATATCCTCATTTGGGGCCAGAGTAGGGAGATGTGGAACACTGGGGTGTTCCATGCAGGGAAGAAGGCCAAAGTCACCTTTCTGACCGCTGAGGTGATAAACTCTGCCGTCTCACATTGCCAATTGTTCATTGGATGTTTCAAACTGAGAATCCCAGAAACCTCTTAAACTCCACAAGTCAGAAACTGAACTCGTGATGTTACCGCACAAACCTTCCTTTGCCAGACTTCTCGATTTGTAGCTAAGGCACACCCAATCTCTCCAGGTCTATATAACTCTGGTGTCATCCCAGATTCCTCACTCTCTCTTCCTCACATAGCCAAACAGTTGATCAAAGTTTGCTGTTTCCACGGTTGGAACATCTCTTGCGTCCAACCTGTCTTCTCTCCACTCCGACATCCTATCGTCATTCTACCTTGGTAATGTCTCTTGAATATGACGCCTGCCTTCTCTCCTCTGAAACTGGCTCAGGCCCTCATCACCTTCCACCTAGACTGTTCCAGTGGATCTGCCTGCTTAAAGTCTCTCCCTATTTCAGTCCATCCTCTATTCAGCTGTCAAGCTGACCTTCCTAGAAACCATGCCACCCTCTCTTCTCAATAAATTCCAGTGGCTCCCTATCACTTCCAGGAACAAATAGAAAACACTATGTGGCAGATGGAATGGAGGAAGGAGACGGTTCCAGGCATGAGAGACAGCCAGTGAAAAAACCTCCACCGAGTTCATATTCTAATGGAGGAAATGATGTACAAATAACCATGTACATATAAGATATACACAACGTAAGCAGGTCACCTCAGAGGGGATGAACTAGCACTGAGGGTAGGGAAAGGCTTCTTGAAGAAGGTGGGATTTAAAATGGGACTTGGAGGAATTGACGAAGTAGAAGGGCATTCCAGGAATGTGAGACATTCATTAAAAAAGACATTGAGGGGGCAGCTAGGTGGCTCAGTGGATTGAGAGCCAAGCCTAGAGTTCCAATGTGACCTCAGATACTTCCCAGCTGTGTGACCCTGGGCAAGTCACTTCATCCCCATTGCCTAGGCCTTACTGCTCTACTGTTTTGGAACCAATCCACAGGATTGATTCTAAGATGGAAGGGAAAGGCTTAAAAATTAATAAATAAGGATGATCAGAGCTTATAAAGCAACACCTGCTGTGGAGGTTGAAGAAGAGAAATCCTGTGAAGAATCTAACGAAAACCTCCCAAATGGTCTCTATCAACACTTACCTTCACACTCTGTGCCTGCAGTGCAAAGGTAGACATACAAAGGTTGGAAAATATGATTCTGGTGAGGAAATGAAAGCAGTCAAAGGTTTGGAGATGATTCCAATCTTCATGCCGAATAAAAGGAATCTTTTCTTTGAGAACAGAGCTGAAGTCATTTCTGAGACAGCTCAGCTGTCTGTCTACTCAGATTGTGAGCAAAGACTAAAATGATAGTCAAAATAGGGGAAAGATGACAATACACACAACCACAGCAGCGCTACAGGGACCTGTGTAAATGAGCTAGTGACTTGCAAAAACAGGAAATGGGTCTCAGAGGTTAAATGTCCCCAAGAAATGGCAATAATCAGTATAAAATGACGGCTGCAGCAGGAAAGCCCAAAAAGCCCAGAAACGGCCTCGGCCAGTAAACAAGATCTCCTTGCTCAGTAGGGAGGCTTGGTAACCAAGGGCAACCCCAGTTCAGAGTACAAGCTCACTTTCAAAACATCATACAGGAGGAGGATGGAAGATTACAAGTAATTATCTCAGCAAACCTTGAAAAGTCTCAGAGAGGAGCATGAGCCAATAGCAAACTTGGCCTGAGTTATCCCCCACTCCCGACACACACACACACACAAGAGCATTTGTCAACAGTCTGACCCTAACCCTAAATACACCTGATGCAATGGGGTCACTCAGAGCCTACGGGTTCAAACGCCGCCACCACCACCACCCCATAAAAAGCAATGAAGAATTTCAGAAGATATAAACAGGTCAAAGCTGTGAGCCAGGAGGCTTCCGGGGGGAAGGGGGTATGTTAGGAGCTCCTACCACAGGCGTAAAAACTGCTTTTGCATACTGGGACCCAGGTCAGTCCACGGGGGACAAAGTTAGCCAAACTGCTCCTGCTCTGCATCACTGCTTTCTTGCTCACAGCCAGTCCTAGCTAGAGGCAGTAACTCGTAGCCTCCCAGGTCCCACCATTGATGGACAGGGAGAGAACAAGGAGAAGCAAAAGCAAACAAGTGCCAGCATTCTCTTATCAATCTCTCATCACCAGTCCACTGCAGCTGCTTCAGGGGCTTAGGAGGCTTCCATTGACAAGGCAGGAGGACCAATGATGCCAAAAGTAAGAGACATCTAGAGGAACAGACTGGGAGGGAGCTCAGCCTATGTCCAGGCCATACAGTCAACAGAGAGTCAGACACATTTGGATATCTAAAGGGAACATTTCTGAGCAGTGCAGCAAAGTCACAGTTTCAAGTAAGGTTGTCATCAGACCGAAAGCAGGAAAAGGGGGCCAATGATCCAGAGAGGGTCAGCCTTCCTAAACTAGCACTAGACTTATGCCATGCCATGTTCTTCTCACTCCTTCTAATTCTACATGGAAAGATCAGGGCTGTCCGTGCCACACGGCAGGGCTGTTGAGCAACAAGCACTTTCTAGGGGACTAGGGCCAGGGCCTCCAAGAAGCCCAAGTGGCTTCTCTCTGCCAATATCACACAGGCAAAGAGGTGCCAATAAGCAAGTTGGCACAAGGCATAGATGTTCCTAGCATGGGAACGTCCAGACACAGAAGGCAGGAAGATAGCTACCTTGTCACAGGTGGAGCATGCCCTCTGGGATTCCTTCCCAGAGGCAAACGATTGACTCACAAGTTCTATGGTACCCTAGGAGTTGCTACTCCTAAACTGTAGCTCAGAAGCACCTCAACTGTGTACTTTCCATTAACAATTGGCCAGAAAACACATTTTCTCTTTAAAGAGACATTTACTAAAATGGCACCATAAAACATGCTCTCCCATTAATACTACACACCCAATGGCGGGGGGGAGGGGGGGAGGGTAAAGAACAGGCAGAGAGTCCAATGTGAGGCACACAGAGAGGGAACCACTCTAGAACTGCAGGCCTCGAAGCCCTTTCTTTCCTCACAGAATCTTCTTTGCAGCTCAGATCTCAGTAGCCAGGGTCACCTCTCTTGGGCCCATAACCAACTGTCTTCTCTGCATCAGGATTGTACTCCTTGAAGGTGTTTACAGCCTCAAAGTATTACCTCTCTCTACTATTCATGTCTGTTTGAAGTGTGTCACTGCTTCCTCATGTGGGCCTCAACTGCTCTTGAACTCATTCTCCGACCTCTGGGAAAGTAGTTCAGAGGAAATCCCCTTCTCCTCCCCCTGCAGAGGTGAAGAGCTGGAGTCCTTGCCATTGCTGGCTCTCTCATCAGTCTCTGAGCTCTCAAACTTCTGACCAGCTCCAGGGCTTAATTATTTAGAGCTCTGCAAGACAATAACATTGTTCCTTCCAACTCAAAAGTGTTCATATTTCAGAAAGGGACAGCAGGGCTTTTAGCACCTTAAAACCTCCGCATCTGTGATTACATAACCTGGGGGTGAGGAAAGTGAATGTGGGACCCTGAAAAAATAAAGATCAAGGCAGAGCCAACCCGTCACAAGAAAGGTTACGTCCAGAAAACCAGGGGTTTTCCAAGTGATCACGATGGTCGAACTGCTCCATTTAAACCAACCCCTAAGATAAAGGAGCAATATCACACAAAAAGAAGTAACAGGAAAAAGCAGACTACACCGATGCTGGAAGCCCCAGAACATGATGAATGCCTCTCAGGGATTCATTTTCAAGATCTCAAGAGCCCAAAAGAATATATTTTTAAAATGCGCCTTTAAATTTTCTTCTGCCAAAAAAAAGGGCAACCAAAAAGATAGCCACAATTATTGACTATCTGTGTACCTACTTTCCCACCCCCAAAAAATCTTGGAGAAAAGTTCGTTTCATGCATATAAGAATATCTTTGATGAAAATGTAAAGGAACAGAAAAACTCTAACAGACAGTTCTCTACAGCAGACCACAATTTCAGCGTCACACAATTAACTGAGATTACAAAACTCCCCATGTTTACTGATTTAAAAGCCGTATTTGATTAGGGAAAATTAGGCAGCATAAACTACAGCCTTAAGAGCTGTCCTCCAATAAAGTGTTGCTCAAACATTAACATCATATAACATTCCTGATGCAGCCATGAAGAAGTTTGTTCAGCGATCCTCTTTTTGAATTCAATATGGCACAAAACAGTGAATAACTAAGACGTCAGTCCAAGGTGTTCAGCTTGTAGGACATGCTCTACAATGACAAAATCCAAATGGAAGGCTGTGCAGTTGTTTCTGTTTACAGATAATACACTGACTGCATCAAGCCCCAGAACATTAAAGAGTCACATCAATGAGATGCATGACTAATCAGGGCACTATACTAATCGACACAAGAAAAACCAACTGGATAAAGAATGAGTGCTGAGAGGCACGTAGGGGGCTCAGTAGACCGAGAGCCAGATCAGAGACAGAAGGTCCTGGGCTCAACTCTGACCTCCGAGACACTTCCTAGCTGGGTGACTCTGGGCAAGCCATCTAATCCCAATTGCCTCGTCCTTACCAGAACCAATACTTAGTATATTCGAAGATGGAAGGGAACGGATTAAAAAAGAACGCTTGTTGATTCATAGTCTCTCTCTCTCTCACACACACACACACACACGCACACACGATGTGTTCAGACTTCATTTTCAGACTACCAATAGCATCACAACGTGATATCCTGACTTGCCTGTGAATTGGAACGAGGGGAGGCACGGTTGCACAATGCCATCAATAGCACCTTCTCATCTAGTTCTGTTCCTTCATTGTACAAAAGAGGAAACTAAAGCTTAGAGACAGTAAATGACTTGTGTAGGGTCAAAGCGCTGGGACTTGGACAAAGACAAAGATCTTTGGACTCTAAGTCCATTTTCTCTACTATACCAACCACACTGACTCTTCCTTCATCTGGAAAATAAGAAGTCAGCATAAGTGCTGCGTTTGTGGGTGGAACCCCTTAACTTCCATGTTCTTAGCCTTGGGGTTTGTTGTGGACCATATTTTTAAATGTATTCTACAATACAAAAGATTACCAAGTAAACCAATGATATCACAATCATTATTAAAATGTTCCCCAAAATCCAGTTCACAAGCCCAGGTTTCGAAGAAGCCCCACCTTAACCTCTGTGAGACTTAGCTTTGTTTTCTATCAGATAAGAAGGCTCACAGAGATGCCTTTGATGATCCCTTCCAGGACCCAAATCTTCGGGTCTCAAGATTACCTTCAGGCTCATTCTATGAAGTCTAAATTTCTGCATTCTTTAGAAGTGACCAATGACTTAACTTCATTCCCATTTCCTTCAGAGAAATTCTTCTCAAATACTCGATTCTTAAATGATCACTCTATAGCAAATAACAATACGAAAATAAGTTTTGAACAACGATACATGCATATATAGCCCAGTGGAACTGCTCGTCAGCTCAGGGGGTTGGGGGGAGGGAAAGAATATGAATCGTGGAACCATGGAAAAGTATTCTAAATAAAGATGTTTTTTAAAAATTAAAAACAAAATACAATACTCGAGTTCTAATGAGCCCCTACGAGTACTAAATGAAGTACGTGAGACATCAGAACAGAAATTATCATAGCCAGCATTTCTATAGTGCTTTAAGGTTTCTGAAGCACTGTAAAAATATCTCAATTGACCTCTACAATAATTCTGGAAGTAGGTATTATTATTATTATTCTCATTTTGTAGATGAAGAAACTATGACTGAGAAGGGTTAAGTGACTTGCCCAGGGTCATACAGCTAGTAAATGTCCAAGGCTGGATTTGAACTTAGGACTTCCTGACCCCAAGTCCAACAACACCTACTGCATCCTGGTCAAGGCTTTTTGAAATCCACTTGGGTCTCTGTTTCTCCATACCTAAAATGAGAAGGCTGAACTAGAAAATTCCTTAACTCTGTTCCAACATTCCACGTCAAAGCTGAACATATCTGATACCAAGCATGAATTCACTACAACTACACTTCCACTAGATGGTGCTGATACATTCCATTTTTTTCAAAGTATGCCTTCCAAAGGCTCATTCTTATTAGTAGATTTAATAATTATTATCCCTTCTTTTATTCATTAAAGCCTTCCTCAGGTACCTCATTGGATTACAGAGGTGTACTGAGCTCTAGAAAGTTATACAGAAGTTGAGCTATACTTTGCTTCAAGAGAAATGAAAGATTTGGGGATACAGAATCTCCACAAAGTTCTCCTCAGTGCCGCCTCGTGCTATTGTGACTCTGGGTTTTTCAAAGCTATGCCAGCCAAGCAGAAGGTCTGACAAGGTCTACCATGTTGAAAAAGCTTCATACATGCTCCCAGCAAGCTTTGCCTCAGAGGACCTACTGGACTACAGTCTGACCACATGGTGACGAAGTCCATGATCATGATAATCCATGGGGAAGAAATACAGAACGACTCTCTAGATTGTGTGGCCCCCCCTCTACTTCTTTAGTGACCGAAAGAGAGCAAAGGATATGAAGACTCTCTCAACTCAACTGTTAAGACTAAATGTGAGGCCCTTGTCCAGTGACCAACAAAAATGCACATTACTTGAGAAACTAGCTCATATCTATCTTGATATTTTACTGTGAAGCCATAAAAGAAAAGGAGGGTTGTCAGTATGAAAGAATAGCTCACAGGTTTTTCTTGGAGAAGCAAATAAAAGAATTTGTAGAATTGATATTATCATGAGTCCAAGGGTAAATTAACTGGGCATTAAGTTCTTTTACCTTGTAATGATTATGATGAGAATATGCAGAAAGACTGCTATGGGAATAACCAAATCTTCTGTGTCAATATCTGTTATAGAAAATGAGGAGGTATTGAATTTCCAAAGGTGACTCCCTAAGATCTTCCCAACTAAATCAATATATGGCTTAATATTTGGGGACTTCAATGCAAAAGTGGTCATAGGTGAAGAGAGAAAAAGAGAGCAAAGGTCTGTAGTCAATACAAAAGCCTCGGAACTACATATCATGAATATGAAAATTATGAGGCAATGGACATGCTGAGCACTGGCAACATTATTAAAAAATAGTTATTTATAAGACAGTCATTTTTGAGTCAGCTATACATCTGCTGTTAGCTTGTTATCAGGAAAATAAATAGAAAATACAGTACAAAATTGAGGCAACTCCAACCTGACCTATACAAACAAGTTGCCAAAAATGGAAAATGGATAAAAGAAGAGAACCTGACACAGACTATTACCATTTCCTAAGTACATACTTGAGCTTCTATGTTAAAGGGGACAATTTGGAGGGTGATGAAGGTTTGATTCTCAAGATATATGAAAGAGGGAGGGCCAGCAAAACATAAAAAAATCATAGATCTTATTATTACTTTTTTAAAAAAAGGAGACCAAAAAAAATCAATAACTATCGACTTGTATATGCCTACTCTGCAATCTCTGTATAACCTTTATGAGAACAATCTACACATGCACAAGAACATTCTTTAAAAAAAAGTCTTACCTTCTGTCTTAGAATCAATATTGTATGACTTCCAAGGCAGAAGGCAGTACGGGTTGGGCAATGGGGGTTAAGTGACAGGGTCACATAGGTAGGAAATGTCTGAGGTCAAATTTTAACCCAGAACCTCCCGTGTGTAGGCCTGGCTCTCAATCCAATGAGCTACCCAGCTGATCTGTCCCTTCCAAGGACATTCTGGATGAAGACATCAGAAGGGAATAGGCAGGCTCTCACAAGTGATATTCTACAACAGACCAACACCTTTCAAGTTACAAAACTGAGCCCCAAATGTAGAGCATTTAAGACCTGAGGATCTGCTCTCCTGTTGAAAGACCTAGCCTAATGTTTCAGGCTAGGCACTGGCCATACTCTAGGTTACTCACTGTTGTGAGATTAAAAATTAGTATCCAAAATACTCCAAATATTACATTTAATAAGATTAATAATAACGAAGCAAAAAGGAAAACTAAAAGAGCTCATCAAGCTGCACATGTGGGAAAAAAGATCACGGAAGGAGATAAACACAGCTTAAAAAACAATAACATAAGGATGCTAATGTGAATGAAGGGAAAAGGATTCTTGGAACAAGAATAGAATTCTGGGAGATGGAGTCCAAGGGTTCAAGATTTTTCCAATTACACACTATCCTACTTTCCAGACTTCTCAACAGCTGCCTGACCTGAACATGGCTAGCCTTTCCTGGGCTCTGCTTTGAGCTCCTCCTTATATGTTATCTTCCCCCATGAAAATGTAAGTTCTTTGAGAATAAAAGTTGCCTTGCTTACAAAGCAATGGATTCAAATCAAGAAAACATCTAATTCCCAGTGGACTTACGCGTCGGCTATGGGGGGTGGGGGGGAGGAAAAGAAAATGATCTATGTCTTTAACGAATAATGCTTGGAAATGATCAAATAAAATGTATTAATAAAAAAAAAGTTGCCTTGCTTGCTTGTATTCATGTTCTCAGTGCTCAGTACACGATGAAAAGTGCTTAGCAATCTGAAGAAACAACACACAAGCTCACTGCAAAGCCTAAATGCTGAGGTTATGGTTACCATTTCTAGCCTGGTAACCTTCCCAAGAGAAGTGGAAAGGATTGGTGCAGCATCTTTTATAAGAATTCCAAAATTCCACTTGCTTTTTCTCATCAATTCTCTGGAAATTGGGTTGTGTTCTTTTTAAATGTTAGTACTAGTAGGGAGAGATGCTGTAGGGAAGTTCAGAAAAGTTGCACTATCTTCAATTGGAGTGGGGACGAGGAGGGGTTCTTTATTTTCCACATCTATCAGATGCTTCATTTTGGTGAAAAAATAAGAAAATGGACCAAATAATTTGAATAAGGTAAAAACTGGCAAGACCTGTTTTTCCCCCTGATGTGAAAAAGGAAGATATTTTTCATTTGGTTACATGAAATGCTATTCTTTCTGAATGAAGATGAAATCAGAGTAGAGAAAGAAAAAAGGTCCAGTTAGCTAGCCAGTCTTCTAGCCATCTAGGGCCTTGTTTGCAGACTCAAAAAATGTTGATTCAGTACAGCAAAATGCTCCACAATAAAGGCTCTCCTCCAACAATATAGCATCCACGAATATGTTAAAGCCATGCAATATTCTTTGCTAGAGTTAATCTGATTTGACGATAGCCTGATGATGAATGACAGAAACGTTTGCCAGTACCATGGAGGCTATCCAGGGCATATGGAAGAAGGATTCCCCATGGATGATGAGGTCCTACAGATGTGCCTGCCTGCCTGCAAATACGAATCATGCTGATCGCCTAAAGTCCCAGAACACTGGAAAACCTCATCAACAAAATTCATAACCCCTCCAGAATTCGGCCTAAAGTACCCTAAAGAAAAAAAGGGGATGCATAATGACTACATGCCATTGGGTGGACAGCCCCTAGAACGGGCATGTCAGTACATACATCTTAGACAAAAAAGACGAGGAAGTGGGGTCCAGGCTTGACAACAATGAGAAAGTAGGCTGGACTGCCTCTGGGAATTGCACAGTGTTTTTAATGACCCCAAGCTACTTCCTGAAACAAAGGCACATCTTCTACAATCCAGTGCTCTTGTGGCGACTTTGTACAGCTAGGAGTCTCTAAAGAGTTAAAGGCCTGGGTCACTCAAAGGACAACAGAGAGGTACATGGTGAGCATGAGTAGGAGGCAATGGATCAGCAAGAACAAACTACACACCAGAAGCAGCACAATGGAGGCAAGACTAGCTATGTAGCAAAAGGAAGAAATAACTGTTGATCACTTCACCTTCCACATTATGGAAAGAAATCTAGAGCATGAGTTCTTAGCTTGGGATCTGTGAACTTGTGCTTTGTAAAAATTAATAGTTTGGGGGTAAGTAGGTGACCCAGTAGATAGAAAGCCAGCCCTGGAGACAGGGGGTCCTAAGCTCAAAGCTGACCTCAGACACACTTCCTTGGCTGCATGAGCCTGGGCAAGTCACTTAACTTCAATTGCCCAACCCTTACTATTCTTCAGCCTTGGAACCAATACTTAGTATAGATTCTAAGGAGGAAGGTAAAGGTTTTTATACTAATAGTAGTTTGATAACCCACAATTTCTTTCTTCTGCAACTGTAGTTTATTTTGTCTTATGCATTTAAAGATATGGCTGTGAGCAGGGGACTGTCCATCCCTAAGCTTTATTATCCTGACTACCCAAGGCAGGAGCCAAGACTCCAACAAGGTGAAAATGCCCTGGTAGAGAGGAAGGCCTCCTGCCAGCACACAAGACCCCATGTAGAGAACTATGGGATAGAGGAGAGACCTATAGGGTGAGAAGCTATAAATATGTAGCAATCCATGGGGGAGGGTTCATGAACGAAATAACGAAATATGAACACATACAAACAAGCATGCGATGAGCTCGCAAGGACTGTGTGCCTTCCAAGAAGTGATCAAAGGCCACAAGATGAGCTGCTAAGCAATTTGAGGGGTGACTTGGGGAAAAGAGGTCCCAAAGAAGGCCGTCATTCTGAGTGCCCAAGCAAGGAGTTAAAATCTTGCCTGGCACCACCTCCATTGACAGGGGCTCCTTCTCCAATTGTCACAGGGATTTTCTCTCTGACCAGAGTGAAACAATCAGATTCATTAAGTTCTATCCACTTGGAATTATCAATGGATTTTTCCTAGCAGAACATTGTTTTGTCCAATCATGTTTCCATTAAAACTGTGTTCTCCTGCTTCTCCAATTCATTTCACTGTCGAATATACAGTAAGATCTTACTAATTAGGAATTTTTCCTGTGCATATTCTTTGGCTTGGCAATTTCATTCTATTTCTCTTATTTATTCATACTTGTGCCATCTTAAAACAACTTGTCACTTCCTTAAATCTTTCAAACACATTTTGAAATAGTTCTCATGTCTCTCCCTATCATTTGGGAAGGAAGCTATAATAATCTTAGCTTTTCTTCCATCTATTTTACTTCATCCCTCACAATCGTTTTCATTTCTTTCTCTTGTATTTAATTTATCATTGGGAAAGAAGACTTCCTCAGAAAAAATGCTCATCCCAGGAAGAGAAAATGAGCAAGCGAGCTAATTGACTTGCTGCTATAATAAACCCTACTTGCTTCAAGGAATGAAGTCAAATGCATTAGAACATGGAGAACAAGCACACAGAAGGAAACTACAGTTGATATTGACTGGGATTGGGATGGTTTGTTTTGTTTTTACCCAGAGGAAAGCTATAGACAGAGAGAGCTAAACTAAGCCAGTTCTATTTTACAACATCCCTCCTCTTCCATCCTATAGATTAATTTCCAGTCAAACTTATACATGATTTTTGAACACAGTTGAAGCTTACTTGGCATTATAGAAATTAAAATTCTTTCATGGAACTTTAACAAATGATATCTACATATTCTGGATGCAGCCAAGAGACCATTAACATTATGGCAAGGGCCAAAAGTGAAAGAATCCAATTTTCTCTCTAATGCTCTCTCAATTTCTCTTCTTCAGCAGAGTCCAGTATGGCAAGACGTGCTTGTGAATGTGCTCAGGCCACTGCGGTAGGGGTTTTAAAAATTTGATAAATTGCAGCTCCTAGCACATAGTTGGCACTTAAATGTTACTCGTTGACATATTAGTTAACTAATATGTGTTTATTAGGCACTTACTATGTTCTGGGCATTCTGCTAGATGTAGAGGATACAAAAATAAATGAATAAGGTCCTGTTCTCAAGGAGTTTACATCGTATCAGAAGAAACAATGTACACATACATATAAAAATATATAAAAACTATATATATATATAAATATAAACAAAATAAATATAATTTCAGGGAGTTGACACTAATAGCTCAGGGGAATCAGAAATACTCCTATAGGAGAGAGATGGCCTTTGGGTGGGTTGAAATCTTGGCTCCATCACTTGCTAATAACTATAGGGCACTGGGTGATCTACTGAATTTCCCTAAAACCAAGTTTCTTGATCTCATAAAATGGGTAGTTGAGGGGAGTGGGGGGGGGGAGGACATGAACTGACCTTTAAGAATACACTTCCAACTCTTACATCTATGATTTTCTAATGATTCAGAAGTTTTGAATCTGGGTGACTGGAAAAATAGTAATGTGGGTTCCGTCAAAAATAGAGAAGTCTGGAGAATGAGTCTTAATGGAAGGGATGGGTTATAGGGCCAGAGAAATGGGTGAATAGGAATCATCATAAAGCCAACCCTCAATGGATAGCCTAAGTTGGACTCTTCTTCAGTTAAAAGGACTCCAGGCTATCAGCAGGCATCTACTAGAAGCCTTTCTAGCTTAATAAAGGCTACCAGGGCTTGTGTACTACTCCCGAAGTTTCAGTGCTTCCCCTTTTGTCTGCCTCTAAGATCAAATACAGACTTCTTGGATTAGCATTTAAGAGGCTACACAATTTGACTCTACCTGTCTTTCCTTCACACCCACTTGCTGTTGCTGCCAGACTCAAGTCAGCAAGTGACAAGATATTGATTAAGCAAATGGCTGCTCCATGCCATGCCAGCAAGAAGCTAAGGGCTTGGGGATGGAAAGCAAGGTAAAACTACTCCCTGCCCTCACAGAGCTGCCAGAATGACTTTCCAAAGCCCTTAAAACTCAAAGATGAAGATGGAGTAGCTGAGCTCTCAGGACTCTAAAATCGGAGTGACTAGGAGGATATCAGTTTAGAGAAGGACAGGCTTAGGGGCTTCTACCTTTTGAAATCCCAGGCTCAGTCATGGATCACTTCTTCCATGAGGCTTTTCAAGATTCCCTCAAAGGCTAGTGCCCTGCCCTCAACCTAGAAATGACTTTTTATCTATTTTGTTTTTCCTCATCTATACTCTTTCCACATATTCTCAGCCCCTAGGATATAACACACTCCATGTGGGCAACAACAACTTCCTTTTTCTCTTTCTATCCCTAGTTCCTGGCACATGAAAGAAGAAAGGGTCCTGTGCTTCAGAGTAAGAGGACCTGAGTCTCAATCCAGTCTCTGCTGCCTTCTACTTAGTGTGTGACCTTGACAAAGTTACATCCTCACTAGAGCCCAGTTTTCTCTTTTAAGGACACTGGACATCAAGACAGGCAAGAGGATCCTTTTCTGGTTCTAGATCTATGATCCCTCACCCAGTTATGAAGCAGCCCACCTAGGCAATTCTAGAATGGAAATAACTGTCAAAAGCACACTCATTTCCTGTGACAGAAAAGAAGGAGTAATTAGCAGCTATTTATTCTGGTATCTATCACCAGTAGTTTTCAGCCATCCTTCTAACATTTGGCACTCTGTGATGGGAGATGGAAGGGTCAGGGTTCATATGATTATATCACCTGAGATAACTAGTAATATATGGGTTCTGCTAGAGGATGTCCCAGTATTCTAGCAGAGAAAGGAGAAGTGACCACAACAGTCGCTGTCAGCATCTGATAGAAAATGGTTGACAGTAGCAACACTAACAGTTTTACACTGATGGCATAAGTGACCTTAACTAACTCCAAGACTGCTATCTGTCAATCCTATAATATTCTGTTTACAAGAAACACATTTGAGGCACATAGTCAAACACAGGGTAAAGGTAAGAGGCTGGAGCAGAATCTATTAGACTTCAACTGAGACAAAAAAATAAGCAGGAAGAGCAATCATATCTGACAAACCAAAGCAAAAAATAGATCTGATTAAAAGAGATAGGGAAATGTGATTGGGAAGGATGGTGGAAAAGGAAAGGAAGGTAGCTGGGGGTCCCTTTCTGCTCTGATAGCCCCGATAGGGAAATTGACCAAGCTTTTCCCTTTACCTATAGTTATGCTAGGGATAGTGAAATTAAATGAAGCCAGACTTCTATGGATAGCCAGATAGGTTTATTGGGCCAGAAAAAAAAGGTTTTGGAAAGGCTAAAGAAAATACAATCTACTGCAGCTAATGCAGGGATCAGAGGCTCTTCTGCAGAAAAAGGTGCCAAAACCTACGCTTCTTCTCTCTTCTTTTTATATCTTCTCAGACACCTCCCACAAAGGAAGTGGGGGTAGAGGATCCTGGGAGATGTAGTCTCCCAGGGTTCAGAGTCATTTCAAAATGCACAGAAGGTAATTGTATATTGATTAAAGGGAGTATAGACAATGAAGAAATATCAGAACTTAACATATAGCATCCATATTTTTAAAGGAGAAACTATACTAGTTGGGGACCTCAACCTTCCCCAATCAGAACTAGATAAATAGAACTAAAACATAAATAATAAAAGAAGGGAAGTGCATGAAATTTTAGATGAGTTAGATTTAGTAGCTATTTGGAGAAAATTAAATGAGGATAAAAAGTAATATACCTTCTTTTCAGCAGGACATGATGCATATACAAAGACTGGCCATGTACTAGGGCATAAAAACTCCATAACCAAATGCAAAAAAGCAGAAATGGGAGCAGCTGGGTAGCTCAATGGACTGAGAGACAGGCCTAGAGATGGGAGGTCCTAGGTTCAAATCTGGCCTCAGATACTTCCTAGCTGTGTGACTCTGAGCAAGTCACTTATGCCCCATTGCCTAGCCATTACTGCTCTCCTGCCTTAGAACCAAGACATAGTATTGATTCTAAGGTAGAAGGTAAGGGTTTTAAAAATCAGAAATATTAATATATACATATATTATATTAATAATGCAAATTAAAAACCAAGCAAGTGGACTTCCAGGTAAACATGGTGGCAGTCTAGACACAGGACTCTTCCTCTCCTCAGCACCTACCGATATAGACTACCTTAAAAGACCAAAAAACCCAAATTCATATGAACAAATTGATTCTACAGTATGGTACAGCATTGAAGGTACATAGAATTTGGGCACTGCCACACTATAAGAAGGTGAAAAAGCTCCCACCAAAACGCGAGCTCATCTACCCTTCCCCACTACACCTATGGAGCCAGAGTCAGAGCGAGCATACACCAGAATCAGTGAGTGAGGGATACCTCTAGAGTGAGTGAGGAACACATCTAGGTCCTTGGAAGCTGACTAAGACCACCAAAGACCCTGAGAGAAGCTACACCTGAAACCCCAACAGGCTGAAGAGTGCAGACGGCGGGCACTCACGGGAAGATGGTACAGAGAAGGGCAGCAAACAACAGAAGCTGTAGAGATTCAAGAGCTTGCCTCAGGCAAAATCCTTACTCCTTAACTCCATATACAGAGAGCCTGCCCATTTCGCTCAGATTTCTGACTAAAAAGGGAAGGAAAAACCTCCACAGTGATGGCAAATTGTGCCCAGAAACAACAACCTCCATCCAGCAAGAAAAACAAGAAGAAGGGGTTGACCCTGGAAAATTTTTACAGAGGAAAAAACCCAGGCTACAGAGGAAATAGAAGAGGAAATTCAAATAAATGGACCAAAACCTTCCCCCAAAAATGGAAATTGTCCACAAGCTCTTGAAAAATTTAAATTAGAGCTTATCAAAAAGATGGAAGCCTTCTGCTGAGACAAACACAGGAACTATAAGAACACAACTACAAAAACACTTTCAACACAACTAAAACTAGATCTGAGCAATTAGAAAAACATCAACTGGGCAGGACAAGCTAACATAATAAAAATGACAATCCTACCCAAATTAATTTACTTATTTAGTGTCATAACCATCAAACTATCAAAAAACTTTTTTAATGAATTAGAAAAAAACATAACAAAGTTCATTTGAAAGAACAAAAGATCAAGAATATCCAGGGAAATCATGAAAAAAATGCAAAGGAAAATGGCCTTGTAGTACCAGACCTCAAATTATACTATAAAGCAGGGGTCATCAAAACAATATGGTACTCGCTAAGAGACAGAGAGGAGAACCAGTGGAATAGACTTGGAGTAAGTGATCTCAGCAAGACAGTCCATGAAAAGCCCAAAGATTCCAGCTTTTGGGACCAAAGTCCACTATTTGATAAAAACTGTTGGGAAAATTGGAAAACAGTATGGGAGAGATTCGGTTTGGATCAACATCTCACACCCTACACCAAGATAAACAAAGAATGGGTGAATGACTTGAACATAAAGAAGGAAACTATAAGTAAATTATGTGAACACAGAATAGTATATATGTAAGACTTTTGGGAAAGGAAAGATTTTAAAACCAAGCAAGACTTAGAAAAAAATCACAAAATGTAAAATAAATAATTTTGATTACATCAAATTAAAAAGTTTTCGTACAAACAAAACCAATGCAACCAAAATTGTAAGGGAAGTAACAAATTGGGAAACAATCTTCATAACCAAATTAAAAAAACAAAAACAAATCAAAGTTCATGTAAAGTCAAATCAAAAATTAATTGGAAACTAAATAATCTAATATTTAAAAACTGGTGGGTCAAAGAACAAATCATTGAAACAATCACTGAAGAGAATGACAATGAGAAGACAACATATCAAAATTTAGGGCATATAGCCAAAGCAGTACTTGGGGGAACATTTATATCCCTGAGTGCCTATATCATATCTATATCAAAATAGAGAACAAGCAGATCAACGAATTGGACATGCAACTAAAAAAACTAGAAAAAAAATTTTAAATTCCTAATTAAAGACTAAATTGAAAATCCTAAAAATCAAAGGAAAAATAAATAAAGTTGAAAGCAAAAGAACTATTGAACTAATAAATAAGATAAGGGGCAGGTTCTATGGAAAAAAACAAACAAATAAAATAGACTATTCATTAATTGATTTTAAAAAAGAAAGAAGAGGCTCAAATTACTAGTATCAAAAATGATAAAGGTGATTTCACCTCTAATGATGAAGAAATTAAAGAAATTATTAGGAGCTATTTTGCCTAATTATATAACAATAAATCTGATAATACTGGTGAAATGAATGAATAATAACAAAATATATAGATTTCCATTAATACAAGAGGGGACAGAATTCTTAAGTAATCCCAACTCAGAAAAAAGAAATTGAACAAGCCAGCAATGAACTCAAGAAAAAATTGCCAGCATCAGATGGATTATTCACAAGTGAATTCTATCACACATTTAAAGAACAAATAGTACCAATACAATATAAACTATTTGACAAAATAAGCAAAGGAGTCCTACCAAATTTTTTATGACACAAATATGGTACAGATACCAAAGCCAGGAAGACCAAAAACAGAGAAAGAAAATTACAGAACAATTTCCCTAATGAACATTGGTGCAAAAAATCTTAAATAAAATAGTAGCAAAGAGACTACAGCAATATATCACAAAGATTATTCACTATGACCAGGAAGGATTTATACCAGGAATACAAGACTGATTTAATATTAGGAAAACTATCAGCATAATTGACCTTATCAATAATCAAACTAATAAAAATCACATGATTAACTCAATAGATGCAGAAAAAGCCTTTGACAAAATACAATACCCATTCCAATAGAAAACACTTAATAATAAGTAGTATTTATTTAAACCATCATCAAGTATCATATGCAATGGGAATAAGTTAGAAGCCTTCCAAATAAGATCAGGAGTGAAGTAAGGATGCCCATTAAGACCACTATTATTTAATATTGTATGAAAAAATGCTAGCAATAGCAATTAGAGAAGAAAACGAAATTAAAGGAATTAAAGTAGGCAACAAGAAAACCAAACTATTACTCTTTGTGGACAATATGATGGTATACTTAGAGAATCCTAGGAAATCAACTAAAAAAGTAGTTGAAATAATTAATAATTTTAGCAAAGTTGTAGGACATAAAATTAACCCACATAAATCATCAGCATTTCTATATATTTCCAACATAACTCAGAAGCAAGAGTTAGAAAGAGAAACTCCATTTAAAATCACTCTAGACAATATAAAATGCCTAGGAATGCATTTGCCAAGACAAGAATTATATGACCACAATTACAAAATACTTTTCACACAAATAAGACTAGATCTAAACAACTGGAAAAACACATTAGTTGTTCATGGGCAGGCCAAACTGATATAATAAAAATGACAGTCCTGTCTAAATTAATTTACTTTTTCAGTGCCATACATATCAAAGTACCAAAAAACTATTTTATAGAACTAGAAAAAATAATAACAAAATTCATCTGGAATAACAAAAGGTCAAGAATATCAAGGGAACTAATGAAAAAATTGTGAAGAAGGATGGTGGCCTAGCAGTATGAGATCTTAAACTCTACTATAAAGCAGTAATCATAAAAACAATCTGGTACTGGCTAAAAGACAGAAGGGTGGATCAATGGAATAGACTAGGGGTAAATAACCTCAGCAATCTAGTATTTAATGAACCCAAAGACCCCAGCTTTTGGGATAAGAACTCACTATTTGACAAAAACTGCTGGGAAAATTGGGAAACAGTATGGCAAAAATTAGGTTTAGATCAATATAGCACACCCTATACCATAAACATAAACATAAAGAATGATATAAGTAAATTAGGGGAACATGAAATAGTTTATCTATCATATCTATGGAGAAGTGAAGAATTTATGACCAAACAAGAGACAGAGAAAAATACAAGCTGTAAAATGAATAATTTTGATTATATTAAATTTTAAAAGTTTTGTACAAACAAAACCAATGCAGCAAAGATTAGAAGGGCATCAGCAAATTGAGAAAATTATTTTATAACAAATTTCTCTGATAAAGGTCTCATTTCTCAAGTATATAAAAAACTAAGTTAAATTTATAAGAATCCAAGTCATTGATAAATGGTCAAAGGATATGAATAGGCAGTTTTCAGATGAAGAAATCAAAGCCATCAATAATCATATTAAAATGTTCTAAATCCCTCCTGATTTAGAGAAATGCAAATTAAAACAACTCTGAAGTACCACCTCATACCTATCAGATTGGCCAATGTGACAGTAAAGGAAAATAATAAATGCTGGAGGGAATGTGGCAAAATTGCGACACAAATACATTGCTGGTAGAGTTGTGAATTGATTGAATCATTATGGAGGGCAATTTCGAATTGTGTCCAAAGGGCTATAAAAGAATGCATACCTTTTGATCCAGCAACACCACTATTACACAAAGAGATAAAAAATAATAGGAAAGGACCTCTTTGCACCAAAATATTTATAGCTGCACTTTTCGTAATGGCAAAGAATTGGAAACTGAAGGGATAGCCCTCAATTAGGGAAAGGCTGAACAAAATGTGGTATATGCTGGTGATGGAATGCTATTGTGCTATAAGGAATGATGAACAGGAATGATTTTAGAAAAAACTGTAAAGACCTATGTGAACTGATGCAAAGTGAAATAAACAGAGCCAGGAGAACATTATACACAGTAATTGAAATAGTGGTAGTCTCTCGGTGACCGAGAATGACAAACTGAAATATTGTGGGACAATCAAATATGATAGATTGCTACCAACAGCAATACAATGATCCAGGATAATTCTGAGGGACTTATGAGAAAGAATGCTATCCACCTCTAGAGAAAGAACTATTGGAATAGAAATGCAGATGAAAACGTATACTTTATCACTTCTTTATTTGGATATATGCTTTGGGGTTTTAGTTTTATAAGATTATTCACTTAGAAAAATGAATAATATGGAAATGTTTTATGTGATAATGCATGTACAACCCAAATTGAATTATAATACTGAAATAACTCAATCTCAGGAAAAGAAATTGACCAAGCCATCAATGAATTACCTAAGAAAAAATCTGCAGGGCCAGAAGGATTCACAAGGGAATTCTACCTAACATTTAAAGAATAATTAATCCCAATACTATGTAAACTATTTGGGAAAATAGGCAAAGAATGCATCCTACCAAATTCATTTTAGGAGACAAATATGGTGCTGATACGTAAACCAAGAAGAGCAAAAAAAAAGAGAAAGAAAGGAAACTATAGACCAATTTCAAATTATAGCTATATATCATCAGATCACATGCTATGACCAGATGGAATATATTCCAAGAATTCGAGGCTGTAAAGAGTGATAGTTTAGTTTCCTTGTTGCCTATTCTAGTTCCTTCAAATTCTTTACCTACTCTTGTCAGTATAGCTAAAATTTCTAGTACAAAAATGCTTGCTGATGGTTTTAGATCAATATACTTTTTAAAAACTGTCAGCAAAATTGACCATACCAATAACAAAAAAAAATCAACAGAAATCACATGATTTCTCCAATAGATACAGAAAAAGATTTTGACAAAATGCAACAGCCATTCCTATTAAAAACACTAGAAAGCATAGGAATAAATAGAGCTTTTCTTACAATAAGTAGTTATCTATTTTAAATGATCAGCAAGCATGATCTGGAATGGGGACAAACTAGAAGCCTTCCCAATAAGATACTTGCTACCATCAACTATTAGTGAATATTATACTAGAAATACTAGCTATAGCAATAAGAGAAGGAAAAAAATTGAAGGAATTAGAATAGACAAGATAATATGATAGTATGTTTAGAGAATTTTGGGAAATCAACTAAAAACTGATTGAAAAAATAATTTTAGCAGAGTTGTAGGATATAAAATTAACCCACATAAATCATCAGCATTTCTATATATTACCAACAAAGTTCAGCAGCAAGAGGTAGAAGAAGAAATTTAAATTAATGATAGGTAATATAAAATACTTGGGAGTCTATCTGCCAAGCAAACCCAGAAGTATATAAACTCAATTACAAAACACATTTCACACAAATAAAATCAGATCTGAATTAAACAACTAAAAAAACAATAATTGTCCATGTGTAGGTGAAGGCAATACAATAAAAATGACAATTTTACCTAAATTAATCTACTTATTCAGTGCCATACAAATCAAATGTTCAAAAATTATTTTATAGAGCTAGAAGAAATAACAAAATTCATCTGAAAGAGCAAAATGTCAGAAATATCAAAGAAATCAATGAAAAAATGTGAGAGACAGCTAGGTGGCTCAGTGGATAAAGAACCAAGGGCTGGAGATGGGAGGTCCTGAATTAAAATCTGGCCTCAGATACTTCCTAGCCATGTGACCCTGGGCAAGCTACTTAATCCCAATTGCCCAACCCATACCACTCTTCTGCCTTGAAACCAATACACAGTTTTGATTTTAAGACAAAACGTCAGGGTTTAAAAAAAAAACCTGAAGGAAGGTGGCCTTACCATACCAGATCTCAAACTATTTCCCAGAGTGGTAATCATCAAGACACTGGTACTGGGTAAGAAATAGAGTGGTGGATCAGTGGAAAAGATTTGATTACACAGTAAATGACCATAGTAATCTAGTGTTTTATAAACCTAAAGATCCAAGCAAGAACTCACTATATCATAAAAACTGCTGGAGAAGTTAGAAAACAATATGGCAGAAACTAGGTATAGACCAATATCTCACACTCAATAAATACTACAATAAAGTTGAAATGGATACATGATTTAGATATAAAGGGTGATAAAACCATAAACAAATTAGGGGAGCATGAAATAATTTACCTGTTGGATCTATGGACAAGGGAAGAAGTTATGACCATGCAAGAGAAAGAGAGCATTAAGAGATGTAAAATGGAAATTTTTGATTACATTAAATCAAAAAAAAGTTTTGCACAAGCAAAACCAATTCAATCAAGATTAGAAGGAAAAGAGAAAACTGGGGGGAAATTTTTACTGACAAAAGCCTAATTTATTAAAGCCCTGAATTCAATTTATAAGAATACAGTGATTCCCCAATTGATAAAGGGTCAAAGGATATGAATAGGCTGATTTCAGAAGAAGAAATCAAAGCTCTCTCTAAGCAAATGGAAAAAATGTTCGAAATTACTTTTGATTAGAGAAATACAAATTAAAGCAACTCTGAATCACAACCTCTATCAGATTAGTTAATATGACAGAAAATAAAACTGATGAATATTAGAGGGGACATGAGAAAATTAGGACACTAAGGCACTCTTCATAGAGTTGAGAACTGATCCAAATAAGCTGGAGAGCAATTTGGAACCATACCCAAGGGGCTATAAAACAATACATACCCTTTTTTTGGATTGAAAATTTGTATTTAATTTAGAATATTTTTCCATGGTTCCATGATTCATGTTCTTTCCCTCCCCCAACCCCTCCCAGAGCCAACAAGCAATTCCAATGGGTTTTACATGTGTCAATGATCACAAACTACTTCCATGTTGTTGGTATTTGCACTAGGGTGATTGTTTAGAGTCTACATCCCCAGTCATATCCCCATCAACCCATGTGATCAAGCAGTTGTTTTTCTTCTGTGTTTCAAGATTTCCACAGTTCTCTGGATGTGGATAGTGTTCTCTCATGAGTCCCTCAGAATTGTCCTGGATCATTGCATTGCTGCTAGTAGAGAAGTCCATTACATTCAATTGTGCCACAGTGTATCCGTCTCTGTGTACAATGTTCTCTTGGTTCTGCTCCTCTCGCTGTGCATCACTTCCTGGAGGTTGTTCCAGTCCCCATGGAATCCCTCCAGTTCATTATTCCTTTGAGCACAATAGTATTCCATCCCCATCAGATACCACAATGTGTTCAGCCATTCTCCAATTGAAGGGCATCCCCTCATTTTCCAATTTTTTGCCACCACAACACAGCTATGAATATTCTTGTACAAGTCTTTTCCCTTATGATCTCTTTGGGGTACAAACCCAGCAGTGCTATGGCTGGATCAAAGGGCAGAGAGTCTTTATCGCCCTTTGGGCATAGTTCCACATTGCCACCCAGAATGGTTGGATCAATTCACAACCCCACCAGCAAGTTGCATACTCTTTGATTTGGGAATACTATTAAAAGGTCTATATCCCAAAGAGATTTAATAAGGGGGGGGGGGTTTCTATTTGTACAAAAATATTTTTAACAGCTCTGTTTGTGGTAACAAAGATTTAGAAATTGAGAAGGTGCCCATCAATTGGGGAAGGACAAAACAAGTTGTGGTTATGATTGCAATGGAATATTACTGTGGCCTCTCCAGCCACATCTTTGCATCTTTTCACTTCTCAGAGTAAGGCTTTATTTCCTCCCAATTCTCTTTCCAAAGAGCCCTATTATAATTAAGTCACTCATATATAGCATTAGTCATTTTTAAGAATATAACTGACCCATAGTATAACTATGATATGCAGGAGGAAAGGAGAAAATAGGACTAATCTATAGCACCAGTGTCTTTAGACAAGGGCTTGAAGATTTCTGATCATGATACATGTGAGAAGACATGGCTGACAAGAAAATCAGAGGTCTATGTTTACCTCTTCCTCTTAGGAAGCAAACTTCACATGAATCTTAGAACCCTCTAGGACGGTGATAGTGAAACTTTTAGAGACTAAGTGCCCAAACTGTAACCCCCCACGCCACATGTGAGCCCCCCACCTTGCCCCAGAAAGGGGGAGGGAGAAAGAGTTCCTCCCACTGGGCTGTTGGGCAGAGAGGTGCATCATGTGAAAAACGTCCTCAGGAGCACATTGAAAGGGGGAAGAGTGTAGCCCCCTCTGGCACATGTGACAGAGATTTGCCAACATAGCTCTGGGACTCACTACCAATGTCTCAAGTCCCTATCACCTAAGTGTCTCTTCTGCCTTCCCAGTCTTGCCTTACTTCATCATCGCCTAATAGGTTGCTGCCCTGGCCCTTATCAATGCTATTCCCCCAAGTGTTGTCTGTCCCAAGGATGAGGGAGAAGACTCACTTTTATAAGCCTTTTTTGTTAAACTAGTCAGCTCTTTTTGTGTTTTTACAGTGAATCAATTTAACAAAAGGAGGGTATGTTTGCTAAATGCTTCAGGAACATACTTAAAGTAAGGAATTCTTGTATTGAGCAAATTGTATTTTTAAGCCCTCACCTTCCATCTTGGAGTCAATAGTGTGTACTGGCTCCAAGGCAGAATAGTGGTAAGGGCTAGGCAATGGGGATTAAGTGAGTTGCCCAGGGTCACACAGCTGGGAAGTGTCTGAGGCCAGATTTGAGCCTAGGAATTCCCATCTCTAGGTCTGGCTCTCTATCCACTGAGCTATCAGCTGCCCCAAAATTGTGGTATTTCTAATTGTCATCCATCTAATTTTTCAAACAAACTGAGGCTTCTTTACAGAGCATGTTCTAGAGATTGAAACAAGTGATTTCTAAGTTGTAGATTAAACTATGCCTATGAACAATGTTATGCTGTTACTGAAGTTTTGTTTCTTAAAAATGATACAGATAATTTCTCCTCCACTTGGTCTTTGCATCACTGAAGCAGACATGGGAAGATACAGTAAACTTTTTGCAAAATGGTACACCATGTTCTGAACTGAGGGCTCTGAAGACTACCTGCAGAAGAATACAATGTCTTAGAATCAAGTCCCTTGACATTTCTGTTTTCTCGATATCTCTGCCTTCTGTCCCTTCTCCACAATCTCCTTAATTCAGATCCTTTAAAAAGCCTTCCAAGTGGTCTCCCAACTTCCAATCCTTCCATTCCCCCATCCATCATCCATTCTACTGCCAAAAGGACTTTCCTAAAGTGAAAGTCTGCCTATGACACTCATTCCCATGGCATCCTACAGAGCCTTGAGATTTTCAGGTTTAGATTTTAAGCCCTTTACAACCTGGACCCCAGCTATCTTCTTAATCAAATTATACATGCTCTCCACCTCTCCCTTTTCCCTTCACTCTTCATAGAACACGCTCCAGCCACACTGGCTCCCCTAATGTTCCTCCACCTCCAGGCTTTATGTCTTTCTATTCTCTAATTGCTGCACCTGAAATACATTCTCCCTTTACCTATATCTCCCAACTTCCTTTGTTTCCCCCAGAACTTTGCCTAAGTGACACCTTCAACAGAAAGTCATTCCCCAACCCCCTCTCCAGCTCGAGCATGCCCCCATTGCCTTGGACTTCCTTTGTACATATATATGTACAGCATATATATTCATGTATGTGTTATCTCCCCAAATAGAATGCAAGGAATAGAGAGGGGGCAGAGGCAAGATGGAAGCTTAGTAGCAGCAAAAGCTAAAACTGTACCAACTATCCTTCCAAACCAATCTTTAGAATGAGCCTCAAAACAATAGGAGTCAAAGCAGGATAGAGTGAAGGAGCTCTTTTGTTGAACACAATTTGAGGGGTAGGCGGAGAGAGTTGATTTTCATGGAACAAGGGGAAACTGGAAATAAAACTGCACACAGGAGTGCTAGCTGACCACCCTCCACCTACTGTGCCAATTTCTGTGACTGGGTATAGGCTAACTTCGAGGTTTAGGGACATGGGTTACACCAAGAAAAGAGTACCTCAGGCCCACCTATTGAAGTTCAGACTGATGCCAAGGCCCAGAAGTGAGGTCTGGAAATTCATAGCTCTGGGCCCTTTAAAGCCTGCCTTGTGGTGAAGACATAGTTTACAGTGCTGATTCCTGCAAGCCAGCAGCAGAGGAAATGGAATCTGCAAGGAGCTTTCAGAATTCCCAGTTCATAGGTAAAAAAGGCTAGGAAAATGAGCAAAAAGAAAAAAAAAAGAAAAAAACACTTAACCCTTGAAAATGTCTATGGGGACAACAGCAAAGGTGAAATTCAAGCAATCACATGCAAAAAACTTCCCCCCAAAATGGGAATTTGTCTCAAGCTCTGGAAGAACTCAATAAGGAATTCAAAAATCAAGTAAGACCGGTAGAAGAAAATGGGGGAAATGAAAGTAATGCAAAAAAGAAAATAACTTAAAAAGCAAAATTGGTCAACTAGAAAAAGAAACACAAAAATCCCAATGAAGAAAAGAGTGTCATGAAAAGTAGAATGGACCAAATGGAATAAAGGAGGATCAAAATGTCATGGAAGAAATTCAGTCTTTAAAAATTAGAATTCAGCAAATAGAAGCTAATGATTTCATGAGACAGCAAGAAACAAATGTTATAGCCAAGTTCAAGAGCTCCCTGGCCAAGAAATAAGTACTGCAAGCCTTTTGTAGTGGCAAAAAATTGGAAACTGAGGGGATGTCCCTCAAGTGAGGAATGGCAGAACAAAATATGAGATATGATGGTGATGTAAAACTACTGTGCTATAAGAATTGATGAACTGGATAATTCCCTAAAAAAATGGAAAGACTTTCATGAACTGATGCAAAGTTAAATAAGAACCAAGAGAATATTATACACAATAACTGAAACATTGTGAGATGATAAAATTTAATAGACTTTGCCACTAACGGTAATACAATGATCCAGGACAATGCTGAGAGACTTATGAAATAATGCAATGCTCTCTGCCTCCAGAGAAAGAACTGATGGAATAGAAATGCAGAAGAAAACGTGATTTATCACCTGTTTATTTGGGTATATGATTTGGGGTCTTGGTTTTAAAGGATTACTCTATTATAAAAATGAACAATATGGAAATAGGTTTTGAGTGATAATACATGTAAAAACCAATAGAATTGTATGAACTCCAGGAAGGGGCAGGGAAGAGGAGAGGGAGACATCGTGAATCACGTAACCTTGGAAAACTTGTGTGTAAATTTGTTATTGGAATAAAAGAAAAAAAATTGTTTTAAGTACTGCAAACAGGTGGAGCTAAGATGGCAGCATAGTAGCAGAAGCTTTATGAATCTCCTTCCAACTGATCATTACAAAGCATCTCAAAAGGACAGAAATCAAAATTGGATGAGTAAAGGGACTCTCCCACTGGATACAGCCTTAAAGTTAAGGCAGTGCCTAGGGATTTTCACACTATGAGGGGGCAAAACTACACCTCTATCAAAGCACAAGCTGATCACCCCTGCCCCACACCACCTACCATGCCAGAGTCAGGGCAAGGGCTGGAGCAATCTCTAAATTCTTGGGGGCTGGCTGAAAGCACCACAGATTTACCCAAGTGCAGTGCAAGGCCTTGGCAGCAAAACTTGGGACCCCAGGCTGAAGATTGTAGAGCGTGGGAATAAGAGTGATGAGATTGGGCAGAAAACAAAGCTGGTCACAGCAGGGGCAGCAGGGACTTGAAAAACAGCCTCAGTGAAAAATGCTTTAAAGTGTACTACACAAAGAACATGCCAGAGTTGCCTGTCCTCTTCACTCAGGCTTCTGACTGGAAAGAGAAGATACTACCAAGGCAATAGTTAGAAAAAATTACAAAATGTAAAATAAATAATTTTGACTTAAAAGGTTTTGTACAAACAAAACCAATGCAACCAAAATTAGAAGGAAAACAACAAATAGGAGAAAAAATCTTTATAACAAAAAACTCTGACAAAGGTCTAATTACTCAAATTTATAAGGAGCTAAATCAATTATACAAAAAAAATCAAGCCATTCCTCAAATGATAAATGGGCAAGGGACATGAATAGGCAATTTTCAGATAAATAAAAACTATCAATAAACACATGAAAAAGTATTCTAAATCTCTTATAATCAGAGAGATGCAAATCAAAACAACTCTGAGGTAGCACCTCACAGCTAGCAGATTGACTAACATGACAGCAAAGGAAAGTAGTAAATGTTGGAGGAGATGTGGCAAAATTGTGACATTAATGTGCATTGCTGGAGGAGCTGTGAATTGATCAAACCATTCTGGATGGCAATTTGGAACTATGTCCAAAGGGCTTTAAAAGACTGTCTGCCCTTTGATGCAGCCATAGCACTGTTGGGTTTATACTCCAAAGAGATAATAAGGAAAAAGACTTGTAAAAAAATATTTATAGCTGCACTCTTTATGGTGGCAAAAAAATTGGAAAATGAGGGGATGCCCTCCGATTGGGGAATGGCTGAACAAATTGTGGTATCTGTTGGTGATAGAATACTATTGTGCTCAAAGGAATAATAAACTGGAGGAATTTCATGTGAACTGGAACCACATCCAGGAATGGACTTGTCAAATGTAATGGACTTCTCTACTAGCAGCAATGCAATGACCCAGGACAATTCTGAGGTACTTATGAGAAGGAATGCTATCCACATTCAGACGAAGAACTGTGGGAGCAGAAACAGGAGAAAAACAACTGCTTGATCACATGGTTTGATATGATTGGGGATGTAGACTCTAAACAATCACACTAGTGCAATTATCAATAATATGAAAATAGGTCTTGATCAATGACACATGTAAATCCCAGAGGAATTGCGAGTCGACTACAGGGTGGGGGAAGGAGGGGAGGAAAAGAACAGGAATCATGTAACCATGGAAAAATATTCTAAATTAATTAAATAAAAATTTTCAATTAAAAAAAAAAAGGAGTGAAGCAGGGATGTCCATTGATCACCACTACTATTTATTTTTTTAAGTCTTTACCTTCCATCTTGGAATCAATACTGTATATTGGTTCCAAGGCAGAAGAGCAGTAAGGGCTGGGCAATGAGGGTTAAGTGACTTGCCCAGGGTCACACAGCTGGGAAGTGTCTGAGGGCAGATTTGAACCCAGGACCTCCCATCTCTAGGGCTGGCTCTCAATTCACCGAGCTACCCAGTTGCCCCCTACCATTAATATTTAATATTGTACTAGAAATTCTAGCAATAGCATTTGAATAGAAATTGAAGGGACCAAAGTAGGCAATGTGGAAACTAAATTATCACTCTTTGCAGATGACATGATGGTATTCCTAGAGAATCCAAGAAAATCAACTAAAAATCTAGTAGAAATAATAACTTTAGCAAAGTTGCAGGGTACAAAATAAACCCACATAAATCATCAGCATTCCTATGTTTTTACAGATGGAATACAATTGTTCTGTAAGGATTGATGATTTGGAGGCTTTCCATATAAACTGGGAGAACCTCAATGAACTGATGCAAAGTAAAAAGAGCAGAACCAGGAGAACATTGTACACAGAAAGTAAAACATTAAGGAAAAATCCAATGTAATGGACTTTGCTACTAGTAGTAGTGCAACAAGCCAGGACACTCCTGAAGGACTTATGTAAAAGCATGCTATCCACATTGAGAGAAAGGACTATGAGAGTAGAAATGCAAAAGCAAAACATATGACATCACTTATCACATGTATATATGAGTATATGATTTGGGATCTAGGCTTTAAAAAAAAATCATATGTACTGTGAAGATTTGATTTAGCCACCTCCTGATTTTGTTAATGTAACAATGGAGATACTTGGTCTAACAGAATCAGGAATGTCTTGTGAACTTTACATTGCTCCACCCTACTTAGTCTAACAAAGTCAGGAATGTCTGCACCCATATTTAAGGATTAAGTATCTAGGAGGATGGCCTTTGATAGGCATGTGCAGAAATAGCTGACAGACCCCTGGGCTGTCCTATGTCAAGCTAAGCTACCATTGGTACAGATAAGAGGCAGGAAAGTGACATAAAACCATCTATATAGGGTGCATCACTTCCTCTCTTCAGTCTTTCCCTGGCGAGGTGGCTGTGGCTGGTGACTTCCTGTGAGCTGCCTGGGCGCCAGTTCGATCCTGGAACTAGAGCCTGGAGGAGTTCCCTTAGACAGCTCCCTTGAGACAGTCACATGGTGAGTGATAAGACTGACTTCCCTTTCCCTTGACTCTCAGAGGAGGCCCCCTTGGCCAAGGCCTTGAACTCCTGACTGGCTCAGCCTGAGCCGGAGCAGTTTAAATTAACTCTTTCCTCTCTCTCTCTCTCTTTCCTCTTCTCTCTATAGTAATTAAAATCACCATAATTTCCAGCTGACTTGGGTATTTTATTAATTGGGATATCCCATATCCCACAGCAATAATTATAGTTTGGGTCAACGCTAAAATTATCCTTACAGTACAACCCAGTGGAATGGCTTGTTGGCTCTAGGAGCAGGGAGGGAAAGAAAATGAATTATGTAAACATGGAAAAATGTTCTAAAAAATAAATAAATAAAATGTAAAAAATAAAATAAAGTACTGCAAGCAGCCAGAAAAAAAAACAATTAAAATATCATGGAACCCCAGGCAGGATTACACAGGATCTGGCAGCTACCACATTGAAGGACCAAAAAGCTTGGAATATTGATATTCTAGAGAGCAAGGAAACCGAGTTTACCACCAAGAGTCACCTACCCAAATAAAATGGAAGCTCTAGGAAGAATTCTATTGTAGATTTCTGTTATCAATCCTTAGACCTCATGTGGTGCCTGACACACTGTTGGCACTTAATCATTGTTTTTCTATAGATTGATGATTGACATTTTCAGAATCAATACAATGCAAGTTATTTGTTTGGTATTACCCAATTATGAAATGGGAGATCTTGTTGGAGATGGGGTGAGGGGGGGTGTTAGAAAAGAGCAGATAACTTCCAGTATGGGAACTTTCTTTGCCAATACAGATCACACCTCACCAACTAACCTATGTCCTGAGGAGTTACCAGAAGTGCAAAGAGGTGACATGAGTTGCCCAGGGTTACATGGCTAGTGTCAGAGTTGAGATTTGAGCATAAGCCTTCGGTACTTTAGATTTATGCCTTGCCTTGCTGATTGCTTGATATGACCTACTATTGGTCATTTGTGTCCCATATCCACTTAATTCTCCAAGGTTTAATAAATGGTTCTAATTCTCCAGGAATGAGTTTAGCCACTCTAGCAAGTTAAGCAGCACACCCAGAAAGAGAATTTCCAAATTACAAAGGGAAATCCTAAGTAGAGATGGAGTGGGGAAAATTCTTCTAAGGGAGGCACCTCTTTCCTGTCAGGAAATAAGTCAGGGACCATGGGCCTGAAATGTTACATACCCAGTCTGGTTTGGTCACTGTGTCCACTGGTTTGGCTTTATTTTTTCTTTGTTACAAGGGAGAGCACATGGAGCCAAGATCATATCTTAAAAAGACTATGATGTCAAAAAATACATCAAAATTATTTTTTAAAAAGGAATGTGCTGGCAATAGTGAGGCTGACAAGGGAGAGGTATCTTGGGAAAAACTTTTTCCTATATTTTGAAAAGATCCAGAAAAAAAAACAGATGTTAACACATTAAGGAAGCAAGTTTTGAGAGGAAGCGTTGATCTTTTTTAATTGGGGAAGATTTTCTCTTTTCTGGTAAAAATGACTTGCCAGCTTTTTCAAAAAGCCACTACTCGAATCCTTCAGTCCACTGGTCCCAAAGTCGACCAGAAGCAGGGACCAGGATCTCTGTGGGTCACATATTGACTTAGTTTTCAAATTGGATGAGTTCTGTGTTTTATTGTATTCTGAATTATTTTGTTAACCGATTTCATTTGAATGTGATTCTGGCTTCACTTGGGAGTGTTGTGGGCTACATATGCGCATAGGCTACATGTCTGACAACTTTTTAGAGTAAACATTAACTGACATGGGTGGTGATCAAAGGTTTCCAGACTTAAACAGGCTCACTTCTATTTACCTAAGCCAATGAGAGCACTCTTCAAATTTCTTCTGGTAGTAGGCGTCCACTCCAAAGTTATAGCAGAGAATTGAGAGGTATCCAGGCTACAAGAAAAAGAAAGATACTTTGGCTGAGTCATTTCCTCAGAGTTGGATACAGTTGGTCTCAGCTTATATTCTTACCCATACAATAAAATGGTTTTAGGCATGAAAACCTCCCCCATCCATTTCCGTGCTGACCTTTCAATATATGCAGTAGAGAAACTAACTGCCTTGCCCCCAGAATGAGGCATCAGCAACCCCAGCCCTCGTACCAAACCAAGCTTGGGCAGGACACGCCAGAGAAGAAAGGAGCCTGGCTGAGGGCAACTGCACAGCATCACAGCAGGGATCATATTTAAAAAAGAAAACTGCCCCTGGAGAGGAGAGGAGGATATCTTGTTTTTAAATTAAGACGACAAATGTTCAAAGCTCTGGGATTCTGCCAAAGGACTGTCCTGTCATCATTGTCTCATGGACTTAGCACTGGAAAAGATCCTAGAAATCATCTAGTCCAACTTTGCAGAAAAGAAAATTGAGGCCCAGAAAGGGCAAATCACTTGGTTCAAATGACACTGGAAATAGATCTATTTTGACACGGGCACAGCTGTAACAAAATCCTTTACAGAATCACAGAATGCTGAGAGTTGGTACCAGCATTTATAGAGCATGCTAAGGTTTACGAAGCATGTACGTACTATGTGCTAGGCACTGTGCTAAACATGATATCGCCTTTGAAGTCGACTGCAGTTAAGTGATTTCCCAGGGTTCCTTCCTCAGCTAGTGTTTTGAGGCTGGATCTGGACTCGGATCATTCTAGCTCTATCCGCTATGGTGCTTCCTAGCTACCTCTGAAAGGGAAGAGACCTCAGGGACCACCTAAGTCCCACATACCTCAACAAGGAGGGCCCCTACATCATCTGACATACGTGTGCTCATTACACTTTTAGATGGCTCTCATTAGGAGCTTATTCCTTATGTCAAGTCTTAATCTGCTCTTGGTGACCTTTATCCATTGCTTCTAGAGCCGCCCTTCGAGACCAAGCACAAGTCCAACACCCCTTTCATATGATGGTCCTTCAAGTACCTGAGGAAAGCTAGCATGGCTCCCAGTAAGTCTTGTGTCCAGGCCAGGCACTCTCAGTTCACCTTCTTAAAATCTGGCTCCCAGAACTAAGCAAAGCACTCCACATTTGGCCTGGACTCTTAACACCTGACGCGTTGAGACACTGGACCTCTTGGTACAGTCTAAAACTAAACTGACTTTCTTTAGTCGCTGTAATGCACAGTTAGCTTATTTAAAATATTGAGGTTGTGGGCCACTCTGATTCCCAAACCTTTATCAAAATGCTCTATAGCTACAGAGTCCCCATCTTGCACTTGTAAGGCTCCAAATTTATGCCTATTAAATGTCATCTCATTCGATTTTGCTCAGCATTTGGGTGGCTGAAATCTTTTTGAAATGTGCAGCTTTGTGGCACCTGCAAATTTAATAGAAGGTAGATGGGAAGGGGGCAGCTGGGTAGCTCAGTGGACTGAGAGCAAGGCCTAGAGATGGGAGGTCCTAGGTTCAAATCTGGCCTCAGACACTTCCCAGCTGGGTGACCCTGGGCAAGTCACTTGACCCCCATGGCCTAGCCCTTACCGCTCTTCTGTCTTGGAGGCACTACACAGTAGTGACTCCAAGATGGAAGGTGAGGGCTTAAAAAAGAAAATTTAAAAATTTTTTTAAATTTAAAAAAAAAAGAAGGTAGATGGGACATCTTGGCCTTCATCCAAGTCATTGATAAAAATGTGAAGAAGTCCATGGCCACGTGCCCACAGAGACTTCCTATCATGATGACATCAAGCCCCTAGTCAAGCACTCCCAAATCCACTTTATTGTGTTATCATCTGGCCCCTTTTTCATTCCTTTCCACAAAAATAGCATGACAAACTCCATCATAGGCCTGGCTAAAATCTGTGCAAACTGCATCTGCAAGAGTCCTCTCTCTGATCTACAAAACCATTAACCATGGCAACCAAAAGCATTGAAGCTAATTGACTATGAGCTGTTCTGAAGGAAGGCCTGGGGAATTCTAGGCCTCGGGAACCTTACTACGAGCCCTCTGAAATCAGCTCTCCTAAGACAACAAACGGCCTAGCTTTCTTCTCCTCTACCACCAAGCCGACACCGATTACATGCTCTCTGCCTAAAGTTCCCAGAATTTCCAACCCAGAAACCAGCTCCTCCTTGTTGGTGAAAACTAAACCCAAAAGACAAATTCCTTCATGAGCTGCTCCTCCCTGTCTGCAAGGATGAGCTCATTTATTCATAATAGCCACCTCAAACGTTTCTAGAGCACTATGAAGGGTAGAGAGTGCTTTCCATACGGTCTCTCATTGGAGTTGCACAGCTCCCCTAGGAGAAAGCGGCTACTGAGACTATGACACCCATTTTATAGATGGGGAAACAGACTTTAAAAAAAGCTAAGTAACTTGTCTATGGTCATCCAGTTAACAAGTGTAATTTGAACCAGTTTTCCCAACTACAAACTCGGCACTCTACACATTATGCCTCACTGTGTTTTTTAGTCCCTTACTTTCCGGCTTGGAGTCAATACTGTGTATGGGTTCCAAGGCAGAAGAGCGGTAAGGGCTAGGCCATGGGGGTCAAGTGACTTACCCAGGGTCACACAGCTAGGAAATGTCTGAGGCCAGATTGGAACCCAGGAGCTCCGGTCTCTAGGCCTGACTCTCCATGCACTGAGCCATCCAGCTGCCCCCCATTTCTCTTGAACTGAGGTAGTTTAAGAAAGCATTAGCAGCTTTGCTTTTGAGGAAGAACTACAATACATAAGTAGACAAACGAAGTCATTGATAGTTCCATTTCATAGACTTATCTATTTCTTCTTTCTGCATAGGTGCTCTGGGACATACTCTACGGATCCTCTCATTTCTGTTCCTTCTTCACAAATGTTCTGATTCCTGGAGAGGCACAGGCAAGGTGGTGGAGCAGCAAGCCACAGTACAGCTATCTCCCCCTTAAAACTCCTCCAAATAGATCTAGAAATTGCAACAGCCTCAATCTTAATGGGGAAATCCAAGAAAAAGTCAATCATTTTTCCAGGCCAAATCAGGAGATCAGCAGAGTGTTTATGCCAAGAGCACTGCTGGACACCAAGGGAAGAGAAGATCCCAAACTCATACTAGGGCCCTGAGATCAAAACAGGCACTGTCAACCTGCTTGCTCATTACCTAGTAGCAGACCCAGGGCAGACAGAAGAGGGTTAGTGCAACCAAGGGTAGCCATAAGGAGTGGGGCTATTCAGATCCCAGAAGCAGTCGGGTCTCCATTTCAGCTTCTAGTCCAGAAGAATAACCAGGCTAGTAATACCAGGCACCAAGGCATTTCTGTCACTCCAAATGATTAGAGCTTCCCAGATGCTGATAATAGCTGAGTCTAGAAGCATTCTAGAAGCCTACCATTGCTCTGACATAAACCTGGGGGAGGAGGGAGGGAGGACACAAGCTTTTGGGTGCTAACTATATGCTGAACACACTGTGTTAAGTGCTTGCTAACAACCCTGTAAGGCAAGTACTCCTATTTTACATCTAAGGAAATGGAGGCAGAGGTTAAGTGACCTGTTCAGAGTCACACAGCTAAGAAATGACTGAGGCTAGCTAGGTGTGAACGCCGGCTTTCCTGACTCCAGGCACAACACTCTTGTCCTCTGCACCACCTAGCTGCCTCTTGGAACTTGCAGAGTTCAGATGGGAGGACGGCAATCAGACTTTTCCTGGGATCAGACCACTTGTTGAGGGCTGAAAGCATGATGATACCCAACCTGTACCTGAGATCCTGAAATCATACAGTATTCGATACTGCAAGAAAGAAGCAACAGAACCCGCCAAGACTGTCCCCCAGAATTGGGAAGTGCCCAACTCTAATATGAAAGAATGAGCAAAAAATGTCCAAACACAGAAAGCTACTGTGGTGACAGGGACTCTCAAGACAAATTCTCAGAAGAAAAGAATGACTCCAAAATATCTACAAGCAAGTTTGGAGAAAAACACAGCTTGAAAATAAACTCGACAAGAATTCCTGGAAGTTGAAAAAGGGGTTTTGTTAATGAGAGCTATGAAAAGAAGAACTGGAAAGGGAATTAACAACTTCACACAAGAGTACAAAATCTTGCCCAAGCAACAAAGCCTGCACATTGAAATGGACCAAAGCAAAGTCAGCGACCGAGATACCAAGAAATACTAAAGCAAAGTTAAAGGGCTGAAAAAAAGATGAAGGTACGTCATAACAAAAACAAGTGACTTGGAAATAAACAGAGGATCCCCCAATTGACAAATGGTCAAAGGATAAGAACAAGCAATATTTAGATGAAAACAACAAAGTCATCAATAATCATATGAAAAAAAATGTTCTAAATCGCTCTTGATTAGAGAAATGCAAATTAAAACAATGTTGAGGTACCACTTCCCACCTATCAGATTGGCCAATAGGGCAGTAAAAGAAAGTGGTAAATGTTGGGAGAGGATGTGGCAAAATTGGGACATTAATGCATTGTTTGGGGAGTTGTGAATTGATCCAACCATTCTGGAGGGCAATTTGGGCCTAGGCCCAAAGGGCTGGAAAACCGTGCAGACCCTTTGATCCAGTAATACCAGTCCTGGGTCTATATCCCAAAGAGATCATGAAGAAGGGGAAAAGACCTACTTGTACAAAAATATCTCTAGCAACGCTTTTGGTAGTGAAAAGGAATTGGAAATCAAAGGGATGCCCATCAATTGAGGACTGGCTGAACAACTTGTGGTACATGTTGGTGATGGAATCTATCATGCTAGAAGAAATGATAGGCAGGACGAGTTCAGAAAAAGCTGGAAAGACCTGCAGAAACTGATACAGAGTAAAATAAGCAGAACTGGCAGAACACTGTCCACGATAACAGCAATATTGAATGATGATTATCTGTAAAAACTTGGCCACTTTCAGCAATGCACTGATCTGGGACAATCCTAAAATGCTCTCCACCTCCAGAGAAAGAACTGGTGGAGTCGTCTTTCACATCAGTGTATCTTTGGTTTTATTTTGGGGTTTGGGTTATGTATAAGTTTGCTCTTACAACAATAACCAATATAGAAGTGTGTTTTACATGACAATAAAAATAAATTATTTTTTAAAAGAAAGAAGAGAGATGGAGAGAAAAAATTAGGAAAATGAGTGGACTATCTGCAAGCCATGACCAAAAAAAAAAAAGAGCCTGGAGATCGTTTTTTGAAATTTTTAACTAGGGGGTAGCTGGGTGGCTAAGTGGATTGAGAACCAGCCCTAGAGATGGGAGTTCCTGGGTTCAAATATGGCCTCAGACACTTCCTAGCTGTGTGACCCTGGGCAAGTCACTTGACTCCCATTGCCTAGTCTTTACTTATTGGTTCCAAGACAGAAGGTAGGGGTTTTTTTCAAATAAATAAAAATTTAACTGTTCAAATCTCTTAGGAAGGCAAAATAGAAATAGAAAAAATCACTGGGTTACCTACTGAATCAAAATGCCCAAGAACATCAAAGCCAAAATTCAAAGCTTCTAGGTGACGGTAAAAGTACCGCAAACAACCAGAAAATGAGAATTTGGGTAATGAGGAGCCACAGTCAGGATCACACATAATTTAGTAGTCACTATAATAAAGAAATGGAGAGCTTGGAATATTGTATTCTAGGAGATAAAGAATATACAGGCTTATATCCAAAATAATTTACCTAACAAAAGAGTATAAACCTTCATTTGCTTGTTCATTTTTTAGAATCAATACTATGTATTGGATGCATGGCAGAAGAGTGGTAAAGGAAAGGCAACGAGGGCTAAGTGACTTGTCCAGAGTCACATAGCTAGGAAATGTCTGAAGCCACATTGGAACCCAGGACCTCCCATCTCCAAGCCTGGCTCTCTTATCCACTGAGAGTCACTTAGTTGCCCTTAAACTACATTTATAAAGTGCTCAGCACAGTATTTGACACATAGTAGGCACTTAATAAATGTTTATTATTCCCTTACTTTCATCCTTCTTACCTGGAGTATTGCAAAGCCTCCTAGTTGGTCTCTCCAGCTTCTAGACTCTCCCTTCTCAAATATATCCTCCACACAGCTGTGAAAATGATCTTGCCAAGACACAGGACTCTATCACTCACCTCCTCGAAACCTTCTGTGGCAAAATGCAAACTACTCAGCTCAGTGTTTAAAGCCCTCTGCTGTCTGGCTCCCATCTCCCTTTCCAAAAGCATTTCCTGTTGCTCCTGATTCATACACTTTATATTATATCCAAACATTGTTATTAGCCATTTCCCTGAATTGGACATGAAATGGAACCTAGCTGTTTATTAACAGTATGATGGTATAGGTGGAAAATCCTAGAGATTCAACTAAAAAGTTATTTGAAACTCTCAATAATTTAATAAACCCACATAAATCATCAGCATTTTAGCACATCACTAACAAAAACCTACAAGGAGAGGCAGAGACAACTCAATTAAACTAACTACTAACAGAATAAAATAACTGGGATTACACCTGCCAAAACAAACCCAGGAACTCCATAAACATAACTATAAAATACTTTTTACACAAATAAAGTCAGATTTAAATAGTTGAAGAAATATTCATTGTTGAGTGAACATTCATAGTGGGCAGAGCCAATATAATTAAAGTGCTACTCCTACCTAAACTACTTTTTCAATGCCATCACAATTAAATCACCAAAAAGAATTTTATTGAGCTAGAAAAAATTACAAAATTCATCTGGAAGAACAAAAGATCAAGAATATTAAAGTTATTAATTTTTTAAATGTAAAGTAAGCAAGTCTATCAGTACCAGATTATAATTAGACTATAAAGCTATAATTATCAGATTTACAGACAGGAGGGGAATTTATAAGTAAATTACATGAAGAGCATCATGAGATGTAGTCAGAATTATCTATTTTACATTAAACTAATAAGGTTTTGTACAAATAAGACTAGTGTAGCCAAAATTAGGAGGGAAGCAGAAAATTGGGGGGGGGGGCACTCAGTTTCTCAGATAGAGGTCTCATCTCTAAAATATATAGAGAACTTTGTCAAACGTATAAAAATAAGAGCCATCCTTTGATTGATAAATGGTCAAAAGATATGAACAGTTTGGGAATGAAGAAAACAAAGCCATAAACAGGTACAGGAAAAACTGCTCTAAATCACTACTGATTGGAGAAATGCAAATCAAAGCAATTCTGAGATATCATCTCACATCCATCAGACTGGCTAAAATGAGAAAAGGACAAAGTGGCAAATGCTGGAGGGGCTGTGGGAAAATGGGGACACTGATACACTGTCAGTAGAATGCAATTTGGAATTATGCCCAGAGACTTATAAAACTGTGTCTATAACCTTAGACTAAGTGGTACCACTGCTGGGTCTATTTCCCAAGGAAATCAGGGGGAAATCCAAAATACTGATAGCAGCTCTTTGTGGTGGCAAAGAACTGAAAACTGAGAGGATGCCTATCAATTGGGGAATGGCTGAACAAATTATGGTATATAATTGTGATGCAAAACTGCACCATAATAAATGGTGAGGTTAATCTTTAAAAAAAAAACTTGGAAAGAAAAAATGAGGCAGCTAGGTGGTTCAGTAGACAAAGAGCCAGACCTGAAGTCAGGAACACTTGGGTTCAAATCTAACCTTGGACACTTTCTAGCCCTATGACCCTGGGCAAGTCACTTAACCCTAGTTGCCTAGCCTTTATTGCTCTTCTGTCCTGGAACTAATACTTAGTATTGATTCTAAGACAGAAAGTAAGGGCTTTTTTTTTAAACTAAGACTTACACAAAATAACGAAGAATGAAATGAGTAGAACCAAGAGAACGTTATGTACAGCTACAGAAATAATACTTGAAGAATGACTTGTGGATGCCCACCTCCAGAGAAGGAACATGAAAAAAAACCACAAAAGGCATAATTTATATATACAGATCTTTTTGTCAGGTGCGTCTTTTGTGGTGTGAACAGGAGAGGAAAGGGTTGAGAGACCTGGGAATAAATGCCATTAAAAAACCCAACATTAAGTGCTTCTTATCAGCCAAGAATTGAAGACCCAAGAACCAAGACATGTAAATACAAAATAATACCAAGAAATCATGAAAAAGGCTCATAAGAGTTGGCTGCAACCTGAAGGAAGCTGCTCAGGATTCCAAGAGGCAGAGGAAAGGAGAGAAGGCATTCCTAGACAAAAGCATGGCAGCAGGAGTTGAAGCATCTTGTAAGGGACAAAGGTAAGGCAGAGCTTGCTGCCTCTCCCCTTAGCGGTTCCCTGTGGCTGGAATTCTCTGCTCCCCATCTCAGAACCCCGGGCTTCCTTCAAGGCTCACTTTGGCATTATACCCTGGGGCAAGCCTCTCCTTTTTAGGCCTATGCCACTCCATGTGGCAGTGCTTTCTTCCTCCTGTTGTGGATCTGTCTGTTGTAGTCGGGTGTCCCCTCCCCCCCAATCCTAATAAAAGGGGTTTTTTTCTTTATCTATTTGTATACCCAGTACCTCACTGAGTGCTGGACGCTTAATAAGTACTTAATGAAATGGAATGACTTGGAAAGGCTCTTGGGTTGGTTCACATTGTTAATCCATGAATCTCTACACTAATGTCCTCTCTGGAGAGTTTCCATTTCTTGCAGGCTCGACAATGCAACAATCATATTCGATTTAGAGATAAAAGGAATTGTAGAGGCTATCTTGACCAACCCCTTCATTTCACAGAAGAGGAAATGGGCCCAGATAGGTTGTCAGCCAGTGGCAAAGGCAACATTTAAACCTAGGTTCCTCGAGTCCAAACCCAGGACTCCTTCAGCTGCACTGCCCTAAAAATCGTTTTTGGAGGCCGCTCTGCATATGTCTATCCATATTTCTCCTCATCCATATCGACAGGAACTGCTTTTTTTCCAATCAAGCAAAAGTATTTCGTAAGCTCCTACTATGTGCCAGGCATTGTAGCTACAAATCCAGGGATACAAGTTCCTGCCCTCGTGGAGTTGATATTTACTTATGTAAAGTATATACAAACTATCAAATAATTCCAGGAGGGGGAGAGAAGGCCCTAGAATGAGGTGAGAGATCAGGTAAAGCCTCATGTGGAGGTAGGAAAAGGAAGCTGGGGATCCTGAGACGCAGACAGGAGGAGAGGACACATTCTGGGCCCAGGAGAAAACATAGACATGGCAGGTAGAGGGGTATGGGCAAGGAGGAATAACATATGACAAGGCTGGAAAGGTAGTGTGAGCCCCATGATGAAGGGCCTTAAATGCTAACAGAGGGAGCCATCAGAATTTCCAGAGGTAATAGAGAGTGGAGTACCCCTTTGCCTTTGCTTTAGGAAAATTACTTTGGCTGCTATGTGAAGGACAGAGTGGGGAGAGAAAAGCCTTCAGGTGCAGATGGGAGACCAATTAGGCTACTGCAATAGTCTAGCCAAGAGGTGGTGACAACATTGCGAAGCTAGAAACAACAAGACTTGGCAGCTAGACAGGGTGAGGAATTGAAGGAATGACCCGAGTGACTGGAATGACAGTGGTAGCCCTAAGGAGACGGTTGCCGATATGGGACATCGGTGCCCAGGAGGGAGACTAGATTTGAATACCTGTATAGAACTGGAATTTGTCCACATAGAGATGCTACTTAAACTTATGGATTACCCGCAATGGCTTGCATGGGAGAAGTAGCAGGAGAGGTCATCAAAAGACAGTTTGGTATGATGGAGTACCTGAGTAACCTTAAACAAGTCACTTCCCTTCCACAGGCCTCAATTTCTGCATCTATAACATCGGAGGACTCGACTGAATGGCCTTTGGACACCCAAGTCTAAACCTAGGATAGCCTTATGTCTATTCCCCTGAGAGGGACACACTTCTTCGGTCCTGATATCAGAGGCATGTCGAGGTTTACCGGAATGAGAATCGCGCAGACAGACCCTCAATTAGGAATCAAAGAATGAACACAATGTGCAAGGGCCTTCCTTGCTTCCACCCCAATTGCACTTTGAGTCACAGCCTCAAAAGAAAGTAGAGGGACAAGCTGCATCCTTCCTGCCTATTGTCCAAAGGAATTGACAAGAAAGAACCGTCTGGGTACAATCCACAAGTCTTTAAATACATTCTTCAATCATTCCTCAGAAGAAGCATCTTAACTCTTTGCATGGCCCACATCACAGAGGGCCTCAGGTGGGAATTCAACTACTCACTTCCATTATTGAGAGAGGAGGAGAGGCCTTCATCAGGAACTACCAGCTGTAAAAGCAATGCTTTGGTGAACTTTGGTGCCTGTTGGGCTCCCTCAGAACTCTTGGGTCACATTTCCCATGAATCCCTGTTTGGGTAGGCAGCAGGGACTGGGAGTCAAGATATACCTGGATTGGAGGCCTGGGCCCACTCTAATCAGCCCTTGGTCTGGCACTCTCATTTGCCCTTTGCACATAGCAGCTTGGGTGATGTTCAGGTGCACTCCTGCTCTCTGCCCCTCTGTGCATCTATGAACTCCTAGGGGGCTCAAGGTGAGCCGAGCCGAGGACATCATACAGAATAGGCACGAGGCCTTTTGGCTGAACTGTGTAACTTTAGGCAAATCATTTCATCTGTCCAGGCCCCAGGACTAGCCTGGCCACTTTTCCGATATGCTCCCCAGCTGATTCTCTGAAACAGTGCCTGTCTACACTGAGACCATATCACTCCAACCAATACTACTTACCAGGAGCTAAAACTTGTGACATAAATGGCAAAGCAGCAATAACCACACATAAAAAAAAGTGAACACAGCAAGAAGCCCAAAAAAGACTTTCAGAAAAGTGTTCTTGTTATATCACTTATAAATGGCACTACTTTTAGGAATTCAAAACTAGCTGAAAAGGGGTGGCTAGGTTTGGGAGGACCCGAGTTCAAACATCACCTCAGACACTTTCTAGCTGTGGGACCCTGGGCAAGTCACTCCAATTGCCTAGCCCTTGCTGCTTTTCTGCCTTAGAATTGTTACTAAGATAGAAGGGGAAGGTTAAAAAAATCTAACTATAGACTTCCGGTTAAGATGGTGGCTTAGAGAAAGCTGAAGTTCAGATCTCCGGAAAACCCTTCCCGACCGATCTCAAACTAGAAGCTCCTAAGGCGCCGAAATTCAAAACGATCAACAGCACAGACCCTGGGAACCCTCCTCCTGGACCTGGACCCGGATCAAAAGGTACGGCTCCCCTTAAAAGCCAGAACCCCGAGATCCCTCGGACCTCAGGGGTAGGAGCGCAGAGTCCAAGGCTCCCGGAAGCCGCAGCCCAGCCGGGCTCAGAGAGCAGAACCCTCAGGGCCTTCTACAGTCCCGGTGAAAGTTACTGCCTGGGGCTTCCGCTGCAGAGAGCTGGTCAAAACAACAGCAACCCTCAGGGCGGGCAAGACAGCCTCACGGGCTGGATCCTGCTATCCAAGTCTCAGTGAAAGTCTGTGCTCTCGGAGCTTGGGGAAGCGGCAGCCCATCCCCCCGCAGGCCAACGAAACAGCCTCATGGCCAGGGATTCTGAAGGCAACTTCCGGAAATCGAGCCAGGGGGAGAGTGTGGCCTCGTGGTCCGACCCTTCCATTCCAGTTCCAGTGAGGCATATTCAGTTTAACCCAGGGAACGCTCATAGAACCAACATCTGCCCAGGACTAAAGCCTCTGATCACCAGACAAAGACAAGAAAAGCCAATCCTCCACGTTCAGAGATGACAAACTCCACAGAAGCACAGAAGCCCCAAAATACCAAGAAAAATAAGAAGAAAGGGGCGACTCTGGACACATTCTATGGAGCCAAAATACAAAATACAGAGCAGATAGAAGATATACAAGAAAATTCTCCAAAATCTTCCAAAGGAAATAGAAACTCTCCACAAACCCATGAAGAATTTGAATCAGAAAGGACCAAAAAGATGGAAGCCCTCTGGGAGGAAAAGTGGGAAATGATGCAAAAGAAATTCACGCATCTACAAAACCAGTTTGACCAAACTGTAAAAGAAAACCAGGCTTTAAAGCAAGAACTAATAAAGCAAAGCCAAAACACCAAGAAATTAGAAGAGAACATAAAATATCTCACCGACAAGGTGATAGATCTGGAAAACAGGGGGAGAAGAGAAAATTTAAGAATAATTGGACTCCCAGAAAAGCCAGAAATAAACACCAAACTGGACATGGTGATACAAGATATAATCAAAGAAAATTGCCCAGAGATTCTAGAACAAGGGGGCAATACAGCCACTGACAGAGCTCACAGAACACCTTCTACACTAAACCCCCAAAAGACAACTCCCAGGAATGTAATTGCCAAATTCCAAAGCTATCAAACAAAAGAAAAAATCCTACAGGAAGCCAGAAAAAGACAATTTAGATATAAAGGAATGCCAATCAGGGTCACACAAGACCTTGCAAGTTCTACGCTGAATGATCGTAAGGCATGGAACATGATCTTCAGAAAGGCAAGAGAGCTGGGTCTCCAACCAAGAATCAGCTACCCAGCAAAACTGACTATATACTTCCAAGGGAAAGTATGGGCATTCAACAAAATAGAAGACTTCCAACTTTTTGCAAAGAAAAGACCAGAGCTCTGTGGAAAGTTTGATACCGAAAATCAAAGAGCAAGGAATACCTGAAAAGGTAAATATTAAGGAAAGGGGAAAAATGTTATCTTCTTTTACTCAAACTCTCTTCTATAAGGACTACATTTATATCAACCTATGTATACTAATATGTGGGGAAAATGTAATGTATAAATAGGGGGTAAAGAAAGACCAAATAGAATAATGGTTCTCACACAAAGATTCACAGGGGAAGGGGAGGGGAAGAAAACTCCTATAAGAAGGAGAGGAAGAGAGGGGGGGGGGTTTACTTAAACCTCAATCTCAGGGAAATCAACTCTGAGAGGGAAAAACATCCAGATCCATTGGGATCTTGAATTCTATCTTACCCAACAAGGGTAAGGAGAAGGGAAAACCAAGGGGGGGAGGGGGAGAGGGAGAACAAAAAGGGAGGGAAAGAGAGGGGGGGAGGGGGAGGGAACAAAAAGGGAGGGACTAAAAAGGGAAACATCAAGGGAGGGGACAAGGGGGACTGATTCAAAGTAAATCACTGGACTAAAAGGTAGAGCCGAAGAAGAAAAGGTTAGAATTAGGGAAGGCAATCAAAATGCCAGGGAGTCCACAAATGACAATCATAACTTTGAACGTGAATGGGATGAACTCACCCATAAAACGTAGACGAATAGCTGAATGGATTAGAATCCAAAACCCTACCATATGTTGTCTTCAAGAAACACACATGAGGCGGGTTGACACCCACAAGGTCAGAATTAAAGGATGGAGTAAGACCTTCTGGGCCTCAACTGATAGAAAGAAGGCAGGAGTGGTAATCATGATATCTGATAAAGCCAATGCAAAAATAGACCTGATCAAAAGGGATAGGGAAGGTAATTATATTTTGTTAAAAGGGACTCTAGACAATGAGGAAATATCATTAATCAACATGTATGCACCAAATAATATAGCACCCAAATTTCTAATGGAGAAACTAGGAGAATTGAAGGAAGAAATAGACAATAAAACCATACTAGTGGGAGACTTAAACCAACCATTATCAAATTTAGATAAATCAAATCAAAAAATAAATAAGAAAGAGGTAAAAGAAGTGAATGAAATCTTAGAAAAATTAGAATTAATAGACATATGGAGAAAAATAAATAGGGATAAAAAGGAATACACCTTCTTCTCAGCACCACATGGCACATTCACAAAAATTGACCATACATTAGGTCACAGAAACATAGCACACAAATGCAAAAAAGCAGAAATAATGAATGCAGCCTTCTCAGATCACAAGGCAATAAAAATAATGATTAGTAATGGTACATGGAAAACCAAATCTAAAACCAATTGGAAATTAAACAATATGATACTCCAAAACCGTTTAGCTAAAGAAGAAATCATAGAAACAATTAATAATTTCATCAAGGAAAATGACAATGGCGAAACATCCTTTCAAACCTTTTGGGATGCAGCCAAAGCGGTAATCAGAGGCAAATTCATATCCCTGAAAGCTCATATTAACAAACAAGGGAGAGCAGAGATCAATCAATTGGAAATGCAATTGAAAAAACTCGAAAGCGATCAAATTAAAAACCCCCAGCAGAAAACCAAATTAGAAATCCTAAAAATTAAGGGAGAAATTAATAAAATCGAAAGTGATAGAACTATTGATTTAATAAATAAGACAAGAAGCTGGTACTTTGAAAAAACAAACAAAATAGACAAAGTACTGGTCAATCTAATTAAAAAAAGGAAGGAAGAAAAGCAAATTCACAGCATTAAAGATGAAAAGGGGGACGACAGCACCTCCAATGAGGAGGAAATTAAGGCAATCATTAGAAATTACTTTGCCCAATTATATGGCAATAAATACACCAATTTAGGAGAAATGGATGAATATATACAAAAATACAAACTGCCTAGACTAACAGAAGAAGAAATAGAATTCTTAAATAATCCCATATCAGAAATTGAAATCCATCAAGCCATCAAAGAACTTCCTAAGAAAAAATCCCCAGGGCCTGATGGATTCACCTGTGAATTCTATCAAACATTCAGAGAACAGTTAACCCCAATACTATACAAACTATTTGACATAATAAGCAAAGAGGGAGTTCTACCAAACTCCTTTTATGACACAAACATGGTACTGATTCCAAAACCAGGCAGGTCAAAAACAGAGAAAGAAAACTATAGACCAATCTCCCTAATGAATATAGATGCAAAAATTTTAAATAGGATACTAGCAAAAAGACTCCAGCAAGTGATCAGAAGGATCATTCACCATGATCAAGTAGGATTCATACCAGGGATGCAGGGCTGGTTCAACATTAGGAAAACCATCCACATAATTGACCACATCAACAAGCAAACTAGCAAGAACCACATGATTATCTCAATAGATGCAGAAAAAGCCTTTGATAAAATACAACACCCATTCCTATTAAAAACACTAGAAAGCATAGGAATAGAAGGGTCATTCCTAAAAATAATAAACAGTATATATCTAAAACCAACAGCTAATATCATCTGCAATGGGGATAAACTAGATGCATTCCCAATAAGATCAGGAGTGAAACAAGGATGCCCATTATCACCTCTACTATTTGACATTGTACTAGAAACACTAGCAGTAGCAATTAGAGAAGATAAAGAAATTGAAGGCATCAGAATAGGCAAGGAGGAGACCAAGTTATCACTCTTTGCGGATGACATGATGGTCTACTTAAAGAATCCTAGAGATTCAACCAAAAAGCTAATTGAAATAATCAACAACTTTAGCAAAGTTGCAGGATACAAAATAAACCCACATAAATCATCAGCTTTTCTATATATCTCCAACACAGCTCAGCAGCAAGAACTAGAAAGAGAAATCCCATTCAAAATCACCTTAGACAAAATAAAATACCTAGGAATCTATCTCCCAAGACAAACACAGGAACTATATGAACACAACTACAAAACACTCGCCACACAACTAAAATTAGACTTGAACAATTGGAAAAACATTAACTGCTCATGGATAGGACGAGCCAATATAATAAAAATGACCATCCTACCCAAACTTATTTATCTATTTAGTGCCATACCCATTGAACTACCAAAATACTTCTTCACTGATTTAGAAAAAACCATAACAAAGTTCATTTGGAAGAACAAAAGATCAAGGATATCCAGGGAAATAATGAAAAAAAACACATATGATGGGGGCCTTGCAGTCCCAGACCTCAAACTATATTACAAAGCAGCAGTCATCAAAACAATTTGGTACTGGCTAAGAAACAGAAAGGAAGATCAGTGGAATAGACTGGGGGAAAACGACCTCAGCAAGACAGTATACGATAAACCCAAAGATCCCAGCTTTTGGGACAAAAATCCACTATTCGATAAAAACTGCTGGGAAAATTGGAAGACAGTGTGGGAGAGACTAGGAATAGATCAACACCTCACACCCTACACCAAGATAAATTCAAAATGGGTGAGTGACTTAAACATAAAGAAGGAAACCATAAGTAAATTGGGTAAACACAGAATAGTATACATGTCAGACCTTTGGGAGGGGAAAGGCTTTAAAACCAAGCAAGATATAGAAAGAATCACAAAATGTAAAATAAATAATTTTGACTACATCAAACTAAAAAGCTTTTGTACAAACAAAACCAATATAACTAAAATCAGAAGGGAAACAACAAATTGGGAAAAAATCTTCATAGAAACCTCTGACAAAGGTTTAATTACTCATATTTATAATGAGCTAAATCAATTGTACAAAAAATCAAGCCATTCTCCAATTGATAAATGGGCAAGGGAAATGGATAGGCAGTTCTCAGATAAAGAAATCAAAACTATTAACAAGCACATGAAGAAGTGTTCTACATCTCTTATAATCAGAGAGATGCAAATCAAAACAACTCTGAGGTATCACCTCACACCTAGCAGATTGGCTAACATAACAGCAAAGGAAAGTAATGAATGCTGGAGGGGATGTGGCAAAGTAGGGACATTAATTCATTGCTGGTGGAGCTGTGAACTGATCCAACCATTCTGGAGGGCAATTTGGAACTATGCCCAAAGGGCGACAAAAGAATATCTACCCTTTGACCCAGCCATAGCACTGCTGGGTCTGTACCCCAAAGAGATAATGGACACAAAGACTTGTACAAAAATATTCATAGCTGCGCTCTTTGTGGTGGCCCAAAACTGGAAAACGAGGGGATGCCCATCAATTGGGGAATGGCTGAACAAACTGTGGTATATGTTGGTGATGGAATACTATTGTGCTCAAAGGAATAATAAAGTGGAGAAGTTCCATGGAGACTGGAACAACCTCCAGGAAGTGATGCAGAGCGAGAGGAGCAGAACCAGGAGAACATTGTACACAGAGACTAATACACTGTGGTATAATCGAACGTAATGGACTTCTACATTAGGGGCGGTGTAATGTCCCTGAACAACTTTCAGGGATCCAGGAGAAAAAAAAACACCATTCATAAGCAAAGGATAAACTATGGGAGTGGAAACACTGAGAAAAAGCAACTGCCTGAATACAGAGGTTGAGGGGACATGACAGAGGATAGACTTTAAATGAACACTCTAATGCAAATACTAACAACAAAGCAATGGGTTCAAATCAAGAAAACATCTAATGCCCAGTGGACTTACGCGTCGGCTATGGGGGGTGGGGGGAGGAAAAGAAAATGATCTATGTCTTTAACGAATAATGCTTGGAAATGATCAAATAAAATATATTTTAAAAAAAAAATCTAACTATATGCCTAGAAGTAGTTTGAGGCCCTCACACACTCAAGGAATCCACAAAATGTCCACGATGGAAAGTTATCTGTAACACTGCCCAGCACAGTTCACTGGTCCTTAAGCATTTGGGGCTAGAGCATTAGAAGCAGCCACAGTTGCACTGAGATACCACCTGGAGCTGGACCTATGTAATTTAGGCATTTGGCCTCTCCAGGACTTAGCTCCTTCGTTTGTCATATGAGGACACTGGGACTGGCTTACCTTGAAGGCCTCCGCCAGCTCTACACTGTCCAACCTCCACATAACTGGTTTTCTTCTCCCCGAACCTTTGGGTGTACCAATGTTCTCCAATACTTCAATGCTTTAATGGACCACAAGTGCTAGAGTGGGCAGAAACCCTGAAAAGGTCTCCTCATCTAATCCTCTCAATTTGTAAGTGAGAGAACAACCTCGGGATCCAATAGCTCATACTGTCATGGGTATTTTCTCCAACAAAACAAACTGGCAGCACAAGTGGGATATCGAACTGGACACTGATTTTTAGAATCAGCCCTGGATTCAAATCTCAGCTCTGCTACAGAAGACTTCTACAACCTTGGGCAAGTCACTTAAGCTCTCTGGGTTGACTACTTGGTCTTTGGAAATCTCCAGGTCCATCTTACTTTCATATTTTTCCAGCAGATTATTCTCATTCTCTCTTCATTCTCTAGTATCTCCTGCCTGCTTTCCTGCTGCCCATCACCATGCACATGTCTCTCCATTCTTAACCAACTCTCACTTGATCCAGCCATCCCCACTAGATCTGTTTGCTATCTGCCCTCTTCTTCTCAGCTAAACTCCATCAGTCTAAACCAGATGGATTCAGTTGCCATGTCTATGCAGATGACTGCCAGCCCTAGTCGCTGTCCTGAGCTCTAATCTCATACCACCAACTGCCTTTTGGTCACATCAGACCACACGTGCCAGCTTGCTCAAACCAAAACTCGCCATTCTCCAGCCGCCCCAGCTCTCCCTTCTTTTAATTTCCTCATTACTACTGACAACGGTGCCACCGGCCTCCCGATCAGCCAGGTTCATGACTCCAATGTCATCCTCCACCTTTTGCTCTCACTCAAGGGCCATCCCCATACCCCAGCTGGTGTCCACTCACCATTTCCAGCTTCACAACAGTTCTCTTCTCCCCTCTCACCTGGAAACTGCCCTCTCCAAATCATCTTCCACTCAGCTGCCCAAGTGACTTTCCAAAAGCCCAGTTCTCACTATGCCACACTCTCTATTATCTCCAGGAACCAATCCAAAGTGCTCTGTTCACTACTGAAAGCTCTTCACAACTTGGCCTCTTCCTCTCTGTCCAGTCTTTTTATACCTCACTCCTCTCCTCAAGTCTATACTGCAGTGACGAATGCCTCCTTGCTGCTCTTCACAGACTATCCCTCTCCTGATCCTGTGCCTTCTCACTGACTGTCCCCCATGCCTGGAATACTCTCTCCTCACCTCTGCCTTCTGGATTTCATAAAGCTTCAGCTCCAATTCCACCTTCTACCAGAAGCCTTTCCCAGCCCTGCCCCCCCCCCCCCCCCGCCTCCCCGGAATGCTAGTGCCTTCCCTCAGTGCTTAGCTCCAACCCACCCTCTACAGATCTCCTGTGGACATATTTGTTTGGCTATGGTCCCCCCATTAGAAAGTCGGCTCTTTGAGGTCAAACAAAAGATGTTTGTCTTTCTTTGGGTCCTCAGCACTTCTACCGTGCCTGACACATAGTAAGCATTTAATTCGGCTAAAGAGTTGTTAATTGATGATTAAGGAGACTCGGGAGAATTGCACGTTCCTCCTTGATGTGTCAGTTTGGAATTTTTATGGTGGTTTAATTACAATAGTAGGAAGAAATTAAGAAGAAGAAGAGAGAGGAAAGGGTATAAGATTTTCTCTGGCCTAGCCTAAGCCAAGGGAAGTTCAGAGGCCTCAGCCAACAGGCCTCCTCAGAAGATTATTCTAGCTTGGCTTCCAGCCATGAGGACTCTTCCAAGATGAGGGGTCTCCTTGGAGGATAGTGCTTTAGGAGGTAAAGGAAAGGAGGACTCAGCAGCCACTCACCAAGGTAGCTCAGGGAAGATGCCTCACCTAAACCACGCTACAAAGCTTCTCCCAGTAACCTCACCACCAAGCCACAAATGCCAAACTGCCACCAGGAGCTCCCAACCTCACCGAGCCGTGAGAGCCCAACATCGCTGAGTGAGCCCAATATCACTGAGAGCGAGAGAGCCTGGAGTGAGGAAGTGACATGAAATATATAGATAGTTCTTTACATCACTTCCTGCCACTCACATGTACCAACGGTAGCTTAAGTTTGGCTTAGGGCATCCCAGGGGGTCTGTTAGTTGTTTCTGATTTGTCGCTTGCTAGCACATGCCAATCATAGGCTATCCTCCTCACAGTTAATCCGTAAGTGGGGCTGTATACATTCCTGGTTGCTAGAATTCTAAAGACTAAGCAGGGTGGAGTAAAACTAAAATTCACAACCCCAAGAAAGCCATTTGTGAGTTGGGGGTGATGTCTATCCTGAACACATGAAAATTTTCCCCAGAACAACAAGGAGGTAAGAGTTACTTGTTCCAATAACCATGAAAGCAGTCCTGGGGAACACTTAGAGCTTGGTCAGACATCAAATATGCCAAGGTCATCCACAGCATCTTGTGTCATTGGCAGTCATCTTGCCAAAATCAGGAGTCCGAAATGTTGAAGATCGTGCCAAATTCACCGACACAGCATCGTTTCCCAATGCAGTTCAAGAGCCATCAACAACTACAATGTGGGATTTTACCAACATACTGATTAGGCTCCTAAGCATATGCTAAGATCACATAAGATTTCTTGACAGAATCAGCATCGACAGGCGCTGGAGGAATCCATCTAGTTCAATCTTTGGCAGAAAAAGGCTTTCACTTCAACAAATCTGACAAGTGGTCACCCACTGACACTACTTGGACACTTCCAATGAGAGAATTCACAGCCTCCTGAGGCTACACTAGACTCTTTGCACAGTCCTACATGTTGAGCTGTTTCTCTGGAAATCAAGTCTGAATTCACTGCTTTTCAACTTCGAGTCACCATTCCCACAGAGGCAATCCACCCCCCCCCCAAATATGAGAGTCCTTCAGATGCTGGAAGTCCTATCACAGTCCTCATGAACCTTTCCTCCAGTCTAAGCACCCACCAAATGATTCTCAGAAGGCATGACATTACCAGCAAAGGATTCTGTCGAATAATCCCTTGCTTATTAATATTAAGCCAAACACAAAACAGGGAGAAACGTACTTGGCAAACGTGGTCACCTGCTGGCTAAAGGGAAGAGGCACACTTTAGAGGTGGACGGTTTTTGCAGTGATTTTTGTTTGAACCAAGCCCCACAAACATTCAAGGGCTTTCTCAATGAGATCCACAGCCACACAAAAAAGATTGGCCTCTTTGCTATGTGGTATAACGGAAAGAATGCTGGGTTTAGAGTTGAAGGCCCTGCATTCAAATCCAAACTTAGAGATTTTCTGCCTGAAGCAAGTTACTTTCTCTCTCTTGACCTCAGTTTCCTCATCTGTAAGGATGAAGGGACTAAGCTAAATGGCTTCTAAGGACCCTTGCAGCTCTAAGTCTGGTACTATAAGGCATTAGTCCCCCAATATAGCTATCTTGGCCAGGCCCTGCAGATGAACAATGAGTGGAATGTAGAATATTAGCAGCAATAACTTGGGTGATAGGGGACTGGCCAAGCCTAGCCCTTGGGAAGCATGGACTTTGAAGAATATATAGGCACAGTATTGAGTCTGCTAACCATGGAGTGAAGAAATAGGCATATGACTGAGCCAGAACTGGTAGTGCCAATGTGCCCATCTCCCTCTCCTGATTTTCTCTCTCTTTCGCCATTGTCTATCCATCCATCTACTTCCCTCCCTCCCCAACTCCTCTCTCGGTCTTTCTGCTCCTTTCTTCCTTCCCTGGACCAACATGTGGCCAAGTACATGACACAGCTATTTTCTTTCTCTCTTCTTATCTATTCTTTCCTTCTTTAAGAAAAATACTATAACTGGTTGTTGGCATTGAGGCTCTAGCCAAGAGTATATTTGAAAGACATCTCTAAACCCCAGGGGTAATCCTAGCACCCAAAGAAGGTGACAGAGCTTTGCTCTGAAGGATCTACTCCTCAAAGCAAGTGGGAGTTAGGCTAAGGACTTGGAGCTCTTCCATGGGCTATACTTGCTGGCACAAAGGTAGCATCAAGGATACCGATGGCCAAAAAAGGAGATGGGTGGGTAGTGATGCAGCAAGAGCTCCTTCGAGCTTGCACCAAGTCTGTAGAGACAAGCGATATAAGGAAACAGTATCTGGCGTGCAACAAGCTCTCTATAAGCCTTAGCTGTTTATTGTTAGTAACCTTCATCATCTCAGCCAAAATACATACAAGGTATAGAGCCAAGTCCCAAGTCCCCTTGCTACAACTGCTAAAGAAAGGCACTTGTTGAAAGAATATCTTTGGGGTCACATTTGACTCCAGAGAAGGGCAGGGAAAATGCACCTCCCTCCCCACTGCCATGGGGGATGGGGGAATCACCCAAGGAGGGGGAGGATGGAGGGCCATATTTGGAAATGTGAGGGATATTAAAACAAAGATATCACTAGTGATTTTTAAAAGAATACATTCTGAGCCCCATTGGCTTTTTCAATATAAAACAGCGCAGGCTTTTGGGGAAAGCCCTACCTTGGAGCAGGGACTTTGAGAACAGGCAAGGCTAGTCTTGGGATCAGGCAGGCATTTACAACAAGATCTGGATCCAAATGGAAATCTGGAAGGAGCAAGGAGCCTTTTCTACAAGGCTTGGGAGGGGAAGGGCAGCCAGCTTTGAAAACACTCACCACTCGGGGCAGCCTCGGCAACAGATCTTTGCAGCGTTGGACACACATGACAGCTCGCTGAAAATCCCTTTGGGCAACAGCCTGAGAAAGCAAGAGAACCAATAATTGCTTAGTATGGAAGGGGGAATGATTTGTGGATGAGGCTAATTTCGCACAAAAAATGTGTTAAGGGCCGATTTTCTCATCTTTTCAGCAAAGCAAGCTTTTACAGCCTAATGACCAATGCACCCAGGGCCAGCTCCAAAAGCCCCATTACTGTCTACATCACCTTCCTTCTCAGAAGCAATACTGTGTATTGGTTCTCAGGCAGAAAAGTAGTGAGGGCTGGGCACTGGGGGTGAAGGGACTTGCCCAGGGTCACAAAGCTAGGAAGTGTCTGAAGCCAGATTGAACTCAGAATTTCCCATCTCTGGTCCTGACTCTCCATCTACAGAGCCACCCAGCTGCCCCCCCCTTATTTCTGTTGGAAAGCAGGAAAACTGTAGGCTAGCCTTTGAATGCATAACACAGGAGCCTTGCTCTAAACTGAACAATTCTTCCACCTAGCCCCAGGTTGTACACTGTTGGGGAAAGTTGGCAAGCAGAAATGGCCCCACTAACAGGAACTGTTACTCACTGGGCACTGGCAAGTGATGAGGGCCATCCTCCTGGATCATCCAATGAGAGCTAACTTGGTTTAAAAGTTTGCAACAACGGATAGAGTGCCAGACTCATCCATCCGGGTTCAAATCCAGCCTCAGACACTTCCTAGGTGAGGCTAGTGACTGCACTTTACCCTGTTGGTTTTGAATCTGTCCAATGAGCTGGACAAGAAAATGGCCAACCACTGCAGTAGTTTGCCAAGAAAATCTCAAATGGGGTCACAAAGCCTCGGCTAGGACAGAGCAGAGTACGGAGGCAGTGTTTGGAGCAGGATCCCAACTGGATGAAACCCTGAAGGCACTCTGATGTTCGGGAGGAAAGCCAGGCAGGTTTCACAGTCTCAGAAGGAAAAAGCTCCTATGTGCCAGGCAAGAGGCTCTAATAAGGACTTCAGCAAGCCGGCCCTTCCCATCATCCCCAGCTGCCGGCAATTGTGCTTCCTTGGCTTCCCACGGGCCTTTCTAAGGAAGGGGCACCTGGTTTCTAAGGGCAGATCCCCAATTAAGGCAAACGTCCCACCAGCCAAAGCTTCTTCAGGGCCACCAACTTTGTGCTCTGTCCCTTGGTGGTGCTAATGGGAGCTCTTTGGGTCCTTTCCTTTGAGAGCTCAAGGCTCTGCAGGAAGGCAGGAAAGGGCTCCCCAGGCCACAGAAGGGAATATCAATGACATTTGCCCTTTGCTAGTCAAGAAAGAGATGAGGAAAACCCCAAAGCTTCCCCAGGACCCCAGCCCCACCCCAGTGGAGAGATTTGCTTAATAAGGAAATGCAGCTTCCAACAGAAAAGAGCAGGAGATAGAGATGAAATGGCCTTTAGCCCAGAGGCCGAGGAGTCACACTGGTCCCATGGGGGCTGAAGGAAAAGCACTCTGGGCAGCAGCATTCACCTGACAGAGGAGATTCTGGAAGGCTGCCACAGTAGTCCACATGGGAGGGTGGCAATTCTGGAAGTAGGAGAGATGCTCTGAATACAAACCTGCCCAGATCCACCACTGCTTTGCTCTACAGGAAGAGGGAGACCAGGGAGCCACAGATGATGACTGGAAGACGAAAGGGTCTCAGCTATAACTGGAAGTGCATTCTGGGTAATTTCCTCCACCAGGGTAATACTACCCATCAGGGGCTTGAGTGATAACACCTGTGCAAGCCAGTGGGCGTACTTGTGGTCTCGCTCACTCGGGGATCATGGAAACCAATTCTGCTGGGCTGAGCTGAGAGATGCCAAACAGCCAGTGCTGTTACTCAAAGCAGATTCAAATGGAAATGGAAGACTAGAGCCAAAGAAATCAAAATACTTCATAGCGCTGATGGAATTTATAAATGAATGAGATGGAGGGGGGGGGGGCATGTGACCAACTCAAGGGCTCTATTACCTATCAGCAAGAGGAAGCTGAAAAGGATGATTAGAGCAGGAGGAGGGGCAGCAAGGGGAAAGCCTGAAAAGAAACACTGTTTCTTGCCTATTTGTTGTGAGGCCCTTTGAGAGAACAGGTGCCGTGCAATCAGGGCTGAGGAGAAAGTGAAGCATGAGGAAGAAGAGCAAATGGGCATAATACAGGCATCTTTCTCCCGAAGTTTCACCACTGAGGAGGAGACCATCGAGGCAGGGAAAAGAAAAGGGTTTTAGTTTGGGACAATCTGTGGGCAGGCCTGAAAGAAGAGATGAGAGAGATAAAAGAGAAAGCCCCATTGATTCTAAGGCAGAAGAGCGGTAAGGGCTACACAATGGGGGTTGAATGACTTGCCCAGGGTCACCCAGTGGGAAATGTCTGGGGCCAGATTTGAACCCAGCACCTCCCATCTCTGGGTCTGGCTCTCCATCCAGTTCACAAGGGTCAAAGATGCCGGTGGAGTAATTATCCTCAGTCAGAATTAAAGATGTCAGCTCTCTTCCATGACAAGAACAAATGAGGCCAAGTTTTGAGGAGTGACAGAAGACTGGATGAGTCCAAATCACACATCCTCAGGGCAGTAAAAGACTGGGTAGGTGATTGGTTATAAAGGGGCAGCACTAGTAGCAAGAAGAGAAAGAAATCCAATCATTCTGGAGGGAAATTTGGAACTATGCCCAAAGGGCGATAAAAGACTGTCTGCCCTTTGATCCAGCCATAGCACTGCTGGGTCTGTACCCCAAAGAGATAATAAGGAAAAAGACTTGTACACGAATATTCATAGCTGTGCTTCTTTGTGGTGGGAAAAAATTGGAAAACGAGGGGATGCCCATCAATTGGGGATTGGCTGAACAAATTGTGGTATATGTTGGTGATGGAATACTATTGTGCTCAAAGGAATAATAAAGTGGAGGAGTTCCATGGAGACTGGAACAACCTCCAGGAAGTCATGCAGAGCGAGAGGAGCAGAACCAGGAGAACATTGTACACAGAGACGGATACACTGTGGTACAATCGAATGTAATGGACTTCTCCATTGGTGTCAATGCAATGTCCCTGAACAATCTGCAGGGATCTAAAAAACACTATCCACAAGCAGAGGATAAACTGTGGGAGTAAAAACACCGATGAAAAGCAACTGCTTGACTACAGGGGTGGAGGGGATATGACTGAGGAGAGACTCTGAATGAACACTCTAATGCAAATACCAACAACAGGGAAATGGGTTCGAGTCAAGAATACATGTGATACCCAGTGGAATCGTGCATTGGCTATAGGAGAGGGAAAGGTGGTGGGAGGAGGGGCGGGGAGGAAAAGAAAATGATCTTTGTTTCCAATGGAAATGACCAAATAAAATAATGTTTAAAAAAATATAAAATCCTCTCCTTCCTCATCTCCTCCTCCTGGCCTCCCTGACATCTTTCAAATCTGAGCTAAATTTTTACCTTTTAAATAAAGTCTTTCCCAATGTTAAAAAAAAGAGACATAGAGAAAGAAGAGCCTAGGAATGAGAGCTAAACACTCAGGTCCAGGACGAGTGTCCACCAAGTTCATTTTCTTGCCTTTCTCTAGGTTGAGCAAGAGCAGAAAAAACCAGTGTCAGAAGACCAAAAGGGCGGCAGTGAGAGCCTGGAAGGAAGAGTGAGAAGGTGAGGAGGCCACAGACCGGAGCTCTGAAAGCCGCCACAGAGGAGTGGCCATGTTGGGGATGGAGCTGAAGCTGGAGGTCACTGTCGTGGGAGAGGCTGTGTAACTAGCAGGTCAGCTTGCTAGAGTGGATTCCTTATGGAAAAAATCTGCAGGAAACGCCCCGGAGAATGAATTGGGAGTAACACAAAGAAATTGAATGGAGCATGGAAAAAGAGATCTGGGTTTGCATGGTGGAGGAATGGTATAGAAGTGGAGAGCATGAAGCATGCCTACCCCCTCCTTTTGCCCCTGGGATTGAAGAGGAACTACCTGCAAGTGCCCTGGTAGCCTAAGGGAGAGAGCCAGGTTTCTGTTAAAGCAGAGCTGGAAGGAAGGGCACTTCATGAGACTGAGGATGTAGAGCAACTGGGAACAGCGGAATAGGCTACACAATGGCACCATTAGGAGTGAGGGCTCAGGAAGAGGTCCTACTAGACCCAGGAGAATAAATCTCCTCCCTCTCACACCAGATGGGCCTCATGGACCCACAGCCCTCAAAGGCATCACTGACAGCTCGGCCCTCAACTGAGTGCTGCACAGTATCACTTTCAAAAGTGACACCTATTCCACATAATGTGGGAGGCTTGCTTGCCAGGCGGTTGTGGGAGCAAATGAGACACAGAACTAAGCTTTACGGTGGGCAAGCTACTGTAATAGGCACCACAGAAATTAAATGCAGAGTCAAGGAAGAAGAAAATGTCCAGGAGGAGAGAGTGCTCAACAGTGTCAAGCTACTGAAAGAGCAAGAAGCATGACGGCAGTGACCTCTGTCCCACACAGTAACAGCAATGTCAGACGATGATCATCTGTGAAGACTTGGCTCCTCTCAGCAATGCGCTGATCTGGGCCTCTGATGGGGAAGGCTCTCCACCGGCAGAGACAGAGCTGTTGGCGTCATCTTCGCATCAGCGTGTCTTTGGTCTCATTTGGGGGGTTTGGGCTATGTGTGAGAGTGCTCTTCCAACAACGACCCAGATGGAAGTGGGTTTTGCCTAGCGATAAAAATGAAATGAAAAAAGACATACATTCTCTGGACCATTCCACTTGGGCTAACCTCTCAGACAACCATCTCATTGGTGCTGGGGAAAGCCAGACCACTAGAGGTTGTGAAGTGAGTAGGTGGGGAGAAAGTAGAGGCAAGGAATGTCGATGGCTCCAGAAGCCTAGCAGTTTCAGGAAGGAAAAATAGGATTCTAGCTTCAAGGCATGGCAGGATCAGAAGAAAGTTGCTTTTTGGATGGGAGACCTACCCAAGTTCCTAGAAGAGATGGGAGGGGATGAGATCAAAGGTGCAAGTAGAGGAAGCCAGCTCCCCACATAGCTTCCCCAAGCCAAACTAAACAAGCCCAGGCCTCTTAGCTATTTGTCAGATCGAGTGGGTTTCAGATCCTTTCCCTTCCTGGTTGCCCTCCTCCTGAAGTGCTCCAGTCTGTCAACATCCCACATGAACTGAGAGATGATTGGAAAAAAATATGCTGAGCCACAAGGGATGCCGAGAAATATAAGAAGGAGGACAACAACAGACACAACGGTAGAGAATTCGAGTGCTCCAGGAGCATAGTATTGCAAACAGTGGTCCTTCCGCCCAGGCGGTCAGGCCATAGGTCAGTTTTGCATGACTTTCTTTGGGAAGCTATTCTAGGATATGCCAATGGTGTAAAAACAAAGGGCATCAACACAACTCAATACTGTAAAAGGTGGCCCCCCAACTGAACGCAGCAGCATCTCCAGTATGGTCTCCCTATGCTAGGCATAGGGAACAATGGGGTGGCTGTCACTCTGGGTATGAACAAGGCCTAAGATTTCATCCATTCTTTGGGCAGCCTACCTCAACAAAGACCATAAGAAACTCAAGTCCCTCCATCTCTTCTGTACCTGTGTAGGTAATCTTTAAAACCTAAATCCAGGGATTTGGGGCCTTCTCCAGCAGGGGCCCAGACTTCTAAGCCACCTTGAAAGCTCTCTACTATCCACAGCCCCTACCCTATCACTATTTCCACTTCACCAGAAACTTGCACTCTCCCTCTGGCTTCTCTAGCTTTGGCCTTACCTTTTCTAGGCCCGGGCTGTCTCTCCACCTCAGGGGTACCTTCCCCAATTTCCTATACATGGTGTTCCCTCAAAAGAATTGAAGTTCCTTGAAAGCAAGGACTATTTCTTCTTATTCTGCAGCCCTAACACGGGCAATCAATGAGCAAGTATGTGTCAAGCACTGGGCTAAGTTCTGGGGATATAAGGACAGAAGGAAGTATTCCCTAATCACAGGCAGCTGCCATTGTACTGGGGGAGCACAACATAAATGGGAAAGCCATCGGCATAGAGGATGATCCATATCACACTATGCACACATACAAGGCAATCATTGGAAAGGGGAGACACACTGAGTTGAGGAGAAGGGATCAAAAGACAGTTCCTGTAGAAAATGGAGCCTTAACTGTATCTGGAAGGAAAAGAGGGACTCTGTGAGGTAGAGGGAAGGAGGGAGCATATTCCAGGCCAGGAGAATGACCAGTGCAAAGCCATGGAGACAGGAAATGGCTTGTGGTAAGTGAACAGAGCAAAGGCCTGTACATCTGGACAGAAAAGTGCAGGAGTGAAAGGAAGGCTTTCACAAGGAGGCTAGAAAGACAGTTTGGGGCCAGGCTGTGTAGGGCTTTCAAAGCGAAGCAAAAGGACTTTTCTTTCTTATCCTCAAGACAGTAAGATGTCAATGGAGTTGATTCGAGTAGTCAGAGCTATGCTTAGAGGAACTTCCTGTGGTGGTGGCAGTAGCAGCAGGTGCTGATGGGCACTCGCCCAGAGTTCCCGATACAAAGGAAATCACTGCTTCTCCTCAACAACCCAATGTGGATGCCACCAGTCACTCCCTCGCTTTTTCCTTCCTACCTTTGTGTCATGTGCAAAGCAAACCGAAGGCCTACACGGGAAGGCTCAGATACTTCTTTAGAGCTTCCAGCAGAATCCCCTGGAAGTCATCCTTAATACTGAGTTTCAAATCATTTACCTAGAGACAGGCCTGTGACATTTTCAATCTCTTTCCGCTTTTCTGGATTTGGAGGGGCAAAAGAAGTGAGCGCTAGCTGAACAGCAGCAACGTCTGCTCAAATGGGAAACTCAAGTCAAAAAGCCACAATTAGCTGAAGTAACGTTAGGATGCCTCTTTTCAGCCTGTGAAGCCCAGCCTCAGGTGAGTCAGCCTGGCTACAGCAGCCCCAAACAAGGGGACTTTTTGCCAGCAATGAGAAATGAGGAGGCTCTTTTCAAACCCATGCTCCAAGTAGTCAGAGTCACAGAGACAGAGCTGAAAGCAGGAACAGGTGCTGTCGGAAACCAAAGAGTCTTGGCGTTCACCGGGGGAAATGCTCATCAGCCAGGCACCAGTCTTTTCAACCCCATCCTCACATGCACACGGACCCAGTGCCAAGTCCTGGCAAGATGATTATCCTCATCTTCCAAGGAAAGAGCTCCAGAGGCCACCCAGTGGGAATACCACTAGGTACCAGGGGACCCAAAGTCCTTTGTTACTTTTGTCTGAATATGTACATTCCACAGCACCTGGCAAAGCAATGGACACCTACCGACTCAGCCTGGTAAGAAAGCACTTTAAACAGGTCCCTGTCCAGACGGATCTTATGCACATCCTCATCCTGGCTGCCACACCTGTTCTCCAGGAACTCTGCACACAGCCTCTCTAGATGCTAGAAAACAGAAACCAAACACACACATGATGAGCACCTCCTGTTGATGCTGGTCCTAATAACAGCCCACAGCCAGCAAAGACTGAACAGGGACAACTTACCTTCTGGGCAGTCTGAAGAAACCCATCAGCCAATGCAGCATTGCCAACATCAACCCACCCTTTTCCAGTTTTCATTGTCATCTGAAATAAAGAAGGTAGAAGTGCTTTAAAAATTCCCCACCATCACTCCCTCAACTGGATCTTGATCATGTGACTAAGTCTTGGGGAAATATTTAGTCTTCTGATTTCTGGGAAATACCATAAGTATGACAAGCTACACTGAAGATACCGTCTTGGGGAAATAAGATAGAGAAGAGGTAGCTAGTATACGGTTTTGATCATATTATTCTTACAACGTAGCATTTATTGGGAGTCCTCTATGTTGAGGAAATCATAGGTCTTTCTCCTAATGCACCTATTCAGTGGTAAGGAAGGTGGGTCCCCTTCTCCATACGGATTTCTCCTCTCAGTGATGACTGCAGGGACTGGGCTGAAAGCAGTTCTAGTGGTTTAGGGGGCACTGCTAATGCCAAGGATCTTGGGTTTGGGATCCTGAGCTCTCTCCATCAAGGTATGTGGAGAAATGGTGGCCAGGCTGCATCTTCCTAGGGTGTCCTTCTCAGGACTGGCTAACTGGACGCATGGGGTTGGAAGGCTCTTGAGGTCAGGGTCCTTGGCAATCTCCATCAAGGTCTGATGATGGGTGGTGGCAGTTTTTACACGCCTGGCACATGCTGCCTCCTCTCTCTCCCTCAAGGGGCCTAGTTGCCTTGTGTTTGATAGTTGACTGACATTTGGTAGGGATAGCTGGCCCTTCTTCTCCAGAGGTTTTTGCCTCATGAAATGATGATTTTGAAAAATGGGGTAGAAGCAGGACCCCCCTCCATTTTAAAGATAAGAAAAGCAAGGCCACATGACCTCTCCAGGTCACAGAGGTCTATGGTAAGCATCTGAGATAGTATTTAAACCCAGGCTCTCCTAACTCCAATTCTAATGCCCTGGCAAACTGCACCACATTATCTCTCAGCCTTCCCCTCCTCTTGCCCATTACTCAGAATTCAGGACTTCGTCATCTCCTGCCTGCTCAATTGCAATGGCTTCCCAACAACTCTCCCTTCCTAAGGCTTCTCTCCTCACCAATCTTTCCTCCATTCATTATCAGCAATATTCTTAAAACTCAGGATTGGCCAGGTCATTCCCCTGTGCAGTGGCTCTGAACAAGCACCTTGATTTGACCCAGAACTCCTTTGTCTTTACAGATTGGCTTTAACCTACCTTTCCAAGACTGAATATCCATCACTACTCTTCACATGCTCCAATATTGAGCTAAACTGGTCTTCTGACTACCTCACAATACTTCATTTCCCATATCCTGGCTTTTCTCCATGCCTGCAATGTCTGCCCTTCTCACTTCCACCTCTTAGATCCCTAGCTCTAGTTTCCTTCATGATTCAGCTAAAATGCCATCTCAAGCATCAGGTATTTCCTGATCTAACTACAGGACATTGTGTAAAGGGAACCCCTTCCTCCCAGGATCATGAACTTTCTTTTCATCCCACCCATCCCATTAGCATGGCTGGAAGACTCCAGAGGTCACAGGTTAAGAGCCCTAGGAACATGACCTGGAACTAAGGGTTACGGTCCAGGGCAAAGAGACTTTGATTGGTTCCTGAGTTGTGATAGACCATAGTTCAGAGAGACAGAAAGGGACATGGATAAAAGTGCTATAAAAGAGGAGACCATAGAGGAGATAGGGGGCTTTTAGCACGAGTTTGCTGGGATTGATTCTTCTACTCCATTTGGTGTTGCTGGCTCGGGCAGAAGACACCCTAGTGGGCTGGTAAACCTCTTGCTCTCCACATGGAGATCAGAACCTTGTTGGGGAACAAGCTGAAATTCTATGGACCAGACTTTTAATAGTGGTAGGTTAGGAAATACATTTTCTACTTCCTTCCCTCCTTCTTTATTTCTTTCTTATACTATATTTATATTAAATTAAATTGTTAAAAGCTAATATCATCCTTGTGACTTAGTAAACTTTATAAATGGTGACCACAACAATTTTTACTAATATTAATAAAACCAGTTTCTAAATATTACATGTAGCATTTTAGTTATTACATATTACATTTATTTTCATTATTACAACATCTTGAACTGGATGTCTTCCAGAAATCTTAAACTTAATATCTTTTACTGAATGTATCTTCTTTTCCCCCAAACCTTCCCCTCTTCCTAATATCCTATTATTGTGGAGGGTACCACCATCCTCACAGTCGCTCAGGCTAACAACCTAGATGTCCATCCTCAACTCAACTCTCTCACACCTCAACCCTATATCCAATCTGTTGCATCAGTTTCATCTTCAAAATATCTCTTGTAAGATGGAAAACATTACAGATGTAAAATGAATAATTTTGATTATATTAAATTATAAAATTTTATACAAACAAAACCAATGAAACCAAGATTAGAAGGGAAACAATAAACTAGGAAAAAAATTTGTAACAAATTTCTTTGATAAAGGTCTCATTTATCAAATATATAAAGAACTAAATCAAATTTGTAAGAATCCAAGTCATTCCCCAATTGACAAATGGTTAAAGGATATGAATAGGTAGTTTTCAGATAAAGAAATCAAAGATATCAAAAATCTCATGAAAAATGTTCGAAATTGCCATCACTCTTGATTAGAGAAATGCAAACAACTTTGAGGTACCACCTCACATCTATCAGATTAGCAAATATGACAGTAAATGAAAATGATAAACACTGGAGGGATGTGGAAAAATTGGGGCTATAAAAGAATACCAGGCCCAAAGAGACAAAAAGGGGGGGGAGGGGGAATATAGCTGCTCTTTTTGTGGTGGCAAACAATTGGAGATTAAAGGAATGTCTATCAATTGGGGAATAGCTGAATAAATTGTGGTATATTATGGTAATGGAATATGATTGTGCTATCTAAGGAATGATGAACAGGCTGATTTCAGAAAGAGCTGGAAAGATCTACATGAACTGATGCAGAGTGGAATAAGCAGAACCAGGAAAACACTGTACACAGTAACTGCAGTGTTTTGGAATGATCAACTACAATAGATTTTGCTACTATTGGCAATACAATGATCCAAGACAATTCTGAGGGACTTAGGACCAAGAATGCTCTCCACCTCCAGAGCAGCAAGAACTGTCAGAGTCAGAATGCAGATGAAAGCATATGACTTTTTAATTATCTATTTGGGTTTATGTTTGGGGATTTTGGTTTGATAAGATTACTCACAAAAATGAACAATATGGAATGTTTTGTGATATATATGATAAAATAGTGCATATATATATATATATATATATATATATATATATATATATATATATATATATATATATATATATATAGTGCCAGGATGGGGAAGGGGAGGGAGGGAGATAAGTTTAATCATATAACTTAGGAAAACTTGCATAGAAATTTGTTATTACATGTAACTGGTAAAAGAAAAAGAAAATATCTCTTGTAAATGTCCCCTTTTCTCCTCTGATACTTTAACCACCCCAATGCAGGCCCCCTCATCAACATCATGTCTGGACTACATGCCTGCTTCAAGCCTCTGCCTACTCTAGTCCATCCTTCACCCAGAGATCAAAGTATTCTTCCTAAAGCAGAGATCTGACTATGTCACCCTTCCATTCAATAAATCCCAATGGTTCCCTTTCACCTCCAGGACCAACTACAAAAATCCTCAGTTTGAGTCAAAGTCTTTCACAATTCCCCCCTCCCCTTACCACTACCTTTTCAGTCTTCTTATACCTTAAGCCCCTTTACCATATACATACTCTGCAATACATCAGCACTGGCATCCTTGGTGTTGTCACAAGCTACTCCATCTCCCAACCAGCCTGGGGATTTTCACTAGCTGTCTGGCCTCCATTTTTTGGAAATCCCTCTCTCCATCTCTGCTTCCTGACTTCCCTAGCTTCCTTCAAGTCTGAGCTAAAACTCCACCTTCTAAGAAGCCTTTCCAGCAAATTAAAAGTTTATTGAAAACTAAATAATCTAATTCTTCAAAACAGCTAGCTCAAAGAACAAATCATAGAAATAATCACTGATTTCACTGAAGAGAATGACAACGAGGAGACAACATATCAAAATTTAGAGCATTACAGCCAAAGCAGATCAATGAAGTGGACATGCAACTAAAAAAACTAGGAAAAGAACAAATTAAAAATCTCAATTAAAGACTAAATTGAAAATCCTAAAAATAAAAGGAGAAATAAATAAAAGTAAAAGAATTATTGAACTAAATAAGACTAGGAGTTGGTTCTATGGGAAAAAAAGACAAAATAGATAGAGCATTGGTGAATTTGACTTAAAAAAGGAAAGAAGAGAATCAAATTACCAACATCAAAAATGAAAAGAGTGATTTCACCTCTAATGAAGAGGAAATTAAAGCAATTATTAGGAGCTATTTTGCCCAATTATATGACAATAAATCTGATAATCCAGGTGAAATGGATGAATCTTTACAAAACTATAAATTGCCTAGATTAATAAAAGAGGCAATAGAATACTTAAATAATCCCATCTCAGAAAAAGAAATTGAACAAATCATCAAGGAACTCCCTAAGAAAAAATCCCCAGGGCCAGATGAATTCACAAGCGAATTCTAGCAAACATTTAAAAAACAATTAATCCCCAAACTACACAAACTATTTGGCAAAATAAGCAAAGAAGGAAACCTACCAAATTCTTTTGATGACATAAATATGGTGTTGATACCTAAAGCCAGGAAGGCCATAAACAAAGAAAGAAAATTACAGAACAATTTCCCTAACACTGATGAAAAAATCTTCAAAAAAATACTAGCATAGAGACTATAGCAATACATCACAAGAATTATTCACTATAACCAGGTGGGATTTATACCAGGAATGCAAGGCTGATTTAATATTAGGAAAACCATCCACATAATTAACTATATCAGTAATTTAACAGAAAATACATGATTATCTCAAAAAGAAAAAGCCTGACAAAATACAACATGCATTCCAATTAAAAACACTAGAAAGCATAGGAATAAAAGGGCTTTTTCTTAAAATAATATAAAATAATAAGTAGTATCTATAGCAAGTATCATCTGCAATCAGAATAAGTAAGAAACCTTCCCAATAATCAGATCAGGAGTGAAGCAAGGATGCCCATTATCACCACTATTATTTAATATGCTACTAGAAATTGCTAGCTTTAGCAATTAGAGAAGAAAAAGGAATTGAAGGAATTAAAGTAGGCAATAAGGAAATTAATAATATCATTCTGGGGATGATATGATGTTATACTTAGAAAACCCTAGAAATCAACTAAAAAACTAGTTGAAATAATAATAAATAATAATTTAATAACTTTAGCAAAGTTGCAGTTTGATCAAACCACATAAATCATCAGCATTTCTATATATTTCCAACAAAACTCAGCAGTGAGAGTTAGAAAGAGAAACTCCATTTAAAATCACTCTAGACAATATAAAATGCCTAAGAATCTATTTGCCAAGACAAACACAGGAATTATACAAACACAATTATAAAACCCTTTCCCTACAAATAAAGTTAGATCTAAACACTTGAAAAACAGCAATTGCTCATGTATAAGCTGAACTAATATAATAAAAATGACAATCTTACCTAAATTAATTTACTTGTTCAGTACTGTACCAATCAAACTACCAAAAAACTATTTTATAGAACTAGAAAAAAATAACAACAAAATTCATCTGGAAGAACAAAAGGTCAAGAATATCAAGGGAACTAATGAAAAAAAATGTGAAGAATGGTGGCTTAACAGTACCAGATCTTAATCATGAAGCAATGATCATCAAAACAATCTGGTAGCGGATAAGAAATAGAAGGGTGGATCAATGGAATAGATTATGGGTAAATGACCTCAGCAATCTGGTGTTTGATAAACCCAAAGACCCCAGCTTCTGGGATAAGAACTCACTAGTTGACAAAAACTGCTGGGGAAATTAGAAAACAGAATGGCAAAAATTAAGTTTAGATCAATATCTCACACCCTATACCAAGATAAGATCAAAACGGTTATGTGATTTAAATATAAAGAGTGACTAAGCAAATTAGGAGAACATAAAATAGTTTACTTGTCAGGTCTATGGAGAAGGAAAGAATTTATGACCAAACAAAAGATAGAGAACACTACAAGATATTAAATGAATAATTTTGATTATATTAAACTAAAAAGGGTCTGTATAATCAAAACCAATGCAACAAATATTAGAAGGGAAGCAACAAACGAGGACAAAAAAATTTCTAACAAAATTTAAAACAAAATAAAACAAAAAAAAGTTTATAGCTAAATGTTAAAGGTCTCATTTCTCAAATATGTAAAATTCTAAGTCAAATTTATAAGAATACAAATTTTACCCACTTGATAAATATCAAAGAATATGAATAGGCTGTTTTTAGCTATCAAGAATCACATGAAAAAATGTACTAAGTCCCTCTTGATTAGAAAAATGCAAATTAAAATAACTCTGGAGTACTATCTCACACCTATCAAATTGGCCAATATGGCAGTAAAGGAAAATAATGAATGTTGGAGGGAATGTGGCAAAATTGAGACACTAATACATTGCTACTAATAGCAATATAGTGATAGTGATCCAGAATGATTCTGAGGGACTTATGACCAAGAATGTTATCCAAGGTATCAAGTAATAACATTTGTACAACTCAGTGGAATTGCTTGTTGGCTCGGGTGGGGGGTAAGGAGGGGAGAAGAGGAGGAAAAGAACTACTGGAGTTAGAATGTAGATGGAAGCATTTGTTTATCTGGATTTGTTTTAAGGTTTTGGTTTTGTAAGATTATTCACTTACAAAAATGAAAAATATGGAAACATGTTTTGTGTGATAATACACATATAACCCAGATTGAATTGTTTGCCAGCTCTGAGAGGGGGGAGGGAAGAAGGGAGAAAATTGGATTATATAACTTTGGAAAACTTTCATGTGGAAATTTGTCATTAAAATAAAAACAATTTTTTTAATGAGAGAAAACTTTAAAAGTCTTTCCCAATCCTCAATGTTAATGCCTGTCTGAGACGATCTCAAATTAACCCTGCATATATCTTGTCTGTACAAGGCTGTTTACATATTGTCTCCCCCATTCTATTATGAGCTCCTCCCCAGAATTTAGCCCAGAGCCTGGCATATTGTGCTCAATAAATTCTTACTGACTTGACTTAACGATCCTTCCTGCTCTGTTAGTGCCTATTCACAAAGTTGCCTTCTATATAATTTGTACATACTGACATGCATACATGTGTTCCTAATGAAATGTAAGCTCCTTGAGGGCAGGGATTATTTCATTTTTCTTCCCTGTAGCCCCAGAGCTGAACACAAGTGTCTAGTAGTGCACAGGGCATATCTAATCAGCATTAGTAGAGGCAAATAATTGGAACAGACTAGACGAGGGAGGATCAGAAACGATGGAACTCAAGAACCCAGTGTTTAATAATGTTGAAAACATAAATTACCTAGGAGAACACTCCTCATTTAATTTTTTCAAACTGCTTGGAAAGCTGGAAAGCAATCTGACAGAAATTGGGCTTAGACCCATAACTTATGCCAGTGGTAACACAGTCAAATTGATACGGATCCCTGTGAGCTGCATACTGACTTAGAAAATGACAAAATAACAGTATCTATGCTGTACTGTATTCTATTTATTTTGTTAAATATTTCTCAATTACATTTTAACCTGGTTCTGGAGCAGGCCCAGAGCTTGACATTTTTACCTGACACATCATCTTCCACTGAAAAATGCTAAAAGGCCACAAGATTTTAATGTTAAAGTTCAGAGTGTAAAGGAAAATGGAACCCGTACCTCTCACAGATACCAAGCAGGAAAGCAATTCTTAATCAAACGAGGGAATAATAAAAGATCAAACAGACATCTTGGGTTAGATGAAATGGACGCACCTAGGATAATATCACATTTCTCAGATGGGGATTTGTAGCCAAAATATGAAAACAAATTATGTGTGTGCAAGATTACTAGCCATTCCCCAAAAGATCAATATATACACAAGATTAGGACATTCCCCAAAATAAATGATCAAAGGATAGGAACAGACAGTTCTCGAAAGAAGAACTGCAAAGTCTTAGAACCACAAGAAAGAATGCTCAAAATCATCACTATGAAGAGAAATGCAAATCAAAACCGCCCTGAGGTTTTACCCAAAGCCCTGAAAGTCAGTCAGTGCTGAAGGGATTGGGGAAAGAAGCATGAAGCTGTGCAAGGGTACAACTATTTGGGAAAGCAGTCTGAAATGATGCAGAATAAGTGGCTAAAACACCCTCCCCTTTGCCTCAGAAACTCTATTACTGGCTTATAGCCCAAGGAAGCCAACAAGAAGAGAGCTCCCCCACACTCCTGAATCGTTAGAGCAGCACTTTTTATGATAGCTGAGAACTGGAAACAACATTTTCTGCCTATTGACAGGGGACACAGAGAAGCAAATTGTGGTGTCTGACAGGATGGAACCTTACTGAGCTGTAAGAAATGGTGTGGTACCCCCCATGGCCTAGCCCTTACTGCTCTTCTGCCTTGGAGCCAATACACAGTATTGACTCCAAGACAGAAGGTGAGGGCTTAAAAAAAATTCAGCTCCTGCTCATTTCAGTGAAAAAACTCCACATTGGGGCAGCTAGATAGCTCAGTGGATTGAGAGTCAGGCCCAGAGGAGGAAGGGTCCTGGGTTCAAATTTGGCCTCAGACACTTCCTAGCTGTGTGACCCTGAGCAAGTCACTTAACCCCCCATTGCCTAGCCCTTACCACTCGCTCTTCTGCCTTGGAGCCAATGCACAGTATTGACTCCAAGATGGAAGGTGAGGGTTTAAAAACAAGAAGAAATGGTGTGGATGAGGAAGACAGAAAAGCACGAGGAGACTTATGTGAACTGATGTAGGGAGAGAGAAGCCAGCAGAGCCAAGAAAAGATACACAGTAACAACAACAACATTCACGGAAAGAACAATGACACGCCAAAGAATCTGAAGTGAATGTAGCAAAGTCAGGATGTGACTGCACAGATATGAGAAGCTGCCCCTCCCCAACATAGCCCCTTGGAGGAGCCTGGAGATCCGGGGGTGTTACACACTACACAGGTTTTCAGCCGTTCACTTTACTGATTGCTGGCATCGATCTTTTCTTCCTTTTTTGTCTTTAAAAACATTACTTGTATTTCTTACAGTGGGATGGAAGGAATACTGGGGGAAATTATTTTCATGAAAAAAGAAAAACTTCTTATCCAACTAACGTGGAGGCTTTTCTCTGTAGCAGAAACCTATGGACCCCCTTCTCAGAATCATGCGTCTCAATGCGCACAATGGAATCCATAAGGTTACAAAGGAAACCAAGTATGCTAAAATGCAATTATCAAAAGACTGTAAAAACCAATTCCCAGACTCCAGGGCGAGGGCATCTTGTCTTCCCCCGTACGTACCCCCATCTATCTAGGACTTACCAAAATCTGTCTTTGAACGGCTTCTTCAACAGGAGAGTTGCCATCAAATAGAAAAATCAGCTTGCAAGAAATATGACACACTGCAAAATATCAATGACAAATCCATAAACATGCATTCTCTTTTGCCATGGATGTATAAAAAGCAACAGTGAGGAATGAAAGAATGCCAGGGACGTCACTAGTGATTAGTCAAAGTGAATGTTTCACTCATGTCATTAGTATCCTAATTGGGAGGGAAAAGACCTTCTTGGAACCAAAAGCTTCCTGAGGGCTGAAGATGGTCTCTGAAGACCAGGTCAGGTTAGATTTTCTCCTAAAATACACGATTTTCCCAATAAGTAGGTTCTTAATTTGGATTATACACTAGATAAAAGCTCTTAAACCCAGATCCCAGATGTCATATTGCACATCTTCCTCTGTGGGATCTCAAAGAGAAATAGAAATATTTCGTCCCAAGCTCTTTTTTTCACAATATACACACCTGCATCTTTCACTAGCCCCAATTAAGCCTCAACTCAACTGCCATTACCTTCTTTTCTCTAGCTATTTAGTCTCATTTCTATGTTTCTTAATTTTTTTCATTATTTTATTTTAGTCTAATTTATATTTGAAGCAATGTGTTTGAAGTGATCAGAACACTGGCCTACAAGCCAGGAAGGCCTCTGCCACATTGGCTGTGTGGCCCTGGGCAACTCACTCCATCTCTCAAGGTACCTCTGAGCCTTCAGAGGTTCATCTCCAAGGGGTTAAGGTACCCTGGCAGTCAAGTTCGCATGCCATTCTGCCAATACCAACCCTAGAACCAAGCAATACTATCTGGAAAAGAAGCAAAGATTGATTGACCCTGCTGAAATGATGGAGCAACTGGGACTGAGAGAGCTTATTATCATATTTGAAAGTAAGGCATTAGAACACCCAAGAACAACATCTGTCATTTCTGAGCCCAAGTTTCTTGGCTCAGTCATTCATTATCTCTGAACTTGCCACCTGGCATCTACCACAGAGGGCCAAGGTGACAACCTCGAAAAATACTCTGGCATGGAACTTGATGTGAAAGCTGCATCATTCTGGGCAAGGACATATTGGGAAAGTAGGAAGATGAATCATCTCTACTCTACTTGACTAGTTAGTCCCTCAGATGGAAGAACTGAGAACTCTGGGAAAGAGGCAATGTGCCCGGTTCTGGGAGATGAGCATGAAACTAGAAAAAAAAGAAAGAAAAACCAAAACAAAGCAAATAAAGGTATTATGGCCTTTTCTAAAAATAGGTGTGTTCCTAAAAAATGTTGGTACAATAATCTCTTAAAGTCACTTTACTTTTAGGAAGACACCTCCTTTCTATTTTCCAAGGCTCTGACTCTAGCACTCTTGAGTTTACAAAGCACTCCAGTGGACATTATTATCTCTTCTGCCCTTCACAATAGTCCCAGGAGGGGGATCCTCCAGGTATCTCTGTTCTACCAATGAGGAAAAGGAGGCTTAGCAAGATTACTCTGCGTGGTCCTCCAGAGTGCAGTGTTCCTGCCATTCCAAAGGGGTTCTTGATCTATTCCAAGTCCCTTCAGGACCAGGCTCTGCATTTTCCCTCTAGTATCTTGAAGGTCTTCCTCTCTACCATTTCCTTTACCTTCAAAAATGAACTCATTTCCTTTATTAAAAAAAATTTTTCCAGTGACCCTGCTACCTCATCAGCCGCCATCTTATGTCTCCCCTTCTTATCATTTCCAAACTTTTTGAACAAGTAATCTAAACTGGTTGCTTCCATTTCCTCACTACCCATCCAAGTCTTTGATTCCCTCCCACTTTGAGCTTCCATCCTTACGACCCTATTGAAATTGGTGTTCTCAAAAGCTCCTAATGACCAAATCACCAAATTCAGCAGCCTTTCCTTATTTCTTCTCTTCCTTGAGTTCTTCCCCATTCTTCCCACTATATGAAATTCTTGCCTCCCTTGGCCTCTCTGACATGAGGTTTGCCTTTCTGATCAAGCACCTGCTCAGGGAAATGCCCCTACCTAAAAGGCTCCCCACCAAGACAGCAGTCCCAACAACCTTCCAGACCAAGTGCATTCTGGATTTCTCTTCCTAAGAGTGAAGGCAATGTGTAAGGAGCTCTGAGGTTAAGCTTGCCTCACTAACAAGATTCTGACATTAGAGAACAACTCTTGTCTTGATGACCTTCTAGACCACAGCTAGTCCAACCTGAGCAGAGACTGACTTCACTTGAAGACTCTGAAGGGGGAAGTGACTAGTGGGCCAGGCTGCCCACTCCACTTGTGGAAAGCTATCTTGGAGGGAAAGTTTCCTCTCATATGAAGCAACATCGCCCTGCTGCTCCTGACTGTGCCCGCAGAGCTGAGAAGAACAAGCTGAATCCCTGTGCCCCAGAAGAGGTCTTCAAATGCAAAAGGCTATCTATTTTCACCTCCCCCCCTTGCATTCCCCTGCAAGTCTTCTTTTCTTCTCCTGGAGGGTTAAACAGCCTCAAATTTCTACAAGTTATTTTTATATGATATGGACTCAAGGTTCTTTGACATCCTGGTCAGCATCCTTTTATATCTTCCAGTTTATCAATGTCCTCCCTAAACTGAATATTCTATTCCAGATGGTATAACAAGAAGATTACCTCCAACCTTTCTGGATTTGGAATCTAGAACCAGAAGGGACTTTGGGGGTTATCTGATCCAATTCTCTCATTTTGCAATTAAGGGAAACTGAGGCCTAGTTACTTGTCCAAGCTCATGCCTAACTAGCATTAGAACCCAAGGTCTCCAACTCCCAAATCCAGGGCTTGGATTACACCAAGCTCTTATGGTAGCCTAAGAGTAGATTTCATTTTCTTGGCTGCCATACTCCATTGTTGATTCATCTTGAGTTTAAAATCTAAAACTCCAACTCTCCTTCAGACAAACTATCTAATCATGATTCCCCCAGCTTGTACCTGCAAGGTTGATTTGTTTAAATCCAAGTGTTCTAAAGTCTATAAGGTCAAATTTAAGGCGTTTTTTTCTAGCCTTCATCTTCAAAGCTTTGGACACTAGTGGTCACTCTTCCTCTCCCTGTTTCTGGGTGCTCTTCTTTCTCTCCTTGGCTTCAGAGACACCAAATGACCTTGCTTTTCCTCCTATCTCGAAAAGCATTTCTTTTCAGCCTCCTTTGCTTGCTCCTCACTCTCTCTTCGTGATCCCCTAATGAGGGGAATTCCCAAGGGTCTTTCCCTGACCCTCTTTTTGCTCTGCACTCCATCCCTTATTCACACCCATGGTTTAAAGAATTACTCCTGCAGATGATTTGTAAATCTAAATCTCCAATCTTGACCACCATTCTTCTGATCTCCAGACACACATATTCACTTGGATCTTTGACTTTGCAATTCAAACTCAACATATCCCAAACTAAGATTTACATTTAAACCAACTTCTGTCTCTGACTTTGCTATTTCTTTGCTATTTCTGTCTGCCCTTCAGGTTTCCTCTTCTACAGTTATTTCTCATGTTTATGGTCTTGAGGTTTTATCTTTAATTCTTCTCTTCTATCCAAACATTACCAACATGGTATCAATTTGACTTTTGCAATGTCATCAGCATCTGTTACCTCTTCTCCTATCCCAATGCCACATTCCTCACATACACCCTGATTGCCAGTCAAATGGTTACAATAATTTCTTGATAAATCTTTGGATTTGTACTGTCCTCTCCCCACTCTAATCTGCCTGCCCTACCCCTGCATCAGTAACATTTCTTATGCAGAGAAAAATACATGCCACATCTACTCAAACATCTTGAGCCATTCCTATTGCCTGTTGAGGCCAATTAAATCTCTCTTGGGCATTCTGGGCCTTCCCAACTTGATACTTTTTCAGCCTCGTCTCTTGCTTCCCTCCTTTGGATATGCCATGTTACAGGCAAACTAGACAGAGCTCTATCCCTCAAATGTACCCTACAAAATCACAGCTCTCTTCCTTTGCCCAGGTTGTTCTCATCCTTTTAATGCCATCCTAAATGCCACCTGTTTTGGAAGCTTTCCCTGATCTTCCCTTTTAGCTGATAGCTAGCCCTCTTCCTTACTTAGCATCTAATTTTGTGACTCCATAACATACTCTGCTTAACAAGCTATTGGAAGCCTCATCCTTCAACCCAGCCACAAACAAATGGAGGGCAGAGAATGCATCTTGCCTAGTTTTACACACATGTGCTCAATAAATCTGTGGTTTGGGTATAACTATATATATTCCCAAACTAGTCTAGTTAAAAAGCCATGTACTTGTAATGGAAAAATTGTTGAAAAAAGCAATGTTGCAGATATGATATTTAGCAACAATATGGCTTAAATCTGTTCTTTTGTAGACTAGCCTCAGAATCTAACTTTTATAACGTTGGTTCTGTGCAAATCTTTTCTAAGTTGATTTCTTCATTTATTAATAGAATTTATCCACAAATATCCCAGCCCCTCCTCACCCTCCCTACATCATAGAAGGCATCATGGAAGGCAGACACGTTCATACAAATTAAGCCTTTCATGTCTCCACTCCTCAGTTTACCCTCTGGAGGCAACATGCACAATCCATTCATTAACTCTGTAGCTTCATATGACACTCTCCTGGCTCTACCCATCTCATCGCTTACCATCCATCTCCTTCCAAGCCCTTCCAAAATCAGACTGTTCATCACCTCCCATGGTGCAGCAATATCCCATCACAACCACATACCACAATCTGTTCAACCATTCCCCACTTAATGGGCACCCCCCCCCAATCTGTGCAAATCTTAATATGAAAGCTTTTTGCTTAGGGAAAAATATTCTGAGTTCCAAATAACTGATATTCCAGATTTTTGGAGCTCAATCCCTTAAAGTTGAGAACTGCTTCTACTTTATCTCCCAGAACACATAGTACGATACTTTGGGTGAATGAATAGTTCTATTACTGCCACAAAATAATGCATGAGGATCCCTTCAGTTTGGTATGCCAATTCCCATGACCTGTACAATCTTGCTGCTGTCAGAATGAATGTTCCTGAATATCTTGGAGACATTTAAATAAGTTGCTCCCACAAAAAGAGATGTGGTCAAAGCATTGGCTTGTTTTGCTTAACTGTACTTTTCTGCTATAAAGGAAGGTTTTGGGAGGGGGTGGAACACTGAAAAGTGATTGAAATGTAAAGAAAAGAGCATCAATAAAACAATTTTTCCAATTTTGGAAGATTTTTATTAATTCCTAAATTAAGAACCCAGGTTCTAAGGAAGAGAGAAAGAGATGCCAATTCCTATCTGGAAGATATGGAGAAAGTAGCCATTCTTTAAACCTTCCTAGAGAAGATGGAACCTAAGGGCAGGGCTGCTACGGACTCCCTCAAGCTTTAAGTACAGTCACCTTTATTTTATCCAAGGGATTGTAGATTCAGAGCTACAAGAGACTTAGGAGTCTCTTTGGGACCCAAATCTGCTCATTTCTACAGTGGTTCAGAGCAAGGTGAGGGGACCCATCCAAGGTCCCTCAGGTCAGTCAGAGACACCAAATTCACCATTTTTCTCCCTCCTCCATACCGCCTCTCAAAAGCCTGAAGCTTTATCAGACTTGACTTTAGGCTTGCTTTCTAATTAGTTGGTGTTTATGAGGTGGTGCAAAGCATAGTTCAGCAGGGTATCTATCAGACCTCTGCTTTAATGGAGCCTTTAGAGTAAGGAGAGTAATGAGGATCAGAGTAGAAGGGTCACCTCACCTACACGTTATCAGTAGAGTGACATCCTTACCCTCGTCCATTTGGCTATGGCCCTTCTAGCCCTTTACCAGGGCAATCTTCCTCTCCAGAAGCCATCTGTTGGCTATCACCCAAGACTAGATTTCAGTCATCATGGCTAGATGAAAGCTCTGCTATTTTTAGCACTGCCTGACTAAGGAGTACCTACAACTAGATCCTTAGCAACCTACTTGAACTTGTAGCCAGCCTCCCCAACAGAGAATTCGGCTTTCTACACATAGTGGGAAGAGACTTGCTAAAAGAGCCTGGGGGGCTGAAGGCTGTATAATTAAGCCTCCTTCCAACTGTTCCTTCTTCAAGGTAAATAATGTTTCCTCAAGGCTCTTGTTTTCCCCACTCTTTAATCAGTTTTTGTAGCTCTCAACCAATTTCTTTTTTTTTTAAAATATATTTTATTTGATCATTTCCAAGCATTATTCGTTAAAGATCATTTTCTTTTCCTCCCCCCCACCCCCCATAGCCGACGCGTAAGTCCACTGGGCATTAGATGTTTTCTTGATTTGAACCCATTGCTTTGTTGATAGTATTTGCACTAGAGTGTTCATTTAGAGTCTGTCCTCTGTCATGTCCCCTCAACCTCTGTAGTCAGGCAGTTGCTTTTCCTCGGTGTTTCCACTCCCATAGTTTATCCTTTGCTTATGAATGGTGTTTTTTTCTCCTGGATCCCTGCAAGTTGTTCAGGGACATTACACCGCCACTAATGGAGAAGTCCATTACGTTCGATTATACCACAGTGTATTAGTCTCTGTGTACAATGTTCTCCTGGTTCTGCTCCTCTCGCTCTGCATCACTTCCTGGAGGTCGTTCCAGTCTCCATGGAATTCCTCCACTTTATTATTCCTTTTTGCACAATAGTATTCCATCACCAACATATACCACAATTTGTTCAGCCATTCCCCAATTGAAGGGCATCCCCTCATTTTCCAATTTTTGGCCACCACAAAGAGCGCAGCTATGAATATTTTTGTACAAGTCTTTTTGTCCATTATCTCTTTGGGGTACAGACCCAGCAGCGCTATGGCTGGGTCAAAGGGTAGATATTCTTTTGTCGCCCTTTGGGCATAGTTCCAAATTGCCCTCCAGAATGGTTGGATCAATTCACAACTCCACCAGCAATGAATTAATGTCCCTACTTTGCCACATCCCCTCCAGCATTCATTACTTTCCTTTGCTGTAATGTTAGCCAATCTGCTAGGTGTCTCAACCAATTTCTTATGTTTATGCCTGGTAACCCTTTTATCAAGAAGTATCTACAGCCTTGAGTTTCATATCTCATTGTGTTCAAGGATAAACATCCAAGGAGGCCCATCACGGAGAGTTTACTCATTGTGAAACTACTGCTCAGGTCTTTCTTATAAATCTCCCATTTTGTGAACTGGAACGACCTCCAGGAATGGAGACAGAGTGAGAGGAGCAGAACCAGGAGAACAATGTACACAGAGATGGATACACTGTGGTACAATCAAATGTAATGTACTTCTCCATTAGTGGCAATGCAGTAGTCCAAGACAACTCAGAGGGAGTTATGAGAAAAAGCACTATCCACATTCAGAGGATAAACTGTAGGAGTAGAAACACAGCAGAAAAACAACTGCTTGACCACATGGGTTGATGGGGATATGACTGGGGATGTAGACTCTAAACGATCACCCTAGTGCAATTATCAATAATATGGAAATGGGTCTTGATCAATGACACAAGTAAAACCCAGTAGAATTGCTCATTGGCTATGGAGGGGAGGGGAGGGAAGAACATGAATCACATAACCATGGGAAAATATTCTAAATTAATCAATTAAATAAATTTTTCCAATTAAAAAAAATAAAATAAATCTCCCATTTAAAAATGACTCCAAACTAACTTGGGATCATATAGGTGGAGTTGGAAGTGACGTTAAAGGTCATCTGGTCCAACCTACTTCAATTTACAGATGAAGAATATGAGGCCCAGAAAGGAAGTGACTGACCCAAGGTCCCACAGCCAGTAGTAAGTGGCAATGCCCAAAGGATTCAAACCCAGGCCCACTGACCCCCCAATCTAGGCTGCCTCCCTGTCTGAAACTCTAAGAATGTATGTCTCTCAATGCCCAAAAAGAGGATTTTTTCATCATGTAGGCCAGTTGATGTCTACTTACATTTAACTTTTTGTTCAGGAGGGATTAGTAGACCTACTCTTCTGCTCACTGCCCAGTTCCATAGGTTCACTGCAAGTACTTCAATCTGATAAAAGAGAAAGACATCCCATTAGTCAGCATTGTGCTTGAGTGACTCCATTTGTATTAGGTAGGCATGCTTTATACCAATATAAATCTGATGCTATATAGTCAAGGCTCCCCAGAAGCTAGTCCTAAATTCCCCTATGAAGCAGTCTTTGGTTAACCTGGGCCACTCTTGCTGCCCCCTGAACACACTAAGGTCATTGGAAGGCCTTCACCAAAGGCCCAGAATCAAATGTGACTTCTTATGGAGCTGCCAGTAGCTTGAACTCTTTTTCTGACTCCTAATGCGCTCAGTGCTTAATAATGTAAACTTGCCAGTTATCACATCTTTTCCTATTCTCTGCAAAGGGAGGAGTCAGCTTCCCTTGCTCTAGGAGCTTTGGCCATTTTTTTAAGATCAGTCCTAAATAAATGATCTTGATGTTGGTCTTATTTCTCCCACTTTGCCTGGAATAAGCTCTTCAATATTTTACATTATATATATATATATATATATATATATATACACATATATATATACTTTTATATTATTGGGTCAAGTACATAGTTGGACAGACAAATATTGGAGTTTGTGTTTACATGTTTTCTTGAAAGTTTTCTAGGGCCTTTTTTGCACATCAAGATTTGTCTAGGATTGTAGAATGACAAGGGAGTTTTCAAGGGAGCCTAAAGATTCACCTACTTGGAACACCCTCATTTCCTAGGTGAGAAGATGGGACTAAGTGCCAATTAACAATGGCTTGCCAAAGGTCGGTCCCACAGCTAAGAAAAGAGCCAGGATAAGCTTAACTCTTTTGACTCCTAGCCCAATGGTGGCTCTGCCTCTCTGTCCAGCCTCTTTTTTGACAAAGTCAACACATCCCAACATATCATATAAACAAATTTCCCACAAAGTGTTCTTCTCCTGATGAGTTAAACAAAGCTGCCTAAAAGGAAGTCCAAGTCACTTTCCACTTCTGCTTTTTACCATTTATTAGCAGAAAGGTGTCTTAACTGGGATAACTTCCTATCAATGTTGGCCATGACCACAGTTTCATTGCTATTAGTGTTTTGTCCATCATGTCAACATATCAAAAGAGTCACTGTGCACGATACGCTTTCTTCATTCTGCATCAGTTCATAAAAGGCTTCCTAGATTTCTATCCATTGTTGCTTACAACACAATAATAACATTTCATCTAATTCATCCATATCCCATGTGTCTCTCACACCCTTCCATTTAGGGTAGCTAAACCCTATCTGCTCTTCAGAAGCTTCTTTCTAACAATACGGGCATGACTTTTGTCTATGCCAAATCAGTTGGTCTCTGGGAACACCTGAGTATAGCTCATTTAAGAAACAGTCACTTCAAATACAGAAATATGTTTTTCATGATAATTACACATGTCTAGCCCAGACTGAACTGCTTACCAGCTCCAGGAGGGGAGAGGAAGAACAATTTGGATCATATAAGTTTGGAAAACTTATGTGGAAATTTATTACATATAATTGGTAAACATTTTTTTAAAATCCGTTCACCTGTAAGCAGCGAAGGCTAACAATAAACATTTGAACAAAAAGCATACTTAGTACAGCACATTCTTTATGGCCTCCTTCCTTAGTTGTGTCCAAGTCTTTGTGACTCCATCTGGGATTTTCTTGGCAAAGATACTGCAGTGGTTTGCCTTTTCCTTCTCCAGCTCATTTGACAGATGAGCATACTGAAGCAAACAGGGTGAAGTGAATTGCCCAGGGTCACAAAGCTAGCAAGTGTCTGAGGCCACAGCTGGACCCAGGAAGATGAATGAGTCCTCCTGACTCCAGGCCTGGTGGTGCCCTATGCACTGTGCCATCTAGCTGCCCCAATTACAATAAGGGTAGAAATGGAATTCTGTCCTAGTTATCAAAGGAATAAGCTTGTTTCCTCCCATCAGCCCCCATCACTGCATAAACAAAGTCACACTACCAATAAGGAAAGTCAAGAGGACTGTGAATGGCGTTGGAAACCTCAATGAAGGCAGCATTGTTGTCACAGCTCCCATCCTCTCTTTCCTTCCCATACGTGGCAGTGTTGGTGCAATAGCTGGTCACTGCTGCTGCTAAGCCCCTGATGGCCCCTGTGCTTCCTGGCTAGCTCTCCGATCCCATCTATGCCCTGATTTCTTACTCTCAGGAGCCTGGTTTGTTTAGTTTTTCCATCAGCATCTATGCCTTGGGCTTGTAAAATTCGAAAAAAAGTCAGAGGAGAGAAGGGGGTGTATATGAGAGATGTTACAAACAACAGATCTTGGCAGTAGGCTGGACAGAGAGGGAGAGAGAGAGGGAGAGGGAGGAGTAGAGGATGGCATCTAGGTTTCAATTCTGGGTGACTAGAAGGATGTTGGTGCCCTCAAGAGTGACAGGACAGTTAGGAAGAAGGGAGGGTTTGGGGGCAAAAATTTGGGATGAGTTTAAATTTTTACACCAGACATTCCTTTGGAGGTGTCCAACTGGATTGGCAGTAGGAGAGATGAGGCCAGGGGTGAGCAGAGAGGTTAGGACTGGAGAAGTTGATTTGGGAATCATTGCCTGGGGCAGCTAGGTGATAGCCTGGAGAAATCGCTGCCTCGGAAGTCAGGAAGGCCTGTGGCCCAATCTGGCCTTATATTCCTGGTGAGGTGAGATAGAGAAATGTGTTCTGGGAAAAGAGCACACAAAAATGGGACGTGGAATGCTGAGTTTATGGAATGGCTAGCAAGCAACTCAGTTAGGTGGAAATGCCGAGTATGAAGCGTGGGGGAATACAACAAGAGTTTGGAAAGGTAGGTGGGGCGGGAGCCAAATTAAGGCAGGGCCTAAAACATTAAGTTTTTATTTTGTCCTAAAGGCAAGAGGGAACTTCTGAAAAACTTTAGGTGAGGGAGTGTCATGGGCAGGCATAGATTAGAAATATCAATCTGACAACTATCCAGGAGTAGCTGGGAAAGAGAAGACTAATGAGGCTGTTATTATGTGGTCCAGGCAGGAGGTAAAGAGGACCTGAACAAGAGTGGCATCTGTATAAGTAGAGAAAAGGGAGCAGATGTGAGAAACGAGGATGTGGGAGCAACAGCCCTCAGCAATTGACTGGCTATGGAGAAATGGGGGAGAGGGAAGAGATTAGGAGAACTCTGGGAAACAGTTGCAAATATAGGTTCTGGGAGAATGATGGTGCCCTCACCATTCTCTACATTCAAGACATTCTCTCCAAATGAGGGAGCCCCTCCCTCCAGACAGGAAAGGAAGGCCCAAGCCACGGAAGCTCACCATCTCTTCTTGCTGGCTGCTAAGCACAGAAGAAGCTACAATCCTGAAATTGTTTGTTTCACACTGAATATTTTTCAAATACTTTGAGTTCCTTCATGTGAGCTTTGAATGACAAGAACAGTGGCCCCCTTTTCTGGATGTTTACAGCGGGAGTGAAAGTCCCCCAAGTGGGCAGCAATTTTATCAATGAAACCAATGGCCGGCTTCATTTAAATATTGAGAAAATTCACTCACCCTAACCCTTCCTGCCCCCAGAAGAATAAAGAGCAGCAGCTAAAGAAACTTGAACTATTATTTCCCACCACTGGGAAGTTACCAATTGGAATGAAAACAAATCAAAGAAAAATGCTACTGGGGGCATCTGGGCGGTTTGGTGGATTGAGAGCCAGGCCTAGAGACGGGAGGTCCTAGGTTCAAATCTGAACTCAGACACTTCCCAGCTGTGTGACCCTGGGCAAGTCATTTGAACCCCTTGCCTAGCCCTTACTGCTCTTCTGCCTAGGAGCCAATACACAGGATTGATATCAAGATGGAAGGGAAGGGGTTAAAAAGAAAAAAATAAATAAAAATGCTACTGATGTACCATTAGGCATGAAAACTGTACCCAGAGATCTGTTTAGTGTATCTCCTAATCACAAAGGATTATGAGCTCCTTTTTCTTATCTATACCAGCCAGAATACCAGATCCCCAAGCCCCAAGTGTTAACATGGATTATTCATATACCTGGGCTCTCTGGGTAGCACTAAATGCCATTTTTTCCACATTTCCCACTTCACTGTAGAGTCTGTCAATAGACTCAGGCGCAGATGATGGATCCTCTGTTTCTACCAGTTTTTCCACAAGCTCTGAAACAAAGACAAATGAGACAGCTATGCAGTGAATTCTATACACTAGCTAAGAGTAGCAAGTCATTCTATTCAAACAAGAACCAAGCCAATTTACAATATTTTTTCACTTTCTTTGGCTTAATGAACAAATATGGGCCAAAGAAACAGTTTTCTTCTTTTCACAGTGGAACTTTAAATAATCCTTAGATCAAAAAGGATTTTTTGAAATGTTCTTTTTAGCTAAAATCAGAGTACGTTTTATTTAGAAATTCTTACCTGGCAGTTACTTTTGTTTCTAAAAGCCATTTTTCTTTAGCCTCACAAAATAAAATGTATTGACTTAAATATTGGCTAATGTATTCGAATAGGATGCAATAATGTATTCAAAGTATTTTGTAAACATGGAAGAGGGAGTGCTAGGTGGAGCCAGACCTCCAGGCAGGAAAGCCTGAGTTCAAATCTGGCCTCAGACACTTTCTAGCTGGGGAACCCTACACAAGTCACCTTACTGATCTCTGCTTCAGTTTCTTCATCTGTAAAATGGAGATAATAATAGTACCTACCCCCTAGGGTTGTGGGTAGAGAGGGAGCTAATATTTGTAAAGCACAGTACCTGGCACACAGAAAGGACAGAATGTTATATACATGGCTGCTGCCATTATTACCAGCAATTTTATGATAAAAAAAAATGGACCGTGTTTTGTATTAGAAAGATCCCTGGAACAGGAATCCCAAGGCCTGGGCTCCAGACCCAGCTCTGCACTTAAGTAGCTGTGTTACTTTGGAGAAGCTGCTAACTTCTCAAGCTCTCTAAAAGAACTAGATTCAAAACTAGCATTCTAGGAATCTACAGAACATATTTCACAGAAATTCTTGCCTAACCGAAGCCAAAATGCATACGACATCAAGTCTCTGCTTTAGGAGAACCGGCCACCTGCCCAATTAAGTACTAGATTAAGCAGTTACTGAGTCTGGATTGGTTACTACCACAAGGCCTCTCTCATTCTAGAATCCAACTCGACTCCCAGATTCCTCAGGGGCAACCTAGGTATGCTTGTCCAGTGCCTTCCATGCTCTCAGAAGGCAGCTTTTTCTTCCCCAGACTCAGAAGATGTTGGCCTGCACTTCCTATAGCTGATTTTCCCAGATATCAGAAGAGTCAAAATAAAAACCTCTATTTCAAATACTGGGAAGCACTCAGTCAGGACACTTTCATAAATTTATTCGACAAACATTTCTTAAGTGCCTGCTATGTGCAAGGCACTGTGCTGGGTACTGGGAATCCAGAGAGAGAGAATATACTCCCTTCCCTAAAGAAGCTTCTTCCAATCCACTTAAGGACAGAAGACACATAGATCCATTTCATAATGGAAGCCAAGTCCCCCTATGAGGCTTGGAAAGCATAGAGGCAGGAGAGACTACGTTTGGTTCAAAGAAGTAGGGGAGATGCCCCAGAAGAGGTGGCATAGGAGCTGAGCCTTGAAGAACCAACAGATTGTTCTACAATGCACGTTAAGGCCTTCCCAACTCCTAAGACGCTAAAATTTTGTGAAGGGCACGCAAGATTGGGAAGGAGGGACAAGCATTTGAGGCCTTGGGAGCAACATGAAGAAAAGGGATCGCGCTAGGAAAGTACAGGGTCCTCTTAAGGGAAACAATGAATACTGGGAGTCAGCTCCTGGTCACAGCAGTACCTTTGTTCTCTCCTTTGGTAAATAGTGCCTTACTGAGGATTAGGGCTGAGCCAGTGTTCTTGGATACTAGTCTGTCTCTGGTTGATAAAAATTAAGCATTTTTACTGCTGGGTCTGTACCCCAAAGAGATAATGGACAAAAAGACTTGTACAAAAATATTCATAGCTGCGCTCTTTGTGGTGGCCCAAAACTGGAAAACGAGGGGATGCCCATCAATTGGGGAATGGCTGAACAAACTGTGGTATATGTTGGTGATGGAATACTATTGTGCTCAAAGGAATAATAAAGTGGAGGAGTTCCATGGAGACTGGAACAACCTCCAGGAAGTGATGCAGAGCGAGAGGAGCAGAACCAGGAGAACATTGTACACAGAGACTAATACACTGTGGTATAATCGAACGTAATGGACTTCTCCATTAGTGGCAGTGTAATGTCCCTGAACAATTTGCAGGGATCTAGGAGAAAAACACTATTCATAAGCAGAGGACAAACTGTGGGAGTGGAAACACCGAGGAAAAGCAACTGCCTGAATACAGCAGTTGAGGGGACATGACAGAGGAGAGACTCTAAATGAACACTCTAATGCAAATACACATAGCAATGGGTTCAAATCAAGAAAACATGTAATGCCCAGTGGATTTACGCGTCAGCTATGGGGGGAGGGGGGAGGAAAAGAAAATGATCTATGTCTTTAATGAATAATGCTTGGAAATGATCAAATAAAATATAATTTTTAAAAAAAATTAAGCATTTTTAGCAGTCACTTTGCTATGTTTTCACGACCATATGTCTTTGTTTCTAAAAGATGACTCTTCTTATTTAGAACTCCTTTCAGAGTAGTTTGCTTAACCCAAAACAATTCTTAGAGAAACAGGGGAGGAAAGATATTAGGGAGAATAAGATACACATACAACCGTTTTGGAGGGCGCTGCTGGTTGGGGCCTTCCAATGTTAGATCAGATCCCCTGAGCATATAACCTATCACATTGCTGTTCTTCCCCTATTATTTACATGACAACTGGAGACATCCCTCACCCCCCAACACAAAGAGCAATGCAGTCCAAGATCTGGGTGCATGTAGAATCCTGAGTCCATTTTCTGGTTGTGACACACCCTGCTCTCCCCCCAACAAACTCCAGGCTGGCCTTTATAACATCCTTAGTGAGCTTTCAATCAGAAGAAGCCAAGTCTGAGTATTCTCCCACAACTTGCACACCAAGAGACCTTCCCCTAAAATTATCAGAAAGGAAAGTAAGACCCTTCACACTTCCTATGGCCTGTCTGATGTAAGTATCCTCACACTAGCACCGATTTTAGTTATGAAGAACTTCCCTTGACCATGAACCCAAATTTCTGTGACCCTGCTTCCCCAACTGATGGAGATGTGCATCGGGGAAGAGGGGTGTAAATCTTGAAATCTCTCAGACTTGTGAATGTTAAAAATTTTCCCATCGGGAAATTGTTAATTGGAACAAATTCCCTACTGGAAACATTCCCCATTTTGATGTGAGAACTCGCCAGGATCAGAAATGGGAGGACCTCTACTCCACCCGTACTTAAGACTGCTTTAAAAGGGCAGAAAACTCCTTGCTGAACAAGGAAAAGTACTTGAATCCATGCTTATGGTGGGGCAAGGAGTTCTTTGAGCCAGGCCTGTTTTTAGAATTGATACAATGGGATGTTAGGTACCTAAAAGGGCCGGGGCAAGTTTTCTCTTAATGAGATTAGTTGTCTCAGCTGTGTTTTCACTGGTTCGGGCTTACTGAGGAGATTTGTCAGCAGTCCTTTGGAAAGCGTCTACAGTGATTGGTAGATGTAGGGACTTAGGGGAGATGACATGGGAGAAAAACCCCTATATAAGAAAAAGCAGAATCTCTTGAAGATATCCTTTTGGAGAAATCCTTTTGGAGGCTCTCTGATGAAGTCAGCTGAGATGGAGCTGGCCTGGTGTCACTAGAATCCTTGTTTAGGCAGACCTTGTGGTGAGTGTTAAAAGACTGACTGACTGATTTCTCTGTTAAGACTCAGGTCTAGGCCATGTTGGCTTGAGGCCCTTCATACTTATTCCTTTCTTACTCTCTCTCTTTCTTTGATTACTCATTGTATTGTTAATTAAAATCTCTATAAAACCCAATTGACTTGGGTATTTGAATAATTGGGAATATTTCCCTGGCGACCACCTTATATTTGATTTAAAAACCGAGACACTGTAATGAAACATATTTTCTGCAGTCAAATTTACTCACCCTCCCTTATATCTATCACAATTTATATCTTCCACCATTTTTACTCACTACAGTTTAAGACCTCAACCATTTTAAATCTCACAGGGGTAAGGGCTAAGGAATTATAGGACGCAGGATGGAAGGGAAAGATAAAAAAAGACAATGAGATGGAGAGGCGCACACCTCCCAGACTTTTGAGCAGACCATTGGATTGCCAATAACATGAAGGGCAAAGGAGGAATACATACCCAGTCACTCTTGCTGCACTTACTCTCTGCCACAGGTTTAAGAGAGCCCTTGAGAACTGAATTCTTTCTCCACAGAGGGCTCTCTTCTTGTCTGACTCAATGGGATCAATTTGCTTTTTTTTGTAAGCCACAAGGGTGTGTGGGGCTGATCCTCTCAGCCAATCATTCGTTGCCTTTATCCACTAGTCAATGCCCTATTATAAGGTACCAGTGGGCCACCAAGAGTCAGAAAGGAACATACTGTTACATCTCAACATCTCTGCTACCTGCCTCAATATCTCCTAAAGGACTAAAAACACTAGGGGCCAAGAAGAGCACAAGAGAGTCTCCAAATTGGTAGCTCTCACCAATGCCACACCACACCAAGCCACAGCCTCAAAATCCGGAGATTTGGCAGGGATGGCTGGGTTGGCCAGAGGCCTGGGAGGTAGGGGAGGGGACTCACCAGAGAATACACAGTGTGCCACGCCACCAAATGCATCGTGCCTCTGGAATAAAGAGACTCCCAGGAAGTGGTGTGACATAAGAAAATGTGTTAAGTGCCTATACTTCTCCTACCTGAATTTCCACATATTTTCTGATTTTGAATTCTAAGAGGCAACACTTCTCCTGCTTATCTCTGCCCCCTCGGAGCAAGAGGCTCACAGTCACTGCAACAACAGACCAGCCTGGTTGGGAGGATTTGTCTGTTCTCCTCTGGTCTTAAGTCTTTCTCTTCCTGCCTCTAAAGAAGCTTATCCTTCTCTGCCTAAATAGACACATGGCAGTCCTGCCTGGGGTAAACTCTAATAATGTCCAATGGCTGAAGGAGCTGTGATTTAGCAATGCAATGAAATATTGCTGGTTTAGAAAGAATGACAAATATGAAGAATACAAAGAGTAATGGCAAGCCATATAGATCAAAGAAAGCAGTGAGACCAGCTAAAAAAAGGATGAACTCTTTTACGTATACAACCAGAAAGAGGTCTGAGGTAGGACATAGCAAATAAGCTGCTAAAGCTCATGCATCATTTTTTCCTCTAAATATATATAATTTGTATTTCATGCTTTTATTGGGCATTTCCTTCCTTATTTGGCTATTTCTAATGGCAGCCTAATATAATAGAGTTTAGGCTTTGAGTCAGGAGAGCCTAGTTCAAATCCTACCCATGACACATAGTAGTGCAACTCTGGGCAAATCACTTCCATTGCCTAAGGCAACTTCCTAGGATTTATCTCAGAAGACTACAGAATTGGAGACTTGGCTGGGTGGGACTAAGAGGACCAGAGTACAGGCAGCAATCCTGCTGAACTCTCCCAATATTTCCCCCTCCAAATTTAAAATAACTCCTCAAATCAAATTTTGGAGTGGCAGAGCCAACAAGAGGTCACAGAGATATTTTTCCAGCCTAAGACAGGAGAGGTCTGTGACACCAAGGTGAGCGCCAATCCAGGGCACAGTAGAGCAGCAACGAGGGGACCTTGGAGATGGCCGCAAGAGCAGCCTCAACAGTTCTGGGAGCTCTCAGTCCACAGATGATGAGGGTCAGACAACTGGTCAGAAAGAGATTATGGTGACCCGTGGCAAGCACTAATTGGCAACACTACGGCCCATGAGATCAAATGACCTAGGTTCAAATCTGACCTCAGACACTTCCTAGCTGTGTGACTCTGGGTAAGTCACTTAACTTCCACTGCCTAGGCCTTGACACTCTTCTGCCATGGAACCAATACACAGTATTGATTCTCAGATGGAAGGTAAGAGTTTAAAAAGAGGGAAAGAAAGAAATATAAAAAAGTAAACATGAAAGAGTAATCATAAAGGACCCAGTAAAGTTAAACTGTTTACATTACCACATGAGAAAATGAAACATTTAGCTTCCATTATTAGGGCAATTGGAAGGAGTCTACATACAAAGAGGGCATGAATGTGAGTACATTTTGTTGGGCTATCTCCAAAAAAAATTAAAAATGAAGAAGCAAGAAAGCGAGATGCATTGGAAGAAGAGAGAAAGGAGAGGTAGAATGGGGAAATTTTTCTCACATTAGAGGCATGAAAAGAAGAGCTTTTATAGTAGAGAGGGAAATAGAAAGGGTAACAGGTTATGCTTGAGCATCACTCTCATCAGAATTGTTTCAAAGTGGGAAGAATGCATGCATGCATGCACACACACTCACTTGAGTATAGAAATCTGTCTTACCTAATACAGAAATGGGAAGGGAAGGGAATATGGTGTGGAGGGATGATAAGGAGGGCAGACTAATGGAGGCAGTGTTCAGAAGAAAAGTAGACTTCTGAGAAGGAACGAGATAAAAAGAGAGATAAAAGGATAAAAAAGAAAATGGGATGGAGGGAAATACACACTTAGTAATCATAACTGTGAATGTGAATGGGATGAGTTCACCCATAAAATTCAAGCAGATAGCAGAACGGATAAGAAACCAGAACCCAACAATATGTTGTTTATAAGGCATACACTTGAATCAGAAACACATGCACAAAGTGAAAATAAAGGGCCAGAGCAACATCTAATATGCTTCAGCTGAAGTAAAAAAGGGGGGGGGGTGTAGCAATCATGATCTCAGACATGAGGAAAGCAAAAATGGAACCAATTAAGAGATTAATCTGGAAAACTGCATTTTGTTAAAAGGTACCATAGGCAATGAAGCAATATAAAAAACTTTTACAGCAGGTTTCTATGATAAAGGCTTCATTTCTCCAATATATAGAGAATTGAGTTACACATGTAATATGTATAATATATTGTGTGTGTGTGTATATATATATATACATATATATATATATATATATATAATATAAAAATAAGAGCCATTCCCTAACTGATAAATGACCAAAGGATGTGAATAGGCAATTTTCAGAAGAAATCAAAGCTATCTTTAGTCATACGGAATATGTTCAAATTAAACCATCTCTGAGGCACCACCTTATACCTATCAGAAATGGCAAATGCTAGAGGGAATGAGGGAAATAGCTACACCAATAAACTGTGACCTGGCTCAGCCATTCTGGAGAACAATTTGGAACTATGCACAAAGAGCTATCAAACTGTGCCTACCCTTTGATCTAGAAATAACTATTAGGTCTATACCCCAAAGAAATCAAAGAAAAAGGGAAAGGGCATATGTACAAAAATGCTTTGAGCAGCTCTTATGTTGTGGCAAAGAATTGGGAACTGAGCAGATGCTCATCAACTGGGGAATGGCTGAACAAGTTGTGGCATATGATTGTAACGGAGCACTATTGTGCTATAAGAAATGACAAGGGGAGTGGTTTCAGAAAAAAACATGGCAGACCTATATGAACTGAGGCAGAGTGAAGTGAGGAGAACCTTGGGAGATCACTGTGCATAGATAACAGCAATGTTGTAATGGTCAACTGGGAAAGACTTGACTATTTTGATCACCACAGTGGGCCAAGACAACCCCAAAGGACTCATAATAAAACAATGCTATCCACCTCCAGAGAAAGAGCTAATGAAATCTGAGTGCCAATTGAAGTAGAATTTCTCACTTTATTTTTTCTGTTGTATAGCTAATATTAATCTGTTTTGCAAATTGCCCCTGTATAACTGAAATCATATTGCTTGCCTTCTCATAGGGTGGGGAGGGATAGGCAGGAAGGAGAGAATTTGGAACTCAGAATTTAAAAATAATAATAATAAATGTTTTAAAACAAAGAACCAAAAAGGCAGAGCATAGAATTTGGAGTCAAAGTTGGGTTTGAATGCTGGCTCTGGCACTCATTACACCAAGGTAACAACCTTAGCCTTCCATGGCCTGTCTGAGTCTCAGTGTCCCCAGCTGTCAAATAAGCAAATTGGATAGATAATCTCCAAGGCCGTTTGTAGCTTTAATTCACAGATCCTGTGATCTAGTAGGTTATAGATCAGATGCTATCTGAATTGGGGGAGGAAGTTGCCATGCCGGGATCTACCTGTGCTGAGAGTCTTTGGGCACTTGCATACTTAATCGCTCCATATTCTTTGAGATTTTTAAAAACTATACTTTAATGGACCCATGACCTCATTGCTACAAGTAGGTACTGCTCATCCATCAGTTTCAGATCCTGTCATGTCCATGCCTCCCAAGATGCCAAATTTGGGAGCAAAAACACTAGATAGTTCTTTTGCGACCTGGTTAATGTGGAAATGTGTTGCATGTGTCATCTATAGCAAATTGCAGGCTTTCTCAAAGAGGAGGGAAGGGAGGGAGGGAAAGAATTTGGAACTCAAAATGTAAAAAAAAATCAATGTTAAAAATGTGTGTTTGCATATAATTGGGAAAATTTCTTTAATAAAAATTCAATGTAAAAAACAACGCTATAGCAGCTCCTCTGTCTACAAAACTGTTTCTTCACAACCATCCCGAGGGGTAGGCAGTGGGGCATTATTGTACCCATTTTATCGCTGAGGAAATTCAGAGACACAGAGAGGTCCTACCTATCTTGTCCACTTGTCCAGAGACACGTGGAATGTCAGTTGACAACTGAACTCAGGCTTCCTAACCCCGAGTCCAGGATTGCTTCTATTTGCACCACAGCAAAAGGAGATGGGCCAGCCCTGTGGCAAGAGTGAGAGATAACAAGTGCTACATGGAGAGCACCAATGTTCTACTGATGTCCAGCCATTTTTTTAAAACCTAGAGGAAGGCCTCTGGCTGCACATGTGGTAGATCCTCTGTGGAGTCTCCCTGGGAGGAAGCCTCGAGGAGTTGAAAGAACCCTGGACTTGAGTCTCAACTCTGCTCCAAGCTATGTGACTCTAAACAAGTCACTGAATCACTCTGTACCTCAGTTTCCTCATCTGTAAAATGAGGATGATAACCTCGACCTCAAAATTGTACTAAGCTGCATGGTACTCTCTTCTCATGGATCCAACTATTCAGCTGCAATTTCCTTAAGTCTTCTGGCTTTCTTTGTCACCACAGAAATTCCAGTATTGAGCTGGTTCCCGTTTTTCTACTAATATGCCAGTCTGGTGGTCATCGAACAAAGATCTTGATATTTCAAAAACCAACAACTAAATTCATGTGGCCAGGCAGTCTAGAAACAGCAGGATCCCTGAACTCCGATTCCCTTTTTGGCTCCCACTCTCTGGTCACTTCGGAGTGGAGTAAAAGGTGCCACAGAAATGAGGGCCATTCTTCTCTTTCGTTGTTTTCTGGGAAGCTAAGGATCCTGGCCACATCAGAGTCCTCCTCCAGCAGAAAGCCATTAGGGCTCACTCTCTCATCGAACCCTGCTCTCAAGGACCTTTCATATAATGCAGCTCTATTTGTGGCTTCCTCCAGCTCATTAGAACTTGCCACCCCTTCCTAGATAAACCCTGCTTGTTCCCTGAAGCTTTGGCTTGTTTTAGTTACTATGGTTACCCCCAAGCCTGTCAGATTTCTGTCTGCTCAACAACATGCTTAATTGATTTGCTCCTAAAGTAGAACTCCCCAGTTCATTTAATTATGTTTATGGGGCAGTAACAATGTGCAAGGCACTAGAGGCAGGAAAACAGTATTGAAATCAAACTGGAAAGGAATCTACCCAAGGGTCGGGAATTGTCTCATGGTGGTCATACAGCTAAAGTTAGTGGCTGAACTGGATCCGTCTGAGGGGGGCTTCTTGGAAGCAACTGGGTCTGCGGGGAGAACTGGAAGGAAAGCTCCCAAAGCTGCTTTAATCATTCCGAGGCTCTTGCCTCGCCTCTGCCTTACAGTGTGGGTGTCAGGAAACGGTTGTGGTGCCCAAACGAAATACCAGAGCAAAAGGACTGACTACAATTGCCAACGCTGTCCAAGTATGAGGCAATAGGTATTCTTAGAATCATGATGGAGCGAGTGAGTAATTAAACATGGCAAGCGGGCTGGACAATGGGGCGAACCTCTTTACTCTTCTGCTCCTCCTGCTAGGGAAGAGAGGGGCCGCTGAGTAGTGGTCAAGCCCAGTACGGCCGGCGAGTCGAGCACCAGAAAATGGCAAAAATGAGATCCTACCTGGGTCCCTTTAAGAACAATTACTGTCATCATCATGAATTGCTCTACCTATATTAGTCCACAGCCTGTTAAACTTGGAAAATAGCAAGAGAGCAACTTGTCCCAGGATTCTTTCCTAGCAGAAATCCATTCTGACAAGAAAGGAATTCTTTTCACGGTAATAACAATAACAGCAATTTCCATAGCACTCTTGGGTTTGTAAAGTGTTTTACAGATATTGTCCAACTGGATCCTCTCAACAACCTCGGGGGCAAATGCTATTATCATCCCCATTCCACAGTTGAGGAAACTGAGGCAAAGAGAGGGGTTAAGTGATTTGCCCAGGGTCACTCAGCTAGTAGGTATCTCGAAAGGATTAGAAGCCAACCCTTCCTGATTTTTCAGTCCAATGCTCAATCGACTGGGCCATGAATAACTGAAATCCGGTAATTATCACTGTTGGTCATGCCATATCTATGTTTCAAAGTAACTAGACTAACAATAAATGGTAATCATTCATCTTCCAATGCCTCTCTAACATTTCCTCCCACTTGTTTGTCAGATAGTACAAATGATTATTACACTCTGAGGGGATTAAATGATATGCTCATAATCACAGCTACCAAGCACCTGGGGTAGGATTTTAACTCAGATCTCCAGACTTCCGATCCCAGCACTCAGTGCAAGGAAGGCAAAGTGACAGGTACAAGGGCTCCGCACATATAACCCCTGAGAAATAAGAAACACCAGAGATAAAAAGGGTCTATAAACCCCACAGAACAAAAGCAATCACAAGAGGCGAGGACCAAAGGAAGAAAAGGGACAATCCAATATTGTGTCAATACTACAGAACAACTGAAATAGCTCCAGGGCCAGAAGTCAAGAGGAACTGTCTGTCCCAGGAGATTAACTTTTAAAGCAAGTGGGGCACATGGTAAGAGTGAATGACAGCCAATGCACAAGCCACAGGCTCCACTGATGTCCATGCAATGTCAAGAGTGGAGCCCATGGGGGCAGCTGGGTGGCTCAGTGGACTGAGAAGCCAGGCCCAGAGACAGGAAGGTCCTGGGTTCCAATCTGACCTCAGACACTTCCCAGCTGTGTGACCCTGGGCAAGTCACTTGACCCCCCCTCCCCTTGCCTAGTCCTTAGCACTCTTCTGCCTTGGAAACCATGTATAGAATTGATTCTAAGACGAAAGGTGAGGGTTTTATAATAAAAAAATTAAAGGGTGGAGCCTAGACAGAGGATTTACAAGAAGCTACACACATAGGCTAAACACAAATCAGATCATGGCACTATCAGAGTGCTGGAAATGCCAAGAAAGAGTCAAGAAGAGGTTGCAAAAAGCAAGCCTTCACAGGAGGAACTCACTCTTACATGATCAAGAGGAAGTAACATGGAAAAGGCCAACTGAGCAAATGTAAGAGAATCAACCCCAAACAGACTTCCTATAGCAGAAAACCGAATCGAAGATAATGAAGGTCAACAGGAAATTCAGGCTTCACAAATTACTGAATCAACCAACAAATGGGAAAGCCTGCTAAGACAAAGGGCAGACACAGAGGACAGAGGTCAAGCTGCAGCATTTTCAGGATTCCCAACACCCAAGGAATTTTTCCTTTAAAAAATTCTCCTGGGGGTAGTTAGGTGGCTCAGTGGATTGAGAGCCAGGCCTAGAGAAGGGAGGTCCTGGGTTCAAACGTGACCTCAGATACTTCCCAGCTGGGTGACCCTGGGCAAGTCACTTGACCCCCATTGCTAGCCCTTACCACTCTTCTGCCTTGGAGCCAATACACAGTATTGATTCTAAGACAGAAGGTGAGGGTTTTAATTTATAAAATGGTTTAGGTCTCCATATTACATCCAAAGAAATGGTCAAAGAAACACCAGAGTTAATAACACAAGCAACAATATACAAATAAGTAAGAAGAACCTGAAGGACCCCTAACAAAGATTCAAGAGTTCTAGGCACATTACGGTTAAACTCTGACATTATTGCAAAAAGGAAAAAAATACTCCCACCTGTCAAGAAAAAAGAAGATAGTAATTACTTATCAAGGAACATTAACCAGGATCACAGTGGACTGCTCAAGTAAGACAAGGGACTCTCAGAGAAAATAGACTACAACATGTACAAAATTAAGAAACATAGGTCATGAACCCAAAATCATGTACCCAGGAAAACTCGACATAGTGTCCAAAGATATAAACATCTGAGAAGAATTGAGACTTTGAAAGGCTTTCAGAGAGAAATATGTCCTTCAAGGAAGTCTTTGAACATCCTTTAAGCCCCCAAGCCAAAAAGTTAAGTATTTAAAACAATTTCTACTTTTCAAATCAAGATAAACTAATAGCTATTTGAATGGGAACTCTCAGAAGACTGTAATGCCCGAACCACGAAATATTTCCAAAAGGTGCTTTGGGGAAACAGAACAAAAGGGATCAAAAACAAGAGGGAAAAAGAAGTGAGGGGAGTGTATTACAAAAGCTGATTAAGGGAAAGTTCACATTTTATATATGTATAATTATAAAGACCTTGAAGCCAGCCAGACACTTTGCTAGGCCCTGGGGATACAAAGACAAAATGAAGTTTGTTCTTTGAGAAGTTTGATTTGTGCATAGCTAAGTAAATACATATACTCTAGATGTGTGTATCTGTGTGTGTGTGTGTCTCTCTCTCCATATACATATATACATATGTAATACAAGGCAATTGGGAAGGAGTTCCAAAATAAAAAGGCAGGAGAGAGAAGATTTTGGTGGGAGGAGATGAAATGTGGAACATGAGGAAGAAGCGTCCTCCGGACATCTTATCAACTGGTGATTAGTCTTTTCAGACCTAGCCAGCACTGCTGTCCTCAGAAAGTAACTAATAATGCTACAATGAATAAAAGACTGAGACTGAGGTGATTAAATAAGTCTGTGGGGGAAAGAATAGCAGACAGCATCAAAGATAACAATGGTACAGATACTGTATATCAAAATCTAGAGGGTATAGCCAAAACCAGACACAGAGATAAATGTATAGCATTAAATGTAAATAAGAAATTAAGAGAAAAATGAGCAGATTGAATTTACAATTTGAACATGGAAAACAGCAAAGCAATAGACTAACAGAAAACATAAAGAGAAATGAAGCAAATGCCGACCAGAGACCGATACAAACAAAAACAATTTAAGTGAAATAAATCTATATGCATTTTTCTGGAAGACTCTCAAAATTAATAAGCAATGAGCAAAGCTAATACGAAAAAGAAAGCTCAATTCAAAATAAGAAATATGGGGAAGAAAGAGATAGCAATCAGGAATTGAGAAAGAACTACTGGAGTCAGATGCAGATCAAAGCAGACTATCTTTCACATGGGTATACTTATGGGTTTATTTTGGGGTTCTGGATCAGTATTCCTTTACAACGATGTACATGGAAGTGTATTTTCATGCTAACACATGTATAATCTGGATCAAATTGATTACCATCTCAGAGAGGGGGATGGGAGACAATTTGGATCTTACCATTTTGGAAAACATATGCTGAAAATTGTCATTACATGTAATTGAGAAAAGAAAATATCTTTCAATGAAAAAGAAATCAGGAAAATGCAGCCCTATAATAATCTGAAAATCTAAGAGAAATAAACGATTACATATGCAGGCAGCATAAGATACCAACAAAATGAATAAACTAACCTAAATAAATAGCCTTCTCAAAAGAATTAGGTAGGCCATTAAAGACCAGACCTGTAAAAATGCACTGGCCTTAGAGGGATTCAGGAGTGAAATCCAGCCAACTTGAAAAGAACAAATCATTCCTATACCTGGAATTGGACTGAAATGGCAATAATAGTGGTACCTGCTTGTCAGGATCATTGGAAAGGATGCTCTGCAAATCAGAAAGTGCTATATAAATGCTAGCAATGATTATTATTAAAGAGAAGCGTGGTGATCTAGCCAACTGTTTATATGAAGCAGATAGGGTTTTAATTCTTTAATCCATTTAAGATAAAGCTGAGAAAGAGAAAAGTATTGTCTGCTACTATGAATGGATATTATGGCAAAAATATTAAAGTTTTTGCAAATGCAATGCAGCCATACATCAAAATAATTATCCATTGCAACCAAATAAAAAGAATGGCCTAATACCAGGGAAACAATCACTATAATAAATCATATCAACAAGAGAAAAAATGAACCCAACATATATAATATCATAGGATACAGTGAAACTTTTGCTCAAAGAAACCATTCAGGGGCAGCTGGGTGGCTCAGTGGATGGAGAGCCAGGCCTAGATATGGGAGGTCCTGGGTTCAAATCTGAGTTCAGAAACTCCCTAGCTGGGTGACCCTGGGCAAGTCACTTGACCCCATGGCCTAGCCCTGACCACTCTTCTGCCTTGAGACCAATACACAGTATTAATTCTAAGATGGAAGGGGAGGATTTTAAATAAATAAATAAAATAAACCATTCATTTAGGTGAAACATCTTCAATCCTTCAACGACCCTGAGTGCAAAGCTATGGATGCACCTGTGTGCAACTACATATTCCCACGCCTCTCAGGCTTGGCTAAAAATCTCTGAGAACTTAGCTTCTGCATTGCTCCTGGGCCAATGTGCTGACTGAAGAAGTCACTCTTGTTAAACCTTATTTCACAAGAATGGCTTTGAAATTCGGTCTATACTGTGTGGATGTAGATAATTACAGCTCCACAGAACTTTGATTTCCCCAAGAGGTTCCATTGTTTAAAATGCGCCCTTTCAAAGTCTTGTGACTACAATCACAGATTTTTCTTCAACACAATTTCAATGTGTCAGTTACATTGACTCAGTTACACAAGGCCGAATCTCAAGTTCCTTCGCCTGTTCCTAATGTAACAATTTCAAATACTGTCGCAAGTTTTGTCACTGTGCTCTAGAGACCAGCTTGTCCAAGTCGCTTTTCAAAGTGGGCACCCAGATATGATGTCCCTATTAAAAATATGGATACTATGGAAATAGGATTTGGGTGATAATCCACGCATAACCCAGGGCAACTGCTTGCCAGCTCAGGGAGGGAGGAGGGAAGAGGTGAAGGAGCCAACAAGAAGCATGTAACTATGGAGAAATGTTTGAAATAAACTATAAAAATATAAAAAATAAAATTGGGCACCCATAAGTGATCATAATGTTCCAGATGTGGTCGGTCTGAGGAGTGCAGATGAGAGAGGAAGGAGCATATATATAGCCAGTGTAGGAATGACATCAGAGTCTGAGAAAGAACTAATGGGCTGAGGGACTGGAAGTCACAGTGAAGGTAAGCACCAGGACGAGGGGCATTCAAGGCAGAAGGAGAAGGAGAATGATAATAGATTGTGATCACAGACAGGAATTTCAGAGTTTGTCAACAGGGAAGTGGTGCGATTGTGGATGCCGCCAAGATCAAGAAGGTGACCGTGTGGGATGGAGTCATTAAAATAGGTCATGGGAAACAAGTTGAGCACCTGGGAGCTTAGGGTGTTTGAAAGGGTATCAATGTATATGTTGAAGGAGGGAATCAGGGGAAAAAGAGGAAGACTGTCAGCCAGGCATGGATCCCAATGAGGAAAAGAGTGTCCTAGAGGCCAGGGACAACAGTTGCCATTTTGATTGGTTGGTAGGATGTGGTTTGAGTGTATAACCAAGGAAGAGAGTTTCCTCAGTGATGGTGGTATCAGGAGAGGCTAGAATTAGCAGTGGGGACTAAGGCATATCCCGAACCCCCATCTCAACCACTGACTTGAGGAGAATGAGTAAAAGTACAGCCAATGCTGGTAAGGGAGGTCAGGGAGGCTGAGTCAGTGAGAGTCAAAAGGAGTAGGAAAAGTCCACAAAGCATTAAATTTAACAGAAACATAGCAGAAGAGTAAGTAACTTGTCTCAGAACCATTTGCATTTGAACTCCCTCACACAAGATGAGACGAATGAGCTTTATAATAATCCTACTATTAGTGAAGGTTAGAAGCACATCAGGTTTTCTGGCAACAACACTACACTATTGACTCATATGACCTTTCATCGAAAACGAGGCTTCTGTAGCCTTTTCCATGGCACTGAACCCCTTGGGCAATTGAGTCAAGCCTACGAACCCCTCCTTACAATGCTTTTCAATGAATAGTATATGATGACACAAGATCTCAAAAGAAACCAATTACATGGGAAAAGTCACCTACACACACACATATATGTACACACATATATATTTTTTTTCCCCAAGGCCATGGCCTCCTCCACCTTAAGAAGCTCTGATCTAACTCGACATCAGTTTTAAGTGGGTTGCTATCAAGCCATGTCCTGTACTTGGACATTGAGGTTTGGGTTTGAACCAAAGCTTAAGATTTCATACTGATCCCTGGAACATTTCATCTTGTTCAAGAGTTAGCCCATTATTCTAGGCTGTCAAAATTCTTTGGGCATCCTGATTTTCTCTTCCAAATCTTCCTCTTATCCTCAAGCCATCCACAAATTCAAAGAGCAACCTTTCTATTGTTTCAACATGTTCATTAAGGACGTGTCTAAATAGTCCAGAACTAAGAACAAGAGCCCTGGGGTTTTCCATTACAGACATCCTTACCATACTAACAATGACAACAACAAGTGACAGGCACTTACTATGTGCCAGGCACTGTGCTGAGTGCTTTACCATTATTACCTCATAAGAACTTCACAACAGTCCTGGGAGGTAGGGGCTATTATTAGCCCCATTTTACAGTTGGAGAAACTGAGGCAGAGCTTTGGTGACTTGCAAGGTCTTTCTGCTGACAATCATAAAGGAATGGCTTTGAAATCACATCTTCCTCTGCCTGTAGGGTGACTTCGATCAGTCATTATGGCAACAACCAAACATTCTTTGGATAGTCTTTCAAGGAATCTTTTGCTTTCAGTAATCAAATAGTCTTGTTGACTGAGAACTGCCCCCCAAGTATTTTTTTAAACCTTTACCTTCCGTCTTGGAGTCAATACTGTGTATTGGCTCCAAGGCAGAAGAGTGGTAAGGGCTAGCAATGGGGGTCAAGTGACTTACCCAGGGTTACATAGCTAGGAAGTGGCTCAGGCCACATTTGAACCTAGGACCTCCCAGTCTCTAGGCCTGGCTCTCAATCCACTGAGCCACCCAGCTACCCCCCCCCCAAGTATTTTTACATGGGCCACCAGTTTCCATGCAATCATAATACAATAAATTACGAGGGCTATTGGAACAAGGCAGAACATATGGAATTCTTCCAGAAGCTTTCTCAGAACATTATGGTACCTTCTTGGTATCCCACAGGAAGTTTAGACCTTTTCTCTCTGGGGGAGGTGAAAAACTCTCCATGAGGGACCTCCCTTCCAGGCGGTGGGCGGAATGGCCACACACCTGCGCCTTACTGTCTTGTAGGAAGGTTGTCTGGGGACGCCATCCGGGACCCCGACGCGGAACTTGCTGGAAGGTCGGCTCCATCACCAGGGCCGCCTCTCAGTAGCCCGAAGATAGCCACCACTTCCCAAAGGTGTTTTCTGCTAGGGGTGAACCAGTAGGCTCCCACGGCTGCGGCCCACCTCACTCCCTCATCCCTCCACCCCCACCCGCCTTTGCCATCAGAAAAAGAAGTCAGCCTTTTCGGATCCTGAGGATACCAAATGGCTGAAGCTCTGTACCTTTCAGGTCCTCGAAAAGAAGCTCCCCCTCCATTGCTCGCTCCGGGATCACCAGCCCCTAGGGAAGAAAGGCCCGCTGGAGCTACCCTTGCCTCAGAGGAGCCCCTGGGGCCCGAAGGGGCTTCACAGGGGCTTCCCCGCCCCTCCCCCCCCCCCCCCCGCCGCTGCCCCTCAGGCCCCACGAACCCTCTATTAGACAAAGGGCCCCACTCGTGAGCCCGGAAGACCGAATGGCGGCCACGGCCCGCAAGAGAGTTCAGAGAAGGTCGGCCCCAGAGCCCTGGGCAACCTCTCCTCAGCCACGGCCAAGAGGACTTCAAAGGTTTGAATAGTACCAGGCAACCTTTTGTCCGACAATGACGAGGGGCGCTCAGTGATTGGACGGCCAGGTGGTCATGCTGCTTCCTCATTGGTCAAGGTGCCCCACCCTCCCCTGCAGCCACTGATTGGTGGAGAATGCTCCAATCTGGTCTCATCTTTCTCCCGCTAGACTGCGTGACCTCGACCTTCAGTAGGGTTTGGCTCACGTTGCCTAGTGGGGTCCCCAAGGCCAAAGCTCAAGGGCCCTGGTTCACAGCCCATTCTTTATCTAGTGCTCCTGAGCCGCACTCACCTGACCCCAGCTGAAGGAGCCACTCCGCCCAGATCCCAGTGGGCCTCCTCGGCCTCCCTACTTGGGACCTCTCCACCCCGCCCCCAGGGCCTTTCACCCAGCTACCAAGGGGGGAGCTCGTAGAGGTCTAGACCAGAAGGGCCCTGAGGAGCCTCTGGAGTGCTAGGCCACTGGGGAGACAAAGGCAGGCCGCCTGCCCTGTGATGTCAGCAGGCCCAGGACCCTCCCTATTCAGAGTGAGGCACAAGTCCCGATCCCTCACATCCAGGCTTCCCAAATTGCACTCCCTTCCTCCAGACTTTTCCAGCCTGTGCAATTTTTGCCCATATTTCAACTGGAAAAGACCCTTAGGCCTATTCTGGTCAAAGCACTAGAGATAGCTAAGACACAAAAGAAAAACAGTCTGCCTTGGAGAGAGAGCTTCCATCCTACTGCTCAAAGAGCTGGATGCCTCCTCCTGCTTCTGCTAACATTTCATGGATGTGCCATTGGACAATTCTTCCCCCAAATCCCAAGCCCCTCCCTTTCCTCTTCCAACGTGAGATTTCTCAACTGGGGTATTTTTTTCCATTTCATTTATTTTTAAAAATTAATTTAGTCAATTTAGAATATTATTCCTTGGTTACAAGAATCACATTATTTCCTTCCCTCCCCTCCCCCCACCCTTCCCATAGCCCACTCGCAATACACTAGGCATTACATGTGTCTTTGATCAGAACCCATTTCCATGTTGTTGGTGTTTGCATTAGGATGATCATTTAGAGTCTACATCCCCAGCCATATCCCCTCGACCCATGTGATCAAGCAGTTGTTTTTCTTCCAGTGTTTTTCCTCCCACAGTGTTTCCTCTGGATGTGGATAGTGGTTTTCCTCATAGGTTCCTCCCAGTTGTTCAGGATCACTGCATGGCCACTAATGGAGACGTCCATTACATTCAGCTATGCCACAGTGTATCCATCTGTCTCTGTGTACAATGTTCTCCTGGTTCTGCTCCTCTCACTGCATCACTTCCTGGAGGTCGTTCCAGTCTCCATGGAATTCCTCCACTTTATTATTCCTTTGAACACAATAGTATTCCATCACCAACAGATACCCCAATGTGTTCAGCCATTCCCCAATTGAAGGGCATCCCCTCCTTTTCCAGTTTTTTGCCACCACAAAGAGCACAGCTATGAATATTCTTGTACAAGTCTTTTTCCTTATTATCTCTTTGGGTACAGACCCAGCAGTGCTATGGCTGGATCAAAGGGCAGACAATCTTTTATCACCCTTTGGGCATAGTTCCAAATTGCCCTCTAGAATGGTTGCATCCATTCACAACTCCACCAGCAATGAATTAATGTCCCTACTTTGCTACATCCCCTCCAGCATTCATGACTTTCCTTTGCTATCATGTTAGCCAATCTCCTAGGTATGAGGTGATACCTCAGAGTTGTTTTGATTTGCATCTCTCTGATTATTACAGATTTAGAACACTTCTTCATGTGCTTATTAATAGTTTTTATTTCTTTGACTGAAAATTGCCTATCCATGTGCCTTGCCCATTTATCAATTGGAGAATGGCTTGATTTTTTGTACAATTGCTTTAGCTCTTTATAAATTTGAGTCATTAGACTCAGAGGTATTTATGAAAATTGTTTCCCAATTGGTTGCTACCCTTCCAATTTTGGAGGCATTCGTTTTGTTTGTACAAAATCTTTTTAATTTGATGTAGTTAAAATTATTTATTTTACATTTTGTGACTCTTTCTAAGTCTTGCTTGGTCTTAAAATATTTCCTTTCCCAAAGATCTGACATGTATACTATTCTGTGTTTGCCTAATTTGCTTATAGTTTCCTTCTTTATATTCAGGTCATTCACCCATTCTGGGTTTATCTTGGTGTAGGGTGTGAAGTGTTGATCCAAACCTATTCTCTCCCACACTGTCTTCCAGTTTCCCAGCAGGTTTTATCAAATAGTGGATTTTTATCCCCAAAGCTGGGCTCTTTGGGTTTGTCATAGACTGTCTTACTGGGGTCACCTTACCCCAAGTCTATTCCCCTGGTCCTCTTTTCTGTCTCTTAGCCAGTACCAAAATTGTTTTGATGACCACTGCTTTATAGTACAGTTTGAGATCGGGGACTGCAAGGCCATCTTCCTTTGCATTTTTTTGCATGATTTCCCTGGATATCCTTGATCTTTTGTTCTTCCAAATGAACTTTGTTATGATTTTTTCTAATTCAGTAAAAACCAACTGGGCTATTTATCTCTCTTCTCCAAGATATGCTCCAGCCAACTTTCTAACCGGCATGCATTTCTCCATTGCACTTTAAGGTATCTGTAACCAGAATTTGCACCCGGGATTCTTCTGAGACTATGGTGTTCATGTGACTCGATTTGAAGCTGTATAGCACTGGTAGGAAATTGGTGTTAAAGAGACTTTTGTGTATGGGAGCCAAGTGGAAAGGTTAAAAGCAGGGATGTGTACCTGGCACTTTCTGGGGGTTTGTGGAGCCCTTTATATTCAATTCTTTGGAACTGGCAGCTCTTGGCCTAGCATCAGGCTGACCAGTAACAACAGCCCTGAGATAGGCATTATCCCCATTTTAGAGATAAAATAAAGCCTTGGAAAGATAAAAGGCATTGGCTATGATCATGGACTGGGAGGGCTCCAAAGTAACAAAGGATTAGACTTCTTGAGGTTTAAGGGTGGATGCAAACTGCAGAGTCCCTACTATCTTGGGGCATCCGGCCTTTCCTCCTTGCTCCAGTGTGCATTTTCTCATCATTTACTTGTGGTGGAAGGGCCCTAAGCTGACCAGGGTTCAGATTCTTGACACTTCACAGAACGAGGACAGTCCTACAGTCCTTGGCCAGTCAATCATGCTACATGCAAGAACTTCCCCGGGGTAAACCAGAGAAGAGGAAAGGCCTAGTGAACTGATAGGTTGGAATGTAGCTCAGGGCAATCCCTTTGATCTGGCTGAAAATGAGCTGCCAAGCAAGGAGGTGCTCCGCTGCTGCCCTCCAACACATCCCCTCCTCCCCATCTGATCGTGTTTGAGCTGGTACTCACCTGCTAAGCCTCTCAAGCCTCACACAGCTTTCACACAAGAGCTAAGGCTGTTCAGACCCACTAAGGTTTCTGTTCTAAATCTCTGTTCTTAATTTCCATGTCAAAATATCTGTAAGAGTTTTCTCCAGGTGGCTCATTGGGGCAAAAGTGATGGCAAACACTACTGCAGAACTCCAGGTTGTAAGCACTAAGCTGCTATCACTGGAAAGGGTCAACAGAAGGGGAAATTATAGACAAAGCAAGTGGGGACCCCACTCCCAAATGTATGGTGGAGAGCTGAAACAAAGGAAAAAAGAAGAAAAGGGAAGAGAAGGAGAAAGAATAAGCAATTACTATGGACCAGGCACTATGCTAAATGCTTTACAAATGTTATTTCATGGGATCCTCAGAACAACCTAGGAAGGAGGTGCTATTCTTAGCCCCGTTTTCCATTGGAGGACATTGTGGTAAACCAGTAAGTGTTTGAGGCTAGATTTTGAAGACAGGTCTCTATCTACTATGGCAGCAGCTGCTACTATGCATAAAATACCCATTGGTTATCTGGTTGTTCCCTAGCATAAGCCGGTATGGTGATGGGGAAGGAAATACCTGGGAAGACCCAAGCATTGCTACTGATGAAGATGAAGTTCCTAGTGGCACAACCTTGGGTTGAAAAAAATGGAAGATGAAAAAATGCAAGTGGATTCAGTGGTGTGAAATCTGGATAAAACCTCCTTCCCAGGTTGAGAGCACCCTCTCCCCCAGTATGGCTCAGGACTGGGAAAAGCTGTTCAGTTGTGCTCCAAGGAAGCCCTTGACTATCAATGACCCAGCTAGCAGCCAGAGCAGTTTTGGAGCAGCATAGAATGAGCCAGAGGCCAAAGTCACAAAAGCCTGCCCTTTTCTCCCTCCTCTTCAAAGCCCCCAGCCCTCCATGCTTGTATCTGGAAGGTATTCTTTCCTTGATCTACTTGTCCTAGGTCGGTGTCGATGAACATTTGAGATCTCATTCCCAAACTGCAACTTCAAGCTGCCTGTGAGCACCCCCCCCCAATACCTCACACAGTGGAGAAGTGATTCCATTGGGAAGCTAGACAGAGGGGCAGGGCATGCAAAAAATGTCCTCAAGCACTATGGAGAGGGGGAACAAGAGCAGCCCCCTCCCTGCAGCTGGGGCACCCCTGTGCCACACCTCTGCCAACATAGTCCTAGGTCTTAGGACATCTATGACCTCCACACCCAAGTTGGTTGACTGATTCTCTCCCTGGTTTGAGGAGAGTTGAGTTCCAAGCACTCAGCAGCGCAAAAAGAACAAAGGAAAAGGGGAGAACACAGAGTTTCTGCTCTTATTTTCCTCTGTTTAATTCAAAAAGCTCACAAAGTAGATAAGACAGTTAAAAAGGGCAGACAAGAAACATCAAAAGGCCGGTCCTTGGATCACAATAAATACAGCTCTTTATAAGAACCCCACCCCCACACACCCCCAACCCTTCCAGGGACCCAACAAGAGGCATCCCTAGGCCTCATGAGCCACCTGGCCATAGCAGCCCAAGTCCCCTGTGACCCAAGAAGAAGAGCTGAGCAAGAACGCAAAGACAGAGGCAATCTCCAGTGTCATGCTGACTGTATCCCCAGGCTCCAAGTCAGCCAGAAGGGGCATCAGGACTGCTGACTTCAAGAGTTTGGGGAGTGACTGGAGGCGGGAGCACCGGATCATTCTGCCCCTCCTGACTGTTCCGGATCCCATAGATGAAGTAAATGGCAAACCCTGGTGGGGAAAAAGGTGGCTGTGAGGTAGGAGAAGAGTTATTCTCTCCACCAAGAACCCAAGAGGACTAAGAGGAAAATGAAGGAAGGTTGAACATCTGGTCCTCCAAAGGTACCTCTTCTCTTTCCCTGGACAGATACTTACCAATCAACATCCAGACCCCAAATCGGGCCCAGGTGTCAGCTTTCATCTGCATCATGAGATAAACATTGATAAAGATGCTCAGGAGTGGGAGGAGAGGGAGTGCAGGCACCTATGGGGAAAGCAGAATGACAGATGTATCCAGACCAAAGGCTATCGTATAAATCCTCACTGAGGGTGCCTGCCAGGGAGAAAAGCAGGATGGGATCAAAGTATAAAAGCAAATGGGAAGAAATAAGAGAATGAAGGCAGGACAGAGAAGGAAAGCTAGTCTTGGCCCACTGTGGATCCCTGGGTAGTTTAGATCTTCTGGAGTCTCTTCTCTCCATGTAGGTTGGAGAAGGAAACCTCGGAAATCTCTTACCTTAAAATGGAGATAAGTCGGGTTCTGGGGCTGCCTCCAAATGACGACGGTGGTCATGATGGTTAGAAGCAGGAGCAAGGCACTCACAGTAACCCAGGCAGGGTTCCCAGCCATCAGCTCCCTTGACCACTGGGCCAGGACCAGGCACAGACCCGTCAACACCACAGCTACAGGGTGAGAAAAGGAAAAACTCAGGTGAAAGCAGGTGGCAGCATCCCAGGCCCAAGGCACTCCCTCACCAGGAGCCTTCAGCTCTGGGTTCTAGCCCCTGGGCCCCCACCCCCAGGCCCCACTCTACTGCTCACCAAGAATGGAAACAGCTCCATAGACAATATGGCCAGAGAGCTGGGTGGGTGTCAGATTGGATGGGCAGAGCAGGTTCTGCAGGGTCAGGGTCTCCTTCTCAGGCTCTGGCTCCTCCTTATCTTCCTGTGGCCACTGCAACTCCACAGTCTGATTTACTTTGGGCTGCATTATCTCATCAGGCTGGTACCTGGAGCCAGGAAGAAGACGGGTGACTAACACTAGCTCCTATCTAGATAGCCCCCCTCCCCTTAGTCTTTCGGTCCCTGCTCCTCCCTGAAGTCTGAAGCAACACATGGTTTCTTCCAGATGGGGCAGGATGAGAGAATAAGAACCCAAAAGGGGGGGGGGGGAGACACCCACCTGAGGATGAGAACACAAACAGCCACCAGGGAGTAGGCAAGGAGCGTTCCAATTGACATGAGGTCTACCAGATCAGTGAGCTCGAAAAGAAACGCCATCAGGGCTAGCAGTGGGAAAAAGGAGCCATTTTGGCACACCTCCACAACTGTGGGAGTTTGTGAAGGAAGAGGGAAGGGGAGGGAGGGAAGAAGGGCTTTTCACCTGCAACAATGCCTGAGACAATTGTGGCCACAAGGGGAGTGTGTGTACGGGGATGGATTCGGGCGAAAACACGGAACAGAAGGCCATCCTCTGCCATGGCATAGATCACTCGAGGCATAGGGAACATGGAGCCCAGGAGGCTAGAGCAGAGAACAGTGGGTGAGGGAGGGACACACGGCATGGGGAAAGAACTAGCCTGCCCTCTCCCAAGCCTCTCCCCCTCCCTCCTGTAGCTCTGCAAGGGCCAAGTTATTGCCAAGGCTCTGACTGATCTGGACAAAGTACCCATTTAGCACTGACCTGGTGGAGAGGGCACAAAGGGAGCCAACAGCCACAAGGTATTGGGCAGGGGCCCACCCTACATAGTGAAAGGCCTCTGGCAAGGGGCTGTCGGGTTGCAACAGGTAGTATGGCATCATGAGAGTGAGTGCAGCAGAGACACCAAAATAGGCCACGAAGCAGACCAACAGTGAAACTACGATGCCCACAGGGATGGAGCGCTGAGGATCCCGTGCCTCCTCCCCTGGAAGATGGGAAGGTCCAGGGTCAGGGAAATGTGGCCCTTCCCCTAGCCCTGAGAGAAGCTTAATCAAGAACCGCTAAGACCCTTTGGCCTCCCCCAACACCTCCTAAGGTTGAGTGCAAGCCCCACCCAGGACCCAGATGGTAAAGAATGGCATGTTACCAGTCGTAGCAATGCAGTCAAAACCAACAAACGCATAGAAACAGGTGGCTGCCCCACGAAGGATACCATCTGCACCAAATGGCACAAAACCCCCAGAGCCCAAACTTCCCAGGCTGAAATGGAAAAAGAGGAAAGAGGGGAATGAGCCCCAGAGCAAAGGGGCTCCCTCCAGCCCTCTCAGCTCTGACCCACCCTTCCAGAGCCTGAGCTGCCAGGGGCCAGAGGGTTCTGATCCCCATCCTCAAACCCAAATGTCTCTGCCTTATCTGTCCCCCATTCTCAGAGCTCCATAAGCTTGTGCCCAGCTGAGGGACCTCTGGAGTATCTGCAGCAGCAACAATGACTAACAATAATGGCAAGCATGCATGTGATTCAGGATCCTGCTTGAGCTTAAGGCAGAAAGGCTGCTATCAAGGGCTGCCTTTTCTCTGCCAGACCTGTCCCCCCCAAGGTGCCCAAGGCTCTCCATACTCTCTACCTGGAAGTGCCATTCAGCCGAGAGGCAGTCTCTTGATAGTCTTTCTCGGTGAGCTGCCAGTTGTGGACGTGACCCTTGATGCAGCCAGCGATGATGATAAAGCCCAGTACTAGCAGGTTCACACCTGTGAACACCTTGGTCACCAGTGCTGACTCACTGGCCCCTAGAGCCAGCAGCCCTGTGAGGACGGGGAGGGAGGAATGGAACATTAAAGCCGGGAGTAGCCCCCTTCCTTCGGGGCTATCTCTTCTACCCCCACCCCTTTATCTCATGGGCCCTTTCCCTCACCAGTGAGCAGCAGCACAAGACCAAGAGCAAAAAAGTCTGGGTACTCGGCCAAATACCGTGGCACATGCAGGGAGATACTGCCTCGGAGGGCCAATGAAATTTGGTTCCCAATCAGATTGTCAAAGGCAGAGCTCCAGGCCCTAGCCACGCTGGCAGTACCTGAGGGAAAAGAAGGTACAGGAGGGACTGAGGAAGAAGCAGGAGGTCAGAGTGACCTCCTTAACCCCTTCTCTCCTAGCTCCCCGTTAAGACTTGTGGGCTATGCAGCTGTGTACCAGTGCAAACATCTACTGCCACCCAGCTTCCCAAGCCCTTTGCATCCTCTGGACCCTGGCACAGCAAAAAAGCCCATGCATGCTGTGGTTCCCCCCACCCCCATCTTGGGAATCTCTACCAACTCACCAATGACATAGGAGAGGATGAGGTTCCAGCCAGTGGTGAAGGCCCAAAGCTCCCCAACGGTGACATAGCTATAAAGGTAAGCTGAGCCAGTCCGGGGGACCCGGGCCCCAAACTCAGCATAGCAGAGGCCAGCCAGGACGGAAGCCAGTGCAGCCACGAGAAAACAGATCACGATGGCTGGGCCAGCTTTGTCCTTGGCCACTTCACCAGCCAGCACATAGACTCCTGCGCCCAAAGTGCTGCCCACACCTAGGGCCACCAGATCCAGGCTGCTCAGACAGCGGGCAAAGCGGCTCTCCCCCAGGCCTGGCTCCAGGGTCCTTCTCCGAACAAGCTTCTGCCCAAAGCGCCTCAGGGCCTGGCCTAGCATCTTTCCTAGGACTGAAGAAGACCTTCTGGGTCACTAGGGTCCAGCGAGGACTCTTTGAAGGCTCACACTGCCCTTCTCCCAGGAGCTGGGTTTGCTGGGGGTCAGATCACCCACCTGAGAGGGAGAGGATCCCCACAGCCCTCCAGTGAAGGGCAAATGCCAGTGCCTGGCTGGCTGTGGGGACTGCTGGAAGCAGGAGCAGATTTGCCCTAACACTCCCTGCCCCAGGCTTGATCAATCCCATCAGGTCAAAGGCCTGGTCTTCTCCCCTCCATCCAATCCTGGCTGTTCTCTGACTTGAGACTCTGGGGGGAAGGGGCCCGCTCCCGCTCCCGCTCCCACTCCCACTCCCACTCCCTCCCTCGGGGAAGCCTCCATTTGGCCCAGGAGAGTCGGGGGCACTTGAGCATAGCTGACCTCCCAGGATTCCCAGACTCCAGAGTCCTCCCTCCAGGGCTCAAGCCCGGGCCCTTCAATTCTCACCTTAAGCACTGTAGATTGGATCAGCAGGGGCCAACAACCCCGCCTCAAAGGGGCTCTCCCGGCTACCTTTGGGGCAAGATGCTAATCTCCCAGCCCCTCCCCACCCCCACTGGGGGTCAATGGGCGTGGCCCCAAACTGAAAGCCGGGGGAGGGGAAGGGAAACGACTTCTCCCCATCCATCCCCAGGATGACCCAGGAGTGACCAGGGCTCAAGGTAGGGAGGTGGGCCATTCCCAGCCCCCAAGCCCCCAGTGCCTGCATCAGCCTCCATTGAGAGGCCGGGGGAAGGAGGGGGGGGGGGGTTTGGACACACCAATGTCCTGAGCCTCCACACCCGGGAGGAGGCCAGGGCTACCCAAGGCAGAGGGAGCTAAGGGAGTAGGGGTTCCAGGCTCCAGCAACAGGTACTAGCCTGGCAGATGCAACATCCAAGCAAGTCGGGGCTGTAGGGGAAGCCTGGGTGGCAGGGCAAGGCAGGGCGGGGGGTGGGGGGGGTGGGGTGGGGGGGGGTGTCCCGTCCGTCTCGTCTCAGCCCCCGGGCCCCTTGCAGCACACTCACCAACGAGCCCCCGCGCTCTCGATGGGAGGGGAGAGAGCTGGCTCACTCACTGGACCGCTGGGTCGGGCTGGGTAGAGTTGAGGTGTGGTGGGGTGGGGTGGGTTCAGGTGCCCTGGGCTCCTGTCGCCAACACCTCCACTGCCACTGTCTCCTGGCTGCCGCTGCTGCTTGCTGCTTCGTTACAGCTGCTTGGGGTCAGAGCGCGCCAAGTACCCTTTTATATAGGGCTGAGGGGCGGGGCCGACCGCGTCATGGGATCCCCCCCCTCCCCAGCCCGGCCCAGCCCCAGCCCTAGCCCCCAGGCTGGCCAAACCTGCTGCGTTCCAATGGAGGGGGCTGGGGCTGGGGCCGGGGCCGGGGCCGGGACCGGGGCCGGAACCCGAGGTTGCTGCCCACTCTCCAAGGCCAGTCGGCTGGCTGGGCAGGCGGGGGCCGGGCTGGGCCGGGCTTGGGGGGGGGGGGCGGGGGGCGCGCTGGCGGCGGCACACAATCTTCCGCCGTTTCGTCACTGTCTGGTTCGCGGAGCTGGGGAGGCTCCTGGTGGTTCTGGGACTCGGTGGGCTGCTCCGGCGCCCCACAGAGCTGGCCGGGCCTGGCATGGTCAGTCTCTCCCCTGGTCAGAAATGCAGCCCCAAGTGAAAGAGACTCCCTCCCCCCCACCCCCGCCCCCACCGCCGCCACAACATGGCTACTTCGCTACAGCTCTGGGAGCCCTTGGCCCCCAGCCCTCTCCGACGCTCAGGCCACAAGGTGCAGTGCCAGAGATGCGCACAACTTGGACTCACCAGTCCAGAGTTCGAATCCCATTACTGCCAGCTGGACGCTTACTGGCGGTATGTGCCTTTGGCTAAGTTATCCTTTCAGTTTAAATGAGGGGCCGGATGATGGGGGCTGGACCTCTCCCCTCCCGTGTCACTGGCCTTTAGCCCCCAGCCCCCTCCCAACAAGCCCTCTCTAAGGGCCTCCTCGGACCAGGGAGAAGCTAATGAATTGGCCTCCTCCATCCTCCTTGCGGCTTCGTCTGAGAAGCGGCTAAGCAGGACTAGTTACACAATTAGACTTTCAGGGACTCCCTTTGGCAGATGCCTTTCTCTGGTCGTTCCCCCACCCCCACTTCCAGGGAGGGACCGAGACGGCAAGCCGCTGAACAGGGTTTCCCAAACAGACGGAGCTCTCCTAGCACTGGGAAGAAGGCAAGATTCGAATCTCTCCTCGGTCCCAACAGTGGCTTCGGCCAAATGCCTTCAATTGGGTGGGCGGAGCTAGCTTCCATAAGTCCCTCCCTCCCCTCCTTTCAGGTCACCCTCTAAGAACTTCCTTCTATTTCTTGAGGATGCCGAGGCTTGGCCCTAGCAGGGTCACTCCCAGCTAGTCGGTGTCTCTCTCCAGCCAGTCCTTGGCCCTCAAGCACTTAACGACTTCTTTGGGGCATTTATTCGCCTTCAGAATGGCAGCCCCTCGAGGCCAAGGACTGTTTCATGGTGTGCTCTGGGAGCCAGCCCGGTGTCCAGCCGAGTACGCATGCGTGGAGCCTGCCACGCCGGTTTTATTCGAGACCCATGATGCCACTGGCGTAGGGAATCCCAGGTGAGATACTCCCTTCACCCAAACCGAGCAACATGCTGTGCCTGTGGTCTCTGGGACAAGAATGGAACCTTAGGTTTTCCAACTCCGAGGCTGGCCCCTCCGTGCCCGGTTTCCTCCCGTCTCTCGGACCGTGGCAATCAATTCCTGGGTGCTCGCCCCAGGTTCCCAGCTTCCCACCCCCCTCAGTCCGTCCCAGGCTCTCAACTTGGAATAGCTTTTTGACTGCCCAAATCCCACTAAATAAGCACCTCCGATGGTTCCTCCCATTTCCCAGTTCATCTATAGCCTCCGGCCTGGTTTGCCCCATTCCCCCCCCCCCCCAGGCCATCTGCAAGTTCTTCCGGGGATAGATTCTATTTTCATTGCTTGTCCCAGCATTCTAGGCTCCCAGACAACTGCCCTTCCCCCCAGGCTTCCCAGCCATACTCGGTCCGTTGGTCGGTCGGCCTACCAGCAGCCCTCAGCAGGCTTGGAATCCTGCCCTGCCCATTCTCTCTGCCTAGTCTGTCCCCTTTTCTCCTCCCAAAGCCATCGTTCCCTTTGGGCTCCATTCAACCAATATTTCTGAAGCATCTAGTCTGGGCTAGGCCCCTTGTTAAGGCCCCAGGTGACTGGAAAGGGAACCAGGACCAGGCCCAGCCCTCTGGTCATAAAGAAGGGGCTTCCAGAGAGGCCCCGAGAGCCTCGGCTCCCCAGAACGTCCAATGAGCCTGGAGAAGTACATTAAGAGACAGCTGGTTTGCGCTGCAGGTCTAGGGAAGAAGGTCATTGGGGGAAGTATTGGAGATGTGTTTGAAGTACAGTGTAGGAAGGGGGGGGAGGGGGCGGGAGGGGCACAGGGCTCGGCGGAAAGAAAAGACGGGAAGGACTTTAAGAGGCACTGTGGAGACAGTGCGGGGCTTGGAGCACGGAAGACCTCCAACACTTCCTGGCTGGGTGCCCTTGGTTAAGTCACTTAACCTCTGTCTGTCAGCTGTCAAATGGGGATAAGAAGGGTTGCACATAGTAGGTACTGCGCCAAGGCTGGCTCTTATTACAATTTTCCGAGGCATAGAAGGATTATGCCACGAGTCAGCGGCTGGGAAAACTTCTTAACTCCCGCCACCTATTTCTCCGAGTTCAGGGCCGAAATCTCGAAGCAGCCCAGCTTCGTTCGCCAACCTGGCTGGGGCTGCTCTTTTTTCCCTAAAGCCGTTCTAGGCCACCTGCCTCGCTCTCTCGGGCTCCTTCGGCCATCAGCCACAAGCTCCGCAGGCGGGGGCTGGGGGGCGGCCCGTGGGAAAGCTAGCCCCAGGGAGAAGGAAGACCTTTAGGCCGGGGAGCCCATTTAGAAAGCGTTTGCATAACTATGGAAATGACTGGATTATCTGTGGAAAGAATGTAGAGAAAGGAAGAGCTCGGCCCGAGGCTCCAGAAATATCCATCTTAATGGGAAAGATGCAGGAGGTGCTGAGAGAAAAGCCGAAGGACTGGTCCGAGCATGCGCGGACTCCCCGGAAAGCCTACGGATGGAATTGCGCTCGGAGGCGTCCGAGTAAGCGCACCTACTCCGCCTGGAGTTCAAAGCTACCCCCAGTTGTACAAGACTGAAGACACCTTAAAGACCGAGTTGGTCCGTCAAGGCATGGAGAGAGAAGGAGAAAGGGAAGGCTGTCCTCTGTTTCTAAAAGACTGAGGAGAGGGGGCAGCTGGGTAGCTCAGTGGATGGAGAGCCAGGCCTAGAGGTGGGAGGGCCTGGGTTCAAATGTGGCCTCAGACACTTCCAGCTGGGTGACCCTGGGCAAGTCACTTGACCCCTTTGCCTAGCCCTTACCACTTTTCTGCCTTGGAACCAATGCACAGTATTGATTCTGTTAACTGGAAAAAACACAGAACTATTAAATAGTCAAAATCACTCTTTAATCAAGGGCAAAAGGGGTTCAGCGCTAAAAGGCCTCCACAACAGAGCTGCTCTCCACACGAGACTGCACAGAGTCCGCGTTGAACTCTGGTTGCTCTGGTCACTGACCCCTGGGAGGGCCACTGGGCTAGATGGACTCCAGGGAACAAGAGAATTTGGGGTTCCTCTATACCATTTGGGGTGTCCAGGGGCAGGGAAAGATGACTGACATCACTGTGGCTACAAAGGGAATGGGAGGGTTCAAACTACACTGACAGGATAAGATCAAGAGGCTGGGGTGTAAGAGAAGGGGCTGCTTACTATGGATACTGAAGGCTGGTCCCTGCCCAGGTGTGGATCTTCTTGGGGAAAGGTCTGATACAATAGGGGAGACCAAGAGGGCCCTTGGCACAGGTGTATCTCACCCAAGTAGGACTGTCATTCCCCAGAGGGTCTCCCACTCAGTCTGAATCAGCCTGGAATTCCCTTCAGGGTGGATTCTCATGGGAACAGGGAACAAGGACAAGCTTTGGGGTTTCAACCTACAAGCTAGTCCTGAAACTTGGGGCTCACCAGATCCCCCCAGGCCACAAGCTTGGGGTTCCTCCATTCCACGTTGACACCCCCCCTTTTGGTCAAGACTGGACGTTGCTTACCAAACAAATGGACAATGAGTAATGCTATATGGGGTTGGACTCCATCCCTAATGGTGGGAAAGCCTAGGAATACAGGTTCGGGCAATTGGCGTTTGGGGGCATCCCCCATGCCTCCACCGCATTGCCATTTGAGCCAGAAAGGCAGGCCCTCTGCCTTTGGCAAAGACTGGAGCCCATTCCCCAAAGTCTTAAGTCTTTCACATCTGGTGCCTCCTGTCCTCCTGCAGCCTCCTCCTTTGGACCAGACCGATTCACTGCTGCTGCAAGGGGAAACCAGCGAAATCCATAAACACATCCCTTCACAGGGCTTGATCAGCCCCCCAAATGCCTCCTCACACAGAACTGACCCACCCCACACTGCTAGCCTTAAAGCGGCCATCCCGTCCCTCTCATGTGTTGTTTTAACAGTGGCTTTCCCTCCATGACAAAGTTATGTCACTTACATGCTTAATCAGAAAGGCTGCAGCGCTCTAGGCTCTAGAAGTATAAAGGCAGAGAAGAAAATCCCCATCCCAGGCTACTGGGGACTAACTCTGGAAGCCGCCCTGCCTCCTGCCCATCACCCCAACCCCAAACCACGCAGTTTCAGCCTCCAAACTGTGTAAGTTTCAATATTGAAATAACTCCAACAATCTTCAAGATTAAACACGCTTCTCGTTTGCCTTCATTTTAAAGCCTCTCCCCCACCCCCTTTGGGGACGTTGCCACCAGGGTTTCCACCTTTAACTGCTTAACAGCCATAACCCTGCTTAAATAGCTTGGCCTTTTGACTTCTATTAACTACTACCTAGCATGAAAAAAACAATGTGCCAACTGAGTCAGCCAATGCAAAGTCTAGATAAAAATGCCTTAAAATAATTCTTCTGATTTGACTGAGTTGTAGCCTCAGATTAGCTTGGGTCCACAGTTCATTCTCCTGAGTATTTATTCACTGGCAATGAGGACTCATTTACCATTGAGCTTCTGCCTAAATCTGTAGGTGAATGGATTAGCATTCCCAGTCACAAAGGTTCTCTTCTTATCTCCCTGTTTCCTGCCTTGGAGCTCCAAAATGTATAAACTTTACAGGTACTGGGGAGCCATTCAGTGTTCTATCTGAACCTTGTTTATTAAAACTGCTGCTTAGAAGCTGCCTGAATACAGAGGTTGAGGGGACATGACAGAGGATAGACTCTAAATGAACACTCTAATGCAAATACTATCAACAAAGCAATGGGTTCAAATCAAGAGAACATCTAATGCCCAGTGGACTTACGCGTCGGTTATGGGGGGTGGGGGGGGGGGAAAGAGGATGATCTATGTCTTTGACGAATAATGCTTGGAAATGATTAAATAAAATATATTTTAAAAAAAAGGAAAAAAAACTGCTGCTTAGAATCTACTACTTATGTGCAAGGCCTTCCCCCTTTGGGCACTGATGTTTTGCCAGGTTTTCCTTATGCTCCAAACTCTTCCTTTTAAGAAAAGGGACCCCTTTGAATTTGCTCACTCATTCGTAATGGCTAAACATTTCTATCTGCCTCCACAATTTCCATATTTTCGGCCTTGCCTTCCTGAGGCTTCCTGCATCATACAATGACAGAACATTTGCTATTAACAGGAGAAAAGTGGGAAGTAACTTAAAATGGAGGAGAAAAGCTCCTGTAATTTGGAATATTAATGCCACACGTAAATTGGCCATGATCAGCCATCTGGAGAACTTGGCCCTTCCATTGGCCCATGTGACTGTATCCTAACCCATTTTCCTCCATAGCATTTCTTTTGGTAAAACTTCCCTTTCATGGGTTTTACACTCTTCATCCCCAGGCCAGAACTGGGGGGGTGGGGGTAGGGGGGTAGGAAGGGCCGTAAAATCCAGGGCATTCCTAGAAATGTCTTAGGAGTTTCCCAGGTGAGGAATTCCTTTCTCTATTAGCGGTCATGTGCCAATGATCATCAGAAATAATGCGCACAAAACTATCAGGTCTCTCCACTTCCAAAGTAAAATTAGTTCTCAGTATTCTCTGGTCTTTTCAAACAAAAACTTATCTATTGGAATGGTTGCACTCTGGAAATTGACCTTCAAAATGCCCCAAATCAGGTTATAGTTGATGATGCTTTTCCTTTTTCAAAAACTCAAACTGGTAGCATTTTCTCTCCAAAAACAAAACTTAGGGTTACTAAGGAAAAGGTTCAAAATTTCCTCTAACTCGGAACACCTCTACGATTCCCTTCTCTTTTTCCTTTTTTTTCCCTTTTAATTTATTTTTGTCTCCAAATCTACCTTTCTCTTAGCCTGGCCTCGAACCACTTTGGTCTAAGGCTAAAGACACTACTTGAGAGGAAATTTGTTGGTCAGTTTAAAAATGTTCCGGGTTTCCCCACCATTCAAAGTGCTGCCTTTTCCCCTATATTTCTTGTCATTTATAACAATTCAATGACCAGTCAGGCCTGTAGCTGACCATCCTCAATTGAACTTTCTTTACTCCAGAACTCTCACACACGTTTCTCTTTGGAAACAAATTGGAAAAAATGTGAAATGACAACCCTCAAATAACCAAGTTAATCCCTAGAATAAAATGCATCTTATTGCTAATACTAACTGCACTTGATACACAATGTTCCACACATTAACCAGACCCAAACTTTGGGGAGACAAAATGAGACCTTAGAGTTAAGAATTTCTGGACTTCCTTTTGTCTCCTGCTGGATGTTCCCAGCTCCAGATCGCAGCTCTGGATGGCCTCTTCAATTTTGGGGAGGAATTCCTTGTTCACAAAACTTTATGACCATTTAAGCCTCAAGCCACAGAACTTCAATTCATGAAGAAACTTTCTCTATGTTAGTCAACTTACTCAGACTCTCAATTGAACCCTCAGGCTCTCTCACTCCAGCTCAGCTTCCCATTCAAAGCTTTCAGCCAACCACTCATGCTTCTGAACTGCTCTCCTGGCCCTCACCTCCAGCATAGACACTGCTGCACTCACACAGGCACCAACACACACCCCCAAAATCTAATTAAGCTCCGAGATAGTAACCAGGTTGAACCAGACTCCATGTTGTCCAATATGCCTTGGGGCCAGACTCTGCCATGGCCAGCCATCTTCTCATCTTCCATGCCCAAACTTTGCAGCACCCGGGTAGCTCTGGACTAATGCAGCTCTCTGTGTACCCCACAGACTCCTGCTTAACAATCCCTTAATTAATGAGTGAGTCACTCCCAAATACACAAGATGGGAGTCCTACCTCTGAGAGCCACTTACCTGGCCCTCTGCTAACCGGACTCCTGACTCAACCCCAAACGGGCTGTGTGGGAACCTCACATCTCAGGGTCCTCGTTAGCAGGAGGGCTCAGGCAGCCGGGACTTTGGATCTCACTGGGGCCTCCATTAATGTCAACTGGAAAAAACACAGAACTATGAAATAGTCAAAATCACTCTTTAATCAAGGGCAAAAGGCCAGCGCTAATAGGCCTCAGCACTAATAGGCCTCAACAACAGAGCTGCTCTCCACACACGACTGCACAGAGTCCAAGGATGGAACTCTGGCCGCCCTGGTCACTGACCCCTGGGAGTGCCACCGCTCAAGATGGACTCCAAGTGTTGTGGGGGTAAAAAGGTGCACCCCTGGGGTTCGGGAAGGATACCTTTTGCAAGCATGCGAGACTCCAAAACTTAGCTTAAAAATAAAAAGAGAAATGTATTAATTTAGAAAGTAATGTTGAGAATGGCCAGGAGGATAGTACAGGTGGAACAGCAAGATGGAAGGCTGCTCCTTGGGAGGACAGCATGGATGGAAAAGCTGTCCCCCAGACGACATCAGTTCTGGGGATTTTATCAAGGTGTAGCCTGGAGGTGCATCTCTCTGTCCATCTTAAATCTAAAGGAGGACAATCATGTCAGGGTCCTATCAGGGTCATTGGATGTTTTTAGGCTAAGAGTCACAAGGATGTAAGGGAGCAAAGGAATTTCACTGATAATAGTTTGCCTGAGCTTCTGGGGGGTACAGTGCCCATGTCACAAGGAACAAAAGAATTTGGGGATCTTCTATACCATTTGGGGAGTCCAGGGGCAAGGCAAGATGATGGACATCACTATGGCTGCAAAGAAAATGGGAGGGTTCCAACTACACTGACAGGATACAATCAAGCTTCGGAAAGGAATCATAGCTAGAGACTAGGGTGTAAGAGAAGGGGCTACTTACAATGGATACTAAAGGCTGGTCCCTGCCCAGGTGTGGATCTTCTTGGGGAAGGGTCTGATACAATAGGGGAGACTCCCTAAGACCAAGAGAGTCCTTGGCATAGGCTTAGTCTCACCCAACTAGGATTGTCATTCCCCAGAGGGTCTCCCACTCAGTCTGAAAGTAGCCTGGGATTCCCTTCAGGGTGGATTCTCATGGGAACAGGGAACAAGGACAAGCTTTGGGGTCTCCAACTTATAAGCTAGTCCTGAAACTTGGGGTTCATCAGATCTCACTAGGTCACAAGTTTGGGATTCCTAGATTCCATGTTGACAATTCCAAGATGGAAGATGAGGGCTTAAAAAAAAGACTGGGGAGAGCCATGCAGGTCTGTGGGCAGATAAGAAAGAGCCATCCCAAGGAAGAGATTAAAAATACATTCAAAAGAGGGTCTAAGTGCTGGAGGAGGCAGAAGGATTCCCAGCCCCTTCTCAATGAAAGCTAAGTCATGTGAGGTAAGTAAAGGCAGGGGACAAGGATGGCCTCGGGAGAAGGGCATGAAACGGCTAAGAACAGAGTAAAGGGGTCCAGGGGAGCCCATCAATTTGTAGAGGGGGAAATAAAGTGAAATTCCTGACGACTCAGTTTGGTTTTCTACTTCCTGACTCTTCTGGGATACCCACCAGCCTTGTAGCAGGAGCAAGAACTGAAGAATCAGATAATGGCAGCTCCTAGGGGAAGAAGATTTTCAGGGCCTGAATCCTTACCGTAGGAGACAGAGGGGGCCATTTATTGACTACCTACTGTGCCAAGTGCTGCAGCTAGAAAGGAGGCCCTGGACCCCTGCTTTCCAGGAGCTCCAAGTCTCACTGGATGGACCACATGAAGACAACTGCAGAAAACCCAAATGAGAAGTGGGGGTTGTCTCAGAAGGAAGGGGACCAGGAAAGGCTCTTTGAGAATGTAGGACTTGAAGAAGGCCAGAGAAGATAGGAGGCAAAGATGAGAAGGGACACGGCTGCATGCAGCAGGGATAGCCAGAGAGAACTAGGAAAAGACAGAGGCCCAGGGCAGGCAGTTCAGATCTCAGAAGTGGGGCAGCTCCAAGAGGTGGTGAGATCTACACTCTCAAATCCCTTGCCTCTCGAAGTGCCTGCCATTCCACACTCCTAGGTCACCCCTACCATCCATTTTTCTGTTCCTGCTCCAGGATTGGGCTAAGGCCCAGATGGTGGGACATCTGGAGAACGTTAGGACATGCAGTTGATTTCATCCTGTGATGGGGCTGAAGTGGGGTAGAGAGATTGTTATGACTGAGGAATCCTGTTACTAGGCTGTTAGAGGGCTCATTAAAATGAATAATTAGGTCTCTGGGGAGGATGGCAAGGGAGGACAAGTAGGGGAACACTGCGGCCTAGTCTCTGAGATAGATAGTTGGGAAGCTGGTAGATGGCCAAAACAAGAAGGAGAAGAAGACAGTGAGAATGGGGTGCGAAAACTCCAAACCAGAGAGCTCATTAAGAAATAAGAAGAGTTGACCTTCAAGATTTCCAAAGTGCTTGGCATACAGGACTTCAGTTGAGGAATAGTGGCAGAGGAATGCCCTGGAAGAGACAATGAGGAGCAGATAGTACGTCCCCACCCCCCACCCCTTGAGTCAGGAAGAGTGGGAGGACCAGCTTCCACTGGAGCTCATTAGAAGGAATGTGATTTCTGGTAAAGGGAGGAAAATGGTGGTTGAAAATCTGGGGGATGAAAGGGAGCTTAGAGGACAGAGGAGGCATGGGAGAGTTGGGCAAATCGAGTTGGAGTGCAGTAGAGCTGATGCTTCAGGAGGAAGCAGGGTGAGCAGGCTGCTTTGCCATTAAGATGGGGAAATGGGCAAAACTGAAGATGACCTGCCAGAGCTAGAACTTCAGTGAAAGGGAACTTACCATCTTGATCTGCCCCAGAGTTTAAAATTTAATTTAGAACTGTTGGCTGTGTCTGGAACCCGTCCTTCTGGAGCTGACTCTAAGGATCAACAAGAATGACCACCACATCTTAGAACCTGTGATAGGGAAAGAGGACAGTGGGGCATAGGCTAGCTCCCAACCTAGATTTGGGGAAAGTGCATTCCAAGTAGCTCAGAGAAAGGAGAGCATACAAGAGCAGCATAATTTTATAAGAGTAATGTCAGAAGGGGGCAGCTAGGTGGCTCCATGAAGAGAGCTCCAGACCTAGAGATGGGAGTCCTGGCTTCAAATCTGGCCTCAGGTACTCCCTAGCTCTGTGACCTTAGGCAAGTCACTTCACCCCCATTGCCTAGCCCTTCCTGTTCTTCCACCTTGGAACCAACATACAGTGTTGATTCTAAGATGGAAAGGAAGGGCTTAAAAAATAAAAGAATAATGTCAGAAGTGCTACTACAGCTCACAACAAGCCATGGGTATGGATTAATGCCAAGGTCTTTTGAAAAACCTTGCTGGGGGAAAAGAAACTTGAAAAAGGGAAAGGATCACTGGTGAACTGTAAGACAACAGATAACAGAGAGAAAGCGAACGATTCAAACTCTTATTTTGTTTCTGCTCTCTCTTCTAGGGAGAATGATCCCTGGGCTGGGAAAGACTGACCAAAAGTGGATGAAATTCGAGAAAGATTAAAAGATAGAAGAGAAAACCTAGCTGCCCCTGATGAGCTCAAGGTCCAAGGTCCAGATACACAGCATCAGCATCATCGTAGCTAACATCTGCAGAGCACCTCCCATGTGCCAGGCACTGTGCTAAACACTTTACAATTATTACCATAACCCTGAGGGGTGGGTGCTCTTATTATCCCCATTAAGACAGAGGTAAAGTCACTTGGCTTCACACAGCTGGTGTCTAAGGTAGGATTTGAACTCGGGTTTTCCTGACTCCAAGTCCTGCACTCCATCCACTGTGCTACCTCACTGCGTCTAGTTATTCAGAAAGAACTGGCTAATGTAGTTGCTGAGTCACTGGCAGTGATTACTGAACGAGCATAAAGGCACCAAAGGAGTGCTGTTACCCCAATTTTCCAAACAAGGGGAAGTTATGGAGTCTGTAATATAAACTCTGGACCAGTGTGTAAAGGGAATTTCATCTCCTCCCCCTCCTGGATTGTTGACCTACTTCCCACATCCCATTTTGGACACAGGCGGTGCATTGCGTCACATGGGGGCAGGGGGAATAAAGGTGTGTTGTGGGCCATGTGAAGAATGATGGCCATGTGGAGAAACACGTGGTCAGGTTTAGGTTATAATCTCTACCTCTCCATTTCAAGTGATTATTAATAAACTCTATGGAAAATAAGAACTTGGAGTTATTCACTTAAATCTGGCACCAATGAGATAGATTTCAGTTCCTGGAATGAAGGGAAACAGTCATCACTAAGGGCCAGCCTAGCTTCATCATTAACAAATCAGACGCTGCACTGACCTTGTTTCCTTTTTTTTCAACAGGGTCATTAGACTGGTAGATTAGGAGAATGCAATAGACCAACTAACCCTAGATTTCAGTCAATCCTATCAGAGGCTAGATATAGATATGTATGGTTAGATGGCTTCATAGAGGAGTGAATGATTGAATCCAATCAATAAATCAATAAGGGTTCCACATCAACTTGAAGTGATGCCTCTAGTGAAGAAAAACAGGGTTGCTAAGTGTGCAGCAGTGCTTTCTTCTGTTATCTGGTATCTCCTCCGTGTAAGTCCCAAGACTTAAACAGTTCACTTGACTCACAGTACTGGCTCTACTTTGCTCATTGCTCCTTCCTATGCTGATTCGTTTTCCCTTATGAATCCCCATTGAATGCCTCTTTTTCTTCTGTACTTCCAGTCTCCTGGACCCTGACTCCCCAAATGGTCTGTGTTTCCAGCTGAGCCCAGTTCCTCTTCTCTTGGCGAGCCACGTGAATCCCAAAGCCTCTCTTCAGGTAACTCAGTCTGTATCTCTGGGGAGGCCCTTCTCCCTCTTGAGCTCTCCCAGAGTTGGTCTCCTTTAGAGGCCAAGATGACAGTTTCATGAATTAGCCCTCAGCAGGGCAACAATGAGGACTCAAGAATTCACCTTATCAAGGAGACACAAGAAGGAGAAATGGCTTACCAAACTCGAGGCCTGATGAAAAAACCCCTACAGTCCAAAGAAGATAGAGAGAAGAATACAACTGAATCAAGGAGATACATGGGTGAGCTTCTAAATGATGGGGGATTGGGATTTTTTCAGCCTGGAGAGAGAAGGTCCTGAGGGAATAGTGCTCTCGTTCTAGTCTCATTTTTCAATGGCTTCAGGAGAGTCTAGCTATCCTGGGACTAGGATGCTTGAAGCCATCCACAGCTCCACCAAGAGTGTGCTTCATGCACCTGTTTTCCCACAGCCCCTCCAACAATAGTCATGACACTTGACTTACATTGGTCACATTTCCTTAGAAGATGGTTACAATCTGTGTTGCTGTACGTTTTAAATTTTATTTTGGTAACAACCATTTGTTTAAATAGGTTAGATGGAGTTGCCTCCAGTGCAGGTCATATCTTCTTCTCATCATTTGTATCCTTTCTTCTTTATACCAAGCTGGTGCTCTGATTGCACAAAGATTGCTGGCTCAGAAAGGACTCTCACATTGGTGGCCAGTGATTGCCTTTGGAAAAGCACCCATTTTATTTCTTGTGACATAATCTGGTGTTCCCTAGACTCAGAGTGTCTGAAGAAAGCATTCATGAGCTAAAGGCTTGTCTCAGCCTTTGGCCTCTCTTTTTGAACTCATGAACCATAGTAGTGAGCACCAAGCTGACACTGGATACATGCATTTGCCCATATTGGGTATTAGAGGGTTTCTAGGAATCTTCGATTTAGCAAACATGTATTTATTTGACTTCACTAACCCCTTTACCCATTGACTTCTCCTCCCAGCCCTGTTTTTAAATTTCTCTGGTCTTCAGAATCATGCCCCACAAGATTTCTTCACTCCTCCCTCCTCGTGTGGTCCTTTCCCAGGTAAGCTCCTTGAAGGCAGAGTTGCCTTTCTTTCAGCTTCTATGTGTATCCACAGCACTTGAACACAGTACCAGACACATAGGAAGAACTTCATCAATGCTTGTCTCCATCTTTCTTGCAGAGATTTTGACCCTATTCCTCCTCAGCCACTCCCGTCTTTCCAAACTAAAGAGATGTTGTCCCTTTCACCTTGCCCCATCAGTCAGGGAGCCTCTGTCTTCTCTGAAACTACTCTCACTCCACTCCATTCACCAGATGTAATAACCAGAGTCATGGGACATATATAAAGGAGGCTGGTGCCATGGAACAAGCTCCAGATCTCCCTCTCGTCAGGTGACAGTTTCAAGTCCTGGTCTTGCCACTTACGACCTGTCACTTTCTTCCCCTTTCTGAATGGGTTTCTTGATCACTAGTAGTCATAATTGCAGCCACCATACGAAGATCTTTCTCTGTTGTTTCCCACTCCCTTTCGCATGCCATCCAGCATCGGCCATTTCACTGTGGAGAGCCACATCCTTCAGAATCGATCAGTCTGCAGTGGCTGCCAGCTCTCTTTCAATCCCATGGGAACTCAGTTTGCTTTGTAATAACCTCTGATGTACTCATTTAATCAAAAGTGTTTGGAAGTAGATTATACCCAGGTCTCCCCCTTTACCTCTTTATACACATATTCATTTTACCCCTTCAGTGAGCTCTCAATAAATTAGTCAGCCATGATTTCCCCTTAAGGCAGCAAACATATTGCCTTTCTCCCCTTTTTATTGGTTTTATTCCCATATTCAGGGACCTATATATCTGAAAGAAATGGAAAGAAGATGGGGCCAGCTGGGTGGCTCAGTGGATTGAAAGCCAGGCCCAGAGACAGGAGGTCCTGAGTTCAAATCTGCCCTCAATACTTCTTAGCTGTGGAACCCTGACCAAGTAAGTTAATCCCCCATCCCTAGCCCTTACCACTCTTCTATCATGGAACCAATACACAGTATTTATTCTAAGAGGGAAGGGAAGGGAAGGGAGAAAGAAAGAAAGAAAGAAAGAGAGAGAGAGAGAGAGAGAGAGAGAGAGAGAGAGAGAGAGAGAGAGAGAAGAAAGAAAGAAAGAAAGAAAGAAAGAAAGAAAGAAAGAAAGAAAGAAAGAAAGAAAGAAAGAAAGAAAGAAAGAAAGAAAGAAAGAAAGAAAGAAAGAAAGAAAGAAAGAAAGAAAGAAAGAAAGAAAGAAAGAAAGAAAGAAAGAAAGAAAGAAAGAAAGAAAGAAAGAAAGAAAGGTGGTTGGATCTCTATCGTGGGGTGCTTGCTTGTGAACTAAACTGAACTGAATTGATTGGCTCCTTCAGAAGGAGGGCAGGAATATTAACCAAGTAGTCTGTACTTATTCCTTATTGTCTTTGGCTTTGTGAAAGAACTTCACCCTAGGGCCAGCTGGGTGGCTCATTGGATGGAGAGCCAGGCCCAGAGACTAGAGGTTCTAGGTTCCAATCTGGCCTCAGACACTTCCCAGCTGGGTGACCCTGGGCAAGTCACTTGACCCCCATTGCCTAGCCCTTATCACTCTTCTGCCTTGGAACCAATACACAGTATTGATTCTAAGACAGAAGCTGAGGGTTAAAAAAGAATTTCACACTATCCTAGCCCCTCTTTTTTTAAGTTTCATGGATGCCTTTTGGTTTTTACACCTCTTTTCCAAAAATATACTTCTCCATATTAATCTCTTTTATGGGAAAGAAAAAAATCAGCAAAATCTAAACAGAGAAGGCTGAACCCCTCTGAGTCTCCAACATTCATTCATTCATTCATTCATTCCCTGTGGTCCCCATCCCTCCCTTCCAATGAAAGTGTTCATCCACTGTCCTCTGGAACCAATATTTTGCCCTTCCTTCTGGAAATGCTCTCCTCTATTGGCCCTTTTTTACCTTGTTGATTGTCTCTTTTGACTGCTCCCTTTCCTCTTCTTTGCCCCTAAATGTGGCCCTTTGATTTCCTTTCTCAATACTCTTTCCCTTGGAGGTCTGCCCAGTCCCTTTGCTCCAATCATCACCTCTCTGCACCCAATTCCCACCCCTGCCTTCTCTCCTATATTCTTGTTCCATACTTCCAGTTGCTTGGCCACTCTACCCAGCAGTCAAATTTGACACATCCCTCCCAAACCGGCTTCCCTTCCTGACTTTCCGATTTGTGTTCAGAGAATCACCATTTCCTGTTCACTGAGGTTTAAAACTTTGGAGGCAGCTTTGATGCTGGTGCCTGGGACCCACCCAGATACTGCAGTGGACTTGGGGTCTCGTTGATTGGGACATTCTCACCAGTGATGCAGAGTGCGACTCATCCGGCTATGCCTGCCTGTCCTGGGCATCTGGGATCAGGCTGGAAGCTTTCTTTCATTTACCCCGATGTCATGGGGGTTGCAGCAGAGCACTCTGACTGTCCATCCATTATCTGTCTCCTTTGCTAGGTGACCCGTCCATCCTCTCTCCCTATCATACAATTCCTTGATAACATCTTTTGCTCCTGGTCTTCCTCCAAGTTCCTTATTGATCATATGTTTGCATACTTCCCTTCATGACCCTCTGTGGAATACTCCTTTCTGATTCTTCAGAAATTGGCCTTCATGTTCTCTCCCTCAAGCCCTTTTGTATTTACTTATCTCTGGGTATGCTGGACACCCCCCCACCCTGTAGAATCTCATTTCCTTGAGGGCTGGGGCTGTCTCAATTTTCCCCTGCAGACCCTAGTGCCTAGTAGTACACAGTAAGCAATTAATGAGCACTTTTCCAGATCTTTGATTTCATTAGTACAGCAGAAACTTCCTCAGCCAGTGTAGACTAGCAATCATTCTGCAGCTCACAGTCTTAGAGAGGTTAGGTGACCAATCCAGGGTGCCACGGACAGTACAACTTTAGACCAAGTTTTCCTGACCCGAAGGCCACTCCACTCCAGCATGCTGCTCCCATCCTTTCTTACAGAGCAATACCATTGCCTTACATGCATATACCACAGTTTGTTTCGCTATTTCCCAAATGGTATGGCACATATTTTGCTTTAAATTTCTTGTTATTGTGCGTGCGCGCACACACACATATGTTGCTACAAATATTTGTGTCCAGTTGAGCCTTTTTTCCTCACTACCAGATACCGGCTTCATAGTGGCATGTCTGGGTTGAAGGGTTCATACGGCTAACATGGTTCCAGATTATTGTCCTGAATGGTTGTTAGCCCATTTACGGCTCTACTGATTATTAGTGTGCCTGTCTTCCCGCAGCCCCTCCAACGTATACCATTTGGGGTGGGGGTGAGGGATGTCACATTTGCTAATCTGGTGGACATGAGGTCAAGCCTCAAATTGTTTTAGCTCACATTTCTCTTACTATTTGTGATTTGCAGCTGCTTCCTTTCATACACTCATTGGTAGCTTACATTCATTTCTTCTTTTGAGAACTGCCTTTGACTAGGAATGGATTGGGCCAGTCTCTTAACCCCAACATGGCAATAACTCTTCTAAAGCACTTCTGACTGCTGTTTTCTGAGGGGCTCCCCATCACCCACAGAACAAAATCCAAATTCTCCTCTTGAATGTGACCCCAGCTTCCCTACCTCCAGCTTTGTCTCCTAAGAGTTCTTTCCCCAAATCCTCTATTCTTGGCAAACTGGTCAGCTGACTTAGATGTTCCCATATCACTCATTGGGCAGTCTTCATAATGGGCACTTACCCAAGAGTGTGGCATAAGCCCTGGATTGGGGGTCCAATCTTGGTTCCGTTATTTAATAACTGAGTGATCAAAGGAAAGGCCTTCCCTGGTCTGAACCGGAGTTTCCTCCTAGGTAAAAATGAAGGGGCTGCACCGGAGGAGCTGTCAAGTCCTTTCCAGACTGAAAGCTTGAAAGAAGGATCCGTGACTGGGGACAGGCCAAAACCAATGTGATGGTATTTAACAGGCATTTGATTAATAGTATTCTTAATAGCACATCCTGGACCTAGATAGGAAGCTACAGCCACCCAAGGAGGTGGCCATACTTCATGCTTCCCGGTAAGTTCCTCTGTAAGTCCAGACCCCCTTGACTTGAGAGGCAAGGGCAGGTGCAGAATCGAGCATGTTCCAGGTTGAGCTCAGACACTGAGGGCGGGGCCAGCAGAATTAGACCTCCAACAAATTTTGGTGACCTCCTCTGAGGAACAATGTTTAGGAGCATGACAAGAGCTTGCCTTTAGAGGGCACTTCCAAAAGCATTACAATCATAGATCTGTCAGAGACTCTGGGAACCCATGTTCCTCTGGGGTGCCCAGAGGTGGGGCCACCCTACCCAGATCACAGGAAGCCCTGAGCTCAGACGTGGACTCAGGCACTGACTGATAGTGTGACCCTGGGCTAGTCACTCGAGCTCCACTTGCCTCAGTTTCTTCCACTGTAAAAAGGGAATAAGAATAGCAGTAGAGTTATTGTGAGGATCACTTGTGAAGTACTGAGCTTAGAGGTGCTATAGAAATGCTATTATTATTGTTTGTTGATGTTAGTATGACTTGGTCTAGCTGTCCCTCCGGTAGGAAAGAATGAAGCATTGGGTCTTTCTCCTCTGCTGACGTTCCTTCCTTCCCCACAAATTTGTCTCTTTGCCCCACTGGCTTTGGGACCCAAAATCAGAGGTGGAATAGGAAGGGGGAGGGTTTTCATTACAGAACCTCAATTGAGGTGGCCCTACAGTTTCCCTAATCTGAGGCCAGAGTCACAGCCGGAGAAGCTGGGGGCCCTTTTTTCCATTTTCTCTGGCTCTTTTCTTCCCACGGCCACCAAAGGGCAGGCTCCCCCACCCCATGCACCCTACAATCTGGCAACACTGGCTTCTTGCCATTCCTCACACATTGCCCAAGACTCATTCATTCTTAGCATTTTCCCTGGCCGGCCATCCCCCATGCCTGGAATGCTCTCCCTCCCTCCTCATCTCCACCTCCTGGCTTCACTGGCCCAGCTAAAGCCCAACCTTCCACTAGAAGCCTTTCCCCCAGTCCCCTTTGTCTTACTGCCTTCCCTACCCAGGGGTTGTTTGTCCCTGGTCCTTTGCTTGTTGTCTCCCTGGTTAGACTAGGAGCTCCTTGAAGGCAGGGGCTGTCTGACTTGAATGGACCTGCTAGAGTCTGGTGACAGGGACAGATTAGACATCATCATTAGATACCAATTAGATTTGGCCTAATCATGAAGAACAAGCAGTTTGTTCACCATCAAGAGAACAGAAACAGCCATATTCTTTGGTAGCAATGTGGAGGCCATGCCCTGCCTGTGACACTGATGAGCCCTATGGTCCTGGCCAGGTCCCTTCACTTCTCTGAACCTCAGGTTGCTTATCTATGAAATGGGAATAATGACATTTACGTTGTCTACTTGCCTGCCAAGATTGCTATGAAGAAAGCACTTTGTAAACTCAAGGGCAAATGTGAGTTAATAATATAGTACAAAACTATATGATTGAGCTCCTAACTCAGAGTAATGGGGGGGCTTTTAACCCTAGGCATGGATGTGAAGCCTCGTCTGCCCCTGCCACGGGCAGATGAGAACAGTTTGTTCTAATGGGCATGAAGATGGCTGAAGCAGGCACTGAGGAGCACAGAGAGCTTGCTCAGACATGGAAGACACCGGATTCATCCACTGGGTCTCTGGCCACAGCCAGTGGTCCTGACTTTTGTCTGGCCTCTGGACTTGGGTGATTCTGGAGGAGCGTGTGAGACTGAGGACTTTGCACAGCTCTGTCTCACTGAAATCCAGTTCACATGCCAGTGAAGACATCACCCTGTGGTGTTCTGGTGCTTTTTGAAAACAGGGCTCTCCGAGAGAGTACCTAGCTAGTGGTGAATCAGCATTTTGCTCCCAGTTGGGGGTCCTTCATTTTTTACATCACAGACATTTCAGGAGATTCTCCTTTCTGCCCCCAAGAGAACCTTTGCCTAAATCAGAGAAATAATTGTTAAGCAAAACCATTGGGTAGAGGAGCCTCATCTAACACTGTATAATCTTCTGACCTAAGAGGCGCTGGTCCTCCCATCCATTAGTTGTGCTCCAGGACAATTTGGGGTTCTAAATTGGCTTAAAATTCTCCTTCCTTTGAGTGACTTTTCCATTTTACTTCCAGATCCTTTGCTTTTGACACTGCTGTATACTACTATTGCCACACTTAATTTGCGACTAAGCCCCCTCTCCCCAGGCCAGCTCAAGTCTCTTCTGCGCCTGGATTGTACCCTTGATTTTTTTCAAGTCTAGGTCCAGGATGTGCTATTAAGAATACTATTAATCAAATGCCTGTTAAATACCATCACATTGGTTTTGGCCTGTCCCCAGTCACGGATCCTTCTTTCAAGCTTTCAGTCTGGAAAGGACTTGACAGCTCCTCCGGTGCAGCCCCTTCATTTTTACCTAGGAGGAAACTCCGGTTCAGACCAGGGAAGGCCTTTCCTTTGATCACTCAGTTATTAAATAACGGAACCAAGATTGGACCCCCAATCCAGGGCTTATGCCACACTCTTGGGTAAGTGCCCATTATGAAGACTGCCCAATGAGTGATATGGGAACATCTAAGTCAGCTGACCAGTTTGCCAAGAATAGAGGATTTGGGGAAAGAACTCTTAGGAGACAAAGCTGGAGGTAGGGAAGCTGGGGTCACATTCAAGAGGAGAATTTGGATTTTGTTCTGTGGGTGATGGGGAGCCCCTCAGAAAACAGCAGTCAGAAGTGCTTTAGAAGAGTTATTGCCATGTTGGGGTTAAGAGACTGGCCCAATCCATTCCTAGTCAAAGGCAGTTCTCAAAAGAAGAAATGAATGTAAGCTACCAATGAGTGTATGAAAGGAAGCAGCTGCAAATCACAAATAGTAAGAGAAATGTGAGCTAAAACAATTTGAGGCTTGACCTCATGTCCACCAGATTAGCAAATGTGACATCCCTCACCCCCACCCCAAATGGTATACGTTGGAGGGGCTGCGGGAAGACAGGCACACTAATAATCAGTAGAGCCGTAAATGGGCTAACAACCATTCAGGACAATAATCTGGATTGGGGGAAAGGCTTCTAGTGGAAGGTTAGGCTTTAGCTGGGCCAGTGAAGCCAGGAGGTGGAGATGAGGAGGGAGGGAGAGCATTCCAGGCATGGGGGATGGCCGGCCAGGGAAAATGCTAAGAATGAATGAGTCTTGGGCAATGTGTGAGGAATGGCAAGAAGCCAGTGTTGCCAGATTGTAGGGTGCATGGGGTGGGGGAGCCTGCCCTTTGGTGGCTGTGGGAAGAAAAGAGCCAGAGAAAATGGAAAAAAGGGCCCCCAGCTTCTCCGGCTGTGACTCTGGCCTCAGATTAGGGAAACTGTAGGGCCACCTCAATTGAGGTTCTGTAATGAAAACCCTCCCCCTTCCTATTCCACCTCTGATTTTGGGTCCCAAAGCCAGTGGGGCAAAGAGACAAATTTGTGGGGAAGGAAGGAACGTCAGCAGAGGAGAAAGACCCAATGCTTCATTCTTTCCTACCGGAGGGACAGCTAGACCAAGTCATACTAACATCAACAAACAATAATAATAGCATTTCTATAGCACCTCTAAGCTCAGTACTTCACAAGTGATCCTCACAATAACTCTACTGCTATTCTTATTCCCTTTTTACAGTGGAAGAAACTGAGGCAAGTGGAGCTCGAGTGACTAGCCCAGGGTCACACTATCAGTCAGTGCCTGAGTCCACGTCTGAGCTCAGGGCTTCCTGTGATCTGGGTAGGGTGGCCCCACCTCTGGGCACCCCAGAGGAACATGGGTTCCCAGAGTCTCTGACAGATCTATGATTGTAATGCTTTTGGAAGTGCCCTCTAAAGGCAAGCTCTTGTCATGCTCCTAAACATTGTTCCTCAGAGGAGGTCACCAAAATTTGTTGGAGGTCTAATTCTGCTGGCCCCGCCCTCAGTGTCTGAGCTCAACCTGGAACATGCTCGATTCTGCACCTGCCCTTGCCTCTCAAGTCAAGGGGGTCTGGACTTACAGAGGAACTTACCGGGAAGCATGAAGTATGGCCACCTCCTTGGGTGGCTGTAGCTTCCTGTTCTGGCTGGAAAGCTGCTCACCTGGGACAGAACACAGGTGAGGTCACACTGGACAGTAATCGGATGGCCCAGTACAGTCTGTAGTAGGGCAGCACTGCCCTCCACTGGCGCCATGTTGCCCCTTCTCAGCCCAAAGATGCCACTCCCACCTTGGAACTCAGTCTCTGCTCTTCTTGGGTAAGGGGACCCAAAGGTCTTGGCTCCAAATCTGCACCCAGCCAACTGGTGAGGCTGCAGCTGGGTCAGGCAGGCCATGGGTGCCACAGACCTTTGGAATTGGGAGCCCAATGTTCCTCATGGAGGCCAGATTTGGCACTTGCAGATGGTCCGGATCTGCATGGCCTTGGAATCCAAGTCAGAAAGAGAACCAGAGGCCACACTTTTTTCCCAGGGTGGAAGGCTGGGGGGCGGAGTCAAGATGGTGGCTTAAGAGCAGCAATAGTTCAGACCTCTGAATACCTTTCCTTATTGATCACAAACTGAATGCTCCTAGGGGACTGAAAATCAAACCTAACAACAAAACAGAGGCAAGGAACCCTCCTGTGGACTCAATCCAAAAGGTACGCCTCCCCAAAAGCCGGAATCTGAGAACACTCGGGTTTAAGGGGAAGGCAGAAGGAAGGTCACAGGACTCCCACACACACACCCAGAGCACTGAGCCCCCAGCGGCAGCGGGAACCTCTGAGCAGGCAAAGGTGCTGGTCTAGAAGGTATACCTTGTGGGCACGGCTGTGCCAGGCTCAGAGTGTCCAACACAGGCGGCAGGAAATCAGCCGGAGAGAGGCCGGCGAGAGACCTAAGAGCTGGCGGCCTGGGTGGCTGGGTCCTTCCATTTGGCTCCAGCCATACAGAAGGTTTTTGCCTTGGGGCACATCTAGCCCAAACCAATTGAACTTAATTCCATCAGGAGTCCTCAGAGCTCAAGGAGGCCAGGACCCCTCCCCCACCAGAGTGCTTGGCCTCCAGCAAGGACAGGAACCTCTGGGCAGGCAAAGGCACTGGACTAGAGAGTGTACTGTGTGGGCAGAGCCATGCCAGTCTCAGAGCCTCAAACACAGGCGATGGGGAGAGAGCCTGGGTAGCTGAGACCTTCCATTTGGCTCCAGCCTACCAGAAGGTTTTAGCCTCAGAGCACTTAGGGTCCAGTGCAGTTGAACTTAATCCCATCAAAAGCCTCCAGAGGACAGGGAAGCTCAAACTCCTCCCTCAAAGACTGCACTGAGAGGTCTGACAAAGCTCCAAGAGGGGAGACTGGCAGAAAGCCCCAAAACAAAAAAAAATGAGAGGAGCAAGAGCACAAATAAGGGGAGCAAAGAATGGGGCAAATATGAGCAAACAGCAGAAAAAGAAGAAAGAAATTACAATAGACAGCTTCTACTCAGCCAACGGAACAGAGGGGTTGGGATCAGCAAACGATAAATCAGAAATCCCAGCGAATTGGATACAGGCTGTGGAAGAACTCAAAACACAATTAAGAGAGGATGAAGACAACTGGGAAAAGAACTTAAAAACTAAGATAAGTCATCTGGAAACAGAATCACTTGAACTAAAACCAGGGTGGAAGACTGTAGGTTGCAGCTTCTCTTAGCTATCATGGGAGAGTCTTCTGAGCTGGTGGTGAGCCCAGTGAGCTATGGAAGCAACAGGCTGAGAGCAAACAGAGCCAGCCCTCTCATCAGCCCTGCAGGACATTGCTCTTGGGCTACCCCTCCCATGGCCTCAGGCTTAGAATCCCAGTGTTTGGAAGACCACAGTGCCTGGATGGGGGAAAAGGGTATTTTCTGTAAAGACAAGGAGCAATATGGGAAGGGGAGGGGGGTTCAGTGCAGATAAGGGAATGCAGTCATTTCCGGAAGGAAGGACAAAGAAAGGCTTCAAGCATCTGATGGATGATTCTAAGAGTTGAAAGGGAGGAAGGAGCAGATTCCATGCAGGGGGGATGATAGCCTGTGTAGAAGGCAGGAGATGAAATGCTGAGTTCAAGTGGTCCAACCCAGCCCTCTTCCTACCTTCCCTGTTTCTGGCAAAGTCATCACCAGGCAAAAAGCTTGAGAGCTACAGCTTCAGCTCTTCCCTGTTGCGGATTGTCCTGAAGTCTTTTCTCAGGTGTAGCTGACCCTTGGTGATCCCATTAGCAAAATGTCTGTTCGGGCTTATTACATAAGGAGGTTTTCTCTCCTCCTTTGGGCCTCTCCAAACCCCAAGAGCTCAGCTCAAGAAGCCCCTCCCTACAACCTTCCTATCCACCCACACTCTACTGGAATGGAAGCTCTCTGAGGCCAGGCCCTGTCTCCCAGGGATTTGTATTCCCCAGGGGCTGAATGGTTAGTGTGGAAGAACAGATGTGAAATCAGCCTGGAGAGACAGGTGACAGTTAAACTGTTGTTACTGTCATTGTTGTAGTAGTTCAGGCTTGTCCACTCATCGTGACCGTGTGGCCGAGCACACCGGGCCCTTCTGTTCTCCACTGGCTTGCGATCCGCTCGCTTCCATCTCCTCCTCCTCCTCCTCCTCCTTTAGCCTTCAGGCTCTCCCAACATGGGGAACACTTTGCCAGGGAGTCCCGTCTTCTCATTGGGTGGTCGAGTATTTCCGCTTCCACTTTAGTGTTTGTCCTTGCAAAGAATAGTGTGACGGGGTGACGCTGGCCCAGGGACTCTCCAAAGTCTTCTCCAGCAGCACCACCGCTCCAAAGCGTTGATTCTGCGGCCCTCAGTTTTCTGAGAGGCCGATCCTCCCAGCCGCACGGAGCTTTGAGGTCCCGTGCTGGCAAGGTGACGTCTCTGCTTTTGAGATGCGGTCCAGACTGCCAAGGAGCCGGGGAGCGAGCGAGCACCTTCTCTTCAGGGCTGCAGTCGGCCTCTGCAGGGATCTTGGAGCCCAAGAATGTAAAAGCTGGCAAGGCCAAGCTGAGGAGTGTGTACAGTATTCTAAAGCACTACCGTTGTAGTGGAGATTTTTGAGGGGCCAAGGGCTGGGAAGGAAGGCCAAGGTCAGACTGGAAGCTCCAGGCTGGGCGGGCCAGTGCCTATGCAGTCTGGGCGCTTCCCTTCCTTCTGGTCTCTAGCTCTTTTCTCTTGACTCTGAACTCCCTTTGAAAGGCTAAAGGGCCAGGTACAGTCAATCTAACGGTGCTCCAGTGGTGTTGAGGGGCCAGGCAAATTCACACCCAAGGGAGCAGCACAGAAAAATGACTATCCCTCCTTAAGGAGACCCAAGAGAGCGCGTGCAGAAGATTCCTTCACTAGGCTCCTGAACTTTGACCCAGAATGGCTGGAGGATGATGGCACCCTGGACAGACAGTGACAAGTTGAGGAGCACAGATAAAGTTTGCCCTGTTGAACTAGTGGCAGGGAGATGATGACCTGGTGTTAGCCTGGAGCTGAATGAATCCGGATTTGGAAATGGTCTGTGTTGAGGAGACACCATGACTGAGCCTATGGGAGCTGCTGAGACCACAGGGAAAGCCAGAGCCAGAGTAGACTGCAGGGGCTCCTACCCTGGCAGCCATCAACTGGGAAAAAATCCACATTGAGATGACCTTGATGATGTCTGCATTTCACCAACGCTGGTCTCCTAGGCAACCCCCTGATGCCCAAAAGGGGCCGGTAGGGCTCTTCAGCAGACCCCAGCCCAGAGAAAGAAGAGCCTGGTTGGGTGGGGAGGGGGAAAGGCCAAGCAGAAGGGCACTTTCAGGTTGGGTCCCCCACTTGAAAGACAAACATTCACTGCCTAGTGGGGCACTGAATGAAACTATTGAGCACTAATGGCCTATCCACCCCTTAGGGGATTGGCAAGAGTCCCCAGGCTGCCAAACCAATCGATCTCTACAACCAAGTGGGGTGGGGGGGATCAAAGCTCCTTCCCACACAGACCCTTAGGACAATTCCTGCCCCCTTCAACAACAAAACCCCTAAGAATTTAAAAGGGAATTAAGTAGGAGAGTGGGGAAGGTAACAGGATGTCCTAGTTGTCCTGGACACCTTGGTTCACTGTCACCAGTCTGGGCAATTTCTACTGTTCTGGCCACCAGTTCTATTCCTCTCTTCTGATAGCTGTGAAGTTCCTCTTGGGACTATTACATTTCTACTCATCAAATCCTAGATTGAGAGAGAGAAGGGAGCCCAGAGTTCATGTAGCTCAGAGCCTTCCTTTTACAAATAAGAAAACTGAGGCCCAGAGAGAGAGATGACTTGGCCAAGGTCACCCATGTGGGAAGATAAGTGTCCATGGTAGGATTTGAATTTGGGGTGTCGCACTTCAGAACTACAGTTCTCTCCACCGTACCAAGCTGCCTTCCTGCTGTCAAGTCCCACAGGTGCCAAAAATGATCTTCTGGATCTCTCTGTGGGGAACGTGAGGGTGAAAGTCCTGGGTACAGTTCCCCCAGGTCTCTCTGATCTTGGCTCAGAGCCCAAGTAAGACACAGAAGGGTCCCAGAGGAAACCAGTCTATGGTATTCTCTCCATTGTGAATTCAGAAACCATTACTGAATGGCTGGTCTATACAAGATGGTGTAATGGGCCCTGTGGCAGATACAAAGAAGGAGGAGGAGGAGGAGAAGATGAAGATGATGGCAGAGGCAAAATCCTCCTCCTAATAATAATCCTTAGCACCATCTCTTGGGGAAAGTTCTACCAAGTCCTTCCATCCATGGTGCCAACCTTAACTAGAAGAGGGACACTCAATTCAGAAAACCAAATATTGACATTAGGGTTTCTTGGCTTCTCTTGATTTTGTTCAATATTTCCCAGTTATGTGTTCATCTGATTCAGGCTGGACTTGGGAGTGTTGCTTTGGGAATGGTTTATGACATCCAGATGCCTTCTCCCACTCTCCTGGCCCAGGTAAATCCTCTATGCTCCCTGGCAAACTTTCCCATTCTATCCAGCCCCCACCACCCTCACCCCTAGGCTCTCACTTAAATTCACTCTCTCCCTGTCTACTGGCACCCTCCCTACTGTCTACAGACATGCCCATAGCTCTCCCCTCTATATCTCTCCTCCCTTCTTTTGGGGGTAAATTCCTTGAGAAAGCAGGCATGAGACTGAGTGCCACGCCATGCCACATCCCCACCAGAGACCAAGGGCCAAGCCTCTTCCCCCAACCTTGCCCTACACAAGGCCGGGAGTAAGCCCTCCCACTGGGCTGCTGGGCAGAGGGGTGGAGGATGTGAAGCAATGTTACCAGGTGAGGTGGAGAGGTGGAGGGGAGCAGCTCAACCTGAGTCCCTCTGCCTTTCTAGTGATGATCTCTGGTGAGTGAGGGGAGGGGTATGTGCCATCTTTGGCACTGGTGCCATAGATTCACCATCACTGGCCTAGAAGCAGCTAGGCGATGCTGCAGTGGATAGAGCACTGGGCCTGGGGTCAGGAAGAGCTGAGTTCAAATTTGGACTCAGATACTTACTAGCTGTGTGACCCTGAGCAAGTTAGTTCACTATTCTTTGCCTCAAACATTTATCAACTGTGTACTATGTGCCAGGCTAAGTGTTAAGGACACAAAGGCAAAAGATAGTCCCTGCCCTCCCGGAGCTTCAGTCGAATAGGGGAGACCATAAGCAAACACATAGGTATAAACAAGCTATCTACAGAATAAATGGGCACTAACTAGAATTAAGTGGGGTCAAGAAAGCTCCCTATCCAAGATGGGCTTTGAGTTGGGATTTAAGAGGGCCAGGGAGGTCTGGAGTCAGGATGGAGGAGAGTGAGCATTCCAGACATGGGGACAGACAGCGAGAATGCTGGGAGCTGAGAGAAGGAGGGTCTTGTTCCTGGGACACTATCTCCAGATGGCTAGTACCTCTGGATCAAAGCCTCACTCCCTTGTTAGGGAGTCAGAAGTTCCGGGGCAGTTCTGGATGGCTTTGAATGTCTGACAGTGTTCCATATTTGTTCCTGGAGGCCTTGTCTTATTGAGTAGGGGAGGAAGGAGGCCTGGTCGGGGGCAGGCAGAGCTATGGCAGTAGTCCAGGAGGCATATTCCCAAGAGATTTCAAAGATACAATCCCCAACGGGAGCTGAGAGATAATGAAGAGTCCTAAGGTGGAATCCTATCCCAAAGAACCACAGGGGGATGTCAGGGCCCTCTATGGTGATAGAGAAGGTTTAAGGGGAAAGATGAGTTCCATTTTGGACATGTGCAGTTTCAGGTGTCTACCGAACATGCGGTTGGGGATGTTGGAAAGGCAGTGGGAGATCCAGGGATTTAAGAGGCCGAGGAGGTCAGATCAGCAGAGAGTATGATAGAGCAGGAAAGGTACATTTGAGAATCATCAGCACAGAGATGATAGTTAAATCCCAGGGAGCTGATTGCACCCAGTGAGGAAGAGAAGAGGGCCGGGACCCAAACCTGATCTGAAGGAGGATCCAGCAAAGAAGACAGAAGAGGAACAGTCAGAGGGATAGAAGGAAAACCAGGAGGGAGAAGGGGAAGAGAGTGAAAGCTGCAGAGAGGTCCGGAGGGATGAGGATTGATCAAAGGCCACTGGATTTGGCTACTAAGATTGCTGGTACCTCTGGGCTGACTGTAGAGGGTTAAGAAGAGAATGAAAGGAGAGAAAGTAAAGGCCCCAAGTGAAGGTAGCCTTTGGGGGAGTAATAATGGCATCTGTGCCCCAGGGTTGTTATGTAAAATGCTGAGTTTACTTATTAGGGCCTATTATTACTATGTTCCTCCTCCACTGGGCCCCTTTGCCCCCATCCCAGCTCTCTGGTCTCCCATCTTCTTACCCCACCATGCAGCCCTTCCTGGCATCTTCTAGAACATGCCCCCCCTTCTCTCTCCCCACAACAGTCCATCCTTCATCCTACTCTCAGACCCATCTTCCTACAGCACACTTCTGCCCTGCCCCCCCTTGGCAAAACCCCCGTGGTTCCCTATCACCTCCCTGATCAAGTACAAAATGCTCCTGAGTTGGCCACTTGCTCCTTTCCCAATTTTCCTACCCTGTATGTCCTTCCCTTCCATGTTCTATCTATTTTCAGTGGGGCTGGTGCTTACTTTCAGCCTTTCCCAGTTGCCCTGGCTTCCTTGGCCCCAGATAACATCTCTGCTTCGGCCCCTCCTCCCCCAAGGCTGACAGGGTGTTACTGAGTTGGGTGAAATCACACCAGTCTGCTCCGCCTCTTCCCCTGTGGCTTGTTTGTACCTTGATGGCTCCCTGGACACGCAGAGTGCTCCTGGAGGCCAGGGGCTGGCTTCTGCCTTTCCTGCATCTTTGATTCATAGCATACAAGGGGAGCTTAATAAATGCTCGTGGACCTGGTTTATGATCTTGTTTGCTCCTCACAGCAGCCCCAACAAGATTAGGGGCTGGCATGGCAACTCTGAAACGTGGCTGCTACTTCTCTCCCCATCATGTGTGCCAGTGGAACAGAGAGACAACCTGGAAATGGGACTCCCTCCCTCAGTGCTGCTCAGTCCAACCCCGTGAGCATTGGTTGGTTACAGCCCAAGGAGCTCCATGCTGAGGACAGCCTTCCCCTCTAGAGCTCCCATCCAAAGGATTCCAAGCCCTCAGGGCAGGCCCTCCTGCCTCCTTTCCTTGAGAATGACATTTCTTTTCCAGGGCTCTGACCTCAACAAACAACTCTGAATATGAGAATGCCAAAGAACAAGGCTGAGATGTACCCTCTGCTAGGCACCCAAGCCTGGCTCCCAGTCATTCCCTCCAGCAGTTTCCTCATCTCCTTCTGGCGCAGCTCTGTCAAAAGCCACCAACTCTGACCTTGAGTTTGTACCTTGATGTAGCCCCCCAAACTCAGGGTGCTCTCAGAAGCTCCACCATCCATTCACCTAGGCCAGTAGACCACGCAGGAGGCCTCTCATTCTCCCAGTGCATTGCCAAGTCCTGCTCATTCCCTCCCCTGCCCATCCCTGCCTTCTGTTGCTAGCTCTCTGTTGGAATCCATTCTTCATTTAGTCATCAGGATAGATCTGGGGCTCATTTGGCTGTGTCACTCTGCTCTGATGCCTTGGAAGTCAATAAATCCCAGAAGCTGGGATTGGCCAGTCCAGGCTATGTCGGCCAGTACATTATACCCTTCAGTTCAAGTCTTGTTTCCTCCCCCAGGCATTCTTCAGCCAAACCGTACTACTTGCTCCCTGGTCACCAAGCAGTGGCATGAGGAGAGATGCTCGTTTCCTTCCTTGAAAGTACACCTCTGGGGCAGCTGGATGGCTCAATGGATGGAGAGCCAGGCCTAGAGATAGGAGATCCTGGGTTCAAATCTGGCCTCAGACACTTCCTAGCTGGGTGCCCCTGGGCAAGGTACTTAACCCCCATTGCCTAGCCCTCACCACTCTTCTAACAGTATTGATTCTAAGGTGCAAGGTAAGGTTTTAAAAAAAGGAAAGAAAGAAAGCACACCTCTGTTTTTTCTCACACTGTTGCCTAGGTCTGGAATGACCTCTCCCACTTTGGGTTGTGCATTCCTTTGTTGCTGTTGAGTCATGTCAATTGTGTCCGACTCCTTGTGACTCCATTTGGAGTTTTCTTGGAAGACATACTGGAGGGGTTGACCATTTCCTTCTTCAGCTCATTTGACAGATGAGGAAACTGAGGCCAACAAGGTGAAGTGACTTGGCCATGGTCACATGTTTAAGTTAGATTTAAACTCAGGAAAATAAGTCTTCCTGACTTTAGACTCAACACTCTATCCACTGTGCCATCTAGCTGCCCTGAAACCAGTAGTTTACCACCTTTCTTATCAGTTCATTTTGGGAAGAGCATCAACAGATGGGATGCTGATAAGTTTTTTGCCTCAACTCCTGATTGAGTGTGATGTTGTTACCCTGACTTTTGATCTCACTTTCCATTAAACCTTGGATCCTCGGGAAGTTATCAACTTCAGTATCTTTTCTCAATATCATCTTCATTCATCTGTGAACCTGATGGACCTTAATAATGGTGGGCTGTACTATGTGGTTGGTTCCATTTCATGGTTTTGGTTCATTTCTGTTGAGTGAGGCCTTCAGAATCACTGTGCACAGACCACGTCTTCTTTTACTGTAACTTCTCAAACCATCATGGACTCCAAAAAGAAGGGTGATCCCTTGCTTCCAGGAAGGTCACTAAACTACAACTCAAGGGGGCGCCTGTGCCTCTATATTGGGGAAGATGGTTGCTTCTATGTAAATCAATCTGTTGTCATTGAAGAAAATGTTCAAGTATTGAGCCACGGATGTTCATTTGTTCTCTTCCCTAGGAGATTACGGTTTTGACCTTTCTGAATGGCTTCACACTCTTCTCCTTCTGTTCATTACATGTTCCAACAAACCTTGCCTCCTTGACCAGTGGCAGGCTGTATGACTGCCCACCTTGGCCAAAAGGATGGAATGTCAAAATACTCTTGGAACTCATGACTGCTTTTTATGAGCTACCTTACTATCTATTTGCACTGGACACAGAGTAAGCCAGCTTGCAGGAAAGAGCCCATCAGGAGTCTTCAGTGAGCTGGAAGTCTTGTTCATTACCCAGATGGCTTTGTTAAAGTCTTGCTCACTTGCAGAGACCTCCATGGTGTTTGCTGACTGACCTTGCTGAGACATCTATCACAAACTCTACATGAAGCAGCCTTGGCTACAAACATCCTGAAACATCCTGCTTCTCTGATCCACTTGTTCCTGAAAGAGACTGCCCACTCTTCATCCATGACTCCTCCTTGGCCCACTCACCCCCTTCCCCCACTCCTGTCTGGGAACTGAAATTGCTTTTGTCCCCCTTAGACCCCAAGCACCATTTTTATTCATTCAGTACTTTGGCCTCTCCAGCATACATGTTAATACATTTTCCACTGAACTAGGGCAGCACCTGTCTTGGGCCCTTTGTCTCATCCTCTGTACTGGACACTGAGCCACAGTGATCTCATAGGAGGTACTTAGTCAGTGCTCCTCGACAGACACGACTTGACTTCTAGGATGCGTACAGCCTCAAACTATGAGAGTAACAACAATTCTTTGTCTCCTTTCAGACCAAAAGCTCCTTCAGGTCAGGGCCATGCTATATACATCTGTTGCCTCAGTCCTTGGCCCATAGCAAATACTCCATAAACATTTGTTGGATGAATGAATAGTGATAAATTTCCAGGAGAAGCAGGAAGAACATGCTAACTGGAATTTGGAGAAAGGAGAGAATACTTGTGCAAAGATTAGTTTCTCTACTAAAAGTATTATATTTTTATGAGGTTTATTAAGATTATTTATTAGAAATCAAGGAAATAAGAAAATACAAAATAAGAAAAGCACGTCCCTAGGGCACATTAGCCCATTCACAACCTACTCACTACATCTTGCCTGCCAGATAGAAAGACTTCATGTGCTTAGAAGAGGAAGAAGAGAAGCTCTTGGGAGGCAGAGAATCCCTTAAATACTAAGTTGTGTTCTCACACTCAGGTGAGATTATAGGGAATTCTGGGAAGTACTAAGGACTTCTGGTGATTGAGTCTGGGGTTCAAATCTCCATTTTTACACTTGAAAAACAAGCATGTTCTAAGGATTCGATTTTCTCATCTGAAAGGTGGGAAAGGTGACTTACTTTACAGGTGTAAATCTTGAAATTTCTCAGACTTGTGAATGTTAAAAATTTCCACATTTGAGGAATCCTCCATTGGAACAAATTCCCTACTGGAAACATTCCCCATTTTGATGTGAGAACTTGCCAGGATCAGAAATGGGAGGACCTCTACTCCACCCGTACTTAAGACTGCTTTAGGGGAGAAAACTCCTTGCTAAACAATGAAAGTACTTGGACCCATGCTTATAATAAGGCAAGGAGTTCTTTAAGCCATGCCTGTTTTTTAGAATTGATACAATGGAATGCTAGGTACCTAAAAGGGTCGGGCAAGTTTTCTCTTAATGAGATTAGTCGACTCAGCTGTGTTTTCTCTGGTTCAGACTTACTGAGGGGATTAGTCGACTTAGCTGGAATTCAGATGGGCTGTCTTTTAGAAAACATCTACGGGACTTCCGGTCAAGATGGCAGTGTAGAAGCAGCGAAAGTTCAGACCTCGGAAACCCTTCCTTACCGATCGCAAACAGAGTGCTCCTAGGCCACTGAAATTCAAGCTGAACAACAGGATAGACCTGGGGAAACCTGCTCCTGGACCTGGATCAAAAGGTACCACACCCCAAAAGCCAGAACCCTAGATCACTCGGATCTAAGGGGTAGACAGAAAGAAGGTCCCAGGACCCATCCCCCCCCAACCCAGAGTGCTGAGCCCACGGCAGCAGCAGGAACCTCCAGGCTCTGAGGACTCACCTTGAAAGCAACCTAAGCCAGTCTCCGGGGCACCCAACACAGACGGTGGGGAAACATAGAGAGAAGGGGGAAGCCTGTAGCCCCCTGGCTGGGTCCTTCCATCTGAGTCTCAAGGGAGGTCCCAGCTTTAGGGCACCAGCTGAACCCAATCCCATCAGGAGCCCTCAGAGCTACTGAAAAGACAGAAAACTCAGGGCTGGCAAAGGGGTTGCTCCAAAGACCTTACCTTGAAAGTAACACGGGCCAGTTTCCAGGCATTCAACACAGACTGTGGAAGAGGAGGTTACTGCTTTTTTTTTCTTCGTTTTTTTGGCTCCATGATCATTCAGCCCACACCACCTGAACCTAATCCCATCAGGAGCCATCAGAGTCCAGGCAAGCCACGACCCCTCCCCCCTTAGAGAGCAGGGTCTTCTGAAAGAACCAGCTGAACCTAATCCCATCAGGAGCCCTCAGAGCTACTGAAAGGACAGAAAACTCAGGGCTGGCAAAGGGGTTGCTCCAAAGACCTTACCTTGAAAGTAACCTGGGCCAGTTTCTGGGCATTCAACACAGACTGTGGAAGAGGAGGTTGCTGCTTTTCTTTTTCTTCCTTTTTTTTGGCTCCGGGATCATTCGGCCCACACCACCTGAACCTAATCCCATCAGGAGCCCTCAGAGTCCAGGCAAGCCACAACCCCTCCCCCCTTAGAGAGCTGGGTCTTCTGAAAAAACAGAAACCTAGAGGCGAAGTCAAGATGGCAGCTTAGAAGGAGCATAGACCTGGCAGCCTGGCCAGAGCTTTAGAGATCCTCCATATCTACTCCAGCCGTCCAGGAAGTTTAAAACTCAGAGTAAACCCAGCCCAACTAAGCAGAACTCAATCCCATCAAAAGTTTCCAGAACACAGGGAAGCCCAGGCTCCCCATCCATCCTCATTGACTGCTGGACTTTAAGCCAATCAAAAGCCTCCAGAGGACAGGAAAGCTCAAACCCCCAACAACCCTTCCTCAGAGATTACACCAAGAGATCCTCTGTTAAAGCTCCAAGAGGGGAGACTGATAGAAGTCCCCAAAAAACAAAAAAAAATGAGAGGAACAAGAGCACAGACAAATATGAGGAGGAAAGAAGGGGTGAATTTGAACAAACAACAGAAACAGAAGAAAGAAACTACAATAGACAGCTACTACTCACCAAATGGAACAGAGGGGGAGAGATCAGCAAATGATAAACCAGAAATCCCAGCGAATTGGATACAGGCTGTGGAAGAACTCAAAACACAACTAAGAGAGGCTGAAGACAATTGGGAAAAGAACTTAAAAATTAAGATAAGTCATCTGGAAACAGAGGCACTTGAACTAAAACAAGAAAATAGTGTCCTGAAAGCCAAAATCATCCAGCTGGAAAATGAGGCAAAGGAGATGAAAGATGAGGCAAAGGAGATGAAAGACGAGATAAAGAGGATGAAAGACGATCTTCAAAGAAACTCAGACCAGAAGGAAAAAGACGACCAAAAAGCCAAAGATGAAATCCAATCTTTAAGAACCAGAGTAAAACAACTAGAATCAAGTGACCTCACAAGGCAGCAGTACACTATAAAACAAAACAAAAAGAATGAAAAAAATTGAGGAAAATGTGAAGCATCTCATTCACAAAACATACAATTTAGAAAATCGTTCAAGAAGAGACAATTTAAGAATAATTGGACTACCAGAAGACCACGACAAAAGAAAAAGCTTGGACATAATACTAGAGGAAATTATCCAGGAAAACTGTCCCGAAATCCTAGAACAAGAGGGGAAAGTGGAGATTGAAAGAATCCACAGATCACCCCCTGTATTTAATCCCCAACTGACAACACCAAGAAATGTTATAGCCAAATTCAAAAACAATCAGATGAAAGAACAGGTATTATAAGCTGCCAAGAAGAAACCATTCAGATACCATGGAAACATGGTGAGGATAACACAGGATCTGTCTGCATCCACACTGAAGGACCGAAAGGCATGGAATATGATATTCCGGAAAGCAAGGGAACTAGGCCTACAGCCAAGAATAAAATACCCATCAAAACTGACTATATTCTTACAGGGGAAAGTATGGTCATTTAACACAACAGAAGAGTTCCAAGCATTCATAAATAAAAGACCAGTCCTGAACAGAAAATTTGAAGTCCAACCACAGAACTCAAGAGAATCATCAAAAGGTAATTAAAAAAGAGGGGAAAAACAACAACAACAACAAAAAAGGTTTTTTTAAGAGACTCAATAAGTTAAAATGATATGTATCCCTATAAGAAAAGAGGTCATTGGCAACTCTTAAAAACTGTTGCTATCACCTAAGCAGCTAGAAGAACTACACTCAGAGGGAACAGTGACAAACTGTATAGGATGAAAGGACAAGACATAAATAGGTATATAGATATATGCATGCATAAATACATATACATGTGTATGTATATATATATATATATACATAACTAAAGCTAAAAAAGAAAAGAGGTTATGACTAAAAGAAATTGGAAAAGAAACAAATGGGGGTAAATTTATATGTCACAAAGAAGCTCATGGCAGGAGGGGGGAGAACATCGATATACTGGAAGGGTAAAGAGGTTGGAGATAGGAAATACTCAACTCTTATGTACTTTGAAACTGACCCAAAGAAGGAAGAACAATCCAATCCATTGGGGAAGAGAATAGATTTGCGCCCTATAGAGGAGTAGAAGGGTAAAAAACAGACTGGTGGGGAGGGAAGCAGTACAAGGGAGGGAGAGGGTGGGGGGATTTTTAAAAAGACTACAGGGGAAAATAAGGGAGGGAATTAGAAGGGAGGGGGGTAGAAAGGGAAATACAAGGGGGACTGATTTAAAGTAAATCACTGGACTAAAAGGTAGAGCTGAAGAAGAAAGGTTAGAATTAGGGAAGGATATCAAAATGCCAGGGAGTCCACAAGTGACAGTCATAACATTGAACGTGAATGGGATGAACTCACCCATAAAACGTAGACAAATAGAAGAATGGATTAGAATCCAAAACCCTACCATATGTTGTCTCCAAGAAACACACATGAGGCGGGTAGACACCCACAAGGTCAGAATTAAAGGATGGAGTAAGACCTTCTGGGCCTCAACTGACAGAAAGAAGGCAGGAGTGGCAATCATGATATCTGATAAAGCCAAAGCAAAAATAGACCTGATCAAAAGGAATAGGGAAGGTAATTATATTCTGTTAAAAAGGACTTTAGATAATGATCTAATCAACATATATGCACCAAATAATATAGCACCCAAATTTCTAATGGAGAAACTAGGAGAATTGAAGGAAGAAATAGACAGTAAAACCATATTAGTGGGAGACTTGAACCAACCATTATCAAATTTAGATAAATCAAATCAAAAAATAAATAAGAAAGAGGTAAAAGAAGTGAATGAAATCTTGGGAAAATTAGAATTAATAGACATATGGAGAAAAATAAATAGGGATAAAAGGGAATACACCTTCTTCTCAGCACCACATGGCACATTCACAAAGATTGACCATACATTAGGTCACAGAAACATGGCACACAAATGCAGAAAAGCAGAAATAATAAATGCAGCCTTTTCAGACCACAAGGCAATAAAAATAACGATCAGTAATGGTACATGGAAAACCAAATCAAAAACTAATTGGAAACTAAACAATATGATACTCCAAAATCGTTTAGTTAGAGAGGAAATCATAGAAACAATTAATAATTTAATTGAGGAAAACGACAATGGCGAGACATCCTTTCAAACCTTTTGGGATGCAGCCAAAGCGGTAATCAGAGGTAAATTCATATCCCTGAGTGCATATATTAACAAACTAGGGAGAACAGAGATCAATCAATTGGAAATGCAAATAAAAAAACTCGAAAGTGACCAAATTAAAAACCCCCAGCAGAAAACCAAACTAGAAATCCTAAAAATTAAGGGAGAAATTAATAAAATCGAAAGTGATAGAACTATTGATTTAATAAATAAGACAAGAAGCTGGTACTTTGAAAAAACAAACAAAATAGACAAAGTACTGGTCAATCTAATTAAAAAAAGGAAGGAAGAAAAGCAAATTAACAGCATCAAAGATGAAAAGGGGGACATCACTTCTGAGGAAGAGGAAATTAAGGCAATCATTAAAAATTACTTTGCCCAATTATATGGCAATAAATATACCAATTTAAGTGATATGGATGAATATATACAAAAATACAAACTGCCTAGACTAACAGAAGAAGAAACAGAATTCTTAAATAATCCCATATCAGAAAATGAAATCCAACAGGCCATCAAAGAACTTCCTAAGAAAAAATCCCCAGGGCCTGATGGATTCACCAGTGAATTCTATCAAACATTCAGAGAACAGTTAATCCCAATACTATACAAATTATTTGACATAATAAGCAAAGAGGGAGTTCTACCAAACTCCTTTTATGACACAAACATGGTACTGATTCCAAAACCAGGCAGGTCAAAAACAGAGAAAGAAAACTATAGACCAATCCCCCTAATGAATATAGATGCAAAAATCTTAAATAAGATACTAGCAAAAAGACTCCAGCAAGTGATCAGAAGGGTCATCCACCATGATCAAATAGGATTTATACCAGGGATGCAGGGCTGGTTCAACATTAGGAAAACCATCCACATAATTGACCACATCAACAAGCAAACCAACAAGAACCACATGATTATCTCAATAGAGGCAGAAAAAGCATTTGATAAAATACAACACCCATTCCTATTAAAAACACTAGAAAGCATAGGAATAGAAGGGTCATTCCTAAAAATAATAAACAGTATATATCTAAAACCATCAGCTAATATCATCTGCAATGGGGATAAACTAGAGGCATTCCCAATAAGATCAGGAGTGAAACAAGGATGCCCATTATCACCTCTACTATTTGACATTGTACTAGAAACACTAGCAGTAGCAATTAGAGAAGAAAAAGAAATTGAAGGCATCAAAATAGGAAAGGAGGAGACCAAGTTATCACTCTTTTCAGATGACATGATGGTCTACTTAAAGAATCCTAGAGATTCAACCAAAAAGCTAATTGAAATAATCATCAACTTTAGCAAAGTTGCAGGATACAAAATAAACCCACATAAGTCATCAGCTTTTCTATATATCTCCAACACAGCTCAGCAGCAAGAACTAGAAAGAGAAATCCCATTCAAAATCACCTTAGACAAAATAAAATACCTAGGAATCTACCTCCCGAGACAAACACAGGAACTATATGAACATAACTACAAAACACTCGCCACACAACTAAAACTAGACTTGAGCAATTGGAAAAACATTAACTGCTCATGGGTAGGACGAGCCAATATAATAAAAATGACCATCCTACCCAAACTTATTTATCTATTTAGTGCCATACCCATGGAACTCCCAAAAAATTTCTTTACTGATTTGGAGAAAACCATAACTAAGTTCATTTGGAATAACAAAAGATCAAGGATATCCAGGGAAATAATGAAAAAAAAACACAAATGAGGGGGGCCTTGCAGTCCCAGACCTCAAACTATATTACAAAGCAGCAGTCATCAAAACAATTTGGTACTGGCTAAGAGACAGAAAGGAGGATCAGTGGAATAGACTGGGGGCAAGTGACCTCAGCCCGATAGTATACGATAAACCCAAAGATCCCAGGTTTGGGGACAAAAATCCACTATTCGATAAAAACTGCTGGGAAAATTGGAAGACAGTGTGGGAGAGACTAGGAATAGATCAACACCTCACACCCTACACCAAGATAAATTCAAAATGGGTGAGTGACTTAAACATAAAGAAGGAAACCATAAGTAAATTGGGTAAACACAGAATAGTATACATGTCAGACCTTTGGGAGGGGAAAGGCTTTAAAACCAAGCAAGATATAGAAAGAATCACAAAATGTAAAATAAATAATTTTGACTACATCAAACTAAAAAGCTTTTGTACAAACAAAACCAATATAACTAAAATCAGAAGGGAAACAACAAACTGGGAAAAAATCTTCATAGAAACCTCTGACAAAGGTTTAATTACTCATATTTATAATGAGCTAAATCAATTGTACAAAAAATCAAGCCATTCTCCAATTGATAAATGGGCAAGGGAAATGGATAGGCAGTTCTCAGATAAAGAAATCAAAACTATTAACAAGCACATGAAGAAGTGTTCTACATCTCTTATAATCAGAGAGATGCAAATCAAAACAACTCTGAGGTATCACCTCACACCTAGCAGATTGGCTAACATAACAGCAAAGGAAAGTAATGAATGCTGGAGGGGATGTGGCAAAGTAGGGACATTAATTCATTGCTGGTGGAGTTGTGAACTGATCCAGCCATTCTGGAGGGCAATTTGGAACTATGCACAAAGGGCAATAAAAGAATGTCTACCCTTTGATCCAGCCATAGCACTGCTGGGTCTGTACCCCAAAGAGATAATGGACAAAAAGACTTGTACAAAAGTAATCATAGCTGCGCTCTTTGTGGTGGCCCAAAATTGGAAAACGAGGGGATGCCCATCAATTGGAGAATGGCTGAGCAAATTGTGGTATATGTTGGTGATGGAATACTATTGTGCAAAAAGGAATAATAAAGTGGAGGAATTCCATGGAGACTGGAACAACCTCCAGGAAGTGATGCAGAGTGAGAGGAGCAGAACCAGGAGAACATTGTACACAGAGACTAATACACTGTGGTATAATCGAACGTAATGGACTTCTCCATTAGTGTCAATGCAGTGTCCCTGAACAATCTGCAGGGATCTAGGAGAAAAAACACTATTCATAAGCAGAGGACAAACTGAGGGAGTAGAAACACCGAGGAAAAGCAACTGCCTGACTAAGTGGCTGAGGGGACATGACAGAGGAGAGACTCTAAACGAACACTCTAATGCAAATATTAACAACATGGCAATGGGTTCGAATCAAGAACACATGTGATACCCAGTGGAATCATGCGTCGGCTACGGGGGGGGGGGGAGGGAGGAAAAGAAAATGATCTTTGTCTTTAATGAATAATGCATGGAAATGATCAAATAAAATACTATAAAATTTAAAAAAAAGAAAAAAAAAGAAAACATCTACGGTGATTGGTAGATGGAAGAACTTGGGGGAGGTGACATAGGAAAAAAACCCCTATATAAGAAAAGGAATCTCTTGAGCAAGGGATCCTTGATCCTTGAGGTTTGGAGGATATTCCTTGGAGATAGATCCTTTTGGAGGAGGCCCTTTGAAGATCTCTTGAGCAGAAGTCCCTTGGGAGGCTAACTCTGGCTGGAACTCCCTCTGGGGAGACTGTTCCCCAGACATCCTTGCTTAAGACAAATCTTGTGGTGAGTGATAAAAGACTGACTGACTGATCTTTTTCTTTTAAGACTCAGGTCTTGGCCATGTTGGCTTAAGGCCCTTCATACTTATACTTTTTTCCTCTCTCTCTCTTTCTTTGATTACTCATTGTATTATTAATTAAATTCTCTATAAAACCCAGTTGACTTGGGTATATTCATAATTGGGAATATTTCCCTGGCGACTACCTTATATTTGATTTAAAAACCAAGACACTGTAGTGAAACATATTTTCAGCGGTCAAATTTACTCACACTCTCTTATATCTATCATAATTTATATCTTCCACCATTTTAACTCACTACAGTTTACAACATCAACCATTTTAATTATTACACAGGGAAGTGACTTCTTCCAGCCTGGTGGGAGAGTGGTGAGGGAGGAATCAAGGAAGACTTAAGAACCAGGCCTGTAAATGTAATTCTTTTCAAGAAAGAGAGAAATAGGTTTATCAGGTTTTTTTTTCTGAATAATACTAACCAGGTAGGAGGAGATAGGGAAAAGATTCCATTCAGAATAATCATAAAATGTGTAAAGCTACTTGGGAGTCAACCTATGAAAGCACACTCAGGATCTACATGAACATAACTACAAAACATTCTTTACAGAAATAAATGCAGACTTAAATAATTGGAGAGAAATGAATTGTTCATGGTTGAGACATACCAATAAAATAAAAATGCCAATTTAACTAAATTACCGTACAGATTTAATGCTAAACCACCAAGGGGTTGCTTTATAAAATGACAACAGAATTCATCTGAAGAAGCAGAAAATTAAGAACCTCAAGGGAAATAAGGGGGGAAAGAAGGAAGAAAGGGAGCCAAGCAGTGCCAGATCTCACGCCAGATGCTAAAGCAATAATCGGCAAAATGATTTGGTGCTGGTTAAAAAGCAAAAAAAGGTGAATAGTGGAAGAGATTATGTTCAGAAGTCTCTAAAGCAGTCAGATTCAGTAGCATAGTGTTCAATAAACCTGAGGACACCAACTGTTAGAGTAAGGACTTCCCATTTTAAAAAACCTGCTGAGAAAACTGGAAAGCCACTTGGCATAAATTAGGGTTAAAGTTCTTCCCTATTATGTTATTGGTCACAGATTGGGAATCTGGCAAACCCTATAGACCCCTTCTCAGAATCATGTTTGTAAATTCTTGATCTCTCAGGTGACCTCTGACATTGTCCATCATTTTCTCTCTCCGGCTACTTTCCAGACAGCCTTCTCTCCTGGTTTTCTTCTTCCCTCTCAGTCTCCTTTGCTAGGGCTTCATCCTGTTAACCATGGGTATCCCCTTCAAGGCTGAGGTCTTGATCCTGAGCTGTCTTCTCTTCTCCCACTATGCTACTGTACTTGGTGATCTCCTCAGCTCCCATGAATTCAATCTCAACTTTCTCCAGATGATTTTCAGATTTATTTGTCCAGCCTTCATCCCTCTCCTCTAGGTCCACCTTCCCTATTACTGTTGAAGGTACCACCAGCCTCTCAGGCCCCCAGGCTCAAAATCTAGAAGTCATCCTGGACTCCTTACTACCTCTTATCCCCACATCCAATATGGCACCAAGGCCTGTCAATTTCACCTTTGTAGCATTTCTAAGATATGTCCCCTTCTCTCCTCTGACACTGCCCCTACCCTGGTGCAGGTCCTCTCTCTTCATACCTGGACTATTGGCAATAGCTCTGCTAGGGGGTCTTTCTGCTTTTTTGTCTCTCCCAACTCCAGGCCATCCTCCATTCTGCTGTCAAGTTAATGACAGTAACAGTAGCTGGCATTTATATAATTCTTTTTTCTTTATTTTTTATTAGTGAAATGGAATTTAATGGACTAAATGTAAAATCCCATACTTGGATTTAAGAAATCAGTTGCACAAATACAGAATGAGGAAATGAAAGTATGACTAGATAACAGTTCTTATAAAAAAAGAACTAGGAACTACCAAGTGTTATTTGAAGTAACAGTATAACCTGCTTTATAAATATTTCATTTGATCTTCAAAATGACCCTGGGAAGGAGATCCTGCTATGATCTCCATTTTACAGGTGAGAAAACCAAGACAGAGGTGAAGTGACTTTCCTGGGCCACATAGCTAGGATGTATATGACGCTGGATTTGAATTCAGCTATTCCTGACTCCAAACCACCTAACTGCGTCAAAATTGATTTTCCAAGATCTTGGGTTTGACCATGTCTTCACTCCCCCATTCAATCAACTCCAGTGGCTCCCTATCACCTCCAGGATCAAATAGAAAATCCTCTGGTATATTAAAAAACAACAACACCTTTATAATCCGTCCCCTTCCTACCTTTACAGTTTTCTTACATATTCCATCCTACCCAAGCAGGTCTCTTTGCTGGTCCTTCCATTCCATCTCCCCGATCCAAGGGTTTTCACCCTACCCCATCCCATGTTCTCTCTCCCTTCCTGACTTCCCTGACTTCCTTCAAGTCCCAGCTAAAGTTTCCCTTCTATAGGAAGACTTTTCAGATCCTCTTTAATGCTGGTGCCTACTCCTTGTCTAAAGACCATTTGTGCCTTGCAGTTTGCAAGTTACTTACCCCATTAGACTGGGAGCTCCTCTAGGGAAGGGACTGGCTTTTGCATCTTTTTGTAGCTCAGTGCTTGACCCAGGGCCTTGCACAAAGCTAGCTGTGATGGAATGAAATGCTAGTTGAATACTGAAATACAGTTACCAAAATATTCTTTAAAAAACAAATTCATCAACCCTAGATTAAGAACTCTTTAGACCAACAGCTTACCCCATACATCACAATAAGGTAATACCAGGAACAAATTAAAGGAGAAGAGACAGAAGCATCTTTCTATAACTATGGCAAAGGAGAAAATCTCAGCTACACAGGAGATAGAAACAGACAGGAGCAGGAAAAAGAAAACGGGCAATTTCCAGTACTTTGAAACAAAAGCTTCTATAAGCAACAAAATCAAGGCAGTTACAATTAGAAGAGGAGCAGTTAATAGGGGGGAAATGTAGCAAATCTCTCTGAGCAAGGTCTGATGTCCAAACTAGCCAGATAACAAAAAGGAACATATGAGAGTTGGAAACATTCCTCTCAGGATCTGGGATATGCAGGCAGTCAGAGGAAATGCAAAGGCAGCTCCAAATGAAGACAGACAACTTCTTAACCAGTACATGAAAGAGTGTCCCAAATCCCTCAGGATAAGTGAAAAATAGCAAAAACATTCCAGGAAAGATGGCGAAAGATTAAGATGGCAAGTATAGAAGGGAGCGTGGGAAGACAGGCACAGCGACACCCCACTGGTGTTTTTAAATTTCCTTTAAAAGAAAACTTAGCCATCAACAAACATGAACATTTCTAAATGCAAAGAAGGAAAAGAGGATAGTGTATGGACTATGAATTTACGTTATGTATGGTTTTTTCACCATATATATAACACAGTAGTAACACAATTCCTCCTTTAATGCCCCATCATGGCAAGAAGATAGCCCCAGGTGACATCAAAAGATTCAAGTATGGTCCTGGAAACTGGCCAAGTCTGACTTCTGAGGCCCAAGCTACCAAGTGTGGAGGAGCCGATCTCCAAGAGCTTGGCTACATGGTAACCCAAGGAACCAGGAAAAAGCATGCCCTATTAGCAGAGCTGTGAACTGCTCCATTCATTCTGTCACTAACCCTCTGACGCAGCAATAGCTCTACTAGATCTAGATCCCAGAAAAGGCAAAGGGAAATGACTGCTATGTGCAAAAAGAGCAGCCCTTTTTTGTGTGGAAACCAAGTAGTGTGCCCATTGATAGAGGCATGGTGGAACAAGCTGTGATGTGTGAATGTAAGGGAATATCACTGGGCTCTCATAAATGACAATGGACATGACTGATTCAGACCTTGGAAAAGCTGTATGAACTGATGCAAAGTGAAGTGAAAAGAACCAAAAGGAAAGGTTGCACAGTGATGCAATCAGGTAAAAGGTAACAATTTGAAAAGAGTTCTGAGGCCTGATAGGTAACTGCCATGACCAACGGAGCCTTCAGAAAACTGAGGCTGGAGCCTCTTGTCAGAGAGGTGAGAGGCCCAACCAAGAAGACTTGCATTTTCAGCCATGGCCAACATGTCCATTTGTTTTGTTTAACCCTGCTTACTTGTTGTTCTGATCACCTATTTGGCCCAGGGGATAAGTCAGTGGGAAATGAGAGCCAGGAGAAACAAGGGGGTAAGCATCAATCAAACATTAAAAATGCACAAAAGAAAAAAAAAAGAACTTCTAAAGTAAACACGGTACAACATTGTCATTCCCTTGGTCAATTGACTATAAACCTAGAAATGTCAAAGTTTCACATGGAATCCTCTTTTTTGGTCTTTATATATTGAAATGGCTGTGTGTGTTGCTAAGAATTAAGTTGATAATAAAAAAGAAAACATTTTTGAAAGTGAGGAGTTGTACTGTACTTTTCCCCCTCTATTGGTCCTCTTCACCCCAGCTTATCTCTAGTCATTGGGCTCTTAACACTGAGACTCTTCTTCATGCCCCACTGTACCATCTTCCCAAAGGAACTTCTAATCAATCTTCCCCCCACTGAAAACATGTAGGCAACTTCACAGATAAACTACCAGTGACTGAGAGAGAGGTGGCTATTGTGAAGGTCTGGAACTGATGGTGATGGCCTAGTTTGAGTATTGAGTCAGGGAACAGTCATTTATTTATTAAGTGCCTACTATGGGCAGGGCACTGTGCTAAGTGTCAGAGACACAGAGAAAGGCAAAAATGGTCACTGTCCTCAAAGAGGTCCCATTTTAATGGGGGTGGGGGAGGTGGGCAGGGAACACAACAGAGAAATAACTAGGTACATTCAAGATGGGAAGAGAATCCCAGAGGAAAGGCCAAGCTAGGTTTTGAAGGAAGCCAGAAAGCTAAAGAGAGATGAAGTCAAGCATTCCATGCAGAGGGAGGAACCTGGACAAAGATGTAGAGAGATGTAGAGATGGAGATGGAGGAGGGTCCTACTATGAGATGGGGCGGGGGGGGGGGGGGGGGAGGGGCATGGAACATTTCTGGAGGCCCAGCACCTCTGGGTGCGGGCTTGTTGAGTACTTTTCTGGGCTGCTTTCTTCCTTTTGGGTGTCTGCCTTTCACCTTTGGCTCCAAGAAGCGGTAGCATGCCCAGCAGCTACACCCTGGTAAATTGTCTTGGCAGGGAACTTCCGGGTCAAGATGGCTATCGAGTAGAAGCAGAGCTCTTCTCTCCACCAGTGAGACAGAGTGCCTCAAATAGACAAAACCAAAATCAAACAAGTGAAGAAGTTCCATGGTAGGACACAGCACAGAAGGTAGGCAAAGTTAGGGCATTTCTAAGCTAAAAGGGGGCAAAATTTCCCCCACCAAGGGGTGAGCTTATCACCCCTCCCCCGCTTCCCCTACCTTTCCAGAGTCCCAGCGAGCATGGGACAAACTTCTAAGTTCTAGGAGGGAGGCTGGCTGAGTTCAACAGAGACCTACCCCTAAGAGAACACAGAACACTGACTGGGAGGCTGAGGAACTGTGGAGACAGGGGATTGCAGAGCTTGGGGAAAGGGGGCTACTCACAGCAAAAAAAACGCCACCGAGAACAAAAAGCCCTCAGGCTAAAACCTCTCCAGTGCTCAATACAGAGACCTGCCTACATTCCACACCCAGAACTCTACAAAGCAATCTTTAAGTTCTTGGGAGCTGGACCTGCCCCTAAGAGCAGCTGGACACTGCTAAGGACTGGGGGAAAATATCCTCAGGACAAAAACCTCTCCAGAACCCAATACAAAGATTACCCACCTAACTCACTTAGACATCTGACCAGGAGGGAACAAGGCAATGGCCACCAACTCCCAGGAACTAAAATCCACAAATACCAAAAAAAGGAGGAAGAAAATGATGACCCTTGATAATTTTTATACAGAAAAAAACCCAGACAAAAGAACAGACAGCAGAAGACGACCAACAATTAAACACACCCAAACCTTCAGGAAAAAATGGAAATTGGTCACAAGTTCTTGAAGACTTTAAATCCAAGATTGTCAGAAAAATGAAAGAGATGTGGCAAGAAAAGTGGGAAATAGTCCAAAAAGAAAATAACAGTTTAAAAGACAGGATCTCCCACTTGGAAATTGAAGTCCAGAAATCAAATGAAATAATAAGCAGACTGAAGACCAGAAATGACCTGATGGAAGCCATGAAAAGCAGGATAGATCAAACCGAAAAGGAAAATCAAAAGATATTCACTGAAAACCAGTCATTAAAAACCAGAATTGGGCAAGTAGAAGTAGAATGATCTCACAAAACAGCAAGAATTAATAAAGCAAAGCCAAAAAAGTGACAGATTAGAAGGCAACACAAAATATCTTACTGAGAGGGTGGTTGACCTTGAAAATAGAAGTTGGAGAGACAGTATGAAAATCATAGGACTACCTGAAAACGTGGAAAAAAACAGAAACCTTGACACCATATTACAAGAAATCACCCAAGAAAACTGTCCTGAGGTTCTGCAACAAGAGGGCAAAATAGACATTGAAAGAGTCCATAGATCACCCACCACACTAAATCCTCAAAAGACAATCCCCAGGAATGCAATTGCCAAATTCAATAACTTCCAAGCTAAGGAGAAAATATTACAAGAAGCCAGAAAGAAACAATTCAGATATCAAGGAGCACCAATCAGGATTACACAGGATCTGGCAGCCTCCATGCTGAAAGACCGCAAGGCTTGGAATATGATATTCAGAAAGGTAAGAGAATTGGGTCTACAACCAAGGATCATCTCCCCATCAAAATTGACTATATACTTCCAGGGGAAAGTATGGGCATTCAACAAAATAGAAGACTTCCAAATATTTGTAAAGAAAAGACCAGAACTAAACAGAAAATTTGACATCAAAATCCAAAAATCAAGAGAAACACGAAAGGGAAATAAGAAAGAGAAGGATCTTATTTTTTTTTGTTCTCTAAGGGCCTCAAATAAGGCCAAATCATTTATGTTCCTATATGGAAAAATGTTATTTGTAACTGTCGAAAATTGTATTTACTATTATAGTAGTTAGAAGAATTATCCATAGGTAGAGATTGGGGTACTAAGTGGTTTAAAATCATATATAAAAAAAAGAAGAAGAAAGGAAGGGGGGAGGGAATGGCATCAAGAGAAACTTGAAGGAATAAGAAAATTAGGATAACCTATACTACACAAAAAGGCACATGGGAGAGGGAGGGGAAAAATACAACTATAATAAGGAGAAGAAGAGAGTGCTAAAAGGTAATACTCAAACCTTATTCTCAGTGGAATCAATTCCAAGAGGGAAGAGCGTCTAGATTCATTGGGGTATTGAACTCTATGTTACCCTATAGGGAAGTTGAGAGGGGAAAACTAAAGGGGGGGGGGTAATGGGGAGGGGAGTTTAAAAAAAGAGGGGATGGAAAGAGGGGGAAGAGAATTTAATAGACTTAAAAAAACAAAAGGGGAATAAAAAGGGAGGGTGGGGAGGGAAGTAATTCAAGGGGGGAGAGTGTGGAGGGGGTAGCTTAAAAAGACCCCAAAAGAAAATTAAGAGAGGAATAAGAAGGGAGCGGGGGGGAGGGAGAAAGGAAAGTAAAATACGGGTGGGATTAGGGGGACTGATAAAAAACTGGTGAAGAAAGAAGGAAATAGTGAAAGAGGAAAGAGCAGGACAAGGAGAGAAAAATGAAAATGTTGGAAAATACACAAGTAGTAATCATAACTTTGAATGTGAATGGGATGAACTCACCTGCAAAGCAGAATCAAATAGCAGAGTGGATCAGAAACCAAAATCCTACCATACATTGTCTACAAGAAACACATATGAAGAAGGTAAATATGCATAGAGTGAAAATAAGAGGATGGCGCCAAATCTATTGGGCATCAACTGATAAAAAGAAGGCAGGAGTCACAATCATGATATCTGACAAAGCCAAAGTAAAAATAGATCTAGTTAAGAGATAGGGAAGGTAATTACATCCTGATAAAAGGCAGTATAGACAATGAGGAAATATCAGTACTCAACATGTATGCACCAAATGGCATAGCATCCAAATTTTTAAAGGAAAAATTAGTGGAGCTCAAGGATGAAAAAAGATAGAAAAACTATACTAGTGGAAGACCTGAATCTTCCTCTATCAGAACTAGATAAATTGAACCAAAAAATAAATAAGAAAGAAGAGAAGTGAATGAAATCTTAGAAAAATCAGAGGGGGCAGCTGGGTGGCTCAGTGGATTGAGAGTCAGCCCTAGAGATGGGAGGTCCTAGGTTCAAATCTGGCCTCAGACACTGCCCAGCTGTGTGACCCTGGGCAAGTCACTTGACCCCCATTTCCTAGCCCTTACCACTCTTCTGCCTTGGAGCCAATACACAGTATTGACTCCAAGACGGAAGGTAAGGGTTTTTAAAAAAAAAGGAAAAAAAAGAAAAATCAGAGTTAGTAGATATGTGGAGGAAAATTAATAGGGACAAAAAGGAATACACTTTCTTTTCAGCAGCACATGGTATGTTCACAAAGACTGACCATGTACTAGGGCATAAAACATGGCAAACAAGTGCAAAAGAGCAGAAATAATAAGTGCAACCTTCTCAGACCACAATGCAATAAAAATAATAATTAGTAAGGGTATTGGGAGAGGCAAATCAAAATTAATTGGAAATTACATGATACGATTCTCCAAAATCAGTTAAAGAACAAATCATAGAAACAATTAATAATTTCATTGAAGAAAATGACAATGAAGAGACATCCTTTCAACATCTATGGGATGCATAGGGGGAAATTTATATTCTTGAGTTCATATATTAATAAATTAGAGAGGGCAGAGGTCAACGAATTGGGCAGGCAAATTTAAAAAATCAGAAAATGAACAAATTAAAAATCCCCAGATGAAAACTAAATTAGAGATCCTAAAAATTAAAGGAGAAATTAATAAAATTGAAAGTAAAAGAACTATTGAATTAATAAACAAGACTAGAAGCTGGTATTTTGAAAAAACAAATAAAATAGACAAAGTACTGGTCAGTCTAATAAAAAAAGGAAACAAGAAAACCAAATTGACAGTATCCAAAATGAAAAGGGAGACCTCATGTCGAATGATGAGGAAATTAAGGCAATCATTAGAAACTATTTTGCCCAATTATATGGCAATAAATATGGCAATCTAGGTGATATGGATGAATATTTACAAAAATATAAATTGCCTAGATTAGCAGAAGAAGAAATAGAATACTTAAATAACCTCATATCAGAAAAAGAAATTGAACAAGCCATCAAAGAACTCCCTAAGAAAAAATCCCCAGGGCCTGATGGATTCACAAATGAATTCTATCAAACATTCAAAGAACAACTAATCCCAATACTATCCAAACTATTTGACAGAATAAGCAAAGAAGTTCTACTAAATTCCTTTTATGACACAAATATGGTAATGATTCCAAAGCCAGGTAGATCAAAAACAGAGAAAGAAAACCATAGACCAATCTCCTTAATAAACACAGATGCAAAAATCTTAAATAGAATATACTAGCCAAAAGACCCCAGCAAGTGATCACGAGGGTTATTCATTATGATCAGGTAGGATTTATACCAGGAATGCAAGGATGATTCAATATTAGGAAAACCATTCACAGAATTGACCATATCAACAAGCAAACCAACAAAAATCACATGATTATCTCAATAGATGCAGAAAAAGCCTTCGGCAAAATACAACACTCATTCCTATTGAAAATACTTTTAGAAAGCATAGGAACAGAAGGGCCTTTTCTAAAAATAATAAACAGTATTTATCTAAAATCATCAGCAAATATCATGTGCAATGGGGATAAACTAGAAGCATTTCCAATAAGATCAGGAGTCAAACAAGGATGCCCATTATCACCTTTATTATTTAACATTGTACTAGAAACACTAGCTGTAGCAATTAGAGAAGTAAAAGAAATTGAAGGTATTAAAATAGGCAAAGAGGAGACCAAGCTATCACTCTTTGAGGATGATATGATGGTCTACTTAAGGAATCCTAGAGAATCAACTTAAAAACTAATCGAAATAATCAACAACTTTAGCAAAGTTGTAGGATACCAAATAAACCCACATAACTCATCAGCATTTCTATATATCTCCAACACATCTCAGCAGCAAGAATTAGAAAGAGAAATTCCCTTTAAAATCACCAGACAGTATAAAATACTTGGGAATCTATCTGCCAAGACAAATGCAGAAACTATATGAACACAACTACAAAACACTCTCCACACAATTAAAACTAGATCTAGATAATTGGAAAAACATTAATTGCTCATGGGTAGGATGAGCTAACATAATAAAAATGACAATCCTACCCAAACTAATTTACTTATTTTGGGCCATACCCATCAAACTACCAAAAAAAAGTTTATAGAATTAGAAAAAACAATAACAAAGTTTATTTGGAAGAACAAAAGATCAAGAATATCAAGGGAAATAATGAAAAAAATACAAAGGAAGGTGGCCTAGCAGTACCAGATCCTAAATTGTACTATAAAGCAGTGATCATCAAAAATCATATGGTACTGGCTAAGGGACAGAAGGGAGGATCAGTGGACTAGACTTGGGCTAAGTGACCTCAATAAGACAGTCTATGATAAACCCAAAGATCCCAGCTTTTGAGACGAAAATCCACTATTCAACAAAAACTGCTGGGAAAATTGGAAGACAGTGTGGGAGAGATTAGGTTTGGATCAACATCTCACACCCTACACCAAGATAAACTCATAATGTGTGAATGACTTGAATATAAAGAAGGAAACAATAAGTAAATTAGGTGAACACAGAATAGAATACTTGTCAGATCTTTGAGAAAAGATTTTAAGACCAAGCAAGAGTTAGAAAAAATTACAAAATGCAAAATCGATAATTTTGATTATATTAAATTTAAAAGGTTTTGTACAAACAAAACTAGTGCAACAAAAATTAGAAGAGAAGCAACCAATTGAGAAACAATCTTTATAACAAAAACCTTTGACAAAGGTCTAATCACTCAAATTTATAAGTAACTAAATCAATTGTACCCAAAAGCAAGCCATTCCCCAGTTGATAAATGGGCAAGGGACAGGAATGGGCAATTTTCAGATAAAGAAATCAAAACTATTAATAAGCACATGAAAAAGTGTTCTAAATCTCTTATAATCAGAGAGATGCAAATCAAAACAACTCTGAGGTATCACCTCACACCTAGCAGATTGGCTAACTTGACAGCAAAGGAAAGTAATGAATGCTGGAGGGGATGTGGCAAAGTAGGGACATTAATTCATTGCTGGTGGAGTTGTGAATTGATCCAACCATTCTGGAAGGCAATTTGGAACTATGCCCAAAGGGCGCTAAAAGACTGCCTGCCCTTTGATCCAGCCACAACGCTGCTGGGTTTGTACCCCAAAGAGATCATAAGGAAAAAGACTTGTACAAGAATATTTGTAGCTGCACTCTTTGTGGTGGAAAAAATTGGAAAATGAGGGGATGCCCTTCAATTGGGGAATGGCTGAACACATTGTGGTATCTGTTGGGGACGGAATACTATTGTGCTGAAAGGAATGAGGAATGGGAGGGATTCCATGTGAACTGGAAGGACCTCCAGGAATGGATGCAGAGTGAAAGGAGTAGAAGCAGGAGAACATTGTACACAGAGAGGGATACACTGTGGTAAATTCAAATATAATGGACTTTTCTACTAGCAGCAATGCAATGATCCAGAACTATTTGGAGGAACATACGAGAAAGAACGCTATCCCCATCCAGAGGAAGAACTGTGGGAAGAGAAACACAGAAGAAAAACAACTGCTTGATCACATGGGTCGATAGGGCCATGACTAGGAAAGTGGACTCTAAAAGATCACCCAGTGCAAATACTAATAAGGAAATGGGTCTTGATTGATGGCACATGTTAAACCCAGTGGAATTGTGCGTCATATATGGGAGGGATTTAGGGGGAGGGGAGGAACATGAGTCTTGGAAAATTATTCCAAATCATCTAATTAAATTAAAAAAAAAACAAGTTATTGCACTGGGTTGTACAAATGTTGTCACTTGATGCCTATTTCCATATTATTCATTTTTGTTATACAACGATTTTTTAAAGTCTGAACCCCAAATCACATACCCATATATGCATGTGATATGATGTCATATGTTCTTCTTTTACATTTCTACTCCAATAATTCTTTCTCTCAATGTGGTTTCTTGTTCATTCTTTAATAAACATTCTTGAATAAAAAAATACAAATGAAAATATTGGCCTAAATTTTAAAAAATTGTCTTGGCAAATGGGTAAACCAGGCTGAGGTAACTGATGAGCCTCAAACCTCTCAGTGAGTTGGGGTTAGGGGGAGCCATTTTCCCCAGGCACATAGAGATTTCCCCAGGTGGCAGAATGGATGGATGAACACAAGTTGTTCCGACAACTTGGTTAGACATTAGAGAAGCCAAGGTCATCCCCTGCACCCTAGGCTGTCACCAGTCCTTTTGACTTTGATCCCCATTTTACAGCTGAGAAAACTGAGGTGAAGTGACTTGCCAAGGCCACACAGCTTGGAAGTTTCTGAGGCTCTGATCTCTCCTGACTCCAAGTTCAGTACTCTACCCACTATGCCACCAAGCTGCTAGAAGTCCGCCAGCCCTAGACAGAGGCTGGAGGAGGCAGAGATGAAGGGATGCAGATGAGGTTGCAGGCTGAGAGGAGGAGATCTTCAAGGAGGGACCTCAAGGGAGTTATGTCTGACTTCTACTGGAAGATGCCCCTGGGTGAGGAGGCCAGAGCTGTCCAAAACAGATTCACTTCCAAAGTGAGTCTGACATTTGGGAGATCTGGAAGATGAAGTTTAAGTGAAACCAGGCAAGGCTCAGTCAGTCCCCACAGGAGAAACCAAATAACCCAGTGATTACCTGGAGGGCAAATCCTGCTTTTGCCCCCAACACCCTCATCAAGGGGGTTGAGTAACTTGCTCTCCATCACATACCTGGGACGGGTGGGAGATCACATTGGAACCCACAGAGCCACCTAGGTGCCCACCTCCACCTGTTTTTACATTAGCCATTTACATGACCCTAAGTCACTTAACTGCAACTGCCTACCCCTTACTGCTCTTCTGCCTTGGAAGAGATTTTAAGACAAAAGGCATTAGGATTTTTAAAATAAGCCTATTTTATTTTTATTCTTAAAATTTTAATTAATTCAGACTATTTTCCCATGGTTCCATGATTCATGTTCTTTCCCTCCCTCCTCCCACTCCCTCCCATAGCCAATGCGCGGTTCCACTGGGTTTTACATGTGTAAAGATCTAAAATGATCAAGACCCATTTCCATATTATTAACGTTTGCACTGGGGTGATCGCTTAGAGTCTGCCTCCCCAATCATATCGCCATCGACCCATGTGACCATGCAAATGTTTTTCTTCTACATTTCTGCTCCCACAGTTTTTTCTCATAAGTCCGTAAGGGTTTTAAAAAGAGAAAGAGAGATCATTTAAGACAGTCACTGTAAAGGGCTTTGCTGGCTTCAATCAGATCTGGTGCTGGAAAAAATTGGAAAATGAGGGGATGCCCTTCAATTGGGGAATGGCTGAACAAATTCCAGTACATGTTGGTGAAAGGAGCAGAACCAGGAGAACATTGTACACAGAGACCGATACACTGTGGTACAGTCGAATGTCATGGACTTCTCCATTAGTGGCAGTGCAGTGAACCTGGACAACCCGGAGGGATCTATGAGAAAGAACAGGGTCCACATTCAGAGGAAGGACTGTGGGAGGGGAAACACAGAAAAAAACAAACAAACAAAAAAAAAGATCTGGTGCTGGGCAGGGGAGCTCCAGTGTGTATATCTTAAGGAAGCTGGGCTATTGTGATGTTAAGCAGAGTAACAGAATAAGCTAATCAGTTCTGGATATGCGAGGCAATAGCCTAAATATGAAAGAGGATTTAGGTTTAGACTCAACTACTTGACTGAGCCTTGAATAGCTTCTTCATCTGGAATGTGAGTGTTGGACAGGGTGGTCCCTCCCAGCCCTAAATCAATGATCTTGGGAGACAATCTACAAGGACAGTAATAATCCTGAAAGAGTTAACAATGGGCCCATATGGAAAGCCTAGAAGTAAGTAGTAAGAGAGAAAAAGGAAGAAGAGAAAACAGGGATGCTGGATCTTCAGGCTCATGACCAGATGGCAGGCAGTCATCCTTGGTGTTCCACTGGTCTCCACTCAACTGCAACATCCATTGTCCCACAATCCAGTGAATGCTTGGTAGCGTCTGATCTTACCGTTCTTTTAAGCAGAATGTGCCCCATCATCCTCATCACTGCTTGGCTTCTTTCCCCTGCCCCTACCTTGGGGGAGATCCCCTGAACTATAGGAAGGACACTGCCTGGGATAAGGTCTCTGGAATTTGATTGTCACTGGCATACAATTGGCACCTAATAAATACTTATTTCTTTTCTGTTTAACTGCTGGGGCATAACTTCTTCTTCACCTTGGGTTGAGAGAGGAGAGCTGGGGTTTCTATGACCAAGTACTAAACATTCAAATCCTAACGAGCCCTAGAGCTAACATGAGGGAGGCAGCAAGCCCCCAGGAGGCCTGAGACCAATGGGCTGGAGACTGAAAGACTGGGCATCAGATACCAACCCTACCACTCGTTATATCATTACAGCTTCCCTAGGCCTATTTTTTCACTTGTAAAATAAGGCAGTTAAAGCAGATGGCCCTTAGTCTTCTCGAAAGACTTGACCAAAAGGGATCTGTTTGAATGTGAACCCTATAGTCAAAGCCTAGTCCTTTAGCCTCTATGATGCTACTAACTGCCATTCATGTAGCCCGCTGAAGCAATTGGTCCCTGGTCACAGTCTTCCTGACAGAAAGATCAGGATTTGAACTTGGGTCTGTTTCCTCCTTTATAATGATCTACCTTTCAGCAATCTACTAATCTCCTTCCAAACCTCAGCCTCTTCATCTGAAGACAGTGACCTCTAGGGTCCTGTTCAGTTTGGAATTTAGGATGCTATGAAACTCATCTGGCTCTGGGACCTGAATGCCCATTCACAAGATGATTCTCAACTCTCTTGGAGGCTGTTCAGGTGAATATAAGCTGGAGCTAGGGGCCTTGGGGAGCAGCTGTGCATCATGGACACAAGGAATGCCCACTCCACCCCCACCACCAAGTGGTCATCCTAAATAGCCATTTGGGACAGCTTTAACTGTTGGAAGTTTGTCCTCCTACTGAGATTGCAACTCCTAGCCCATTCCTTCCAGATGTGACCTCTGGCACCAATCGGGAGTCTAATCTCTGTTCCACGTGACAGGCCTTCGTGTGTCCTCACACCAAGGCTTCTTTTCATCTGTAATTCCTTCCAAGGATACTCATGCATTAACAGATTAGTCACTGGCTCCAACCACTGTGAAAACCCCCCAAGTTACAGTGGCATTGTAACCGAGTGTCTTCTCCTCCCCTCCTCTCTACCCAGCAGTGAATGTCCTGCCCACTAACCCTAGGGGCTCTTCCTTGACTGCCCCCACCAACCTCCATCAGCCTGCTTTGACCAGGTAATATTAGGCCTCCTCCCTTTCCTACTATCTTCTCTCTTCCAAGGCACCCAGTTCCAGTCATTCACAACCTTCCCCTAAACACTACTTTATTGCAATTCTTTACAGGTCACAGAGGTCACCTGAATGGCCTAGCTCTTCTTCACCCTCCTCATTCAGTTGGTACTGGTTTATCCTTACCAACAACAATAAAACCCCTTTAATTACCTTTGAAAAGTCCAATAAGCAGAGTAGGGAACTGTCTACATGAGCCTGAGTTCCTCCTCCCTGCCCCAAGTAAAAGGCCCAGTGTGCTAAGGAGAGGCCACACTACAAATAGAGCCAGCCTCTTCCAAAGAGCCGACACGGTGTTATGGTCATAGTGGCCAGCTTGACGAGGACATGGGTTGGCAGGGTATTTAAAAATGCCGATTCTGCCTTGCTATGTGTGGAAGCCCCATACAGCACCCCAAAACAAAGCTCAAACAGGAAAACAGACTTGCTTCCCAGTGGTTTAATATGAACAGAAGTTGGATCTGACAGTGCCTGGCAGAAGATCGAATAGTTTTGCTGAATGAAAGCCCCAAGTTAGGATATATACACAGCAAAGACGGGGTGGCAGGCTCTCAGCACTTGGGCATGCTGAAGGAAGGTCTTAAAAAACACAGAACAGAAGATCCAGATCAAAAAAGGAAGCAGGTATTTCATCATCAACAACAACAACAACATTAGCAAGGTGGCAAAGGGAACAGAGCCTCTCTCTGGGAGCTGCTCCTGGGCACAACCTCAACAGCCAGAGCTGCTGCCCTCTTTCCTTAGGGCACTTTAGACTCCGGACAAGCTCTGAAAACCTGGCTAGCACCCGAGCCCCTCTTCCAGACATCAGGATTCTCACACCCTTCTCCCAACAGCTTGCCATGTTGAGGAGCCTGGACATTTTGAAGAGGTGGAGGGAAGGCCCTCCTGAACTCTCTTGCCCTGGCAAGAGAAGGGGCCACCTCTCAGCCCAAAGCCCAGAATAGCTTATACCACTAAGAACCTGCTTTGTACTAAAAAACCTAGGGAAACCTTTGCCCAGTATCCACAGGAACCTCTGGAGGTCCATGGAGAGTCAAGTACAGAAACCTCAATCCTAGGACCCGAGTGGGGGAGGCAGTGACAACTCTTCACCTTCAGCCCCACTCAAGCAGCTCAATAGAAGTCAGACTACATCATCAGGCTGCTCAAGGAGCCCTGGCCTTTGGGAACAAAAGGTGACATGAAATTTCCAGGAGGAAGCAAAGAGAACAGGAGGGAGCCCTTTCTGGCCACTGGGCAGTTCCTAGACAAGAAACCATTCTCATTCTGCACCATCACCCAATAGTGAGGGGCTTCCAAGCCACTGACTTTGCAAGGCAGCCTATCCTTGTAGGAAGATTTCAGGAAGAGCTGCTGGCCCATCCTGCCACTCATCTTAAAAGATGGTCAGTGGCAAGTGAGCCAAACATGGGAGACAGCTTGGGGCCTGGAGAGTGGTATAAAGCCAACAGGAGCCCCTCTTCTGCCCCAGAAGTCTCTTGTGACTCTGAGGCAGCTGTGTATGATGGGGCCTAGCAAATTCCCAAACCTGGATGCTGGGCCTCTGGGACAGTGAATGCCCCAGACAGAAACATAAGAAGGAGGAAGGGAATCAAGAAAATGTTGAGCGAAGTGGGAGAATCCATGGGAGGAGTCTACCATCCCACAACAGGACAAAAGGAAGGTTCCATGCAGGTAGAAGGGGCAGGGTTGCTCCCTGCTCAGAGTTCCAGGTTAAACTTCAGAGTGGGGACTGCCCTTAGACTCACAGCATCGATGACCTGTTTGGCCGAGTGCCAGAGACACCGGAACCCCCAGGCTAGCCTTGTTGCCCGAGAGGAAGCCCAAGCAAGTGCCTTTTAGTCCAATTCCTGACCCCCTCCCCCTAAAAGCCCAGGCCCTCTGCCCGAAGCTTCCTGCCTCTCTTCAGAGAGGAGGATCTTAGAAGAGTGCCCACAGTGTGGCCAAGTGTCAGGGAGAGCGATGGCAGACAGACAGTCAGGCCAGGGGACGACAGCCACTGCAGATCAAGAGAGAAAGAGGCTTAGTGTAAAAATCAGTGTCATTTCGCCAGGAAGGCAGAAGGTAGGTGGCCAGAGGGCTTTCCTATTGGCGCACCTTCCCAGGGACGTAGTTCCTGTCGATTGTCTCCTCCTGTAGGAACATGTGTAGGCAGCGCTCATTCTGAGCCAGTGGGTGCCCGGCGATTCTGTAAGGGAACCAAGATGGCCAACATCAGTATTTAAGGCCAGAGAGAACCAGAAATAGCACCAAAGGCAGAGAACATAGGACTGAGAGGTGACAGGTCCTGGAAGTATGGGAGTAAAATTCCCAATGGAGGATACATATAGCCAACAGTGCCAGTTCAACCTCCACCAGAACTAACACTACCACATTTTTAGTTCAGTTGTGTCTGACTCCCTCTGCCCCCATTTGGGGTTTTCTTGGCAAAGCTTATGGAGTGGTTTCCTTCTCCAGCTCATTTGACAGATCGAGGCCAACAGGGTGAAGTGACTTGCCCAGGGTCACAGTATCTGAGGCCAGATTTGAACTTGGGAAGATGAGTCTTCCTTGATTCCAGATCTGGCACCTAGCCCCCATACTACAACATAGCACCCATTATAGAAGAAGGGAGTGGGAAAGTAGCAGTTGGAGCCCTCAGGTCATTTGCTCACTTGTTAATAAACTGTTCCAGGCCCTGCCTCCTTTCCTCGATGAAGGATTCCTCAAAGATACCTTCGTCTCCTCGGAAGGGGAGCTGCCGCTTCAAGGCTTTCCCAGGCAGTGGTGGCACTACAATCTGTGGGCAGACCCCAAACAACATCAACCATCGGAGGGGGAGATACAATATATCAGGCCCAGGGCCTACCACATCCCATAACTGGTACCTCAGGAAAGCTAAGAATACCAGAACCCCCAAAGTCACTAGGAACAATGATCCTCCATCTAGGCTGGTAGTCTTTCTGACCCTGACACTAAGGAATATCACATCAGAATCTCAGAGACTGGGCCGCCAATACTCTTCTCTTTCTCTAATAATCAATTTAAGATTTAACATTCATGTATTTCCCTAACTTCTGGAGTCTCCTTATGTCTGGCCTCACTCTTGTGGAAGATAGCACGACCTTTTGAAAAGTTATGAGTCTAATGTTATATCTTGGAAGTTTCCGGTGGTGCCCACTTCACAGGCTTGGTTTCCACTGAGGTGGGGTGGGGATGGGCCACACCTTACTGTCTCTCTCCAGTTCATTCTTTAGCCACTCAAAGTCACTGTAGCGCCTCCGTACACATGACTCCTTCAGTTTGAAGATTGGTAGGTTAGTCTGTAGGGAAAGGAGGAATGAAAGGGGGAAGGAAGAAGGAACTGTCAGTCCATACCTTTGCACACATGGGTGCCTGTGTAGTTACAACCCAGTGACTCCTCAGGAAGATTCTAACAGAGATGGATCATCCATCAGCTCCATGTTCCTGGCTACCTTCTCAGAGCACGGAGTGGAAAAGCTAACCCTTGTCCATGTCCAGCCTGGACCATCCTTGGGCCCTAGAAATTCCCTGGTAGGAATTGAAACTCAGCAAAGTTCTTCCCTCTCCCGCCCTATCCCACCTTGCCATCCATCAATATTCGTCCCAACCCCATCCCCTCCAGGAAACCTCTCCAGACTCTTCTGGCGGCTGCCCTCACTGACCTCCTTGGAACTTGCATGCTATTCAGGCATACCAACCAATTTAACCTTTATACAGTACTGTGCCATCTTCAATGCTGTGACATGTGGGAGCCTTCCCCTCAATTACACTGTCTGCCTCTTGATGGTGGAGAACGTATCTTCGACTTCTGGTAGGTAGCTTTGCTGGCTTTACCTACAGTAGTGCTGAAGAAGGGGTGGGTGCTCCAAAACTAGGCTGACTGATGATGCCATAGTCTAGGTCCATGTTGGTGAACCTATGGCACACCTGCTAGAGGGGGGGCTGCTCCACTCCCCCATACACTGCCCCTGAGGACATTTCTCACATGACCTGCCCCTCTTCCCAGCAGCCCAATGGGAGTAATTCCTCCCTCCCCTGTCTGGGGGAAGGGAGAAGAGGGGAGTACCATACGCAGCGCAGCTTGGGCACTCGGTCCCTAAAAGGTTCACCATCACTGGCCTCGGTAGTCATTTAATCAAGTCTCCTCTGCTCTGAAAACTTCAGGAGAAATAGCTGGTAGGCAAACTCAATTTCCAGCCCAGCCCCAGACCCTAACCATTCAGAAGATCATCAGAGACAACTCTGATGGAAGGAGAATGAAGAAAAGGCAAAAACCCTGCTGAGCAGATACACTGGAGGATCCTGCCAATCACCAGGAAGCATCTGGAAGACTTCTTCAGTATCAGAAATGATACTGTCCCTGATTAAGATCTGTCTACCTACCTAAGGAAGGGACCCTGCACATGAGGGTCATTTCCTCTGAGGACCAACCCACAAGTCAGATGTGAAAAACAACCTCTTATTTTCTGTTTCAGAAGAGATCCTCCATAAGGGCACTGATATTCAACCTGAAAGCCCATGTCCAAGGGACAATGAGCATTGGACAATTTCCATGTCCGAAAAATTCTAATCATGGCACCTAGTATATGAAGCTTCTGTAGGGCTTCTCTAGTCTCTGCATTGCTCCCAAGATATTTCTTATAAGAGTATTCAGAGTGGAACAGAAAGAAAACCGGATTGGACCAGAGTCAACTCAACTTTGGGCAAACTGCCATGCCAACTCTTTGGCCTTGGTTTCTTTATCCATAAAATGGGAAGAGTGAACTCAGTGGTATCTAATCTCCTTTCTAGGCCTAAAACCTGTGAATCTAGGATTTTTTCCCCCAGACCAAATAAGGAGGGATGGTGGTAGAGACACTCAGCTATGTTTACCAAGGAGAGGAAAGGAGAAAAATCCAGTGCTTTACATTTACAGGTGGGTGAACTAAAACCAAATGGCCAGTACGCTATCTTGCTGCTGCCACCTCCTACCCAAAAAGTCGAATACAATTACATTAGACAGCTTTGGAGAACCTGGAGGCCCAGATCTACAGCACTGGACTACATTACTGGAAAGACGGTCACCTTTAAACAACTTAGGAACTCTGAATGATACAATGGAACCAAGCAGAGTTCCAGAGGACTCATGCTGAAACACACTGGCCCCCTCCAGATAGACAGCTGAGGAACTCAGAGGGCAGAATTTTGTTTGGACATGGCTAAAGCTGGAATTTTTTTTTTCCGCTGGACTCCACATTTTTGTGGGTTTTATTTTTCTTGTTTTTGCAATGGGGTAGAATTTGGGACTGAACAGAACTAAAAATAAGTGTCAATACAGTTACTATAACTATAAAATAAATTAACTAACAAGAGAATTCATTTTTCTTATTAAAAGGGTTTTGGCAGCTATGAGGATAAAAAAAGTGGAAATGACCATTCTATAAACCCAGAATTTAAATAAGAGTTTACACTGCAAAAAGTAGGAAGGACTGATGAAAACGTAGTGAACAGTGAGCTTTCACACTGGTTGGTTTGGGGTGTTGGTTTTTCCCAAGGCTAGTCAACCAGACCCCATAAAGGTTGGGAGTTTTCTCCTCCCAACCAGGGCTAGGACAAAGAGTTATTTACAACATATCCCAGAAATACTCTTCTCTTTTGAGAATCAAAACCCTCACTAAATCACAGGATTAAAAAAAAATCCTAGTAAAAAATTCCCAAGGCTATGTCCCAGCTTCACTCCAAGTTGTTTCTTATGCCTAGAAAAATGCATCCAATCTATTTTTGTCTGTTGAGGAACTTGCTTTTCACACTTGTCCTGGCAGGGACGATTCTAAATAGCTCTAGCAACAAGGAGGCTTGACTCTCCTCTTTTTCTACCATTCTGGCCCTTTGCTTTGGGGGTTGGAAAAGCTGGAATGGGGGAATCCTAATTCTGTGCCTCGACTTAAGCCTCCCCAGCCAATTCCTTGGCTCAAAAATCGGGGAACTCCCAGCGTCCCATGCTTCGTGAACATGGCACTCCTCTATAAGAGGAGCTAGAAGAGAACGCTGAAAATTCGAAGGGGTTCCAATTTGGGGTCTGTCATCGACTGCCTGAGCTGAGGCCAATCACTTGACCCTAGAGAGCCTCAGTTTCCCCATTTCTGGAATGAGGTGACCCCTACTGTCTGGGCCAGGTCTAAACTTGGTGGCCTTGGTTCAGGGCTCGGGCAGTGCAATGGGCTTCCTGGGCATTCAAGCCTCACTTTGAACCTCGCGGGGGGGCCCCAGGCAGAGATCCTCGGGCATCTCGAGGAGCCTGATACAGCAAGATGGCAGGGCTCCCAACCTTGCCCTTGGCACCCAGCGCGGCGCCAACCGTCGGCGCCCTCCCCAGTTCTCTTCTTGGCCCGTCGTCGTGGTCGTGGGGGGTGGGGGAGGGCACGCTGCCTTCCTCCACCAAGCTACAAGCCCGAGAGGCCGGCCGGGCCTGTCTCAGCCCCCAAGCCAAAGGGCCGAGAGGCCCGAGGCGGACCGGGCGCGCTCCCAGGCCCCGGGGCCCCGGGGCCCCGGCTCCCTCGCGCGCACGCGTCGGGCGGCGCCCCAGGGCCACGCTCGTACCCGCTCCCCACGCCCGCGCCCAGAGAGCGGAGGGGGGAACAGCCCCGAATCCCCTCCTAGCCCCGCCCCCGCAGCGCAGGTGCGCGCATGGGGGGCGGGGGGCAAGCGGGGCGCCGGGGGCAGGCGGGCCCGGTCCCCCGCCTCCCCCTCCCCCTCCCCAGGCCCGCACGCCCGGGCCCGCACACTCACCCGCATCCGGACCTCGTAGGTGGTAAAGCGCGCTCGGCCCACGCCCACCGTCTGAGGGTTGAAGATGTCGATCTCCAGGAAGTTGCTCGGAGGCCCGTAGGCGTCCGTCAGGTCCTGAGGCTTCGAGTTAAGGCGCCGAGTGTCCGCCACCGCCGCGTCCGACATCTTTCCGCACCCGCTCCCAGCGCGCGAGCCCGAGTGGCCCAGCGGGTGGGGGTGGGGGGGGCGGGGGGGAGGACAGGGGGGACGGGGGGTGGAACGTGGGGGAGTGGGAGGAGGACGAAGCGCGCCCCGCCCACTCGGTTGCCGACTGACTGACTGATTTGCCGATCGACCAATCAACTCTCCCCCTCAGCTTCGGACTCCGGCGACGGCACGCAAGCTCCGCCTGAGCGACGGGCCCCGCGCCCTGAATGCCGCTCCACCGTCGCCCCACGACCGCTAGTAAATCGGTCACATTCAGATCGCTGGGCCCCCTTGCCCAGTCTAGGCTGCTCAATGCCATTGCCCCGCCCCTTTCCCCCCACCCCGCCCAGCACTACTGACGGCTTGGGAGAGTTCGGTTCTCTCTGATCTCAGCCCGTCTCCCCCCACCCTGGCTGGCCTGGAATCTCCTGGGCAGGAATGGGCCCCGGAAGCTGAGGTAGCCCTGCTCTGGCACTGAAGAGTAGAGCTGGGCGCCGAGGCCCCGGGAGAGGAAGGGATTTGGCCAAGGTCACGGAGGTGACCGGCACACTCCGACTGCCCCCACCCCATCGCCCAGCAGAGCCAGCCGATCCACGTGGCGCCTAGCACACACCGCCGCCCCCCCCACCCCCCCCAACTAACACACAGCCCGCGGACTGGTCCGCGTTGTCTGAGCGCTTGCTGCATGCCAGGCCTTGTGCACTGGTGGAAGAAGGCTGAAGCCCTTAAGGACAGCAGCTGAGGTTTTGGTTTTTTATGGGTCCTCCTCATCCTTAGCTCGGCCCACACAGTAGGTGCCCTCTGCAGTGCTGTTGGACTGACTGGTTTCCGGGGAAGTTTAGGTTATTCCATGCCTTTTGGGTAGAGAAGTCCCACTCCCTGTCCCCATGCCAGGAGCCAACCGGCCAGGAGAGGATGTGCACCAGTCTGAGGGCAGCACAAGAACAGAATTCATTTGTGGAGTCTTCATCTGGTTCTGCGCTCTATGACCTTGGCTCGGTCACTTTCTCCTCTGCTTTTCTGTTTGCTGGAAACGCACACGGCTGCCTCATTGAATTGTGAGTCTCAAAAGAGAAAATCTATTCAAAAACAATTGGCAAATTTGACCTCGCTTTGTAGCTAACTGCCGCCAAGTGAGAGAATTCCACTGGGTAAAGGTCTCCTCCAGCCGGCTAGAGAAGCCCTTAAGGAGTACTCTGTGTAGGTAGGGGGTCCTTTTGGGGTGCCCGGCCCTTCTCCCACTGTTTGCTCTTTTGGGGCCAGGGACATTAAACCCGGAAAATCTATGATTTCAAACGCAAATGCAATGCCCCAAGGAGGTTAGTGATAGAGACCCCAATAAACATGAAACTACTTGTAGGGCCACAAACCAGAAACCAAGTAGATCCAAGGGAGGTAGCTTAGTGTTGGACTTGGAGACCTGAAGACCCAAATTCAAATTTTGCCTCAGGGCAGCTGGGTGGTCCGGTGGATTGAGAGCCAGGCCCAGAGAGGGGAGGTCCTGGGTTCCAATCTGGCCTCAGACACATCCCAGCTGGGTGACCCTGGGCAAGTCACTTGACCCCCATTGCCTAGCCCCTACCACTCTTCTGCCTTGGAGCCAAATGAACAGTATTAATTCTAAGACAAAAGGTAAGGGTTTAAAAACAACAACAAAAGCAAAAAAAAATTTGCCTTGGATAGGTAATAGTAGCTGCATGACCTTGGGCAAGTCACTTCTCTATTTGCCTCAGTTTCCTCATCTATGAAATAGGGATAATAAGAGCACCTACTTCCTGAGGTTGCTGTGAGGATCAAATGAGAAATCTGTTCAGAGCTATATAAATGTTAGTTACAACGATGTTGGTCCATGGGAGAATGGGCATGATAGGATATTACCACACTGCAAAAAAAAAAATTAAAAAATAGAAAAGCATAGGAAAATTATGAATGGATACAGAGTGAAGTAAGCAGAAAATAGGAAGATTATAACTAAACGGTCATGCTGAAATGCTGGGAAATGATCATTAATTACCCAGGTTGGTCTCCGAGAAGAGATATGAGAAGGCACCTCTGCCCCTTCCTTGCCAAGGTGGGGAGGGAAATGCCAGAATTGGTCATTTTTATTCTCTTAACACAAGGTACTGCTGTAGATGATATTGAGAGGATTGTAGACTATAAGGTGGGCAATTTCGATTGCATAAGCTTTGACAAATTGGCACGCAAACAAATGGAAGGAGGGAGTGAAATCTTTGCAGCAAGTTTCTCTGACTGCTAAATGAGGTAGGATATGAACAGAAAGCTTTCAAAGTAAAAGTTATCAAGTTATCAACAACTACAGGGTAGCTGCCAGGTAGCACAGAGGATAAGGTATTATAATGTCCACAGTTAGGAAGTTGGTGAGTTTAAATTCGACCTCAGCTGTTTCCTAGATGTGTGACCCTGGGCAAGATATTTCACCTCTGTCTGCCTCAGTTTCCTCCTCTGTAAAATGGGGATCATAATAGCACTCACCTCCCAGGATTCTTGGGAAGATCATTTGAGATAATCTTTGTAAAGAACTCAGCATAGTGAATGCTTGAGCACTAGCTGTTACAGTTACAAATATCCCCAAATCACTAATGATTAGAGAAAGGCAAATTAAACCAAGTTTGAGATTCCTCTCCTACCTGTCAGATGGGTACAAGTGACGGGAAAGGGATAATAATAATAAATGCTGAAGGAGCCGGAGGAAAACAGGCACTTGTGAATGGACTGTGCTTGGAGCTGTGAAATTTCTAACCACTCTAGAAAACAATTTGGTACTATGTCCCCAAACACTTAAACTATCCTTCCCTTTGACTAGGGTTATAGCTCCCAAAGCTCAATAGAAAAGGAAAAGGACCAAGGAACCAAGAACTGAGCTGCCTAGCTGCCTCCTAGGCAAGGTCACGCAGCTAGGAAGTGTCTGAGGCTGAATTTGAACTCAGATCTTCCAGACTCCAGTGCTCTTAACCACTGGGCCACACTGATTTCTCTCTCCTTTCTCTGAACTCCTGAGTCAACAGGTGCTTGTGGACTTTCAGCCTTACTTTCCACTGCCAGGATAGTTCCTACTTGGCTTTCCTGCAGGCCTTTAGGCTAGCTCCACTCTGCGACATAAAATGACTCTGAGGGTTGAACCACACTCTTGACTCAGTTAGCAAATTCCTATAGGTTCTGTGCCCCTCTCCTTGTTAGCTGTCCAGTCATTTGAGGCATGTCCAACTCTTCCTGACCCACTGTGGGGTTTTCTTGACAGATATGCTGGAGGGGTTTGCCACTTTCTTCTCCAACTCATTTGACAAATGAAGAAACTGAGGCAAAATTGGGTAAAGTGACTTGCCTAGAAGAGGGCCACCCAGCTAAGAAGTGTCTGAAGCCAGATTTGAACTCAGGAAGATGAGTTTTCCTGGTTCCAGGTCTGGTACTCTACCTTCTGGGCCACCTAGCTACCCAAGGGGTGGGACACTCCTTACCTGTCTGATCCTCTGCTTGTGTGCTAGGAATTTGTCCACTAGTCTCTCTCGAACCCACCAGAGTCCTTGTCCAAGTGCTCAGATTCTGCCCTGACTCCTATTCAATTCGATTCAACAAGTACTGATTAAAATGAGCAAAAGTCTAAGGATTTGGTGGTGGAGACAAGGTACCACCCCGCCCTCCCAGAGTTTCTATTCTGATGACTCCCAGCCTAACCATGACTCCAGTCACCTGCCTCTCTAGCTGTTACTCTGACTTGCCTGGCACAAGCCGCCACCCTGCTCCCCGTTCCTAGATGACCAGGTGACCTGACGAGTCAGACAATGAAATGGCCCAACTTCCTTTAACTATCTCATCTGACTGGGCTCTCAGCCCCTTCACCTTGCTGAGCGCCTTCTGTTTCTCAGAATGTGTCTTCAAGTGTGGCACCCAGAACTCAAAAACAAACTTTCAAAAGTACTCTGACCAGGAGAGAACACTCCCCCCACTATTTCTAGACCGGTGTCTGAGCATGCTGGGAAACATTTAACAGCAGGATGTCCAATGTATGCTGCTAAAATTGGCATGATACAGACAGCGCTAGTGCGGCCCTTGCCCAACAATGACACGTAATTTCATGAAGCATTCCATAACTGTATATGATAAAAATGACAGTTCTACCTAAATTAATTTTCCCATTCAGTGCCATACCTAGCAAACCATCCAAAAACTATTCTCTAGAACCAGGAGAAATAAGAACAAAGTTCATCTGGAAGAACAAAAGGTCAAGAATATCAAGGGAATGAATGCAAGAGATGGAAAGGACGGTGGCCTGGCAGTACCAGATCTCACTCTGTACTATAAAGCAGTGATTATCAAAACAATATGGTACTGGCTGAGAGACAGAGAGGAGGATCAGTGGAATAGACTTGGGGTAAATGATTTCAGCAGGACAGTCTATGATAAACCCAAAGATCCCAGCATTTGGGACCAAAATCCCCCATTTGATAAAAACTGCTGGGAAAATTGGAAGACAGTGTGGGAGAGACTAGGTTTGGATCCACCTCTCACACCCTACACCAAGAAAAACTCAGAATGGGTGAATGACCTGAATATAAAGAAGGAAACTATAAGTAAATTAGGTGAACACAGAATAGTATACTTGTCAGATCTCTGGGATAAAAGATGAAGAACATTATGAGATTTAAATGAATAATTTTGATTACATTCAATTAAAAGTTGTGCACAAACAAAACCCAACAAACTGGGAAAAAAATTATAATGAATCTCTCTGATAAAGGTCTCATTTCTCAAATGTATAAAGAATTAAAACAAATTTATAAGATTATATCATTCCCTAATTGACAGTCAAAAGATATGAACAAGCAGTTTTCAGATGAAGAAATAAAAACCATCAATAATCATATGAAAAAGCGGTCTAAATCCCTCCTGATCAGAGAAATGCTAATTAAAGCAACCCTGAGGTACCACCTGGCACCTGTCAGATTGGCCAATATGGCAGCAAAGGAAAATAATAAATGTTGGAGGGGATGCGGCCATTGGGGCACTAATGCATCACTGGTGGAGCTGTGGGAGAAAAAAAACTGTACAGACCCTTTGATCCAGTAATAGCACTACTGGTTCTGTATCCCAGAGAGACCAAAAAAGAGGGAAAGGATCTGCCTTTATGTATATGTATGTGAATGTAGATAGCAGCTCTTTTTGTGGTGGCAAAGAATTAGAAAATGAGGGGATGCCCTTCAATTGGGGAATGGCTGAACACATTGTGGTATCTGTTGGTGATGGAATACTATTGTGCTCAAAGGAGTAATGAACTGGAGGGATTTCATATGAACTGGAAGGACTTCCAGGAAGTGATGCAGAGCGAGAGGAGCAGAAGCAGGAGAACATTGTACACAGAGACTGATACACTGTGGCACAATCCAATGTAATGGACTTTGCTACTAATCGCAATGCAACAAGCCAGGACAGTTCTGAGAGACTTATGGCAAAGAATGCTATCCACTCCCAGAGAAAAAACTGTTGGAGTCAGAATGCAGATGAAAGTGGATGATTTATTACTTGTTTATTTGGGTTTACGGTTTAGGGTTTGGGTTCTATAAGATCAGTCACTCACAAAAATATGTTTTGCATGATAATACATGTGTAACCCAGATCCAATAGCCTGCCAGCCCCAGGAGGGGGAGGGAAGTGAGGGAGGGAGATAAGTTCAATCATATAACTTAGGAAAACTTGTGTGGAAATTGGTTATAACAAGTAATTGCTAATAAATATCTTTTTATCTTATTTAAAAATGTTTTCCCACGGTTACATGATTCATGTTGTCTCCCTCCCCTCTGCCACAAGCAACTGCAGTGGGTTATACATATTAGATAAAATTTTTTTATAATTAGGATGTCCAAGGAGGAAAAGGTGTGCCAAACACACGTTTAAGTTTAATCTGTATGCTTGTTTTCGGCATCATTCTGCTAAGTCTAGAGATAATCAACAAAACTCTCAGTCAAGCCCCTGAATTTGTAGTGTTTGACAACTGCCTATGTTAAATGCTCTCATCGAAAACTCAGCAATTGGCTCTGGAGTCCATCTGAGTTGGCTCCAGGACACTCCTGCACCAGGTAACTCAGGGAGTAGAATCAGCCAATACAGAATTGCCAGGGATGTATTCTATAGAATTCTGCGGATTTGTCATCCCGTTGATCCCTGAACAAATGATTCCGTGAAGATTCATTTCCTGTAGGATGGTAGGCCTTTTCTTGTTGTCAGTAACCTCCGTAGGGTATAAATGCAAGAATAAGATGACTGTGCGAAAGCGTAGAAAGAATTTCAAAACTTTTTTGATCATTTCCAATTATTTTTCCAAGAGACTAGACCGATTCACAGCTCCGCCAAAAACGAATTTAGCATTCGTCTTTCCTGCATCCCCACTAACAAAGACAGACTTTTTCCATCTTTTACCTACCGTCTTCCCCAATTTGACGGAAATGTGTGGTTTGTTTTCCATGGTTTTTAGGGTATCACATTTACATTTTTAGATGGCATTCATTTCCAAATATATACCTTTCCCTCCTCTAACTGTCAAGTCTTGTCTTATACCCCAGATAAACACACACCCCAGTTCCATGAAACCTACTAATTTGTTGACCATATTTGCCAGCGACATTCCCAGTCCATAATCCCTCAGTTCTCCAGGAGAAAGAGAGAGGTGCTTTTTCTCAGCTCTTCTCTGGGGCCAAGCTTAGTCATTCTAATTATACAGCCTTTGGTTTCGTTTTATTGGACTTTCCGTTTACATTATTCTTCTAGTTGTACTTCCTTCATCCTTTCATAGTTCATAAGAAGTCTGCCCAGGCCCTTATATTTATTTCTTCTGGTGCAATAATATTCCATTGCATTCATGTATTACCATTTGTTTAGCCATTCCCCAGTGACTGTGGGATTTAAAGCCCAGGTCTCTTTATTTGCGTTTCTCTGATTACAGTGATTTGGGGCCCTTTTAGAGATGACTATTGATAGTTGGTGTTTCTTGCTTTCGATAACTATCTGCTCATATCCTTTGATTGTTTACCTATTGAGTAATAGCTCTCAATCTTAGAGATTTGGGGATATCTGACTTGGATCAGAAATGTTTGGGACAAAGATTTCTTTTCCCACTGCCTATTTTTGCTTCGAATTCTTGGTGGATTGGGCCAAGGCTTCTCATTTGCACATGGTTAAAGTAGTCCATTTAGCGATAGGTTGGGTTCTCAAAGCGTTGACTGCTTATGGACTCCTTTGACAGTCAGTCAATAAATCAACATTGATGAAGCACCTACTATGTGTCAGGCACCGTGCTAGACCCTGGATCCACAGCTTTGGATGTTCAGTTCTCCTCTAACTCATCAATGACATCCCTTTTTCTAGATGCCGGATTTTATCCTTTGGGGATTTATTGTGGCATGGGGTGTCAGTGCTTGCTCCAAACCAATTTTTCTCCAAACTGCTTTCTCATTTCCCTGAAGGCCATATTGAATAAAGATAATGGTCCTTTTTCAAGAACTTCCCCCCAGGATTTTCTGGTCTTGGGCTGATCAAAGATTAGACCCTGTTCTGTCTACTTGTGCTTATCTCATCCATTTGACTGATTGACTTTTCTATTTTTCATCCAGTGCCAGATAGGTTTAAAAATATTTTATTGATTCCCTTGTTAAAAATATTGACGTCACTTCCCAGTGCTGCTCCCTTACGACAAAGGAAAAACAGTTAAACAAAACAAATGAACATATTGGCCATGTCTGATGATGGCTACTTGTCATCTGTTTGATTATTATGGAGGTTGGGCTTTTTTTTTTCAAAAGATTATTAGCAACGAATGCTTCCTCTTTGGAAAATGATTTGTCCCTCTCCTTTGAGCCTGTTCTCATCATGGACGGAGTTATCTCTGTGGCTCTTTACCACTTTCTTACATCTGCTAGATGTCAGGTGATCCGTTGTATTTGCTGTAGAGATTTCCCCAATCTCCTTTTTTTCTTTATGAAAAACAAAAAGCAATCTGCTTGACAATTTCCCTAGCAGCACACGGCACTATTAAAAAAGAAAAAAAGCAACTGAAATGTCTAATAACAGGTGAATGGTTAAATACATTGTGAGCCATCGGTACAATGAAGTCTTATCGTTCACGTGAGACCAACAAGTAAGTGAAAGGGATCAGGAAAGACCAAAGACTGCCTGCCACACAGGGCTAAAAGATGGGCTTTGCTGATCTCAAGGAAACACTTGATCAACATAAGTCCTCCCTCCCTTTTCATCAGACGACCTTGGTAAAGCCAGCCCCAAATGACAAGATGTGAGTTTGTCCTAGTCCGGTGGTCCTTGGATTCCTTTCTGAATGCTCATTCAATCATCTTTGCAAGGTTCCCGTGTCAAGGTGACTGCTACTCTGTAGCTGCCAGGATTGACTTTGTTCCCCATCTTTGGAAAGTAGCATGCCATGGGCCCCCTCGAGGCCTCCAGGGCCTCTCCCATTCTCCAACAACCCTCAAGCACTGCTCAGGATTCGTGAGCATTTCTTTCGCACCCTGAGTTAGTTATGAAGAACTCAATTCACTTGGAGCATCTCCTTTAGGCTGCCTTCTACCTCATTGGGTTGCTGACTGCTTCTTTACTGTGTCTAGGCTTCCCTTTTCAGCTGAGCAACCACTGGCCTTCCTGCAAGAAAGTGAAGTTACACCAAAATAGTTACAAGCGAACCTTCATACCTCTGGAGCCAGGCATCTGTTCGACCTCTTGGCTCAGATCCTCAGCAAATCAAAGGCCCATCTGTACAAAATGGCCCATGGCAACACTATTTATAATCGCAAAAGAAACAACATGGCAACAAACACGCTGCCCAGCTCCCCAATGAATGCTGAAATAAAGCATAATGGAGGATTCAGAGGGGGCAAGTCATGAGGAATCTGAAAAGTACCAAATAACACGGGAAGGAAGTCCAAACTGCAGGCTACATGCAGTCCTTGCTGCCTACCAGACTTGGGAAAACGAAGACAAAGACGCCAGCCACACAGCGACAGAGTTTGTTGTAAATACAGCGCAGACGGTGGGGTTAGGCAGCCTATTAGAGTTCATGGACAATTTTCCTTGCTTTGAAGCAATCTAGAAAGAAGAGAAGGTGAGAATGGAGTGAATAATCATTCACAGCCAACCTTTGGGGGTGTTTGCTAAATAGGAGGGGCATTAAGTTGTTTTGTTTGTTTTTACAGACCCTTCCCTTTCCTCTTAGAATCTCAGGAAGTGTTGGCTCCAATGCAGAAGAGCAGTAAGTATGACCCTGGGCAAGTCACTTAACCCCCATTGCCTAGCCTTCACTGCTCTTCTGCCTTGGAACCAATACATAGTATTGATTCCAAGACAGAAGGTGAGGGGTTACAAAAAAGAGCAGTAAGACTTAGGCACTGCAGGATTAAGTGACTCCCCAGGGTGACAGCTAAGAAGTGTCTGAGGCTGAATTGAACCCAGGACCTCTCATCTCCAGGCCTGGCTCTCTATCCACTGAGCAACCTAGCCACTCCAGTGGATTTGTTGGGTTTTTGAAAGATTTTGCTTTTTCTTTGACTCATTTGCAGGTTTTCCTTCTAACTGACTATACTGGTGTCTTCTTTTTTTTTTTGCTGCTGCTTTATCCATTCACAGTGGCCTTTTCGGAAAGGCAGAAGCGACACCCACTTTCCCCAACACTCTTTGGGTTCTTCCCTGGAGATGGTCTCCCCCTCCACTGTTCTTCCAGTAGGTAGAAACTCCTTTTTGGTTGTTGTTTTGTTCTGGAGCTTCAGGTACTGCTGGCCTTGGCCATTCTTGACCTTCGACTGACATCCTTGGTGATGTTCCCCTCCTTCCATTTTTTCCCTTCAATACAATCCTCTAAGTGTGCTTCCTGTGCAGCAACAGTGGTTTCTTTTTCCTCCTAGCTCTCCCAGAGTGCAGAGCTAGAACTTCCACTTTTCAGAATCTCTCATCTCTTGAAAACTGGAGCCTCTTCTAGAATCTCTAACTCTGGAACCTGCCAAACGTATGGGATCTCTGAACTAATCTAACACCCTCACATTGGTCTGAGGAAACTGAGGCCCAGGGCAAGGGAAGGGAAACAGCTTTACTTCTTGAAATGGGCTATCATGAAGTTCAGGGTCCATGTTAGACTTGCTAGAATGTTCCCAGCTCTTGCTATTTCTGAGCCCCAGCCAGATCTGCTTCAGCAAGCCACTCCGCCCTCCCCCAAGACCCTAGCCCCAGTCCTTGCCTTCTAATCAGATCACATCCTCTGATGGTTAGTTACTCAGCCAGCCTGACAACTTTCCTGGGAGTGGTTGTTCCAGCTCTGGGACAGACAGAAAGCTTCTTTCCTCATTTCACTGGAGTGGCCTTGGAGTCCTGTGTGGTAGAAAAGCAATACCCATTGCCCTAGAGAGGGCCCCACAGCCACCTGTCCTAGACACCACACTGTACTGTCCCAGGCAAGGCTGACCGCCACGTAGCACACTCCCACATGGCAACTGGCACTTGTGTCAATCTTCTCTTCCGAGTGGCTCTAAATTAGGTCCGTGACATCACCTGGCACCCTGTGGCTCCCTACCCCGGGAATCCTGTTGTGTTTGGGGACCCAGGCTTTCATGCCTTTGCGTCTCCCTCTGTCCTGCTAGCTGCACAAGTTCTCCACTGGTCCAGCTGACCAGGTTCATTTGGGGTTTGGAGAAAATGAAGGATTTGCTCCCCCCCTAAGACTTAAGCTTTCTTAGGGTGATAACAGAGAAAGGAACTCCAGGCATTCCTGGGCTCCAGGATTCCCAAGTCTGGGGTAAGCAGATGACTTGTCCAACCAGGATGACTCCACCCCATCTGGGACAAAAGTCAAACCCAAATGACCCAATTTCTCCTTTGCTGCCTACCTCGGATCTTGTCTCGATAGAGGAAGAAGTGTCTACGAGGGCAGCGCCCTCCTGGCATTCCCCATCACTTGGACATCACCTCGAGGGTCAGTCAGTACATAAGCCTTCCCACTCCCACCATCTTGGGCTGCTCGCTCCCAGTGCTCACACCATATTGGGCAATAACAGCACACGGGCAGATACAGAAACCAGTAACGCAACCTAGGGGTGAGCTACATAACAGGATCCTAGAATGCGGTGGGGGAGACAATAAGGCCTGCTCCAAGGACTCTAGGGGAAACCAATATGTCATCCAGCCATCATTCCCAACTGAGTGCCCCTGAGGGCTTCTTCCTGAGGCACTGGCACTGAGAAGCACCCCCTGATGCCAGGCGGTGCCTACCCTCTCTTGAGACGATCATGGAATTGAGGCTTAAGTCCTACTCTCCAGAGCACCCCAACATCTTAGTTTGTTTCATTGCTCCCCCACTGATTCACGTCCTGTCTCTGTCATTTCCCAGCTCTGCAACTCTGGGCAAGTCAATGAGCCTCTCTGAACCATAAAACAGGGATAATAAGTTCCATAACGCCTAGAATACGGGGCTATTTTGTGAGAAGCAAATAAGAGTATGCGCCTAGGATATTTTGTGGAAAAACTGTATAAACATGGGCTATTATGATGATCCTCCTTGGTTAACGTCAGTTGTCCTTGACCAAGAGGCCCTGCTTAGTCAGCCCTGGCAGGCAGGCATGTCAGGCAGGAACTAAGGCCCAGCTGCTCTAGGTTTCTAGGGGCCTCCCACTGGATTGGTTTCCAGTTTGAGGTCCATCCTAACCTGGGCCATCTTGCTGTATGATATCACGGCGTCATCTTGGGCTTCCAGTCCCAAAGAGTTACCCTCTTAGTGTGACATGGTGAGACTCTCCTCCAAGGCACATGCTCCCTTCTTTACATATATCCCAGGAGCCTCTGAACTCAGGTTCTTTTTCCTTGGGCTACAGGGCACTTTGCCAGAATGACTCGACAACTCATAATTCCACGAGACTTCTTTTGAAAACAGGGTCGTACTTAGGGGTGGCATTGTGGCACCCCAATGGAAAGGATACTGACTCTTTAATCAGAGGACCTGAGTTCAGATCTTACCTCTGATACTTCCTCTCATCGTGATCTCAGGTAAGTCCCTTAACTTCCCTGGACCTCATTATTATCATCTGTAAAAGGAGGGAAGAGGGATCCCTCGGGGAGTCCCTTCATCTCAAGACCTAGGATCCTCATCTTTCCTTTTAGGAGACAGATAGGGAACTACAGGCAACAAATAGATGAATGGATTCAGGAGAGGGAAAGGTTGACGAGAAGGAAAAAGACATCTGTGCACCCACCAAAGCCATCGAATACACAGGCCATAAGGAGAGGCTCTAGCATGCAGGGACGGTACCTCAGGAAGCATAGGATAGGATCATAAAGATATCTTTTGCCTGGTGCCTTCTGGGTGGACCAGTCCTACTGGGTTCCTCCCCAGTGGGCCAGTTCTACCAGGGTGCCTTAGAACTCCTGCTCTCATGGAAAGAGCAAGAACATTTCTGAGTTTCTCAGCCCTCACAAAGACTGAGCAGGGGCCGAAATTTGGCTCTGAGATTTGGCTCTCTAACCCTAACCCTAGCTGGAAGGTGAGAGAGGAGGAAGAGTCCCACTTCCCTGGCCCCTGAAATCCCCAGAAAAGAATGAGCCCCTGCCCCTACTGAGCAGCTTCAGTGTATTTGTTGAGCTGCCCCCCTTTTCTTCTTTCCCACGGCTGGGATGGCTAGCAAAGAATTCTTTGTCCCAGTAGATCTTCATTTCCCTGGCCTTGCAAACATTTGTTTCTTTTCTACACAGACACATTAGATAGCAGGACAAAAGAGCCTTATGGAAGCCACATGTGTCTTTTTCAAGGACCAGTTTAATCTAATGTGGGGGTGGGGTGGGAGGAGGTGAAGAACACCCTTGGGGACCTGCTGGAGATTGTGTTCTGCCAAGTTACAGAGTGACCTTGCATAGTTTTGCTGGGCCTAGTTCCCCTCAATGTTGTTTTAATCCTGGGTAAAAGTAGATTCCAGAAATGGTACTTGAGGAAATAAGGCTCCACGTTACCCAAAGGTCACCGACTTGTGTCGGCCCTGAGGCCCCAGGGGCTCTTAGAGGGAAGTCCAACTCCGTCTTGGGGGGGTCTCTTTGCTGCTCCCCTACATTGCCCTGGAACAGATTCTCCATTCAACTGAGGCTCCCAGAACCCTTTTGCATTGCTGCTGGGTGCCTTTGGTGGGCATTCCAGTGCTACATCCAAAAAGATCCCCCTGTGAACTTGAGGAAGCAAGTAAGGCAAAATGGATGAGATGAGCAAACGGACCCGCCCCCACCACCCCTTATCCCCCAATATGATTTGTAAGTGTATCGCCAGTATGATTAGAGTATCTCCCATAGGCTGGGCCTTCTCCAAATCTCACCAACTGCCTAGGGAGGCTCCCAGCTTTTATCAGCCTCAATGTCGTTTGGCAGAGAGAAACCAGAATCTTGGACATTTGTAACAGGTCACTGGCACAGCCGGACACTTGGTAGGTCAGTTGGTTGGTGGGTCAGCTAGCTGGACTCTGGAAAAAGGGGAGAGTCAGCCAGGAAGCCCTTACAGTATCCAGGAGGAAGACAGCATCTCTGAGAGTCCTTGGCTCCCCTAGAAACTCTCCCTCTAGAGCAGAGGCAGCAAATGTGGCCTTGTGGCTGTGGCCGTGGCATCAGATGTAGAAGGCCTGTGATGTTATTATCCTTTAAGTTCATACAGTTCTTTTTGCTCTGATTCAGTGCTCACCAAGCTCCTCTGTGATACGGATTTCCTTTCTGAAACAGACGGCTCTACTGGGGACAGAACGTGCTGACCGGCTGATGCACACGCAGATTCCGGACCACCTGGCAGGCAGCTTTTTCAAGGTAAGGTAAGAAGTCAAGGCTCCAGATTTAAAAAGAAGGCTCTTAGAAGTTTGCTTTGGGTGAACTGATATTTCTGCAGGGTCTTCTCCCAATTGGAAAAAAAATCATTCTTAGTTAGCCCTTTCACCCTGAAGAGCTTAAAAGTGTCCTAAGAATTTGGGGATGCCTCATTTAAGGATTAGCAAATGCTCGGCTGGAACAGTCAAGTTTTGAAATCAGCAAAACCAATGAAAAGAAGTGCCTGGCTGCCTACAGTGGCTAGCAGCCTGGGCTGGGAGTCAGGAGACTCCCCCCGCCCAGGCTGGCAGATCTGAGTAAAATAAGTGCTTCAGACAAAGTGATATCCAGGGCGCCTCGAAGTTAGAAACCCATGGGCCTGCCTCAGATACTCGAGAGCACAGACTGAGAAGAGGCAGGGATCTGAGAAATCATGGACTCCAACCCCTTCATTTTACAGGGAGGGCCAGAGAGGGGAAGGGGCACCCAGGCGGGAAGCGGCCAGATGAGGATTTCAATCCACATTTTCTGGCTCCCAAGCCACTGGACCACCCTTAATAGTGGGATGTTCTTAGACAGGTCATTTGACCTTCCTGATCCTCCATTTACGTATTTATCTACAAAATGGAGATAATGAGCAAGGATGCGTGCTGTCCCTCATGGGGACTGAAGGTGACCCCTTTGCCCAGTTTAGACCACTAGAGAAATGTCCATGCTAATTCAGAATGGCCAGACCCCAACTGTCTGCAGCCAGGAAGCACTGTAACCCCCTGCTCATTAGCTTTGCCTCTTGATGCACAACAGTAACTAGGGGGTGATGAATTGAGGGTTGGGGCATATCAGTATGTTTCAAAGGAGGTATTGCCTGGTCGGGGCAGCTCCAACATATTCCATAGCTCCTGCCTCCAGGCCCAGCACTCGGTGGCTGTCCTTACTGTCTTTTGCAACTTTCTATCAGATGATGGAGGCAGCGGTGGTGACCGGCAGCAGTAGTAGCAAGAGACTCCCTTCTTGGCACTCCTGTGGTCCCTACGTGGGTTCCCTACCCTTATTACCTTTCACTGGGACGGTTCAAATAACCTCTTGATAGGCAAGAAATTCCCCGACCAACTTGGCTTTTCCAGAGCCACGTGCTGAATCTGGAAGCTGGGGCAGGACTGAGTAGGGCTAGTTCCACTGGAACTAAAGCTCAGAGGGAGGGAAGCTAAGGCCGACACACAGGAGGAGGCCGCTGGTCCTTCTTGAAATCTGTCCTGGGTAAAGAGAGGAGGATCAGAGATGGGATGGGGGGAGGACTGTTGCTCCTAGAGGATGAGATAATGATAACTGATGAAAGAGGGAAGTCTTGACAACGATTGGGTCTCTGCTTTCTCTGCCAACCAGGATGGTCTTTGGATTGGAAAGGACAGGACGAAAATGGCTAAGAGGAGTTGATGTTCAAGATAAGGAAGAAGATAGCAGGGGAACAGCAAGCTGCCTGGGGTGCCAAAACACTTGGCAAATGGGATGGCTGAACCAGTAGCTACTTACTAGTCAATGAGTAGGACAAACAGTAGAGATGGCTGGAGGGTTGGGGGGGCTCCAGTGGAGTCAGTAGACTACATGCCAGTAGGTATTTCCAAATGCATTCCTTTTTAAAGGGATGGTTAGGGACCACCAGAAGAAAGAGGCCATGATCATCACAGAGGGCCCCCAGGAATAGGCCATCCAGAGAAACCTCGTAACCTTTCCTCACTGGGTTATAAAACTGGCAGATGAGAGAAATGGTGTTGATGGAAATTACTTGGATTTTAGCCAAGCATTGGACTGAGTTTGTCACACAATTCCAGTGGAAAAGGGAGATGTGTAGGTTACCTACCTAAGGTGAGAAGCCAGAGACAAAGAACAGTCCTTATCAATGGTTATATGTTACAGGAAGAGGACTAGAGGAGAACATCTCCCGAAGGGCTCTGTGCTATCTCATGGCTGTTGGCTCTTTTTTTGCTAAAGGCCCAGATGGCAGCAGGTTCTCCAGTCTTGCAGATGTCACAAAGCTGGAAGGGAGGCTAAAACACTGTGTGACAGAGAACCCTGCCTTGGTTGGGCCAAATCGGAAGGATCTGAAGGATTCAGTTCTGTGTACCACAGCTTGGGAAAGACTGATAAATTGATCATTGATGAATTGATGATTGATAAATTGGCAAGTGTTCAGAGGAGAACAACCCCCAGGATGGGGAAGGGCCTTGGAATGTTTGTCTTGGAGGAGAGAAGACTCGGAGGTAACATGAGAGCCATCTTCAAATGTCTGAAGGACTGTCACATGGAAGGGGGATTAGCCTTGTTCTCCTTGACCCCAGTGGCCAGAACCAGGGGGATGAAAAAAGCCAGTTTAGGCTGGAAGTCAGGAGAAACTCCCTCACAATTGATGCTGTCTGTTCCCAAAAAGGTGGCTGGCTGCCCCAGGAGGCAATGGACCTCCCCCCCCTCCTTGGAGGTCTTTAAGCAGAGGCTGGTCATGATGTAGGTAGGATTCTTGCGTAGGACTCGGTGGCCTCAGAGGCCTCTGCCAACACTGAGATTCTGTATGAAGTCTTGGGGACTGGTTGGCAATGACAGATGAGGGATGCCAACCAGATTCAAATACAGGTAGTAAGTAACAGGAATGTAGACAACCCATATCAAAATCCTGGGATTCAAAGGAGGAGCAGGAGTCAGGGGGAATCAGAGGGGTGAGTGGGACATCCTGATAGTCACGTCCTTTGTGCAATGGGATTTGAGGTGAGGTCAGGGCTGGAGATAGAAAAGTAGGAGGCATTGACACAGAATCATGGCGGTGAATGAGGTCACCAAGAAAGTGTAAAGAGAGAAGAGGACTGGCCAATGAGAATGGCCAAATGAAGGGATTGACAGGCTTGGGAAGGAGACCCAAGACAGTCAGAAAACTAGAAGGTGAGCCAGGAGCCTGTGGGGTCCCTGAGACTCAAGCAAGAAGGGTTATGAAGGAGGCACTGCCTGGTCGGGGAAACTGCTAAATGCTACAGAGAAGTCGCAGAGGGTGAAGACGGAGGAAAAGGCTAAGACCTCCAAAGGGGACTTTAGAGAGAGCAGCCTAGTTTTAGGATCAGGGGCAGGTTGGAAGCCCAAGTGGGCAGTGAAGAGGTAGAGGCATCGGAAAGGCCCTCCCAAAGTGGAGCAATGTGGAGGACCTACTTCAGTAGCCTGGGTCATTGTTTCTAGAAAATCATCTGGGACTCTGCGATCTTCAAGGAAAGCTACCAGGTTGTAGAACAGCTTTGCCAAGTTTTCAATGGCCTTATTTGTGGAAGCAAATGAACCAGAAGGGAATGGCTGAAACAATTCTGAGCCCTAGAGTAGACAGATGACAAGAAGCAAAGCAAACAGGTTTGAATAGAGGCAGAAGGAGGAAAGCTCGATGTAAGTTCATCAGCTCAGCAGAGGGGCAACAAAACTCTGACCAATTAACTCTGCTTGCCCCCGATGGGAGCTCCAGCCCCACTTCTCTGTGCAGACTAGAGAAAGAGCAATGGCACTTTGCGAGGGGGGTGTTCGAGTGTTTGTGAGGAGCTCTCTTTATTGTCGGATCAAGTAAACAGGGCAATACTGCCCTTGGAAACTGGGTGGACCCTTGGCAGTCATCTAGTGGAGAGAAGAAGTGGAGGTCCAGGAATCTGAGTGACTTGCTCAAGGTTGCAATAATAGTAAGTGGCAAAGCTTGGAATCAGTCCCGGGTCCCCCTGATTGAGTTCCAGAGCCCTCATTTTGCAGGTCGAGGCTGTGGGTTGGAACCTGCCACTTTTGAGCTGTGTGACCCTGGACAAGTCAGGGAATCTCTCTAGGTCTGTTTCATCTTGGAGCCGGCTGAAGGGGTGGGTTAGATGACGTCCGAGGGCCTTTTTCGAGCTCTTTAACAACTGTGCCAACTGAGCAAAGCGACTAGGGCGAACAGCTGGCGAGTTAGGGCCCTTCGGTAGTAGGAGAGGGTACTGGCCTCAGTCGGTCTCTGCCAGCGTGTCCTCGAGTCTCTGCTTGACCCTAGGAGCCTCAGTTTCCCTGACTGCGAAATGAAGGGTTTGGAGTGACGATCCTGATCCTCTTTCCCCCGCCCCTGAAACGAAGATGAAGGGACACGAAAGGAGGGGTGGCCGCCGAGGCACACTGGGGGGGGTGGGGGGTGGGGAGTTATTCCTGCTGAGCTTCGGTCTCTTCAGCTGCTCACTTAGCCCGGCCAGGATAGGTCGGGAGGGGCGGGGCGGGGCGCGGAGGGGCGGGCTGGACCCGGCCGCCCTGGAGCACGCTGGGAATTGTAGTCCACCGCCCCCAGCACCCGGGAGGAGTCCCGGAGAGAGCATGCGCGAAGGGCCCCTCGGGCGAGTGGTAAACAGAGACGTCAGGCTGGGGGTGCTGCTTGTGGGATCAAAACAAAAGGGGAAGGCGGGCTGGGGGGCGCGGGGTGCTCTGGGCGCGGGTCCGGGGCGGAGGGGCCGAGGCCCCGAGGGCCTGGCCGGGCGGGGGCCGGCGCAGGCGGGCGGGGGGAGGGGCGAGTAGGGGCCGGCCGGGGGAGGGGGTAAGAAGAGCCATGCCATGCGTGACTCGGTGCCCCGGGGAGGAGGAGGCGGCGGCGGCGGCAGCAGTGGGAAGGGAGGCTGGCTGAGAGTGGCCTGGGCCCCGGCAGGCTCCAGGGACTAGGCGCCTGGCAGGCACGTCTGGGGAGGAGCCCCCCGGGGCGCCGCCGCCGCCGCCGCCGCTGCTGCAGCAGCAGCAGCAGCCGGGCCAGCCGGGCCAGCCAGGGCAGCAGCAGCAGCAGCAGGGGCAGGCGCCCCCCGCGTGGCCGGCCAGGGCCACCGATCTGCCTGTGGAGGTGGGGGGGGGGGGTGCAGAAGGGGAGGAACAGCAGCAGCAGCAGCAGGAACAGCCCGAACAGCAGCAGCAGCAGGAGGTGGAGAAGGAGGAAGGATGGGCCCGGAGCCCTGGGCCCCCCTCGCCCCTGCCGCCGCCCCCCGGGCCGGCCCCCCGGAGTGCTGAGCCCCCTGAGCGAGGCCAGCCCCACCACGCATGGAGCCCGGCGGCCAGCGGGATGGGGAGCAGCCCGGGCCGGGGGCGGCGCGCGCGCTGGACGTCGATCCCGACTTTGAACCCCAAAGCCGGCCCCGCTCGTGCACATGGCCCCTTCCTCGGCCCGAGCCCGCCGCTCTGGGGCCCGAGGGGCGGCCTGAACCGGGGCCGCCTCTGCCGCCGCTGCTGCTGCTGCCGCCGCCGCCGCCGCCGCAGCGGCAGCCGCTGCCCGAGCCTGGGGGGGGGCCCGGAGCCGCCGGCCGCTTAGGGGCCCCCGTCGGGGCCGCCGCCGCCGCTGCCGCCGTCGCCGCCGCCGCCGCCGCCGCCGCCGCCGCTGCCACAGCTACGGGGCCCCGCAAGGGTGGCTCCCGCCGGAACGCCTGGGGGAACCAGTCTTACGCCGAGCTCATCAGCCAGGCCATCGAGAGCGCCCCTGAGAAGCGACTGACGCTGGCCCAGATCTATGAGTGGATGGTCCGCTCCGTGCCTTACTTCAAGGACAAGGGCGACAGCAACAGCTCCGCCGGCTGGAAGGTACTGCGTCCCCCCTCCCCTCCCTCCCTCCCTCCCTCCCTCCACGGCTCTCCTCCCCCTCCCCTCCCCTCCCCTCCTCCCCCCCACCCCCCCACCCCCGCCAGCTGTGTGCCGCAGCCCAGTCCTGGCCCCCGTGCCGCACCGCACCGACGGGGAGGGCGCCCTTACATCCCCTCCCCAGCCTCGCAGCCCCGGGCAGGCGGGCACACACGGGCGGACGGGGGCGACGGCTGCCCTGCACTGCCCTCCCCTCTCCTCCCCTGCCGTCCCCTCCCCTGCCGTCCCCTCCCCTCCTCTGCCCTGCCCTGCCCTCCTTCTGCCGCTGCCGCTGCCGCCGCCGCCGCCGCCGCCACCGCTGCCGCCGCTGCTGCTGCCGCTGCCGCCGCTGCCTCGGTGGGGACGTGCTGCCGCAGAGCTCTTTTGGCCCTGGTGAGGAGGGGGCCCGTTGCGGGGGGGGGGGGGGGGCGGCACTGGATCGGGGAGGTGGCGGCGGGGGGGGGGGTCCATCAGGGGGCTCTAAAGAGGCAAGGCCAGAGGGGGAAAGGCTAGGTCTGCAATGATTGCAGCCCCTCCGGGGCCAAGAGGAGCCCCTGGGGAGGCGGCACTGCGGGCACCACCTGTTGTGCCCAGGGCTGCCGACCAGCCGGGCCTTTGCCCGAACTGGCCTCGCTTGGCATAGCAATGGAGGGGCTTGCCATCCATTCATCCATTCAGCAATGGGGAAGCGCCCTCCAGGTCCCAAATTCTAGGGTGTTATCTTGAGCTGGAGATTGTGGGAGCTCTCTGAGCATCATCACAGAATGATGTGGGGGAAGGGGATGGAGCACAGGGTGCCCCCCTGGGGGGGCACCTCCCTAGAGATGGCCAGGAAACAGACTCTTGAGGCTTATAGAGCCATTGCCCCAAGGGGGAGCCCCCCTCCCCCACTGGTGGATTTTTCCCAGGTTCTGCTGCTGTTGCCACCACCACCATCACCACCACCACCGCAGCTGTTTGCCTGGATATCCCCCCTCCCAAACAGCTGTGGCAGCCTGTACCTACAGCAGGCACAAAGGGCATAGAAGATAGGGCTCAGGTCCAGACCATCCCCAGGGGTTGAAGGCCTACTCAGTGCAGGGCTCCCATCAGGTACTCAAACACTGGGCTCGCCAAACCAAGGTGAAGCCCACCAGGTAGCCTGCTCTGCTGCTCTGTGCCCATAGACCAGACCACTGCTCTTCTCACATGACTTGGCTTGGTCTGACTGCTCAGGGTTCGAGGGGCTTCTCTTTCCCCAGCTGGGGTGAGGGGCTCCCAGCCCAAGATGATCCTGTCATCCCACCTGAAACAGGCAGCCTGAGCTGGACAGCCTTTAGCTGAAGCCCAAATTCTCATTGCTGCCCATTGACAAGACAGCACCAGATTGGTAATGAGCATAACTGACATTTCCTGAGCTCCTTACCATGATCTCATTGAAACAGTAGGCACCAGGGGTGTTGCCCAGAGGAAGAAAATGATTGGCCTATAGTCCCCCAGCTAAATGGCAGAGATGAGATTTGAACCCAGATCTCCCTGGTTTCAGGTGGGGGTCCAACAGGATCCTGTAAGATTAGGACCCAGTGATTCGGCTGCTTGAGCCCACCATGGGGACCCCTCCTGGGGAAGAGGTGGACTAATAGGGGCTAGTCAATGATTCTGGCTGCACAACAGGTCAGGCCAGAGCCGCCTAAATCTGCAGGCCCTTGTGTGTGTGTGGGGGAGAAAAGATGTGTCCGAGGAGGGGCTGGAGAGAGCCAGGGACCAGCCACTGGGCCTCATTTTGCTGCCATCCAGAATCTTCAGCTTTGTGGCGTGTGTTGCTAAGAGCTCAGCCTGGCTGAGGAGGTGGGAGGGGGGGCTCTCTCAGATGACGTCAGTCAGTATCAGGGTGGCCATGGCAGCAGTGGTGCCCTCACTCTAGTGTCCCCAAAAGGAACATGGGAAAAAAAACCTCTCATCAGTGAAGCAGTCATGAGCCAGGCTGAAGGCAAGAGGAATCAGGCTCTGCCCAAGCCATTCTGAGCCCATCCCCCTCAGAGCGGAGGCTCTAGGTCCTGGGGCCACAGAATTTTAGAGCTTTGGAGCTGGAGGGACCTTCAGGAGTGTTCCTCCTGCATGCAGATTGCCCGGTTTAGAGGCACAGCCCTGCCACTCTGATCACTCTCTACTCTCCATCTGTGTCTGTCTCTCTAAAGCCGGGAGAGGGACTGCCTTTGAATCTGGCTCCTTAGAGCCAATAGTTCTAGTCCCACCTGTACCCGGCAGGGCTGTCATGAGGAAAAGGCTGCAGAGATAGAGGGGCCCTGCCTGCTTCTCCAACCCCTTCCCTGCTTTTATAAAGGGGCGGGTGAGGCCTGGGACTTTCCAGACCACCACTCTGCTAGCTTCTGACCCAATGGGGGCTCTGAGTGGGAGAAGGCCAGCATGGTGTGGCTAGATGGCACCTTCTGAAGTGCTTGCTAGCTAAGCACTCACCCACTGGCTTGGCTTCCTCACTTCTCAAAGCTCAAGCTGGCACTGCCACTTGGGTCTTGGAGCTGACGACTAAGCGGGCCCTTTCTTCCCCTCTCTGGGTCCCCCACTGGACTAGATGACAAGGGTGAAATGGATTGGGGGTGGGGGCAAGGAAAGGCTCTGCTAATCCCTGACTCCCAGCGCAACATCTGGCAGAGCTGGGATGGGGCACCCAGAAACTGAGGGGAGCCTCACAATCATTGGCACCTGGGAGAGGAAAACATTTCATTGGCCAACCAATTGAGAAGTACCAAGTGTGTACCCTGTGACCTGTGATGGGAGGAAGGACTAACTAGGCTCAGGCCCTGCCTTGGGGAGCTTCCGCTGAAAATGGGTTAGTAACCAAGCCCCAATCAGCAGGCATACTGTGTGTCAGGCACTGAGCTAAGAACAACTGGGGCTGCCTAAAGGCAAAAGCCAACTCTGCATGATATGGTAATGGAAGAGACAAACATGATGGAAATAACCAAGTCCATTCAGACAAGGTCCACTGGTGGAGGTGGAGGGGACCCTTAGAGGGGAAGGCTCCAGCAAGCAGGAATGAAGTGCCCAATTGTGCGGGGCAGACGGGCCAGAAGGCCAGCTTGGAGTTCCGAGCAGTTTCTTCCCTAGAGTACACACAGGCAAGGTATTTAGGGAGGAGGTGAGCCTTGGGCCTGGAAATGGAGAGAAGGGCAGGGCTCTCCACACAGTAGGGAAAGAAAGGCATGTGAAGCCAAGGAAGGCAGGTCTTCACCAGGGGTTGAGGGAATTCCCATGTTCAGTCTTAGAGTTGTGAGGTGGCACCACAATAGCAGGAGGCCTGGGCTAGGAGTCAGGAAGACCCCGAGACACTTCCTGGCTGTGTGACGCTGGGCAAGTCACTGAAACTCTGCCTCAGTTTCCTCGTCTGTAAAATGGGGGTCCTGAGTAGCACCTATGTCACTGCTTTCTTGTGAGGATCATTTGAGATAGTGTTTGTAAGGCACTTAGCACCATCCCCGGCACATAGGAGTTGCTGTCGAAATCCCCTTGGTGGCAGTGATGGGGACAGTGAAGTCCTGGCTTGCAGTGGCCTTTCTGGGATGTTTGGAAAGATCCAGGGTTTCACCCCCTCTGGAGGTAGCTGCTGTTGCTGTTCCTCCTCCTCTTCCTCGTCCCCCTCAGGCCTGCCACTCAGCTGGAAGTGCATCTCAGACAGTTATCTGGGACAATGGCATGGTCACCTAGCTGGGATATGTACTGGACTTGAATCCAGGTTCCCAGGGCACATTTTATGTCCGCTCCTCCAGGCTACTACCTCTCTGTTCTTAAAGTTCATTCATTCATGAGAATCAATCACATTCAAATACCACTTGATCCTTTGTAAAACTGGAGGGGCCCAAGGTTAATCTGCTTCTATAAATCAGGAATATGCATTCCCCTGACGTGGGAAAGTGACTTAGCCAAGGTTGCCAGCTACTGAACTGGCAAGGCTGGGATGGGAGCCTGGCCTCCTAACTCTCCAGCCAGTGGTCACTGCTCTCATCCGTAGGCCTTCTTTTTCCGTTGTGCCTCTGCCAGTGATGCTTTGGGGATGCACCCACCATCCACCTTTCTGTCACCCTTCAGTTTAATGGAGAAGACTTAGCCATTTGAGGCCTCAGAGGGCAGCTAGGCCAATACTCCCTTCCCCCATTCTACAGACGGGGAAACTGAGGTCCAAAAAGGAGAAGGGACTTGCTCACAGCCATTTAGCCAGTACACAGCAGGTGTTTGGTTTGGTTTTGAATTCGAATTCTTCTCTGTGATTTATGAATCCCTGATTTGCAGCCAGCTGTGTGACAGAGCATCCCTAGAAGAATACCTGTAATAATAACGATGCTAGCAAACACAAGCCCCATTTATGGATGAAGGGCTTTGCATTTACACTGCTGGTATTGTTCTCTTGACTGGACATGAGGAAACTGAGGCTATAGGGGGTAAAGTGCTATGCCCAGCCCACAGCTGGCCCTCGTTCTGTACTTGAGGAATGGGTTCTAGTCCAGCAACTTCAGATATCTCCTTAATGTGCCCTAGCAGCCCTTCACACTCTGATCAGCCCTCAGGGGTGGGAGTGGAATCAGACTCAGGTTGTATATGGCCCTGTGGAACATTCTGGGCTGGGCCATAGACAGAGGCGTCTCAGGCTTAGCTCCCTGCCTCCCCAAGGAGCCCAGCACGTCTTCGGCAGCCTGGCACAGAGCTGGGACTGAGCCAGCAGCCTCCCGGGCCACTTCACTCCTGACCCTTCTCCTTCTGTGCCCCTACAGAATTCCATCCGACACAACCTCTCCCTGCATAGCAAGTTCATCAAGGTCCACAACGAGGCCACTGGCAAGAGCTCTTGGTGGATGTTGAACCCCGAGGGCGGCAGGAGTGGGAAGGCCCCACGGAGGAGGGCAGCCTCCATGGACAACAGCAGCAAGCTGACCCGAGGCCGGGTCAAAGCCTCCAAGAAGAAGACGGCGACGTTGCCTGAGGGGGCCGAGGGTCCTACTCCCGCCAGTCCCGGGAGCTACTACCCCAAATGGCCAGGTAGCCCTAGTCCCCGAAGTCCAGATGACTCCGAGGTGTGGACGGCCTTCCGTCCACGCAGCAGCTCCAATGCCAGCATGGCCAGTGCCCGACTGTCCCCCATGGGGACAGGGCTGGGACCGGAGCCTGAAGCGGGGGTAGCCGAGGAGGAGGTGTTAGCCTCCCTCACTTACCCAGGCAGTGTTCCCCCAACAGTCAATGAGGAGCTGGAGCTGCTGGATGGGCTCAATCTCACAACCCCAAGGCCTCTTTTGCCCCAGGGTGCTGCCTCGGGCTTCTCCCTGCAGCCTGCTGGGGGCTCTGGCCCCCCAGCTGCTTTCACTGGCCCCCTGTTTGGCCCTTCCGAGGGGGCTCTGCCACCTGGGGAAGGGCGCTTCTCCAGCTCCCAGACTCTGGAGGCCCTGCTCACCTCTGATTCCCCACCCTCCACTGATATCCTTATGACCCAAGTGGATCCCATCCTCCCCCAGCCCTCAACCCTTCTTCTGCCTGGGGGGCTGCCTGCTTCCAGCCCACTGCCCCCAGGAGTCAGCCTGGGCCCTAAGCCCTTGGAAAGCCAAGGCTCAGGCCCTCTGCCTCCTGCCCTCACCCTGATGGCAGCCCCTGTGGGCATGGAAAGCACTCCTGCCCCTAAGGCCCCGGAGCCTGCTGTGCCCCCTCTCTCCGATGAAGCTACAGACCAAGACCAAATGCCCCAGGACCTGGACCTAGATGTGTACATAGAGAACCTGGAGTGTGACATGGATCACATCATCAGCGACCTAGTGGATGGGGGCGAAGGGCTAGATTTCAACTTCGAGCCTGGTTCCGGAGCCCCTAGTTACCCTAACAACTCACAGCCCTCTACCCACTCCTGGGTCCCCAGCTAAGTCTGACCAGGTAGGAGAACAGAGCAGCCAGCTGGCAGGGGGGTGGGGAGGAGGGTGGTCTGCTTGGGGCTTGGGGTGAGGGAGGGTGGGGGCCATCTCCTGAGGGCTTGCCTGTCTCCCGGTCCACATTGTCCACCAGGCCCCTTCTCTCTCTGTCTCTCCTCCAACAGGTCCCTGGACCATAGCTGGGAGCTCCTTCCCCTGCCCCCCTCCCCCAAGAAGGAGCCGAGAATGTCCCCTTTCCTTCCTACCCTTGGTCCCTCCCCCGGGACCAGAGCCCCTCAGGTCTGGGCATGGGGGACTTATAAATGTCCAACTGCTTTCAAGGGGGTATCTGAGGGGTGGGAGGGAGGGGGTTTATTCTCACTGTGCCAACAGGGGCTAAGGCCCCCCCTCCCCCCTCCCAGGAGCCACCCTCTGCCTCTGTTCCCTTCCCCCTGCCCCCCCCATAAGAGCGTCGCATGGGCGCTGCCACACACACACACTCACCACGCATATACACACACACACTCCCCCAAAGGCTTTGGGGCTGCTGCCGGGGCAGGCAGTGCTCCTGGGAATGTGAAGCCGCTAGTGGCCTTACCCCTGCCTTTGGGAGCAGGACCTTTTGTAGAGAGCTTTATCCAGGCAGGCTGGGCCAGGCCAGGAAGGCTGGGCTGGGCTGGGCTGGGCTGGGCTGGGCTGGGCTGGGCTGGGCTGGGCTGGGCTGGGCTGGGCTGGGCTGGGCTAAGCTCCCTGGCTCACTCCCTCTCTCACTCAGTAGGTTGGCCACAGCCCGCCAGGGCCTGGGCTTTTTTTATGCAGTGATCCCCAAACTGGGGGTGGGTGGGGGCAGGGACAGAGGAGGGCCCAAGCCTGAGCCCTGGAGCAGCCAGCCAGGCCAAGGCAAGCCTTTGGAAAGCTGCAGATAACCTAAAAGCTTTTTATAAACTTTTTACGATATATAAACACAAGTATAGAGATTTTAACAGAGAGGCAAGGTGCTAGGGTTTGGGGGGGGATTGCTTTTCTTTGGGAAGGCTTTATAATCGTGACACAAGGCAAACACTACAGACGGCAGACAGACAGACAGACAGACAGACACATCCAGATGCTAGGGAAGGAGGCTCAGTCCCTGGCAAGCCCCAGGGGAAAGGGGGAGAGGAACTGCAGAAAGACGGAACAGCCTGGCCTCCCCAGGGAGAGGCCAGTCCCAGGAAGGCTGTGGGGGCTGGGGGGGGGGGCCTGTGGTGGCTTCGGGAAGGATCCCCCATTTGTTTGGAGAAGGAAGGAGCTCAAGCGCCCCGAGTCCAGGGCCAGTCTTTAGCCCTTGGAGCTCCTGCCTGGGCACTGAATTCAGTGCCACCACTGCCGCTGCCACCACCACTGCCGCTGCCACCGCCACTGCCGCCGCCACCGCCTGCTGCCGTTGCTGTTGTTGCTGCTGCTGCTCCTGCTCCCACCAATGCCACCACCACCGCCACCACCGCCACCGCCACCGCCACCACCACCACACCACTACCACCACCAGGGCTGGGGGATGACTTGGGCGGGTGTCTACAGACCTCCCTCCTCAGAGCCTTGGCTAGCTCCTCCCCCAGCTCCCTCAGCACAGTCCCCTGCCCCTCCCTGCTGTGGGTTCCCATCGTGTCCTGGGTCCTGCCCAGATTGTGTCAATGTATGTATGTACTAGATCCAAGTGAGAAAGTGTGTCAAATGATTAAATTAAATAAATGGAGACATAAATAAATAAATGGCAAACATAAAGAAATAAATAAATAGATAAATACCTGGAACTGGGCCTGCCTTCTGCTGCCTCCTTGTCCTCCTAGGGAGCCTGGGCTGGAATGGCTGCAAAGTGTGGCAGGGCTGGCCTGAGGTGGTGCTGAGGGAGCTGAGTGTCAGTGGGGCATGTGCTAGGGCCTCAGATAGGCCCCTGCTGCCTTACCCTCACCATTTGCCCACCATCAGTCTTCGTTTCTATTCACTGAGGCTGACCCTCTCTTCTTCTATAACTACTCTGCTCCAGCGGCCAACTGCCCACTCCAACTCAAGTTGGAAAGAACCTTGGAAGGCCACTACTTCAACTCCAACCTGAGGCTAGAACTCAGCCCTGAAGGCTCCACAGGACAGGGAAGGCCACCAAAGCAGCACGTCCCTCCCATTGGCCCCAGCTCTCTTCAAATAGTCAAAAATTCTGGGATCAGGGTTGCGCTCCTTGTCAATCTCCAGGATACATATGCCTGGGTGGGTCTTTCAGTGTTAGGGCATGTTCCTTGACCACCCTGGTCTTTGGGATGTCCATCGCCATTGGCCCTTCTTAGTGGGCAGCTCCAGGAACTGAACTCAGACCTGGTGTAAGCGTGGGCTCTCCCTGGGCTTGGGACAGTGGGACACTCGGGGCCTCATGTGGCTCGCTCACTAGCTCTGCTGCCCCCTACCCCTGGCAGAGACAGGTCCTGTTCCACAGAGGTAGGCCTGCCCAGGGAGTAGTGCTGCTACTTAGCCAGTTTATTTCTTGACTTAGCGATGTTTATCTTTCTTGCTGGCCAGTTCAGGTTTAGTCTTGGGAGATGCAGCAATCCCCCTGCGACTGGCTGCCTCTTCTTCCAATGTCCCTGCTGTTCCCATTCGTCCTGTAGTTTTGGACTAGATGGGGAGGGGGGCCGTTACTGGGCAGGTGGCCCCATAGGCCTGCAGGACAGGACCAGAGCAGGGAGCAGGGGGCTGGGGGTGGGGCTAAGAATGCATGCAGCTAGGGCTGTGGATGGCCAGAGCCAATGGTGTCTCACCGGGATGGTCATGTAGGAGTCTATGGGTGCGATTTTCTTGTTGTCTTGGCCGCGGAGCATCTTTATTCGACTCTTTTCCAGATAGTCACATTGGGATTTAAGGGCATCTGGAGCCCAGAAAATGAAGCTTGAGCCCCTCAGGCAATGAGGAAGTGCCCTATTGGCCTGATGGTGGTCAAACTCCCCAAGACCCCACCTACTCTTTGCCTGGCCTGTGCCCTCTGTCATGGGGGCAGAGGCCCATGTGGCATGAGCATGGTTCCTGTGTAGGCTAGGGAGTAACCCACCAATCGATCATCAGGAGCCTTGCCCATAGCAATGGGAATAGAAAAGCAAGGTGACAGAGATGGAGACAAAGATGGCAACAATGACGTTCAGGGAGCTGGGCTGCAGGGGGCACAGGGCAAGACACACCAAGAGATGCCTGCTTTGGCCCATTACCTCCCTCTCCAACCTCTTGCTCCAGCCTTAAAGGCACTTAGCACAGCCTGATGTGGTTTAGTTATCTGAGTCTGGGGGCTCTCTCCTCCCCTTCCCTCCCTCCCATGAAGCTCCTGGAGGGTAGGAACCGTCACTGACACCCAGGTACCCCAGGGCCTGGCCCTTAGGAAATGATCGTGGACCATCCAGCATTTGTGTCTCAAGGCCCTCTGTACCCCCCACCTTGTCCTCCATGCCCTCTCTGGCAGATTATCGTCCCTCCCCACTCAGCCCCATCATGCTCCATACCCAACAAGTCTTGCTCTGGTTCCTTCAGAAGGGGCACAAAAGCCCTGTAGGCATTTTCATTTCTCGATCCTGCAAACAGAGCCTTGAGCTACCCCCAGCTTGAGGCCTCAGCCTGGCCCAGTTCTAAGACTTTCAGACCCCGATTGCAAACCCTGCCTGCCCCCTTTTCTCTTGGTCCTGAGACTTCACTTTAGATCCTCTCTTCAAGATAGGGCCTGGAGTGGAGCACAGAGGGAGGGACCTACCCTCTCTTGAGCTAGAAGGGAGATTGAAGGTCATCAAGTCCAAATACTTCATTTTACAGAGCAAGAAGAGAAGAGAACAGGGGAGTGACAGGACTTGCCTAAGGTCACACCGCTAGAAAATGGCCCAGATCAGACTGGAGCCTCTATCTCCTGACTCCCCATCCCAGGAGATGCCCTATCTTGGGCCCAGGGGGATGGTCAGTGGGAAGATGGCAGACTGCCATGGGAGTCTGAATCCATCTAGGCATGCTGCCAAGTTCCTACCTGGTGGCCCACGTTCCACCTTGCAGATATAGTAGATGTTTCTGGCTTGGAGGAACTTGGTGGCAGGTTCCCCGGGGAACTTCACTAGGAACAGTAACTTCAGAGTCCCAGATTCATCACAGAGGTCAATGACTTCTGGGGGGAAACCGGAGGGAGAACGAAGGAGCAGAGATCACAGGGCAGGGGCAGCTCCCTCTGTGGGCCCCGATGGGGGGTTGGCTCTCTGCCCCTCACCTGGATCGCGCAGCCCCACTTTGCTTCGGACATAATGCAACAGTAGCAGGACGGAACAGTTGGTGTTGGCTAGAAACTGCTGATTATCTGGAAGACAAACAGGGCAGGGGAGGTGTTGGAGCCCTCCTCTGGGAGCACTGTCGAGGGGGCACCAAGCCAGGCAGAGGCCGCCAAATCCCTTCACTGGCCATGCCATGCTGGGCAAGACTCCTGAGCTCAGAGGGGCAACGCGATGTCTTGGCCGCCCCCCTTCCCCCCCCCCCCCCCCCCGTCCTTATCTAGGATATGCCAGCTTGGCCAGAGGAGCAGATAGCAGGCCTGTGACTCCCTGACCATCTAGCCCTCACCTCCATGCCTGATGCAAATGAACATGCTGAAGAGCCATAAAGGGCTCAGGGGCTGACGGACACTGGGACGGGGACAGGAACGGAGGGGGTACGAACGGCAGATGGATCCCATGAGACTGTTCAGTGTGAGATGTGGGCTGGTTTAGTGAAGGCGGGATCAGGGGTGGGGCCTAATACAGCAACTCAGTGATTATGAGCTCAGGCAAAGGATGATGATGAGGAGCCGGGCGGGCGGGTGGGCGGGGTGGCTGGGACTGAAAAGGGTCCAGCTCCCCCAGAGGGCACACAAACCCCCATTGACCCTTACTATCTAGAAGCACAACATGTCCCACAGCCTAGGCCTGGCATGTGCTCCACCGCGCCCACCCCAGGCATCCCCCTCCTCCCTCAGACACCACAAACATGCCCGTTTCTCATGAACCGAAACTTTATTCTTGTTTTTTTCATTGATCCAGGAATAGTAGTGAGGAGGGAGGGAGAGTCCAGAGGAAAGGAAGGGCTGGGGCTGGGGGAGGGAGGACAAAGGAAGGATTCAGGACCGCCGCCGCTGTTGGGCTGGCCAGGGGTGGGCAGGTACGGAGGTGGGGGAAGTTTCCAATGAGGGGACCCAGAAGGAGAAGGGGGCTGTGGGACTGGCAAAGTATCCTTAGGAGGAGGCCAGGGCTTGGCTACTGGTTGTTAGGGTGTGTGACTCCAGTCTCAGGGCTCAGGGTCCAGGCTGTAGCTTGGTGGAGGGACCCAGTAAGGGCTGTGCTGGCTGCAGGGGGAGACCTCGCATCCCTCCGCTTGGGCCCCTGTCTTGGGAGGGAGCTCGCTGACGTGACACAGCCTCTCACTGTAGTCTGGTTGCAGACTCTCAGCCAGTCCCTTGGACACACCACTCCATGTCTAAGAACAGATAGCCACCCAAGGTCAGAGGTCAGTTTGTGGAATGGAGGCAGAGAGGAGGAGAAAGGAAGGTTCCCACAGCCCAGAGGAGGGGAAGGGAGAGGAGGACAGGACAGGAAGGCTGCTGGGAGGGCAGGAATCCTCAAGGTTACACTGGGCTTTCGTCCCTGATTCAGTGGCCTTCTGTCTGCCAGGGAGTTCTTCTCAACTCTATGTACACCCCAGCCCCCACCCTCTTAGTCCCTGGGCCACATCCTGCCAGCTAGTGTGGTCACCCTCAACACTTGAGCAAACAGCCGGTCTCTATAAGCTCAGGGGTCTATGTGTGTTCTCACCGAGAAGTTTCCCTGGTGCGTGGTAACCAGGTCATCCAGGCTCTTGAGGTTGGGTATTCGGGGCATCAGGATGACCCATACCCTAGGAGGACAGATTAGGCAGGATGAGGGCCTGGCTTCCAGGGGCCCCACTGGTAATGAGCCCAGTTGGTGATCATGAGAGCCTCGCCCCCTCCCTCTGGAAGAGCTGGTTTAGTTGCTGGGGACCCCTTTCCACTTGTGCCCTCCCCCTTCCCCCGAGTCTCACCGCTCCAGTCGGGTGAGCATGGTGATGAGGATAATGAACCCAGTGAGAAGGCCAAGGGGAATGAGTACGGTCTCCAGCAGGGGCAGCGAGGGCTGCTCTAGGGCACCAAAGGAAGGGGCCTCATGGAACCACCCCCGTCAGGGGCCCAGAGCATTCCCTCCCACCCCACCCTTGGCCAACCTCGCCTCCCTACTGTTACTCAGCTGAGGGAAGGCTGGCCAAACTGGGAAAGGGAAGGGATTAGAGCTTTACCCCGTGGCCTTCTGCCCCCCCACTGGACCACATGGCTCCATTGACTCCACTGCTGGGCATTGCCACAGTAAGGGCTGAAGCGGCTTCGGACTCGGAACGTATAAAGTTTGTGCCCATCTACGCTGGGCAAGACAAATTGCTGCCTCTGTTGTACAGTCTGCTCCTAAGAAAGATGGAGGCAAAAATGAGAGGAGTGTCAAGGGGAGGATGCCCCCTAGTGACCAGCCCCTTCCTTACTCCTCTCCATAAGAGAGAACCTGAGTGAGAGCGGCCTCAGAGGCTGGCCATCCTAACCCCTTCATTCTACTGAGGAGGACACCGCGCTCCAAAGAGAAGAGAAGCGACCTGCTAAAATCTGGCAGAATGAGGATTCAAACCCAGGTCCTCTGACTGCAAAGTTGGCACTCTCCCTTGGGAGAGCTCAGGTCCTTGTGGCTGGGGTGCCTGCTTTCTCTTCCTCTCCCCTCTCCGTCTTGGATCATCCATCGATACAGCCCACATGGATTGCTCCCAGGCTAGTCCCCTGCCCTTGCATGGTTCCTTCCTCCCCCCTCCCCCAATCTGGTCACATATGGAAATGGGGCTGAGGGCAGTTGGGTGAAAGAAGAAGTGGAAGCCAGGGGAAGGTGAGGGTGCTTGGATAACAGGCTCAGTGCCCAATCTCTTTGGGCCTGCTTTCCAACCCCCTGCCCACTCACTGTCCAGCCGGAGTCAATGTCACTCTTATATTGTACCAGGTGTTCCAGACACATGGCCTTGTAACTGTTGGTCCAGTTGAGCTCCAGCTGTGAGTCACTCACATTGGAGACTGTCAGGTTGTCAGGAGCCCAAGGGATCACTGGAGGAAGGACATGTATGCGTGGGTGTGTGTCGGATTAACCCTCCCACCTCTGCCTGGCCCTGATCCCCTGGGCAGCCCTCTCTCCCCCTCACCCACTAGTTCTTGGGACATTCTGGGGCAAGAGCAAGCTCCCCACCCCAAGGCTCCTCCCAGACACCCTCTCCCCTTCCTTATACCTTGATCCTGAAGTTTGATTTCCTGCTTGGAATGTCTGCCGGCTTCCCCAGGAGCCAAAAGATCCAGATTGAAGTTTTTGTAAATATCGATATCTTCACTGCCAAACCAACAGCCTGAAGTGATGCTCCCAGTAAATATGTACTGGCCACATTCCTTGCGGGGCTCCCTGTACCTGAGGGAAGAGGGGGGCACTCTAGAGTCCACCCACCCGGCTAGGACTTCTCCTAGGGGCAGCAAACTGGGAGGCTCTCCAGGCCCGTCCCACAAGGTCTCAGTCTCCCAGCGCATCCCCCTGTGCTTCCTAGAGCCTCTTTTCACTGCCTCCTCCCTCTTTTCCCAGTCTTCCTTCATACCAGTAGTACAGGGTCAGGTTGGTAGACTGGGGTCCGGAGCTATTGTCCCAGGTGCAATTCATAAATTCAACATTGAAGACCCAGCACTGTACCTTTGGGAGGGGTGCAGGGGTTGAGGACTCCGGAAAGAAACCTAGGTGGGAATCAAAGAGGAGACAAGACACACAAATAACCATCAGACTACAAGGTTGCCTGAGGGAAGGGGCTCCTTCTAGCCCATCCTGTCCCCACCTCCCTCCCTTGGAAAGTCTTGGGCCCATCCGGCTGAGGTGCCTGGCTCTGATCTTTCTCTTCTCTTCCCATTTCTCAGCCTTCCCCTCCCTGCCTCTCACTTGCCCAGGTCCCAGTCCTCCCCACCAGCCATAGTGTCCAGGCTCCTTTTGGGAGGGAGGGTGCGCAAGGCCATGGCTGCCCCCAGCAGTGCCAGTAACAGGAGCATTCTCAGGCTGGCGACTTGTGGCTGAGACCTGAGCTTCACTTTCATTTCTGTGCATCCGAAGCCAGGGGCCCCTTATCAGCTACCCCTCACCACCCACGAAGTTCCTCTAGTCATAACTTCCGGTGGAAAGAACCTGGGGGCCTGGGCTACCTCTTCATCAGGGCCTGTCTAGGGAGGGAATGACAATTAAAGGACTGTGCACATAAAGCAGCCCAGCCTTCAGGTGGAGGGGGGGAGTGTTATTAAGGGAGGCTGGGGCTGCCTTGGGGGTAAAGGATACCCTGATCCATCCAAGAGGTGGAGCACTGCTCCAGAAGGGCAAAGGTCCTGGCAGAAACCACCTTCCCTGAAATTTGGTTTTTGATCACTCAGGCCCCTTGATCCCTTCTGTTTCTCCATTGTCACTAAACTGCTTCTGGTCTCCATCCATCCCTCTCCATACCAGAAGCTTATTAGTCTTTGTTTTCACCTAGTCCAGTCTCCCTATATTACAGGGGAAGAAACTGAGGTTTATAAATGTTTATTGACTCTCAGACTGGAGCCTATATCTTTGCAAAGTCAGGCACTATTGTATTTTCCCTTTGCTATCCCCACAAAAGCTGTGAAAGTCATTTCTGGCCTAAGGCCAGACTGAGGCAAACACCTTCCTTTCCTGGAGCCTACTGGTAGGTCTCTATTGCCTCTAGGAAAAAGGTGAGATGGCTGTCCCCTCCCCCTTAGTCTTTTCCCTGAGCCTGAGGCAGCTTTAGCTTCCCTAGGAGTTCCTTGAGGGCAAACATCACTGGGGGGGGGGGGGGGGGTTTCCAAGTGTCTAACCCCTAGCTGGGTACTGAAAGGGGCTGAACTGTGCTGGTTGCCTGATTGACTAGCCGATTGTTTCCCAAACTCCCAGCTCCCTCCTTTCTAGACAAAGGTACATTCTTCCTCACTGCCCCCGCCCAGGCTGCTTGGCTTACTTGTCTTTCCTCACACATTCTTTTTATTTCTTTAAAGTGTTAGCTACAGCCTGGGTTTTCGCCCCAGATGCGGAGGGAACAAATGAGATCACATTCATTCTTACAGCATCATCATCTCCCCCACCCTGGATCCTCTCTCTCTCTCTGAGGGTCTTAGAACAAAGACCACAAAAAGGGAAGGGGTGCAGATGGACACTTTAGCAAATCGAAGACTGGCCCTTCTAGCCTGTCTCCGGTCCTCCCATGCCTGGAATGTACTTTTCTCCCTTTGGCCTTCTAGAATCCATCTCCAAAAGCCACCCAGTACTGCCCTGCCCTGCCCTGTCCGAATCCTTCCCCGATTTGGGGAGCCAAAGAGTTCGAATTTCTACAGGACAAGTGCTCCTCCCAGCAACCTTCTTGGCTCCATTTGACAATTGAGGAAAGTGAGGAAGATGGAGGTTCAAGTGACTTGCCCAGGGCCGCACAGTGTGTTCTCGGCCGGCTTGGAAGTCACCTCCTGCTGCGTCTGCACTGGGGACTAGCTTTCCCTTCGAGTTGCTCTGTCTTGTCTTCTCTTTGATTGGCTCTGCTCCCCTCGAACCCCCCCCACCCCACCCCACCCCCGGCGCTGTGAGGCCGGCCTCCCTCACACCTCCGAAATCGGAAGCTCCTTGAGGACTGGAACCTGGACTATAGGTTCCAAGGCCGGTAGTCAGTGGGCAACGAGCCGTTGCCCGAGGTGGCCTAGCCCCAGGGGCCACTGGTACAGCTCTGGGGCGGGCAGACGGAGAAAACGAGGCGGCTCGAGGCAGAAAGAGTCAGGGAAACGCACGTGGCTCCGCAGCCGGCCACTCGACCGGGGACTAGCCCTTTTCCTTTCCCTCCCCTTCCCGTCCCTTCCCCCGCTCAGCAGCCCCGACCGTTCGCAGTTTCCGGCCCCGCCCCTGCGCAACAGCCCCGCCCCCCACAAAAGACCCCACCCCCGCCCCGCCCCTACCCCCGCCTCCTTCCGTTCTCGGCCCTCCGTCGTCTCTCTCGGTCGCTTTCCTCACTCCCGGCCGGGCCCAGCCGGCGCCGCGGCGGCTTGGGGCTGCCGGCCAAGATGGCGGCTTTTGGCATCCTGAGCTACGAGCACCGGCCGCTGAAGCGGCCGCGGCTGGGCCCGCCCGATGTCTACCCGCAGGACCCCAAACAGAAGGAGGTACGCGCGGCTCGGGCTGGCTGGGCCGGGACTGGGGGGGGGGGGCGATCGGGACGGGGGGGAAGGGCGGGGGAGGGAGAGGGAGAGGGAGAGAGGACACCTGGGGGCCGACCGGCAGTTGGAGACCCGGGCTCCTGGAGTCCTTCCCGCCGCCGCCACCGTCGCCGGCCCGGAGGATGCCTTGGGCCCCGCCCGGGGCGCCCCGCCAAAGTTGGCCGGCCTAACCCTCCCCCCCTCAGAGAGTTGGGGACCCGCGACCGCCGGCGCCGAACTGTCACTAACTGTCAGCGAGGGCCCCCTCCCGGCCCCCGAGCCCGACTGCCCATGGCTCAAGAGGGTTCTCCTCTCCCTCAGGACGAACTGACTGCTCTGAACGTGAAGCAAGGCTTCAATAACCAGCCCGCCGTGTCCGGGGATGAGCACGGCAGCGCCAAAAACGTCAACTTTAACCCGGCCAAGGTGAGTCCCCACTCCCGGGGCCCGAGATAACCTCGATGTCCCCCCAGGTTTCCTCACTTATCCCCCTTGCCTCCCCCCCAATTTTCTTCAGCCAGACCCCCCCTTCTCAGCTATCTTCCCAACCTACTCCCCCTACAAGTTCTCCCCAGCCTACCTTCCCCCTTAAATTCTCCTCAGCTAGCCTTCCCCCCCCCCCCCCCAGCCACCTGCCCTACTTTCCCCTTTCAACCAATTCCCCCAGAGAGGCCCCCCCAGCCGGCCAGCTTTTCCAACTAGCTTTCCCTGGTCAGCCTCTCCCCTTCCACCCCAGTTCCCCCCAGCCACCCTCTTCTCTAGCCTCCAAAGGGAGGAGGGACTAAGTGGGCCAAAGCTGGCACTTGGAGGAAGTGGGACTACACTGAAGGACCCCTGCTAGCTTACCTGGCAAGGAGGTCAGTGAGGGGGCACTCCTGGCCAGCTGTAGCCTGGCCCTCCAGGGTGAGAGCACTTCCTATGGACTCCTTCTCCCCCCCCCCCCCCCCCCAGATCAGCTCCAACTTCAGCAGCATCATTGCAGAGAAGCTTCGGTGTAATACCCTGCCAGACACAGGGAGACGGAAGCCCCAGGTGAATCAGAAGGACAATTTCTGGCTGGTCACCGCACGTTCCCAGAGTGCCATCCACGCCTGGTTCACTGACTTGGCTGGCACCAAACCACTCACACACTTAGCCAAAAAGGTGAGGTGCTGCATTCTGGGGCCTAGGGGCCATGGAGGAGAGTTCCTCCTGGCTCCCAGCTGCCAGCTCTTCCCCCACTGCCATTTCAAACTTGTCCCATTTGGAGCCCTCTTTGTCACTGCTGAGCTGACCCATTTGGCCATTTCTTACACATCACTATTATCTCCTGTCTCCTTGCCTTTTAGGCACAACTACCCCCCCCCCCCAGGTCCCCCTCCTAACTTCCACCTCTTAGAACCTCTAGCTTCTTTCGGAGCTCTGTCCATGGTGGCACTCTATGGACCCCCTTCTGGGCACTGCCTCTCCTGGGGCCCTGGGGTGTTAATGCTCTCTCTCTCTTCCCAGATTACTCAGTTATTTCTGTATGTTCGGAGTATACAGTAAGGTCCTGAAGGGAGGGATGGCCTCCCATTTCTTAGTGAGCCCCAAGACCTGTGGGACTCAATTCGATTGACCTGGGAATGGGTCCTCGTGAAATGGCTTAGGAATCCTCAGAATGCCTCTGCTGCTCCCATTCAGGTCCCCATTTTTGGTAAGAAAGAGGAAGTCTTTGGGTACCTGGCCAAGTACACCGTGCCAGTGATGAGAGCCGCCTGGCTCATTAAGATGACTTGCGCCTATTACTCAGCATTCTCAGAGACCAAGATGAAGAAGAAGCATTCCGTCGACCCTTTCATAGGTGAGCGATGCCAAACCCAGAGCAGCCACACCTCCAAATCCCTTTGCTTTCATGACTTCCCAAATGAGAAAGTCCCTCTCTCAACATCAAGCATCCCTTTCTTTGTCCCATTTCCAGAGTGGACTCAGATCATCACCAAGTATTTGTGGGAGCAGCTGCAGAAGATGGCTGAGTTTTACAGGCCAGGGCCTGGGAGCTGTATTTCTGGCTCAGGGTCCCTCTCCCACGAGTTGGATACGGCCCTTCGTCAGTGGGACTACAATGAGAAGTTGGCCATGTTCATGTTCCAGGTAGCAGGAAATGGGGTGGGCTGAGCATGTTCCTGGCATGGCTCAGTAAGCAGCCAAGTTTCACTTGGTACTTACTAGGCCCCTGCTACAATGCCCTCAAAATGAAATCTCAGGATGGCTCCCTCTGTGTCATTCCCTCCCCATTCATAGTCCACCTTCCTACCCTGTTTCTTTCAGGATGGGATGCTAGACCGGCATGAGTTCCTCACTTGGGTCCTTGAGTGTTTTGAGAAAATCCGACCAGGAGAGGATGAGCTGCTCAAGCTGCTGCTCCCCCTGCTGCTGAGGGTGAGGCCCTTGGCCCTGAGGTTGCAGGGCAGGATAGGACAGAGGCGAGTCCCTCAGTTCCAGTCCTCAGTGCAAGGGGAGGGGGGGGCGCATCACTGGAGGGTTCTGAGCACTCCGTCCTCTCCACAGTACTCAGGGGAATTTGTTCAGTCTGCATACCTCTCTCGACGTCTTGCCTATTTCTGTACTCGGAGACTGGCCCTGCAGCTGGACGGTGTAAGCGGCCACCCTCCCCACGTGCTTGCTGCTCAGCCCAGCAACACGTTGCCCCCCACCCCTGCTCCTCAACCCCCAACTTGCAGCCAGTCCTCCACACCCTTTGGTGAATTGCTTCAGTGTCCTCAGCATCGACCTCTGGTTTTTGGGCTCAGCTGCATCCTTCAGGTGAGTGCTGGATCATGGCCAACCTTTGGGGTAGGCTCTGGGTGGTAGTCAGGAGAGAGGCCTCATGAGGGTTGGAAGTCAGGGCCTCACAGAGCTTGGCTTACTAGGGTCCCAAGGCAAAGGATGGTAGTGGGAGAGAGGGGAGGGTTGGGGCAAGTAGGGAAGGCCTCATCTCCTCCTCAGCTACCTGCTCTCTGTACTGGAACTGGAAGGATGGTGCCAGGCTGGAGCTTGATCTGTTTGCCCTTGTCTCGAAAGGACCTCCTAGTAACCTAGGCCTTTTTGATCCATTTGTCTCTTAGAGCATCCTTCTCTGCTGTCCCAGTGCTCTCGTCTGGCACTACTCACTGACTGATAGTAGGATTAAGACAGGCTCTCCTCTTGACCACCTGCCTATTGCACCCTCCAATTTGCCCATGCCTGGGGGCAACTCTGCCTTTACTCAACAGGTACCCTAACTAGTGGGTAGGCTAATGGTTGGGGGGGGGGTCAGAGGAAGGCACTGTAGTCCCTTGTCGTGCTATTCCTTTTAGCCATTCTGAGAGGCTAGGGGTCCAACCCTATCGCACTCTCTCTCTCTCTCTCTCTCTCTCTCTCTCTCTCTCTCTCTCTCTCTCTCTCTCTCTCTCTCTCTCTCTCTCAGGTCCGGGCAAAATTACGGGAAATTGAACAACAGATCAAGGAACGGGGCCAGGCCGTTGAAGTTCGCTGGTCCTTTGATAAATGCCAAGAAACAACCGCAGGTGGGTCCCTGGGTATTTAAAGGCAGTGCCCAAGTTGGGGGGGGAGCTGCAGCGGGGATCCCTGAAGGATCCGGCACCTCCTTTTCAGGATTCACCATTGGGCGAGTGCTCCACACCTTGGAAGTGCTAGACAGCCACAGCTTTGAACGCTCCGACTTTAGCAATTCCCTGGATTCCTTATGTAATCGCATCTTCGGACTAGGGCCCAGTAAAGATGGCCATGAGGTAAGCATCCAGGGGCTGGGGCTTAAGGGGGCCTACAGAGTGGAGGGAGGAGCAGCAAAGGCCAAGATAGAGATGAGGCAGGGGAATGGCACCAATACAGGTACTGGCTAGTGTTTGTCTGAAGACTTGATGTTACCAGGCCTAAGATGGTGTGCCATTGCTCAGTTCTCTCCTCTTTGTTTGGCATGTCAAGCAGCTAGATGGCCCGGGGTCACAGCGCTTAGAGTCAGGAAGACCTGAATCCAAATTCATCCTCAGACATTTGCTAACTGTTTGACCTTCATTTCTGTTTGCTTCAGTTGCACCTACTTCCTGGGGTTGTTGTGAGGGTCCAATGAGATGGCTTGGGTAAAGTGCCCCACACATGGTAGACTCTTCATGACTCTTTTCTTCCTCCACCTGGCCCCTGCTCCACTTCTGCACCTCTTCCCTGGTCCCCAGATCTCCCCAGATGATGATGCTGTGGTGGTGCTGCTGTGTGAATGGGCTGTCAGCTGTAAACGTTCTGGCCGCCACCGGGCTATGGTGGTCGCCAAGCTCCTGGAGAAGAGACAGGCGGAGATCGAGGCAGAGGTCAGAAGGGAGGAGAGGAGGAGAACTAGGCTTGCTTGCTGAGGGCTAGGGAGGTGGACTGGAGTTGGAAGCCTAGGAAGGCAAAGATCAATAGGGGCTGGAGTTGTGGGGGCCGGGGGGTGGGGGCAGAGGTGTGGGGAATGAGGGAGGTCAGAGAAAGCCCGGAGGGGTGGAGAGCAGAATTCCAAGGGGGGAGCTGAAGTGGACAGTTCAGAGAGTTTCTGATTCGAGAGCGAGGGAACTAGGGGTCAGTTGTGTCTCCATTCTGTCCCCCGCTAGCGCTGTGGAGAGTCGGAGGCTGTGGACGAGAAGGGTTCCATCTCGTCTGGCTCCTTGTCTGCTCCAACTGCTCCCATCTTCCAAGATGTCCTTTTGCAGTTCCTGGACACGCAGGCACCCATGCTAAGTATGGATCACTGCCCACTGGCAGCTGCCCCTCCCTCCTCCCCCATAGAACACCATGATGCTAAGCCCCATAGGGACCTGTACTGAGCTGATAGGCCTCCCCTCAGAGTAACTTGGCCCATTGTTGAAGGCTTGTCTCTAGGTATTTGTCTAAGTGGCATTAGGGATAACTAGGTGGCTCAGTGGATAGAGCCCTGGACTTAGAGTCAGGAAGACCCAAGTTTGAACCTGACCTTGGGCCACAATTTATTTACCCTGTAACCCTGGGCAAGTTATTTGACCTGTCTGCCACAATTTCCTCACCTGTTAAATAGGGAAAATAATATCTTCCTTCCAGGTGGTGAGAATTTGTACTGGTCTTAGAAGTTTCTGGCATGGGGACAGCTAGGTGGCTCAGTGGATTGAGAGCCAGGTAGTCCTGGGTTCAAATCTACCCTTGGATGCTTCCTGGCCGTGTGACCCTTGGCAAGTCACTTAACTAATCCCACTGCCTAGTCCTTACTGAGTTTCTGCCTTGGAACCAATACACAGTATTGATTCTAAGGTGGAAGGGAAGGGTTTATTTAAAAAAGAAGTGTCTGGCACATAGTAGGTGCTTATTAAACTTTCAAATTTCATTTCAAAGAGACCCACATAGAGGAATAACAGGAAATCTAACAAACTGAGGCCAGCTACCTGGGGAACAGTGACATTTTCTTGTTCTGTATGGGGTCGCAGTGTGGAGCAAGGCCAGGCAGAAACCTTCCACCTTGCCTCTTTTTCCCTGTTGCCTCGTTCCTCCCCCTCACTCCAGTCTGTTTCTCCAGCTGATCCCAGAAGTGAGAGTGAGAGGATAGAGTTCTTCAACCTGGTGCTTCTATTCTGTGAGCTGATCCGTCATGATGTCTTTTCCCACAACATCTACACCTGTACCCTCATCTCCCGAGGGGACCTGGCCTTTGGGGCATCGGGACCTCGGCCCCCTTCTCCCTTTGATGATCCTCCAGATGACCCTGAGCGAAAGGACACCGAAGGCAGTAGTAGCAGCAAGCTTGAAGTGAGTGGGCTCCCTCTCCCCCTGCTTCATGTCCTTAGCCATCGCCAAGCTTGCTGGCACCCTCTAAACCTGGCCATTCTTTCCCAGAGGAGCTCCCCTGCCCCCTCACTGGCTGTGTCTTTCTGTGTCCTCAGGACCCGGGACTCTCAGAGTCTATGGACATTGACCCTGGCTCCAGTACACTCTTTGAGGACATGGAGAAGCCAGACTTCTCGGTAAGGCAGGCCCAGGCTGAAGGGGTTCTGGTCCTCTCTTCTGTACTTCTAGTGCTCTTCTTTGTAGAGCTGGTTTTCCCTGCTCCTGGATCTCCTCTCTCTCTCCAGATGTTCTGCCCTTTCTTTTTTCCTCAGATGTTCTCTCCCACTATGCACTGTGAGGGGAAAGGCAGCCCATCCCCTGAGAAAGCAGATGGCGATAAAGAGACAAAGCCACTACTGAAGGAGAAAGCTGAGGGGAACTTAGGGGTTCTCTATGAGCAGCCACGCCATGTGCAGTATGCCACACACTTCCCTATTCCCCAGGTACCTGCCTCCTACCTCCTGTTGGTCTGTGACTAATTAGCATGGTGCCCAGGGCACATGCTCCTGGGATGTGATCTGGGCGTCCTTGGGAGAAGGGTATAGTATAGAGGGAAGAAGGCTGATGGGTGTTCTTGGGCATCACTCAAGGGGGGGATTGGGACCAAGTTGGATGAGTCTGACAGAACTCCTGGTGGGACAACACAGGAGGAGTCCTGCAGCCATGAGTGCAACCAGCGCCTGGTGGTCCTGTTCGGGGTGGGAAAGCAGAGAGATGATGCCCGCCATGCCATCAAGAAGATTACCAAGGACATCCTGAAGGTGCTGAATCGTAAGGGCACCGCTGAAACTGGTGAGTTTCCAGGCCTCCCTGGTGACAAGGACCCTGAGGGATCTGTGCTTTTCATCTTCTCCCTCCCACAGGGCTCCTCATTACGAACGTTCAGTAAGAGCTCCAGGCCCCCCCAGCCCCCCTCTTCTTCCACTCTGCAGGCTGGACATGGGTCACTGCAGATGGGCCCCAGGGAGGCTTGGATGGCCGAAGGTTCCTGTGGTAGCCTGAGCCCTCAGAGAGGGAGGAGGCCAAGTTCTTCCTGGCAGCTCCCGGCCAGATAGATACCTTTTTCTCTGGCCTCCTTTCTCTTTCCTTGGAAGGAAACAAATAAGCAAATGGTGCACAACTGGATACATTGCTGCACTTTCTTGGGACACAACAGATCACTTCCCCCAAACTCCCTTTAAGAAACTGTATATATTGTTGCCAGCTTCCTTCAGATGTAGCAGTCCTGGGGAGTGACAAGGACTGCCACTAGGAGGAGTGGGAGAGGCCCCGCCCCACGCCCCCACTGCCTCCACTGATGCTGCTTGCCCATCGCCTTTCTCCCCTCTGATGCTCTCCCAGTGCACTCGGTTCTTTGTCCATCTGTCCCCATCCTCCTGTGCTCCTCATTGATCACGCGCCACCGTGATGTTCCGTTCCGTTCTGTTCCAACGAACCAGCTGTAACTAGTTGGGTCATTTCTCCATTTACTGGGCCCTGACCTCTGCGGTCACCCCCGGGACACTTACTTGTCCAGCTGCAGTGTCCCTTCCAAGGCCGCCTCTTTGGTTTTAGTCCAGGAGAGCTGGTCATCCGGGCCAGTCCGTTAACTCCAAGTTGTCTTCCAGAACAATTGATTGATTCTCTCTGAAACTTCCCAGGCCTCCCCTCTTCCCACTTTGAGGTGGGAGGTGACATTGGAGGCCTCTTTTCATCTGCATTTCTGAGGTTATTCAAACCTATCCCCCCCCCCCCTTCTGTTGAAGTCTGTCCTCCCATCCTGGCTTCTTTCTTAGAAGTTGCACCTTGACCTCCTGCTGAAAGTCCTGGTGATTGTGTCTACTGCGTACAAAGCGGACTGTAGGCAGCAGCCACCCCAGGTCGCCAGGGCCCCTCCCCTGGTCAGGCCCCAACCCCAGCAAGCTTCTCTCCAGCAGTGTTCTGGCCTTTGACCAGCCCCCCTTCCAACTGTCCTCACAGGCGGGGAAGATGGACAGAAGCGGAGGAGGAGCCGGCCGGAAGCCTTCCCCACAGCGGAGGATATATTCTCCAAGTTTCAGCACCTTTCCCATTATGACCAGCACCAAGTCACGGCTCAGGTATGGGCCAGGCTCAAGTCTCCACACCTTGAGCCCTGCCTCCTCACTCTCATTTCCATCCTCCTGTCTCTTCCTTTTGCCTTTTCTTTTCTTTTGAGCAAGCCAAGCCTCCTGGCGGATCCCCTCCCTTTTCCCTTGGCGCTTCTCCGCTCAGCTGCTCAGCCTCATTCCCCTGCCCTCCCCAGGTCTCCCGGAATGTCCTGGAGCAGATCACAAGCTTTGCCCTTGGCATGTCATACCACCTGCCCTTGGTACAGCACGTACAGTTCATTTTCGACCTCATGGAATATTCACTCAGCATCAGTGGCCTCATCGACTTTGCTATCCAGGTGGGGAGTTGAAGGGCAACGGGTGGAGAAAGTGTCCTCTGGGGGCCAGAGATCAGGACATGGTCAGGCCAGGCTAGGTTAGACCAGGCTACAGAAGGCCCAAGGTGCAGAGAAGGATGGGAGATGGTACCGCTGGCTTGCTCACACAGCTCACACTCCCTCAGGGCCATAGGCTCTACAAGGCACTTTTCTCACAAGCCACTGAGGTAGGTAGAATCACTGTCATTTGAAAAAAGGCTCTTTGAGGTATAGATTTGTCCAAGGTCATACAGCTAGTAAGTAAAATGGCAGAGCTGGGCCTCCTCACTGAAAAGTTGTTCTCCTCTCTGGCATGCCAACCAAGGTTTTGTGACTCCATGAGGACCCCTATACTCTACGAGCTAGATGAGTGGAATGGTCCAAAGCCCTTCCCCTTCCTCTTCCCACTGCTAGCTTGCTGAGGAGAGGCCTCCCCTAGAGGTGGCCCCTGCGCCACTAGTCACTGGGGAAAGACAGTTGTGGGTGTCAGGAGCCCGGGATCCTAGAGAGACTAGGGAGAGGGCATAGGGCAGAGAATGGGAGGAAGGGATCTTCTTCTCACTTTCCTCCTGGTCCACATTGGTAGCTGCTGAACGAGCTGAGTGTGGTGGAGGCCGAGCTGCTTCTTAAGTCCTCAGACCTGGTGGGCAGTTATACTACTAGCCTGTGCCTGTGTATCGTGGCCGTATTGAGGCACTACCATGCCTGCCTCATCCTCAACCAAGATCAGATGGCACAGGTCTTTGAAGGGTAAGAAGAGAGGTCAGGAACCCCATGGGCCAGGGGACCCTAATTCCAAGGGCCCAGGGGTCAGGAGAGGGGCAGGTAGCCCACCTTCACTGCCCCAGGCCAGAACATGAAAGCCCCCAAACATGGGCTAACCCTGCTTCCCTCTTTCATCTCCCATCAGCCTTTGCGGGGTAGTAAAGCATGGCATGAACCGGTCGGACGGCTCCTCAGCAGAACGCTGCATCCTGGCCTATCTCTATGATCTGTACACCTCCTGCAGCCACCTAAAGAGCAAGTTTGGGGAGCTCTTCAGGTGAGAGAGGGATAAAGACCCAGGGATTAGGTCTGCTGGGTCTGGGGTGGCTTGGTTTGGGCTGCTATTTTCATTCCTAGGCTGGGCTAGGTCCTCCATGTAGCCCTGGTGCTTCTTGGTCTCCTTGACTTCCTGAGCCCAGGCCTTCATTTGTGTGCCCCCCGTGGCCTGGATCAGCCACCTCCCCCCCCCCCCCCCCCCCCCCCGTTCTCCCTCGACCTGGCCCCTCTCCTCCCCCTTGCTGTACTCCCCTGCTTCCTCCACTCCCAGTGACTTCTGCTCAAAAGTGAAGAATACCATCTACTGCAATGTGGAACCCTCTGAGTCGAACATGCGATGGGCCCCAGAGTTCATGATTGACACACTCGAGAACCCAGCAGCACACACCTTCACCTACTATACCGGCCTGGGCAAAAGCCTCAGTGAGAACCCTGCCAACAGATACAGCTTTGTCTGCAATGCCCTCATGCATGTCTGCGTGGGCCACCATGATCCTGACCGGTATGGGCTAGGCCCAGTGCCCTGGTGCATGGTAGGGGCACCTCCCCTTCCTTGCATTTTGCCATGGGCGGGGTTGGGGAGATGACCATGAGCTCAAGGCTGGGGCTGGTGCAAGGAGGGGAGCAGGAGGCCTTGGCCTTTCCCAAGGAACCTTTCCTGTCCCCCAGGGTGAATGACATTGCCATCTTGTGTGCTGAACTGACTGGTTACTGTAAAGCCCTGAGTGCGGAATGGCTTGGGGTGCTGAAGGCCTTATGCTGCTCTTCTAATAATGGCACCTGCGGCTTCAACGACCTGCTCTGCAATGTGGACGTGAGCCTGGGGTTGGAGGAAGGGGAGTGGGTGGGACACAGGGCCTGGGCTCCAGCCACCAGCCTCCAAGAGTAAGAGCAAAGTGTTGCTTTGGGCCCAGACCCTCTATTCTGGATCTCTGACTTCTCTTTTCTTCCCCAGGTCAGTGACCTGTCTTTTCATGACTCCCTTGCCACCTTCGTGGCCATCCTTATCGCCCGGCAGTGTCTGCTCCTAGAGGACCTCATCCGCTGTGCAGCCATTCCCTCACTGCTCAATGCTGGTGAGTGAACAGCCCCAAGGTCCCCTGACCCCAGAACCTCTCTTGGCCTTCAAGCCTAGACCCCTTGAATGGCTCCAGATGGCAAGAACTGGGTTCTAACTCAGACACGAGACTTTCTTGGCTCCTGTATTTGCTGAACTATGTGCAACCTCCCCACTCTGCTCTGCCCTGATGCTTGCAGACCCTTATGGTGCATCCCTCCCATTCTGTCCCTCTTAAAGCTCTGGTCTGCTTCCACTCCCACCCTGCCCTGCCCCTGCCCTCTCCTCTAGGCAGGATGCCCTTGGCTTCCTCTCAGATCAATCTTATTTTGTTTCCCCTACCAGCTTGCAGCGAACAGGACTCTGAACCAGGTGCCCGTCTAACCTGCCGAATCTTGCTCCATCTTTTTAAGACACCTCAACTGAACCCCTGCCAGGCCGATGGCAGTAAGTGGGCCCGACTGCTGACCCTTGCTTGTCAGGGACTTGGAGGTGGTTCCCTGGGGCACTCCACCCACTTTGTTCCGGTCTCTCCTGTTATGTATGAGCCCTCTTGAAATTCCAAGCTCTCTCTTCTTACCTCTGTCTTAGCATCAATACTTTGTATCTGTTCTAAAGCAGAAGAGTAGTAAGACCTAGGTGATGGGGGTTGTCAGGGTCTTACATCCAGGGAGTGTCTGAGGGCAGATTTGAACCCCGGTCCTCCTGATTCTAGGCCTGGAGCTCTATCCACTGAGCCACTGAGCTTCCCCGTTCATCTTTTTTTAAGGGTGGTTTCCTTTGTTTGGCATTCCAGCCACCTCGCCATTTCCTCTTCTCTCTTGTCTCGCCTCCTTCCTCCTGAAACCCCTAGTTCCCTCTAGGCCCAAGTCCTGTCCCTTCCTCCATGAGGCCTCTGCTCAGGCATTGATGCTTCTTTGGGACTGTTTGGTATTTCTCGTAGGGGTGTGGAGATGTAGTTTCTCCAGAGGAAACTGGAAGGTCTGTGGGGACAGGGGCTGTTGCCATTTCTTTATATTCTTATGGTCTTGCCCAGAGCCTGGTGCATGCATAGCAGGTGCTCTGGTGGTGGGTGCTCATTGAACTGACTAGCTCTCTCTCCCCAGATAAGCCTGCCGTGGGGATCCGTTCCTCCTGCGATCGGCACCTGCTGGCCGCCTCCCAGAACCGCATCGTAGATGGGGCTGTCTTTGCTGTGCTCAAGGCTGTGTTTGTGCTTGGTAGGGGTGGGGGGCTGGGGGAGTGGAGATGGGCATGGTACCCGCTGAGCCACAGAGTACAGGTTTTCCATCCTTAGAACGTGCCCAGGTTCTCCCCCTTTCTGTATACCCTAGGCCCCTTTGACAGCCATTTGGGGGAGGTTTCTCAGAGTACCACATTTTGCAATGTCTAATGCAGTGATCAGGCTGTTTAAAAGCAAAAACAAAGTGCCAGATCTCTGCTCAAGAAGCCCTGCTGCCGAGGCTAGGCTTGAGGGAGGAAGAGAGCTCCCTTCCTTCTTTCTCTTGTGTCCAGACTGGGTCTCATGTGGTCAGGCCTGATCGCCTTCTCTTCCCTTCTCTTCCCTGGACCATAGGGGATGCTGAGCTGAAGGGCTCAGGCTTCGCTCTGGCAGGAGGAGCAGATGAGCTCCCTGAGGAGGAGGGTGGGGGTGGCCGGAGGCCTGGGGGCCGCAGCTTCTCAGTGGAGACGGCCAGTCTCGATGTTTATGCCAAATATGTACTCCGGAGCATCTGCCAGCAGGTCAGTGCCTCCTGGGGCTCTGGGCACCCTCGGGCCTCAGCTCATGGGGCGTCTGTCTTTCAGCTCATTCTTCTCCACCAATGTTTGACTCCCCATCCCCTCTTCTCACCCAGGAGTGGGTAGGAGAGCGCTGCCTCAAGTCCCTGTGCGAAGACAGCAATGACCTCCAGGATCCTGTGCTGAGCAGCGCCCAGGCCCAGCGCCTCATGCAGCTTATCTGCTACCCACATCGGCTGCTAGACAACGAGGACGGGGACAATCCCCAACGACAGCGCATCAAGCGCATTCTACAGGTATGGGCCGGGGCTGGGCAGAGAAGGAAGGCAGGGCCTGTGCAAGAGGGCGACTCTCAGGGAGAGGCTGGAGAGTGACTGGAGTTGCCAGGGGAAGGTGTGGGCTGCTAGCCTGGCCTTGGAAGGGAGGCCAGAATAGGCCTAGCAGCTGGCCTCAAAGATTCCCAGAGATCTCTGGCCATCCTGGCTCCTGTGGGCAGGGTGCTGGCCTCTGTCACAGGCTCATCCTGTATGCCAGGCAGCCGGCTGGGAAGCTGTTGAGGGAGAGACTCAATCTGCGCCCTCAAAGCCTATACCGTCTAGGAGGGCCCATAAGACAGCTACACAGGCCTACCCAGAATGGAAATGAATAGGAACAGTGGCAGCTCACCTCCACCTAGCATTCCAGTCAGGTTTTCAAAGGGCCTCACATAGGTTCTAACTCACTGGATCCTCACAGCCACCCTATGAAGCAGGTGCTGCTGTCATCTCTAGCTGAGGAGACTGAGGCTCAAGACTGAGGCTTGTCCAGGGTTACATTCACACAGCTAGACAATGGATGAGGCCCGAATTGACCTCTGTGGCGCCCCCTAGTGGCCCAAATGAGGCTGGTCTGAGCATAGAGGAGGCTGATAGTAGCACCACCACCACCACCCCCAACCCCCGCCCCGCCCTTCCATTGGCACCTAGTCCAGGGCCTGCCTCCCTTGCCCATGGCACCCACAGCAGAAATGCATACTTTTTGAACTGAACCTGATTCATTGGCACCTTTAAGGTCTTCGGCCTAAGCAGGGCCTCCCAGCAGCCCTCTGACACAGGACTGTGAGTGTGATCCATAGATCACAAATGAGGAAACTGAGGTTCCAGTGAGCTGGCCAGAGTTGTTCAATGACTGAGTAGGGAATTCCAGCTCGGGTTTGCCAGTTCTTTTGGAGCTTCTTGTCATTTGGAGCTGCCCATTCAAAAGCAGGATGGGGTTACCTCGCTGCTTAGTGCTGCTGTCCTACCTGAAGGAGCCAGAGGCATGGCCTGCCTTGGGCCCTTTCACAATGGCAGCTCCCATTTGGGTAGGCCTTTATGTAAGCTTTCAATATGTAGTTATTAGAAGCCTGGGCCGCCCCTGTTTCATAGCTAAGACTAAGGATACTGAGGCTCTGGTCAAGTGACTTGCACAGGGTCCCAAAACTCACTGAGTGTCGGAGGCAGTCCAGTAGCACCATCCACACCGGCCTGTTGCCCACAAGACTGTGCAGTTTGTTGTGATGGGTGGGTGGCCTCCAAGAGGCCAGGGAAACTAATGAGCATGGGGGGTGGGGCGGGGCCTGTGTGGCAGAATCTGGACCAGTGGACCATGCGCCAGTCTTCCCTGGAGCTACAGCTCATGATTAAACAGACCCCTAACAACGTGAGTAACCAAGCCCCCTTCCCCTCCTCTTCCTACCCCCAGCTGGGGGCAAGAGGGAGGGGCCAGCAGAGAAAGCCCCAGGGCTTCTGGTCTGGGAGAGGTAAAGGGGGAGGGAAGACGGCAGAAATGGGGGGCTGAGTGTGGCTCAGGCCCAAGGCTTGTGGAGGGGTAAGACTGTTTGCTTTGGAAGCTGGTGATCTAGGTGGGGGGATGAGGCGGGAGGGGGGTGGTGGTAGAGAAAATGGAGATGCTGGAGGGCAGGATTTCCAATGGAGTCCTGTCCCCCACCCTGCCATCTGCCCTCCTCCTCCTCCACCCCTGCCATCACCTCCCACCATCTGCCCTCCTGCGCCTCCAGCTGGCTATCTAGCCCTCCCATCCCCCTCGTCCTCCCTAGGAGATGAACTCCCTCCTGGAGAATATTGCCAAGGCTACCATTGAGGTTTTCCAGCAGTCAGCAGAGACGGGTGCAGCTGCAGGAGGCCCTGCTGCCACTGTACCCCCCAGCAACAACAAGGCTAAGCCTGTCCTCAGGTGGGGTAAAAGCCTTTTGGCCCATCCTCTTCCACCTAAATATATCCATGGAGATACTAGCGTGGTCTCCTGGGAGGGGGAGGGACGGCCTTGTCTGCCACACTGTCCTCCCTTGACCTGACCCTGCCACATCTGCCTTCTCCCCCCACCCCCAGCTCTCTGGAGCGCTCTGGAGTGTGGCTAGTGGCTCCACTCATCGCCAAGCTGCCCACCTCTGTGCAGGGCCATGTGCTGAAGGCTGCCGGGGAAGAGCTAGAGAAGGGGCAGCATCTGGGCTCTTCCTCCCGGAAGGAGCGAGACAGGCAGAAACAGAAGAGGTGAGTGAGCAGTCAAGATCAGAATGAGGCGGCCTGCTCAGACACCAGGAAGCACTGGGGGAAAGCGAGGTCCGAGCTGCCAGCCCAGGGAGTAGAAGCCCAGCAGGGAGCCTCCTGGAAACCTCATTCCCAGTCCCTGCTCACTCTCTCTTCCCCCATCCCCTGGCTTCTTCCATCAGCATGTCCCTACTGAGCCAGCAGCCCTTCTTGTCTCTGGTGCTGACATGCCTAAAAGGGCAGGATGAGCAGCGCGAAGGCCTCCTCACCTCCCTCTACAGCCAGGTACACCAGGTATGAATGGAGGGGTGGCAGCTCCGGCCCAGCTGCTCACAGACAGGGAGGGGAGGGGAGAGAAGGGGAGGGACACTCCTAGGGCCATGGCATGTTCCACAAGGGCATGGTCCTGCCTGGCTTTCTCCTAGATTGTTAACAACTGGCGAGATGACCAATACTTGGACAACTGTAAGTCCAAGCAACTGATGCACGAGGCCCTAAAGCTGCGGCTTAACCTGGTGAGCCCCAGGGGTAGGGGGTAGGGGGTTGGGGGCCTAGGGTCAGGAGCCAGGACTAACACTTGGTCAAGCAGGAGCCCAGGAAGACCTGGGGAGTGGGGAGAAGGGACCACCAACTAACTGCTCCAGTGGGGGCGAGAGGGCAGCCTGGAACTCTGGGCTGGCTGAGCAGGAGCTGATGGGCTTGAGCCTATTTAAGATGTCAGCCAGCCCTGCCCCGGTGGGGCCTGGCCACTTTATTTGCCAGATGAGGTTACTGAGATTCAAAGAAGGGGGAATCGCTTGTAATAGCAAGGCCAGGTTAGGCTGGAGCCCAGATGCTTCTTTCTCCTGGCCCAATGTGCTCTCCCTCACAATCGCTGTCAGGATTGGCCTACCATTTCAGTTCACCTTTGCCTCTGATCCTGGCAGGTGGGGGGCATGTTTGACACGGTTCAGAGGAGCACCCAGCAGACAACTGATTGGGCTATTCTCCTCCTGGAGATCATCATCAGTGGCACTGTGGATATGCAGTCCAACAAGTAACCTCCTCCCCCAGACCCCAGCCCTTTCCCACAATGGCCCCTGGTGGGGCACTCTCAATGGCACAGCCAAGCCAGAGCCCCTCACCTGCATTTCAAGCCCTGAGGTGGGAGGGAAGGTGTGGCTGTGTTCACTGCCATGGACCCCTTGGCCCTGGGAACACCGCTGGCACCTCTGATTCCCTCTGCAGTGACTCATGGACCACCCGGTCCATCAAAAGCCCTCTACTCAGCCTGTCCTCTGTGTGCATGTGTGTGACCCTCTGTGTCTACATATGCCCCCTGTGTGTTCGTGTACCCCTCTTTTGCAGTGAGCTCTTCACCACTGTGTTGGATATGCTCAGTGTGCTTATCAATGGGACATTGGCCGCAGACATGTCCAGCATTTCTCAGGGAAGCATGGAGGAAAACAAACGGGCATACATGAATTTGGTGAAGAAATTACAGGTGAGCAGGAGGGCTGGAGGGCAGCACCTGGCCTCCACCTTGCATTCCCTAGCCCTTCCTTCCAAGCTGAACTCTGCTGCCTTCAGTTCCCCATTCTGCTTGCCCTTCTTTTTCTTGCCCCATCTCCTGGTTCCCTGTGTCTTCCCCCTTTGGGGTGGGTGTTGGGGGGTGTCCCTGACTCTGTGCCATTCTATCCCTTCTTGTGCCTGCAGAAGGAGCTAGGGGAACGCCAATCTGACAGTCTGGAGAAAGTGCACCAGCTCCTGCCACTGCCCAAGCAGACCCGGGATGTCATCACTTGCGAGCCACAGGGCTCCCTCATTGACACCAAAGGCAATAAGATTGCTGGCTTTGATTCTATCTTCAAGAAGGAGGCATGTTCCCTTCCTTTTCCCAACTATTCAGCTGACTCTCCCTCTCCCTGGCCCGGAGCCCTTCTTGCCTGGTTGCTCCTTGACAAGGCCTCTCTGGATTATGGGAGACATTCTCAACTTGGCATCAGCAGTGGTGGTGGGTCTTTACCTGCCACCCTCCTGAAGCACCACTCCCCTTTCTCCCTAGCTTCCTTTCCCAACCATTTCTGGGCACCCTTTCCATTTCTCTGTACCCCATGACACTTTCCTTGCCCTGGGTGAACCTCCCCAGACCACCTGTCTTTGTAGCCAGCTCATGTGAATGGTGAGTGGCCCAGATCTAGGCCAAGTCTAGAGAGATGAAATAGAAAAGGGTGACTTCAGAGTGTCCATTATAGGCAGGCCCACATTTTCTCATCTCTTCCCACTCGCTTATTTAACCTCAAGTTGCCCCCTCATCTGCTCCAGTATCTTTCCTGGCCCTGCGTTGTTCTCAGTGTTTCCAGTACATCATCTCTCTCTCTCTCTCTCTGCCTGGGCAGGGCCTCCAAGTCTCCACCAAACAGAAGATCTCACCCTGGGATATGTTCGAAGGGCTGAAGCCATCAGCACCACTGTCCTGGGGCTGGTTTGGGACTGTACGAGTGGATCGGCGGGTGGCCAGGGGAGAAGAACAACAGCGCCTCTTGCTGTACCACACCCACCTGCGACCTCGGCCCCGGACCTACTACCTGGAACCATTGCCACTGCCCCCAGAAGATGAAGAACCACCTGCCCCTACTCTCCTGGAGCCAGAGAAGAAGGCGCCTGAGCCCCCCAAAGCTGACAAGGCTGGGGCAGCTCCCCCTAGCACAGAGGAACGCAAGAAGAAGCCTCCCAAAAGCAAGAAACGTCCCCAGGCAGCCAGCAAGACCGAGGTCAGCTCTCTGCCCAGGCTCACGCTCTCTGCGGGGTCGGGGGCACTCAAGGCAGGAAAGAAACCGCCCTTAGAACTTCCGGCTCCTCTTCACTTGTCCCACTCATTCACTCTTCTCCCTTGCTACATGCAGGACTATGGCCTGGGCCCAGGGCGGAGTGGCTCCTTTGTTCCAGTGCCCACAGACCTCCTCCATCACACCTCTGGCAGCTCTATATCTCGCTTTGGCTACCCACAGACACCTGTGACACTCTACACACAGAACCAACCTCTGCCTGCGGGTGAGTGCCAACCCCAAGCAGGGGAAGGCATCCAGTTGAGTAGGACCTTTTGATGGTGGCTGGCTGCTCTCTGCCTCACTTTGGCAAAATAGGAAGCTCACTGGCCCCCGAGACTAACAAAATTGAGGGAAAGCCTAGAGAGTGCAGGTCGTTAACGGCCCACTATTCTGAGCTGCCCCCCCCCAAGTCCTGCTTCTGCTTCCCAGCCCTCTGCTCTCCCAGTTCAGGCTCTTCTCCTTGCCAGGGGGCCCTCGCTTGGATACCACATATCGCCCAGTGAGGATGCCAGTGCCCAAGATCCAGACTAGACCGTCATACCCTGGGGTGTTATCTTCACCTATAACCGGAGTCATAATTGACCCTTCCTACAAGACTCCTGTGTACCGACAGCAGCAGCCCCCGGTGCCACAGGGCCAACTCCTACGCCAACAGCTCCAAGCCAAGCTGGTGAGAGAGCTAGCAGGGAGGGACTTCAGGAGAAAGGCTTGGGATGAAGAATGGGGGGAGGGCATGGAAAGGGCTCTGAAGTGTCCAAACCCCATCCAGACAGGATGTTTATGGTAGGAAATGTGGGGAAGGGAATCTTGGGAGGGAGGGGATCAAGGCAGAAAAAAGGGAAGGAGGCAAGGCAAAGTCTTTGTGCCTTTTCCCTTCACAGAGTCAGGGGATGTTAGGCCAACCACCTGTCCGACAGATGAACCCAAATTCCTCCTATGGTTCACTGCAGGCTTCCCAGGTAAGGCCATGAGGGAGGGAGGGAGGAAGGAAGGGTTGGGGGGGGCAGAGTTTTCTTGACCCTGACCTGTCTCCTCTTCTACCCAGGGCTATACTCCTTATGGTTCCCACATTGGACTACAACAGCACACTGGCCCAGCAGGCACAATGGTGCCCCCCAGCTACTCTGGCCAGCCCTATCAGAGTCCCCATCCTGCTGCCAACCCTACTCTCGTGGATCCCACACGCCATCTCCAGCAGAGGCCCAGTGGCTATGTGCACCAGCAGGCCCCAGGCTATGGACATGGGCTGCCCACCACTCAAAGGTAGCTAGGGTATTGATGAAGGTTTACAACAGGGAACTCAGGGAAAGTGGGCAAGGTAGGGAAGACCACACTGATGGCAGGGGCACATTCGGATTGAGGATATGTATCTGACCAGTCTTGGGTCTACTGGGCCTGGACCTGGAGGTGCCAATCAAATGAATCTGGCTTCAGATCCTAGAATCTTAGCATTCTAAAGGAGCTCACAGGTCAGCTAGGCTAACCTGTCCATGAGGAAATTGAAGTCCCAAGAGGTTCTTGACACTATGCAGTGTAATCTAGTAAGGAGCAGAGTGTGTGTGTGTGTGTGTGTGTGTGTGTGTGTGTGTGTGTGTGAGAGAGAGAGAGAGAGAGAGAGAGAGAAAGAGAGAGAGAGAGAGAGACAGAGAGAGAGACAGAGAGAGAAGGAGGGAGACAGGAGAGAGATTAAGAGAGGAGAGAGAGAGAGAGAGAGGGAAAGCATGCTAGGTGGGTATGAGGAATGACTAATGTAACTCAGGCATGGTCTCTACCCTCAGGGGCCATATAATCTAGAATGGGGCAAAGATGCTGCCCCAGACCTACTTCTCATGGAATATTGTGTGCTCTTTGGCCTCAGAGGTAGAAACACACTGTGAGGGGGAGGGCTCCACCTATGTGTCCCAGGAGAAAGGAAGACACCTCCCATCGAGCACCTTAACCAGGCTTGAAATGGGGAAAGGAATTGAAAAAGGAAGCCCTAGACTGCCAGTGAAGGCCTGGGGAAGCAGCCTGAGCCAAGAGCCTAGGCTGTGTTTGGGGTCGGAGAGGGAATCAAGAAGGCAGCAGGCATGGGAAGGCCTTGAGCCCCTTACCCTTTGACTGGGCAGCAGCAGGGCCTAGTCAAGGCTGCTACCACAATGGCAGAACCATACGATAAGCCCCTGGGAGTGAGTGTCATTGGGATTCTTAGGCAGAGAGCACTTGGATGCCTTTTCTGAGCCCTCTTCCCAGCAGTCCTGGGAGGGAGAGAGGGAGGCATTATCAGGCTCATTTTACAGCTGAAGAATGTGAAGGTCTCAGAAGGGAAGGAAGCCTCCTCTTTCGGCACTCCTCAGGGCTTTCAGAAAGGAGAAGAGCAGGATTCCTAGTTTGCCCTGCCTAAGAGACTCCGAGGGAACAAGAAGAACAAGTGAACCCCCCACCTCCACTAATTATTTCTGTGCCTTCCGCTTGGCTTCTGGATCCCATTCTGGGCCACAGAAATGTATGGACCTTTCTGAAGTAGCCCATCCCACTGCTGTGGGTCCAAGCCAGGGCAGAAAAGGAAGAAGCTGAGAGCCTCCTCCCTGAGCAGCTCAGGCTAGTGCTAGGGAGATGAGGCTTCCTGATGTGGAAGAAGAACTGTAGGGTCCCAGGGGAGAGCCAGAGGGGAGCTTAAAGGCCATCTATTTCAGTTCTCTCATTTTGTAGAGGAGGACACTGAGACCCTGAGATGTTATGTGACTTGCCCAGGGTCACAATGACAGACGGTAGTAAAACTAGGAGTCACCTCCATGTCCTGTGACTCCAGACCCAGTGCTCGTTTGCTCTTTTCAGTGTTCCTTGCCACATGAGTAATGTGGCCTGAAAGAGCCCAGAAAGAAAGGGGAAGGACAGGTAGTCGGGTCAGGATGATCATAGAGCAACAGTGTAAGATGACGTCATTGTCCATTCAAGAACATGAACCCCTGGAGGCCCAGAGGCAGGAATGACTGTACCACTGGAGACTGGGGGAGGCCTGGGTCGAGGCAGTGCTCAAATGATCATTTGGCTTGAGTTGGAGGCAGGGGTTGTCTTTGGGAGATTGGGAGAGTGGCTAAGAAAGGCTGGATCCTGCTACTCAAAGCCCTTTAAAGCCAGGCTCGAGATATTTGGACCTGAACTAGTAGGAAATAGGGAGCCATTAGAAGGTTTCTATACCCTGCAGAGAGAAGCCGTTTCGAAAGATGAATATGCCAGCAGTAGTGTGTAAGAGGCCTCATCACAGAAAGAGCTTGCCAGTGGTAATTGCTGCTAGGAGGCTACCATAGTGAACCCAAAACAAAAGGGACGGACCACCTGGACTAATTGTGGCAGCAGTAGGAATGCGAGAGGAAGAGATGAATTTGAAAGATGGCCAAGAAGCTATGGAAGATGGAAGCACCCCAGATGACTGGGAGGCTTCTGGCCTGGTTGGCCTATGAATAGACATGGGGCCAGTGGGGAGGAGAGCTGCTCTCGCTATTTGCCTTTCAAAAAGACTTGGCTGCTTTGCAACAATATCGCTACCTATACAAGGACTGTCCCTTGTAACCAAGAGGGAGAGTGCCTAACAGCAGACACAGTCTCATCCCCAGCTCACTCCTGCTCTCCTGGGAGGAGGGAGGGACATGGGCACTACTGGTGGGCTTCTGAGTGGCCAGGTTGTTTGGTAGGTAGGAGTTGGGGAGAATGGGAGAGCACTGTCGCCCTGGGGTGCAGTGCAAGTTCCATGCCAGAGGGATGTACCTCAGTGATTGTTGAAGGCCTGGGGAGTGAAAGCATTGGAGAAGAGAAGAAAAGGCTCATTTGGTCTAAGCTGGGGGTGGGGGTGACCAGAGAAGAGGCCGAAGAAAGAAGAGCCAAAGAAAGCAATGAGTATACCCGGGTACACAGCAGTTGGTAACCCAGAAGAAAAGGCCACCTCCCAGTCTGCAGAGGAGAAAGGGAGCCGCATGGCGACAACTGCCCATCTTCAAGGCCCTGGAAAAGAGACCGAGGCACAGCTCAAGCCAGTCTGTGTGTATCCTCTACTCACAAGGCCTGGTTTTCCTTCCTTGCTGCCGCCCAGACAGAACTGGCTGCAGCTGGCTAATGGGAAGAAATGACGTGTAAAGGAAGGCAGAGACTATGCAGAGCCTCGAGAATGCAGTCTCTCTCTCCCCCAGAGGTCTCTTCTGAGCAAGAGACTCCCCTTGTCTCGGCTTGGGCAGAGGGAGGCAGGGGGCTGGAGAAGATGGCCCTTGAGGTCTCTTCCAAAGCAAAGAAGCTGTGGTGCTTTTCTCTCATTGGTGCTCTTCCCTCTGCCCCACCCTGCAGGTTCACCCACCAGTCACTCCAGCAGACACCCATGATGGGGACCATGACCCCCTTGAGTGCTCAGGGGGTTCCTGCTGGTGTCCGCCCCAGTCCCATCCTGCCTGAGCAGCAGCAGCAGCAGCAACAGCAGCAGCAGCAGCAGCAGCAGCAACAGCAGCAATACCACATTCGGCAGCAGCAGCAGCAACAGCAGCTCCTGAGGGTGAGTGGGAGCAGTGGGGCTCTACTTCAGCCTGGGGTCTCAGCTGATGACCCCGTAAGGGCCTTGACTTCAGCCAGGCAGGATGGAAGAGGGCCAGGCTGCCCAAGAGACTGTAGGAGGGAGCTGCCCCTCAGCTCCTCTGACAATCCCGCTGAGGTTCCTTCCTTCCCCTAAGCCTGTTCAAACTTGGACCCAATTTTGTCCTCCCTTGTCTGCCTCCAGCAGCAGCAGCAGCAGCAGCAGCAGCAGCAGCAGCAGCAGCAGCAGCAGCAGCAGCAGCAGCAGCAGCAGCAGCAACAGCAGCAGCAGCAGCAGCAGCAGCAGCAGCAGGCAGCGCCCCCCCCACCTCAACCACAGCCGCAGCCCCAGGTAGCCGCCGCGGTGCCACAGCCCCAGGCTCAGGGACAGCCGTCCGGGCTGGGCATGCAGCCCATTGTGAGTGGGACAGGGACAGGGCCAGGGGGGAGTGGGGGGAAGGAGGGGAGGAGGTGTGGGCCACAGGCTGTGCCAGGGGGCCAAGGGCCAGGCAGCATGAGGCATCTGGGAGGACTCTCCCTGGCAAAGGACAGGTATGATGGGAATCTCTTCCCCCACCCCCTTAGTTCCAGCGGCAGGGCCTTCAGCAGACACAGCAGCAGCAACAGACAGCAGCCCTGGTCCGGCAGCTCCAGCAGCAGCTTTCCAGTAAGCCATCTCCCTTCTCTCCTTCCCCAGGAGCATCCCCTGCCTTGTCTTTGGGTTTTAAGGGCAGGCCTAGGGAGCTGGGAAGGGGAGAAGTCAGGTGTCCATCCCCGATGGCCCTTTGTGCTTCAACCCTGATCCGTCTCTGATCTCCGCAGATACGCAGCCTCAGCCCAACACCAACATGTTTGGACGATACTAAGCCACCTGAAGGAGCTGCCCGTTGACTGGACCTGACCCTGGCCCCTTCCTTGGGCTCCATTTTTAATGAGTTTTTAATATTTTTGTTAAGATGAGGCTGCCGCACTGTCGGGTTTTGTACACTATTTATACGGATACCCTGGGGCTGGCTGCAGCACCCTATATACAGAGCCTCTTTGCAAAGGGAGTGTTTGGGATCTGTGTTTGTTGGGATGGGAGTGGGTGGCGGGGGCTTAGGGAAACATGTAAAGGTTGTGGCTGATGCAGCCTGGGTCCTTGACATTGAAAGGGACCTCAGAGGCCATCTAACCCAACCCAAAGGCCCTCAGGTCTGTTCGTAAGGTCAGAGATTTCAAGCTGAAAGACACCTTAGAGGTCATTCAGTCCAGCCTCCTCATTTCATGGAGGAGCAAACTGAGGCCCAGATGGGTTCAATGATTTGCCCAGAGTCACATAACTCATGTCTGAGGTGGCATTTGAACCCAGAACTTCTTAAGGGGAGGTGGAACTCTTCTGCCCTGCGGAGTCCTAGTGCCAGAAGAGGCTCACTGGGCCTAATGCTTAGGCTTCTGGGCTTCTCCCTCCCCCTTCTCTCCTTCCTTCACTTCTCAGAGGGGAGTTTGCTGGGGCCTGATTTGTCCCCTAAGCAAGAAGGAAGAGTCTTCCTCCCTGTCTTGTTGGATTGCTCAGATGAATCTCAGTTGCTTTGCAGGAGGCTTTCCTGAGCCTTGGGGGAGGGGGGGCAGGGTCTTGATTCCTCCCATCCCCACAAAAGAGAAGCTCCAGGACTGGTCCTGGTTAATCTGCACAGAACCAAGGGGAGAACTAGGTTGGGCAGGAGTGGGGTAGAGTGAGAGCTGCCTGGGCACCCAACTCTCAGCAGCTCTTCTCCAGATGAGTCCCTGATTAGCCCCAAGGCCCAAGTTAGGTGGAGGACCAGGGCTGACTCTTGGAAATGACCTTGAGTGGGGAAATGCTGTCCAGACCCCTACTGCCGGAGGTGCTGAGGGCCCGGGCCCAGATCTCAAGGCCCTGAGAAGAAAAGGCCCAGATTGGGGGATTGGGGGAAACCTGGGAGAGCAGTGTGCACCAGGCCAGGGTGGGAGTGGTATCTGCCCTGTGAGTCAATAGCTGGGGATGCAGCCTGGGGCTGGGCCAGACCTGGCCAGACCTGGGATGGGAAGGCAGCTGGGAAATGGTGGACGGATGGACAGACGGCAGGGTCGGACTCCCTACTAGGGTACCAATAAAGATGGCCAGAGTCAGAGGAAGAGAAGGGGGGGGGGGGGGTTGCCCAGTGCTGGCAGACCCAGCCTTTCTTTTTTCCTCCCTCATTCCTTTGGTCTCCCCTTCCCAAATGGTTCCCGACACTTCGGGCTAAGGGGGCAGAGGGCTGCAGGAAGAGAGCACTGGGGGAATGCTAAGGGACCTGGATGGGCCTCAGTTTCTCTCTGGGGCCACGGCGGGAGGGCGTGGCGGGAAGAAGGCCCGGCGCCCAAGGAGTTAATAGCGGGGACCCCGCCCCCCCGCGCCGCGCGCCCCCCGCCCGCCCCCACGCGCTGCGCGCCCCCGCGGTGCGCGGGCACAGCCAGGCTGCCGGCGAACAGATCGGCGGGGACTGGGCTGCAGAGCCCGAGCGGCTGCCTCGCCTCGGAGGCCCCGCGCCGCCGCTGCCGCCACCACCGACCTGCCACTCCGCTGCCCCGCCACCCCGCCAGCGCCTCCAGCACGGCGATCGCCATGGCCGCTCCTCATGTGCCCCTGGGCGGGCAAGAGGTGAGGCAGCTGCGGGTCCCCGGACCGGCCCCGCAGAGCACTCCCCCCCCCCCGCCGGCCCCAGAGGGCGTTTGGGGGTCGCCCGGCGGGGGGGAGCGGGGGACGCCCTGTCCACTGGGGAGCGGCACCGAGGGGGTTAATGGGGGTCGCCCTGGCGGAGGAGCCGCGTGAATGAGCGGTCTGTGCCCGGAGGTTGCCATGGCGACGCTGAATGGGGGATTGTGTGAGCTCAGCTGCCTCCCCCCCCCCCTGCCGCCGCCCCCCCCCCCCCCCGCCCGGCTGGGCGCCCCTTCGCTCGATGGCCCGTGCCTCGATCTCCCTTCCCGCTTGGGCTCCCAACCTAGCACCCCACCCTCCTTTTCTCTCCCCCTCCCCTGGGCGACATCGCCCGTCTGGTCCCCGTCCCCCCCCCCCCCCCCCCCCCCCCCCCCCCCGGCGCACTTTGGCATTCCCCTCTCGTCGCTGCTGCTCGCCGGGCGTTCCCAGGCTCCCGGCTCTAGCCCTGGAGCTTGCTCTTAAAGGGGCCGCCCCTGTAAGCCGGGATGGCGGGAGAAACTGGGGGGGGGGGCGTGGAGCCGGTGGGCAGGAGGTTCAGTGTGCTTGGCACAGGGGAGATGGGGAGAGAGGGAGAGGGAGAGGGAGAAGGAGGGAGGAGGGAGAGAGCGCCTCTGTGTGTACGGAAGAGATGTGTGCCAGTCATGCTGGCTTGTCTCCGTGTGTGCCCGCACCTTTGTGTCCCCCGTTCCCCTGACTACCTGCTGTATCTGCCCCCCCCAAGCCACATGGCACCAGGAGGGCCCCCTTCACTCTTGATGATTTCACACTGACTGGGCATCAGGATACTTTGGCAGGATCCTTTCAGGTTCAGTCCTGGCAGTCCCTGTGAGGTGATAGGATGCCCAACCCAGAGGGTCTGGCCCTGGGGATCAGGGCAAAGACTGAGGAAGAATTCCTAGGAGATACATGGAGGAGCCTGTGTTTGACAGCTTCTGGGCAGGCTCAGAGCGGGCGGTGGGGAGAGAGGAAGCAGGTTGGACCAGGCTGGGACAGTCTTACCCTATGGGGAGGACTTGGGGATCTAGTACGGCTGCTCTGGCTCCCATCCTGGACCTCAGTTTTCCTAAATTCCTCTTGACAATGCCGGGAAAAGAGCTGTAAGGGGCATCTAATCCTGTAACAGCTTTGTGCCCCCAAACATGCCCAGTCAGGACTTGCTCCCCCCCTCAGTGTAGGTGCACCCAAGCCTTTCCTTCTCCCTCTGGTTTCAGGTATCTCATGGGAGCCATCCTCCTTGGCTCTTTCATGAATTCCCAGGCACTCTACCCATCTCCAAACCAGGAGGAAATGGTGAGGAGCTGCCTAGCAAGCAGCCCATCCCTTAGCTTAGGAGAGGAATCCAAAGGGGTCCCCAGAGCCCATTCTCTGACCTTCCCTAGCCGACCACCCTCTTGGCTGATCCTTCGTCCCCTTCTCTCCACAGGCTCGTGGAGCCCTTAGGGTCTTCCCCCTCTGAAGCCACAGAGCCTGGAGGAGCTGCCCGCTTGGTTGCTGGTACCCACTGAGTGTCCCTCAGGGGCTTAGCTCTGAGGATCCAAGTCAGCTCAGCTATGAGGGGGTTGCCTAGTGGGCCAGTGCCGTGAGCCCAGAATCTGCCTTTCTGCCAATCCCCCTACCCAGATCATGTGGCTACGCCTTTGTCCACTCTCGCTGCCCCTGAGCCCCGAGCCCACAGCTGGCCGGAGCCTGTGCCTTCTTCTCTGGATCCTCAGCTTGTTGCTGAGGGCCAGTGCCCAGGCCCCAGCACCTACAGTCAATACCCACTTTGGGAAGCTAAGGGGTTCCCGGGTGCCACTGCCCAGTGAGATCCTGGGACCTGTTGACCAGTACCTGGGGGTGCCCTATGCAGCACCCCCAATTGGTGAGAAGCGCTTCCTGCCTCCTGAGCCGCCCCCATCTTGGTCAGGCATCCGGAATGCCACGCACTTTCCCCCAGTGTGCCCTCAGAACATTCACACAGCTGTGCCTGAGGTTATGTTGCCTGTATGGTTCACTGCCAACCTTGACATTGTGGCCACCTACATCCAGGAGCCCAACGAGGATTGCCTGTATCTGAACATCTATGTGCCCACAGAGGATGGTGAGTGCGGCCAGCCCTGGCACTGCTCTCTGCCACCTCCTCCTCCCCCTCCTCCCCCTTCTCCTCCTCTTCCTTCTCCTCTTCCTCCTCCTCCTCCTTCCTGCTGTCCCCCTGCCCTTTTGTGTTGGAGGTCAGCATGCTTGTGTGTGCCCTGCAGCATGGAACCAGCTAGCTCTGTGTGCAGACGCTTCTCACCGTCACTGCTTGGGTCCTACTCCTTCCTCTCTTCCCTCCCTCCCTCCCTCCCTATTCCTTCCCTCCATCAGTCCTCCTCCCCTGGCTCCTCCCTCCTCCCTTGGCATTGTCCTAGCTCCCTTGTGTGAGTGACTGGGACCAGGAGGAGGCCAGCCAGGGCCTGGGAGCACTGCACTGGGGGCCTTGGGGGGGAAGTATGGGTCACTGCTGACAGCTGCCCTCAGGAGGATGCTGGCTCCACCAGCCCTGCCCCCCACTCTGCCCACCTGCCCTGAGAGGCACTTGGGTGGGTGTGGCTGGGAGAGCAGGGTCTTCGTTGTGGGGGGGGCAGGCCCTGAAAGCAGCGCTTAGGTGCATCCTCTGACTGATACCCCTGGTTCGTGGGGTCACCCCCAGGTAAGTGGCAGTGCCAAGGAGATGGCGGGACAGTTTCGCCACCATGTGCCCGCCTGCCAAGCGGCTCCTGGGGGGGTGGAGGGTGCATGCCCCTGGCCTGAGGCCTCCTGTTATTTTTTAGTTTTTTATTCATTTTACAGTAAAGCGGATTTCCAAGGAATGCGCCCGAAAACCCAACAAGAAAATATGTAGGAAAGGAGGTAGGTAGCGAGCCGGCCGGGAGGGAGAGAGAGAGAGAGATGGGGAAGACTGGCTGCCTGCCTGCCTGCCCGCCTACCCTTACCCCTGAGGACCCAGCCTTCAAGCTGCCTGGCCCAGGCTTCAAGGGGAAGTGAGCTCCCCAGCCTTGCCCTGCCTTCTTCTGCCCTGCCCTCCTCACCTCTACTTGGGGTTGAGGGCCTCTTGGGGAGTAGACTTGGGAGAGGCTGTTCTTGGGGCCTACTGAGGGCTTGGCAGGTTGAGAGTAGCAACAGCAGCAGCAGTAGCAGCAGTAGCAATAGCAGCAGCAGCCTAGTGTCATGGAATCATCTCCCCTCCTTCCTCTGTCTCCCCAAAGCGCTCCCCAAAAGAGCCTTGGCTTCCCAGCTGGGCAAGAGATGGAGTCAGAAGCTCCATCCTGCTGTGTTCCTGCCCCCAGTCTATCTGTGCTACTGCTGCCATCCCAGTAGTGCTGATGCCACTCCCAGCCAAGTCTGGCAGGCAGCTCAGGGTGTTGGGGTCGGTGAGGAGGGGGCACTTTGCCCCCAAGAACTTGCCACTCCAGTTCCTCCTCTCCCTTCATCATTCAACTGGCTCCTCACGGCCTCTCTGAATGAGGCCAGGTGGGTAGTGACATCCCCACTTATAAATGAGGAAACCGAGGCACAGAAAGTTTCTGTGATTTGCCCAATCACACAGCAACTAAGTGGTGGAGCCCAGCTGAGAACCCAGGCCTTCTGGTTGCCAGGCCAGTGGTCCGAGGGCAGTGCTCTTTCCACAACACCATGTTGGTTTGGTTCTTGGGGGTCTTCAGTCCCCCGTTGTCCTCCCTCCCTCTTCATTTCCTCTCTCCCTGCCAGGCAGCTTCGGGGGCAGTTGTCCTGCAGGTGGGCCAGTTAGAGAGATTAGGACCAGCTGAGTACCAGGCTGGGTGGCCCCCACCCACTAAGCTTCAATTGGGATTATGGGATTGACAGCAGAGATGGGCCTTCAAGATCCTGAAGTCCAGCCCCTTCATTTGGCAGAGGAGGAAACTGAGGCCTAGGGAAGAAAAGGACCTGCTCTGAGCCCCCAGGCAGCAGTCCCTCTCATTCTGCATTCAGTCAGCCTGCTACTCTGCCCATGCCACAGGCTGTGATTTCTTTCCCCATGCCACCACCCCCCCCACCTGCTGATCTGCCCTCTGTGAGTTCTGGCAGCTGTGCGTTTGGAGGGACACTCAGTAAAAATGGAATGCCTAAATGCTTCGAAGAGGTTCTTCCTGGACCCTCCCAGGATCTGAGAGAGATCGAGAGTGTGGCACAGTCAAATGAGGGAGAGCTAGACCTGAGGGCCTTGTCCCTTCCTTGCCATGTGACCTGGGGCAAGGCCCTGGACCTCTCTGGGCCTCAGTCTTCTCATCTCTTAGACAGCGAAGGTGCTGGATGTGGTGGCCTTGAAGGTCCTGTCCAGACCTCAGTCTCTTTGTGGCCCTCCTGGCCAGCTTGCCCCCTTGACTTTCCAGGGCTCTTGGAGCTTCTCTTCTCATCATGTGCCTCCCCCTTTGACCTCCTTTGCTGAGCTCAGTAGCTGAATCCTTCCTATGTAGCCCATTTCCAGATGAGGAAAGTGGGTAGCAGCCACCCAGTCAGAGCAGCAGCAGCAGAAGCCTATGGCAGACAGGTCTCCGCCAGCCCTGGAAGTTAGGGGCCTCCGCTGAGCCCCCCCCCCCATCCCCCGACCAGCTCCTGGAAACTGGGCTTTGCCACCTAGAACAGGCCTTTGGCAGACTCTGCCTGACACCCTCGGGAGTATTTTGACCCCATTAAGCACCTGAACTAGAATGCTAGGGATACAGGCCTATCCTCAAGGAGCTTCCCATCCAAAAGGGAGAACGCGCAACCTGTACCCTGCTAAGGAGGCGGAATCGAGGGTTAGGGTTAGAGGTGGAAAGGGCTCTGGCACCAGGGTTCTAGGTCCCGTTTTTCTCCCACACTAGGGCTCATCAAGTGCCTGACTTTCCTTTCTGTAAGGCCCAGAGAGAGGACAATTTGAGAAGGGAGAGAGGTCCCTTTCCAATAAGGAGTGGTCCTACTTCTGGGGGAGCCCATCCTTAAGGGTCCCAGGGTATCCCAGGTGATTCTGAGAGGGCTCTTGGTGCCAGGAGGAAGCTGTTTCTCTGTCCCTCCTCTGGGTAGATCCATCACAAGCCTGGCAGGCCTGAGCTGGGCCACTGCAGCACTTCAGGGCTCAGGGATGGGATGGGGTGCAGAGATGGTATTCCTGGGCACCAGATATTGCAGCAAGGGCCTTTCCAGGCAGGTGCCAAGCTGAGGCCTGCCCAGGGTCACTGCTTTGAGCCTCTGAAAGAACCTAAGAACCATAGGAACAGCTGCTGCTGAGAAGGTTGGGGCATGTCTGTTCTCTTCAGCATGCGGATGGGGCTTGCCCCAGAGCAAGACTGCCTGGGAAGCCTTCTGCAGTCAGCAAGAGGTTCCTTAGCCCTCCATTGGAGAGTAGCCCCATTTGAAAATGGCCTGGGCTTCCTGAGCCCTGTGGTTGACAGTTGATGCCCTGCTTGGGGGCTTAGGCTAGTCCCTGTGGCTTGTTGGATTCTGGACTCAGTTGCGGGGCTGGGCATAGATAGCTGCCTTAGGCAGTTGGGGGAGCCCAAGGTCGTGCTCCCCTGTAGGGTTGGGCCCCCTATAGTGGGATGCATTGTCAGGCATGAGCCCTGTTCTGAGCAACAGCTTTAAAGGAAAGCCAAGGCATCGGAGTCCAGGACAGTTGAGGAAAAGGGGCTATTTGCTGCCTCCAGGCTGAGGGCATCTAATGTCATGCCAGTAAGAGGGAAGCCCCAAGAATTCCATCAGTTCTTCCACACTGAATAATCTCTTCCTCAGAACTTGGCCCCTCTCCCCACCCCCACCCTGTGCCCTGACCAGGGAGTCCCTCAGGGTGTTCTTTCTTGGGGAACCCCTGTGGCCAGAAGGGTGTTCCCACCCAGGGACAGAGGGAAGGCTCCAGGCCTGGCTTTGCCCTCTGTGCCAAGGACCCTCTTGGGGTCACCTGGGATGTATGGGCTCCCCCAGGTCCCAGGGAGGGATATGGTTTCTCAGGATGGGAAGGGCTTGGCCATGGGGCCAAGTGGAAAAAAACAGGCTCCAACAGCTATTTGTGTTGGGCAGAGACCCCTAGGGCCCTCTGTGAGCTCTTGGCGTTTTCCACCAGTTTCCGCAGGCCTCCTCTCACCCTGTGTGCCCAGCTCTCAGGCCCTGAGATGGGAGGAGGGGGTGGGACAGAGGGTCCCCAGGGCGGATGTGCCGGTGCCCTCTCCCCCTGGAGCATTGGGCCTCAGTTTCCCTACTCCCCCAGGGACCGCCAGCCCCGGGCCCAGCTCGTGCTGTGTTTGAATTCTCTCTCTGTTTTGTTCTCTGTCCTGTGCTGTTGTGTCTCCCCGTGCGTGTCTGGTCCCCAGGATCCGGTGCTAAGAAACAGGGCGAGGACTTAGCGGATAATGAAGGGGACGAAGACGAAGGTATTTGGGGGCTGCAGGGCGTGGAGGCTGGTGCATGGCACAGAGCCCTTCCCCCTCTGGCTGGGGAGAAGCCCCGGCTGTCTGTCTGTCTGTCCGTCCGTCCGTCCGTCCGTCCGTCCGTTGGGGGTGTTTCTGTTCCTGCACAAGGCGGTTGGTCTCTTCGTCCATCACCGTCAGGGGCCCTGGGTGGCCACCAGGGCCAGGGAGGGAGGGCCCCCGGGCAGTGGGAACAGCTGATTGGAGCAGGGGACTAAGAGCAGAGCTGTATGGAGCACAGCCCCGCTCCTAGTGCCTGACCTGCTGAAGGGAACACATTCCCCAAACAGGACGCTCTCAGATGGGCACTGGCCCCCTGAGGACAGAGAGGGCCGGACACTCCCCACCTCCGATGACCTGCAGGGAAAATGGCAGGAACCAAGCCACATGACGATGGGGAAAGACTGGAGAAATAACTAACCATTGTCCTAAGACCAGGGGCTCTAGGGAAACTGGCCTAGAGCCGGGGCCTGGCCATGGGCTGGGCTGGGCTGGGCTGGGCAACCAGCAACAGGAGATGGGCCAGCTGGGGGGGCTTTAGGTTAATGGGGCCAGCCCTGAAGAATGCCTGAGCACTGGAGAGCAGTCTGACCAGGAGAGCCGCTCCCCTGTCTCTCCTCCCCATAGCAGAGAAGAAGCTGGTGTGGAGATGGGTCGGTTGGTCAGAAACACCACTAACCAGGCCAGGGCCCAGAGCTTGTTTGCTTGGGGTGGGGATGGGAGCCACAAGGTCCCTGGTCCTCAGACCAGATTTCCCTCTGTCTACCTAGCCGTCCGTAGGTTGGTCAGTCGGTTGGTCTATCTTCCCATTAGGGGTGAGTGAGTGCCCCACCTTGACTGCTCCCAACCCCCAAAGCCCTCTCCCCCAGGGGCCCTTTCTAAGCACAGAACATCAGTGACACAGAACACCGGAGGTGTGTTCCCTTGTGCCACGGGAATTGCAGCAATAAGGCTATTGGGCCTGGAGCTAGCCTGTGGCCAGTCAGCAGTGGCATTGCCTCAACTCACAGAGTGCCATGCGGTGAAGGAAGGATGTTTTCCCCCTTGGTCCTGCCCTCTAGATCTTTTCTGTCTTCCAGCAGCCGTGTCCCTCCAGGGCTTGTACATAGGCCCCAGCAAAGCCAGCTCCACCCCATGCCAGTGCCCTCAGTCCTCTTTTCTTTTCCCCTTGTACTCCCCCCCCCTTGTCTCTGTCTGCACTGGGGGGAGGGGGATGCCCGAAGCAGCCACTGCTGCCATAGCCATGTTTCCATGTGACTGGTCTGGTCTGGTTTGATCTGGTCTGATCTTGGGGGTTGCAAGGCTCCCCAGACCCTCCCTAAAGCTGTGTCAGGTCCCAGGACTGTTGGGTGCCCAGGGCATGGACTCAATCATGGGGGAGGGTCTAACTCTAGCCCACTGAGGTGGGCACGTGCCTAGTGGGGCCAGGCATGATGGTTGCCTGTAGCCCTCAGCAAGAGTGCAATAAAAAATCCTTGGAGAACCTCATTTCCCTCTCCTTAAAACCACTGAGACCAGAGTCGAGCTGTCACTGTCTCTCTGGCTGCCCCTGGAGCCTTAGCTAAGTCCTGCCCTTGGGTTGGCGATGGTGTCCTGGCACCTGAGATTGCTTGGCCGCCTTCTCCCTGCCCAGCCTCTCCTGGGATGGCGGGCTGGGGGCTGGGTGGAAGGCCACCCCCCCCAGCCTTGGTCTCACCTCTTCTCCTTGCAGACATTCGGGACAGCGGAGCCAAGCCAGTCATGGTCTACATCCACGGGGGCTCCTACATGGAGGGCACGGGCAACATGATCGATGGCAGCGTCCTTGCCAGCTACGGCAACGTAATCGTCATCACCCTCAACTACCGGGTTGGGGTGCTAGGTATGGCTGGGGAAATGGCAGGCCAGGATGAAGGAGCTAGTGGACCAGGTCAGAAAGCTGTGACTAGGCTAGGCAGATCTCGGCCTTGGAGACTACAGGAAGTTTAGGACCAACTTTCTACCTCATATTGCTGGTCCCAGTTGCAGAGTCTGATAGCTATAGAGCTGGCAGGAACCTTAGAGGTCCCCAGCTGCTGTCCCCACGAGACTCCCTTCCCCCAGAGGGTGCTCCCTTCTGGGATTTGGCTGTGTGCATTCTCTTTACTCATTTATTCACCTGCTCCCTTCTCTCACCCTCGGTGGTGGCCGTCGTGGTTCTCGTGGCTAAGGGAGCTGGTGTCCAAGCAAGACCCTGGGGAGCCCAGCTGTGTGAGTCTCTGTCCTCTGAAAGGCCACCACGGCAGGTCTGGCAGCTGCTTCCTGGGCCTCCTCAGAGGCTAGGTGCCAGTTCTCGGGGTTAGGCCTGCCTCCTGGGCAAAAGGGCAGAGAGCACCGTTGTTCATTTCAGCGCCTGGTTTGTACTTTGCTAGTCCCAGGCCTGTGTGTGACTCTGGTGCACATGTCCCTGGGCCCGTGACATGAGCTCTTGGTTCGGTGGGATGAGAAGAAGGCATGCGTCACTGCCTGGCTGGCGCCAGAGGCTCCATAGGCCCATGGAAGAAGAGGGCACCATTCTCCGTCCCAGACCCCAGGGCCACCAGAGGAGCCCTGGGGCCCAGCCAGCATCCAGCCTATCTCAGCAGCCCAGTGAGTGGTTTGGAGGGCTGTGAGCCTCTGCTTCATTACGGGATGCTGGCCTCTTGGGGAAACCCTGAGGAAGCCTCAGTTTGCCCTTCTATGGCCGCTTTTCTTTCTGGTCTTTACCATTCAAAGAAGCAGCTTGATTTAGTGACTAAGAAACAGAGCAGACTTCAAACTTCAGAGCCATATTCTATATTGTGGTCCATTGGGTTGAAAGAGGAAGAAGATGAGGGAAAGGGAAGTGGGAGGATCAAAGTCTTAGAACCAGCTAGGACCTCAGGGGTCCCAAGAGCCTAGGCCTAGGCCTAGAATGTACCTCAAGGGCCACCTAGTCTAGTCTCCCCCCCCCCTCCACCTTCCCACCCCACCACCTCTCTCCCTCCTTTTTTCTAGATCAGGAAACTGAGGAAAGAGAGGGCAAGAAGAGAAAGGACAAAGGACTGCTGTGTCTGGGGTGGGTGTAGTCTGCTGCTTAAGGAAAATGACCAGTTAGCACGGCCCTTTGAAATGACAGCTTTTCCCTTCAAATGCTTGGACCACTTTTTCCAGGGAGAGCAGCTCTGCTCCCATCCAGCCTCCAGGAGAGAGCTCTGGAGGCAAGGGGAAGGGACCATGGGAACTTGGATAAAGGAGTAGGGCACAAGGCACAGGGACAAAGTGGTTTTTCAGAAGGTGCAGCTTTTGCCAAGTCAGGGCCTTTGGTAGAAACAGTTCTGTGGATTCCTGTCACACTGGTTTAGAGGCTCCTTTCTCGAGTGGGATAGTCTGATCAACCCACTAGGGGGAGAAGTTTCTGTATCAGCTGTAACCAGAAACAATCTTTCCCTGAGGACTGGAGGAAATCAGGCCAAGGGCTGGATCCAGGCCCATAGCCAAAGGCTCCCTCCGATGCCGCTGCCGCCGCTGCCACCACTACCACCACCACCGCTACTGCTGCTGCCACTGCTGCCGCCACTGCCGCCATCACCACCACCGTCACTGCCACTGCCTCCTCTGTCCCCTTCAGTCCCTGTTCTGGTTTGGGCCTGGTAGAATCATTTGGTTCCCCTCAACTGTGGGAGAAAGTGTGGCCAGGATCTCTTAAAACCTCAGGGCCATCCAGGCCAGCAGAACTGTAGCAAAAAGTCCCTGAAGAGGTGGTCCTCCAGCCTTTGCTTGAAACCCCACAATAGGCAAAGAAGACTCTCTGCCTAGCCCACTGAGGAACGGCTTTCCCAGTGTCCAGCTTAAACCTTGCTCCCCACACCCCCTTATCCTTCTAGGACCATCCAGGACATTGATTCCACCAAGCCAATAGTCAGTTAGCATATCTGGCACTGGAGGGGATGGGTAGGGAGCATTGAATCTGGGCAAACGATTTGCTCTTAGCCTCTCCATGGTATCTCAGGGCTTGGTCACCATAAGGAGGTATGGGCAGGGTTAAAGTGGTCCTCCCTCAAAGACACCACTCAAATGAAGGAGGGCAGAGGGCGTGGATACCCCTAAAGCAGAGAGAAGGGGGCTCTGGGGCTTTTATTCAGAACTTCAGAGTTTAACATTCTCCCCTTCCTGCCTCAACTCCCCTTTTGGCCAAAAAAGAAAGCTTCCCAAACGTGGGTTTTGTCTGGTAGCTCCAGTACTTAACTTTGACGCCCATGGCGGCTGACTTTGCCAACTTCCTTAGGGCTACAGCCCCAACCTTGGCCAGGATGTTTGCCTGGGCCAGACAGAGGCAGACGACATTTGGCTTTTGCCCCACTCGACCCAGACCTTGCTGATGCTCTAATCTCTAGGAGGCTGAATAGCCTGGGCCGGCCTAGTGCAGTGCCCACTGGCCCTGCACTGAATGACTTTTGCCTTGGGCTGCAGAAGGTTTGTATGCTCATGCCCACAGTCCACAGATGGACTGTCCCATCGTTCTTCCTCTCTCCCTTTGAGGTAGTTTGCTGTATGGGACCCAATGAGATGTCAACCTCATGCTTCAGCATCCCTCATTCAGAGGGCCAGGGGAAGCAACAGTATCATCTCTGCTACTGCCTTAGTTCTTGGGCCTCTGAGGTCCTGAGGCAAGCTTCCCTTCCTCATCAGGGCATCCCAGGCCGACACCAGCAAGGCTTCTGTTGCCCAAACGAGAGAAGGACGATGAGGGTAGAGGACAGTGTTGGTGAGCAGTCAGGGAAGAGAAGGAGATAGGAGCTCCATGGGCATGGGGAGCGGGGCAGGCAGGGCATCGAGGCAAAGACCAAGGGCCCTCTTTTGGCCTCACTTCCCAGAATCCCTTGTTGTCCCTATCTCCAACCTGGAACCCAACTTGGCCTGTCTATAGAGGACAGGCTGACCCCATGTGGCTGCCTGGGCCCATTCATATGGGTTCCGTTTCTACCTTTGGAACAGAAACGGACTCAAAGAGTCCTTTGGGGGTATGGGGAGCTTCCTAATATGACCTCCCATCAAATGGGTTCCATGTGGTATGCATGAGCCCAAGGACTCTTCTTTGAGTCAAGGCTAGGGTCAGGTGTTGGTAGGGGCCAGGGAAGGAAGACCTGGGACCTCAGCAGCAGGGGAGGAGAGGGATGGAAATAGGTTGGCCCTTTCAATGGGATGGCCAGCAGGTGGGTGGGAAGGGCATTGCCATGGCAATGTGGCTCACAGCAGCAAATCCCAGCAGGTGGGTGGGAAGGTGGTCTCCATGGTGACAAGTCTCCTTGGCAGCAAATCCCAGTAGGTGGGCGGGAAGACCTGTTTCTATGGTAACGTTTCCAAAGCAGTAACACTCTTCCTCTATCAGACCAAGATGGTTTAAACCAAATCCCTTGGGATGGGAGCCAGAGCAGGAGCAGAGAAATAGAAGGTTCTGGAACCATGTAGGCCTCTAAAAAAGGGAGGGATTGGGATGAAGGTGGAGGCCCCCACGAAGTGACTCCTCCTGGGATTGCAAGTCAAAGAGGAATGGCCTCTACTGCACTTAGCAAAAGGAACTTGGGAGCCGTTGGCCCTCAAGAGCCCCAGAATCCTTTGCCCTGAGCAGGGTATGAGGTTGATGCCCTCCCTGGACCTGGATGGTGGCAATCAAGTCTCCCGATGTGAGGTAGACACTCCATGTGGGAGATGTATGTCTGTGCTCTCCCTGAGAAAAGGGAGCCGAAGTGAGGAAAAGACTTGGTACTTGTCTTTGCCTTGCCATGCCATACCCCACTTTTCCCAGCCCAAATCCTCCACTCTTCTCACCCATTCTGTTGGGCCTAGGTTTCCTGAGCACCGGGGACCAGGCTGCCAAGGGAAACTATGGGCTCCTGGACCAGATTCAGGCCCTCCGCTGGGTGAGTGAGAACATCGCTTTCTTTGGTGGAGACCCTCGCCGCATCACTGTATTTGGTTCTGGCATTGGGGCCTCCTGTGTCAGCCTCCTCACGCTGTCCCATCACTCTGAGGGTAAGTAATTCCTCAGGGGGATGCCGGTGTATGCAGGGGCAGGAAGAGCCTTAGGGATGGGGAGAGGGTCCTGGGCTCCACTGGTTGCCCCCTTCACCCTCAGAGTGCCTAGGTCTGAGACCCGAAGGCTTCTAGCAGTATCTTTCCACTGCCTGTCTTAGAGAAGGGAGGGCTTTCCCTGTAGGGAAAAGGCCTCTGCCATGGGACTCCGGCTAGGCATGGAAGGAGGTCCCTTCTTTCCCAAGAGGCTCTTTCTTCCTCTTAGTTAGGAGACATGCTTTTGGAGGGGACAAGTGTCAGGTGTCAGGTTGAGGGGACTTCCTTTGGAAGTGTAAGACATTTTCTCTGAAGAGCAAGTTCACATGCAGGGGGGAAGTGCAAGTCTCCTGGGGGGGGGTGCTGTGGAGTCTTTCTACAAGATGTGGAGGAGAAGGAATCACTGGGCCCCACCTTCTCTTGAGCCAGTGAAATCCCATGAGGGGAAATTTCTCTTCTTTACCCTTTCCTTTCCTCCCCTTGGAAGCTTCTCTTCCTCTCTCCCCCTCGTCCTCCCCCTTCTCCTTCTCCAGCAGGCATGGTACACTGGTTAGAGTCTGGTCAGTCTTGGTCTGTGTCAGGAAGGCTCTGTGCATTACTGGCATGCAGCCCAGGGTGAATCTCTTAAGTTCTCATTGCTCTCCAGGGAACTAGGTTAAGGAGACTTTTCTGATCTGCATCACTAGAGGAAGTTTCCATACCAGGAGTTCCCCCATCCCAGGGGAAAAGGAATGGCTTTTTCCCTTTTCAGCTAGAGGGGTCAAATGTCTCTGGGCCTCAGTTTCCTCTCCTGGACCTGTGGGCTTGGCCTGGTGCTCTCCAAGGGCCCATTCAGCTCTGCTGTTCTGTGTCCTGTTCATGGCTCCCTGAGTTAGGGAAGAGGGTCTGGCTCTTGGAGGGAAGAACTTTCTGTTCCAACCCTTTCTGTGCCCTCATCATTCTGGGGCTCTGGTCTCCAGAGGAAGACGCCTGGCAACAGACTCTTCTCTGGCTAAGGAGGGCTGGTAAAGGGTGGTGGGTGCCTAGAGCTCTTCTGCCCAATTGGGAAATAGCCTTCCCTCCTCTCTGGCCTCCCTGGCAATGGCTTGTCTTGAGTTGTGGATTTGGCATGGGGTCTGAAGCAGAGTCGGTGATGGGAGAGGGGCCTCAGAGCGAGGGAATCCGTTTTTCTTGGGACTCACCTGCTGAGAAGGGCGGGGTGTGGCTTCCTTTCTCTTGGGTACAAGAAAATGTGATGGTGCAGTTGCTGAGGGGAAAAGAGGCCTCTTCAAGCCTTGGTAGTGATGTTTCCTGGAGACTTGGTGACCTCAGGGCCTTGGGCCTACCAGGCTCTCCTTCACACACAGTATACGGACGGGGCTTCTCTCCTAGTTCGTGTTTCTGGCTTCTCGTGGAAAAAGGCCCCTTTGTCATACAAGAGCCAGCTCCCTGGTGGTGCTTTGGCACCGAGCTGGGCCCAGCTGGGCAGGAAGCAAGTAGGGAAGCCAAGGGAGGGTAGAGGGACAGAGACAGACAGACAGAGATAGGCAGAGACAGAGGAGAGAGGGGAGCAGACAGGCACACATGAGGCCCAAGAAGGTTAAGTGTTCCTTACATACCCTGAACGCTCAGGAAGTCACCTGCTATGTATGGTGGCTAAACTATTGGCTTTGGAATCAGGAAGCCCTAGGGTCCAGTCTCTCCTCTGATGCCTACAAACCATAGGACTTCAGGAAAAGATACAAAGGAGAAGCCTTGGTGAAATCTTCAACAGCTCTAGACAGGGGCAGGCTTTCTCAGGAGGGAGAGTAGGTAGGCCCTTTGGGTCCCATACACCCCTGTCAGCAGCACAGAGAAGCGTTCCCTGTTTCCGACCCAGAACAGCCCTAATAACACTAGCGTAAGAGTTCCAGTCCCATGTGTGCACCAGGGTCAAGGAGGGAGTTCTAGTCAGGCTGGAATTCTGTATAAGAGATTCTAGGAAATGCCTAGAGCCTCAGTTGTTTGGTCTGGCACACTGGGAGGCTCTGACGGGTTGCTGCCTGTCCCCCGCAGGGCTCTTCCAGAGGGCCATCATCCAAAGTGGCTCAGCGCTGTCCAGCTGGGCAGTGAACTACCAGCCAGTCAAGTACACTAGCTTGCTGGCAGACAAGGTGGGGTGCAATGTGCTGGATACCGTGGACATGGTCGATTGCCTACGGCAGAAGAGTGCCAAAGAGTTGGTGGAGCAGGATATCCAGCCAGCTCGTTACCACGTGGCCTTCGGTCCTGTGATTGATGGGGACGTGATCCCTGATGACCCCGAAATCCTCATGGAACAGGGCGAGTTCCTCAACTATGACATCATGCTTGGTGTCAACCAGGGGGAGGGGCTCAAGTTTGTGGAGGCAGTGGTGGACCCAGAGGATGGAGTTTCGGGTACTGACTTTGACTACTCGGTCTCCAACTTTGTGGACAACCTGTATGGCTACCCTGAGGGCAAGGACACCCTTCGGGAGACCATCAAATTCATGTACACAGACTGGGCAGACCGGGACAACCCTGAGACTCGCCGTAAAACTCTGGTGGCCCTTTTCACTGACCACCAATGGGTAGAGCCTTCTGTGGTGACAGCTGACCTGCATGCCCGCTATGGCTCACCCACCTATTTCTACGCCTTCTACCACCACTGCCAGAGCCTCATGAAGCCAGCGTGGTCTGATGCAGCCCACGGGGATGAGGTGCCCTATGTCTTTGGCATCCCCATGGTGGGCCCCACTGACCTCTTCCCCTGCAACTTCTCCAAGAATGATGTCATGCTCAGTGCTGTTGTCATGACCTACTGGACCAACTTTGCCAAGACTGGGTGAGGAGATGCCCTGGTCCCTGCCCCTTAGGACCCCAGCATGCTTTCTCCTCTAGCCAAACCCTGTCCATCATCCATCTCCTCTTAGCCCAGAGCACCCCTCAGTGACTCCCCTCATCCTCCTTCCTACCACCCATCCCCCTCATTCTGGCTCATTTCCTTTTTGACAAAAATTTGCAGGGGCTTGGGAGGGGGCACTGAATTTGGTATGCAAGAGGGCTTGAGGGGGACCTGGCAGAACTAACAGATATTGCCTCTAGGGCCAGGAGATCAGAGAGCAAGGGAGAGGATAGCCACAAGAAGGACCAAAGGCAATGGGAGTCCAAGATGCGGGAAAGGAGAAGGTAGTGAGGCAGGGTGGGAATGAGATGGGATCAGTAGGGAGCTTAGGACTGGGAAAGAAGAGACACTGCCAACCCCACTTCATCTGCCCCCCCTCCCCAACACAAGGCAGGGTGATGACTCCAGATTTCCATTCGGTGTTTCAGGGATCCCAACAAGCCCGTCCCCCAGGACACCAAATTCATCCACACCAAGGCCAACCGCTTCGAGGAGGTGGCCTGGTCCAAGTATAACCCCCGGGACCAGCTGTACCTTCACATTGGGCTGAAGCCCCGGGTCCGTGACCACTACCGGGCCACCAAGGTGGCCTTCTGGAAGCACCTGGTGCCCCACCTGTACAACCTGCACGACATGTTCCACTACACATCGACCACCACCAAAGTGCCGCCCCCGGACACCACCCACAGCTCTCACATCACCCGCCGCCCTAATGGCAAGGCCTGGAGCACCAAGCGGCCAGCCATTTCTCCAGCCTACAGTAATGAAAATGCCCAGGGCACCTGGAATGGGGACCAGGATGCTGGGCCTCTCCTGGTGGAGAACCCTCGCGACTACTCCACGGAGCTGAGTGTCACCATTGCTGTTGGGGCCTCTCTCCTGTTTCTCAATGTGCTAGCTTTTGCTGCCCTCTACTACCGCAAGGACAAGAGGCGGCAGGAGCCCCTACGGCAGCCCAGTCCCCAACGGGGTTCTGGGGGTCCCGGGGAGATGGGAGCGGCCCCCGAGGAGGAGCTGGCAGCCCTTCAGCTAGGTCCCTCACATCATGAGTGTGAGGGCCCCCCAACCCATGACCCACTCCGCCTCAGTGCCCTCCCTGACTACACCCTGACACTGCGACGTTCCCCTGATGACATCCCTCTCATGACCCCCAACACCATCACCATGATCCCCAACTCCCTGGTGGGGCTGCAGACGCTGCACCCCTATAACACCTTTGCTTCTGGCTTCAACAGTACTGGGTTGCCTCACTCACACTCCACCACACGGGTATAGCTCTCACCTGGAGCCTGGCCTTTGCCCAGCCCAGCCCAGCCCAACCCTATCCTGCTTCTTCCCTGCCTCCCTGCCTCCCGGCACCCATCTGTGCACACCCATACACCTGCCATACACACGCACAACCGCAGACACCCCCATGTACAAACACATATCCAGAATGAAACACGAGTGGACTCTTCAAAGAAGAAAGCCCCCAGCAGGCAGGCCCAGGGAGTCAGCAGCCCTGGGGCAGCAGGAACTTCTCCCTGGTGCTGCCAGCCCTTGGCACCCCCTTTCCCTTACTCTTGCCTCCACCCTACTGCCAACCACAGGCTTGGAATCCTTCCCCGTCCTGCTGGGGCTCTGCTGGGGCTTGGGATTTGGGGTCTTTTGTTTTCACTTTGGAATAAGTGCTTTCAGGGCAGAAATCCCCCCAATCCCCCCCCATTGCTCACATAGCCAGGGAGCAGGGGCCCCCACTTTGGGCAGAACGCAACCTGAGCAAGAACACGGGCTGGGAAGAGGAAGTCGATGCCAGTCACTTGGCCCCTGGCATGACCTGGGTCAGAGGCCATTGGGAGGGGGCTGCTTTGGAGTAGGGCCAGCTTTCACCCTGGCACCAGGTCCCACTCCACCCAGGACCTGGATTACCCCACCTGAGTGCACTCTTGGGTGCTGCCCCTCCCCACCCTTTGGCTACTGCTGTTAGGAGCTTGCCCCCTTTTTCTTTTCAGAGTCTCTTTTCTGTCATTTCTCTTTCAAAAGGACTTTTTAAAAAAAAAGAAAAAAAAAGAAAAATTAGTTCTTAAAACACTAATGGATACCCCTGGAGTTTGTCCTTTGTACAGATTTTAAACATGGTGTCTTGATATAAAAATAAAAACTCCGGTTAGCGCTCCCAGCCTGTGTCCCTTGTACGGGCCCTCCTATGGTAGCCCAGGCCTTGTACTCTGACCAGCTCCAGGTCCTTTGGCAGAGGCTCCCTGCCAGGTACATTGACCTGGCCTCAGAGTGGTCCCTTCCCACAGTTCTGTCTGAATTCCCATGGCGCTCCAGGCGGGGTCGCTGGCCTCCAATGTCCATGAAACTCAACTGGAGACATCTTTGAGGGGCTGGAGGGGGCGGTCCTGTAAGCGGTACTGGGGAGCCACCAGATTGAGCAGGCCTCAGAGGCCAGGGTGCTCTCTCTCTCTCTCTCTCTCTCTCTCTCACACACACACACACACACACACACACACACACACATGGCTTTTCATGTTCCAGCAGCTTGGAGGATTCACGTGAGATATTGCCCGAGCTAGAAGGGTGGCTCTCATCAGAGCTGAGCTTCGAGGTGGGTGAGCACAGGGACACGAAAAGCCCCGAGAAATTTTGTTGAGGGGAGAGAGTGAAAGCCAGAGAGAGGAGCAACATGGCTGTTCCTGGAGCCCAGTGGGAGGTCTACGTGCACATTTGCCTGTGCGGGTGTGCCTGAGTGTAAGCAGAGTGCACTTCCCTGGACTTCATTCTCTTCCAACTAGCAACTTCCAATTTTAATGGGTTACTCTTGCCACCTTAGTGCTAAGCTCAGTTGCTTCTAGGCGACTCTTAGAACATAAATGCTATTGGCACCCTGTAGATTGTGGCACCGCAAGGCCTAGCTGCATGGCAGATGGCCCATCCGAGTTACTTAACATTCTAGAAACCAGGAATAGAATTCTTCAGAGACCTTGACTTCACTGGGGATGGTCCAGGACATAGTGTGTAAGGGCATCATCAGGTACTCAAGAATAAGGCCAAAGACCCAAACTTGAAACTGCCAGCACTGCCTGCCACGATGGGCAAGGCTTAGGGCCAGGAGATTGGGAGAGACCTCAAGTTGAGTGAGTCATATGTTGAAGGTGTTGGTAGGGACTCTAGGACTTTCTTAATAGAAGAAGCCTGCCCGCCACCAATGTTGGGTTAGAGGGAAGCAGAAAAGTCCACAGAATGGTGGCAGAATTCAAAGGGATCTTGGAAATTCCCATTTGGTTTTGAGAATCTGTAATTTGGTGCCTTTTTGTTTTATCCTGGACACGCTCTCCCCTGCTACTCTCACCCCCATCAAAATCGAGTGCCAGTGAGAGGAAGCGTGTTTTGGTGCCTGTGGTCTCTGACCCCCTCAATTTCTGGAGAATCCCAGAGAGGGGAGAGCATGAGATCAGAGCTGAGGAGGCCAGCCCTACAGGGCTCCTCCCACCAGATCTGATGCTCCTTTGATGCTTTGCAAGGGCTGGGTCCACCAAGAAGGGCATGGAGAAGAGGAAGAGCAGCTTGCCCTTGGACCCGAGGAAAAGAGCCTCAGGATGGCAGAAACCTTTTGTGGGCATTCTGTTGCTCACACAAGGCCACAACTGACATTGGTTTGACCTCCACTTTCTCAGAGGATAGTCAGAAGCTGGCAAGATGTAAACCAAAGGCAAACATTTGCTGGTGGTGAGAGGGGTGAGTCACTGGGATAGACCAAAAGGAAAGGATATGGGCCTTATTTACGTGGAGACAGAGGGATGGCCCTATGGCCATTTGAGGTTATTTTTTAAGCCTTACTTTCTGTCTTGGAATTGATATTGTGTATTGGTTCTGAGGCAGAAGAACTGTAAGGCTTAGGCAATGATGGGGTAAGTGGCTTGTTCAGGGTCATCCAGCTAGGAAGTGTCCGAGGTCCCATTGGAACCCCAGACCTCCCATCTCTAGGCTTGGCTCTCTATCCACTGAGCCACCTCATTTCCCCTTGAGGTCATTTTTGATGTGGCAGTCTGGATCTTCCCAGCAGATAGCAGGATGTCCCCTAGGCTTGAGAAGAGAGATATTAGTGCCACAGATGGCCTGGGCTCTGGATGCCGAGAACCTTATCCAGCCAAGGATGTGGTATGACAGTGGGGGCCCTGGCTGTCATGCTCCTAGGGAGAGGGGTGTCACTGATCCTCAGTTTCCTAATCTACAAAATGGGGCTAACAATACTTGCAGCACCTATCTCACGTGGTTGTTGAAAACTTCAAAGGGCTATCAAAATGTGAGCTCTTCATCTGAGGAAAGCAGCCCGACTTCAGCAAGGCTTGAGCTGCGCTTGCCATTCTTGAAAGGTGAACTCAGAATCTCAGAGTTGTAGCGGTCCTTGGGCACATCTAGCCATCCTTGAAGTGAATGGAATAATGGGTCATATTGGGTCAAGTGGGGGAAGCAGTAGGAACAAAGACACAGAGGCCAGAACGGCGTGGCCCGCCTCCCTAGAGGGTGGTGACACTGGTCTGACTGAGTGGAGGGTTTGTGTGGAAGAACAGCGGGAGGGAAAGCTGAAAGGGAAGTCAAGGCTGTGAATATCACGTTAAGGAAAAGAAACATTAGTGAGCACCCACCTTGTGCCAGGGACTGTTCTTGCATTCGATCAGAGCTTTGCTTTACACCAGAAGGTTGAGCTGACTGGCATCAGTGTGCAAGATCACTTGGACCTGAGGGATTGGAGCCAGGGGGACCAATCAGGACGATTTGCTTCTGGGGATTCCGGTTGTTCATCACTGTCCTCCTCAGCGTGCCTTCTACCCCAAGCTGCGTGCAGACAAGGGGACTAGAAGATAGTCCTAGATCCAAGAGAAGTCTGCAGTCCTTGTGTTGCTATGCAGAAAAGCAGGCTTCGCCCAGACCAGAGGCTATCAGAGATGGGCAAAGAGTGAGTTGCACCCTCTTCTTGCCAAATACCTTTCATTAGCGCTTCATCATACAGATGAGGAAATTGAAATCTATGCTAGTAAGCAGCAGAAAATCAAAAGACCATGGGGCTCTCGCCATCATCCAACCCCATTTTGTGGAGGAGGCTCAAGGAGACTAAGGGGATTGCCCAAGATCGAACACATTTGCCAAGAGGCAAAGCTGGGATCTGAGCCCAAGACCTCATCGTGCTGCCCCAAGTCCTTGAGCTCCAAGCCCAGGATTCCCTCTACTCCATTCTGGTGCCCTGTATGCAAAACAGCTGGAGGGAACCACTTCCCTAGACCATCTCTGGGCTACTGCAAAGGAGTCTGGGGGTTCACCTGGGCTCCCACAGAACACTGAGAACTCATTCCCCCAAAGCACGAAGAGTGGGGCAAAGATGGTCTGCACCCTCAGAGAGCTTCCAATCTGGTGAGGATGACGAATTCACAAACAGCAATAATACCAAATTGAATGTGCACCCCCTTGGAGGAGGGAGAGCTCGCTTTGGGGCCAAAGGGTTAGGGAAGATTCAGCGGCAGAGGGGATGGCATTGGAGCTGTGGATCTTAAAAGGTGGGGAGGTTGTCTGTCAGAGCTGAGGGTGGCCAGGAAGAGGCAGGCCAGTGCAGTGTATTTGGGGTGAGCAGCAGTGGGGGACACGGTTTGGAGTAGGAGACCTCATCCAAGGTCAGACAAGCCCAACTCCAGCTCTATTTGGCTGTGGCCTTTGTTTGGCACCGAGCAAGCGCCACTTGGTTGTGGCCGTTCTGTAGAACCCCATGCTGGCACCCCCCAGACTTGTTCCTAGGGACACAGGGGACTGGAACTTGAGCCAGGCTCATTCTGGGGGACCCTGACCACTTTCAGCCATCTAACTGACAGCTTCCCAAACCCCAGGCAGGGCGGGGCTGCATTCGAGTATCAGAGTATCACGAGGGAGGCCCAAGTGCAAGAGCAGATGCTGGGCCCAGCCTGTGGATGGAGGCTTTCTTGACTCCTGGGGGCTGGCTAGGCTGGGCCTGCCTGCTGTCAAGGGAGAAGGGAGGAGGAGAGAATTGGAGGAGTTCCAGGGTTCTCACGGATCATTTCCTCTTTCCCTCTTTTAACTGTGGACAGGGTCTAGTGTCATCTTGTGGTAGAACTGGAAAGTAGCAGGTCTGGGCTGCCATGCTGCCTAGGCCTGAAGAACTGCCAGCCTCCTGCCTCAGAGCTGGGGGTGGAGCTTGCTTCCCTCTCCAGGCCCAGGCCCTGAGTGATAGCAGCACACAGAGAGGGAGGGCCAGGCCTGCCCCACCCCAGGCTCCCAGGTTTGGCATTCCTTGACACACATCCCCCATCCCCATCCAGCTATACACATACAGCAGGCACAAAGGGAGGGTACAGGGCCCCGGAGAGCAGAGACCTATAGCCAGCCTAGACTTATAACCCCGGTGTACACAAGCACATACTCTATGGAAGATGCCAGGGATAGGGTGCTCCCTCTCTCCCAAGGTGGCCCAGACTGTCTGGAGATAGCTTTTCCTTGCCTCTAACCAAATCTGCTATATGGCAACCTCTGGCCCTCAGTCCAGTGGCCTCCAAGGCCAAGCAGAACAGGCTTAATCTCTCAGTCACATGACCCTTCAACGACCCAGCAGCCTTCTTTTCCCCAGGCTAACCATCCCTGGTTCCTTGAACCCTTTCTCATAGGGCACATAGTTTCCAGGTCCCTGATTTTGCTGGTTGGCCTACTCTAACTCTCCGGCTTGTCCATTTCCTCCCTAAAACAGCAGCCAGGACAGGATGTGATCCTCCAAGTGGACATGGCCTCGGGTGGCTGAGGTCAGTGATCTCGAAAAGGCTGGGAGATCTGTAGTTTGAGGAGGAGGGCAAAGCCCAATGGAGCCGTTCCCTCTCTAGCCCTGAATGGCAGCCATCTCAGTGGAGCAGAAGATCAAGGGAGTTCTCTTGATGGCTGCCACAGCTCCCTTTAGACAGGTGGCAAGCTTGTCATCCACAAAGCCTCCCGCTCTGCTATCCCATTCCCCCACCCCCACCCCTGGCCTTGCTTCCCCCATTTGATTCTTGGGAAGTTGAGTTCTTGAGCCTAAAGTATAGGATTTTTTCATTTCACTCAATTGAATGTCACTTGATTAGATTTAGCCCTATGTTATTCAAGCCTGTCAAGACCTGGGTGACTCTCTGAGTCAACCTCTCTGAGCCTTGGCTTCCCCCTCTGTGAATTTTGATAAGTAAGCCATTCATGCCTTCATCTGGATCACTAAGGAAAACAGTCCAACAGAACGCAAAACTCCTGGGCTACTCGGAGTATCAAAGATGCAGAGCGGAGAGGTACGTAACCAAGTATCGCAGACAGGAGCAAGGAGAAAAATGTCCATGGCAGAGCCAGGAAACCCAAGGAGAGGGGTAGTAATATTGCCCCTGATCTCAGGTGACTCGATGCAATTGTGCCACATGACTAATAATCATGATGATAATAAGACTAACTAACATCTATATAGCACTTACTATGTGCCAGGCACTGTGCTAAGTGCTCTACAAATATGATATAATTTGGTCTTCACAATTACTCTTGGAGGTGGGTAGTATTATGATCCTTATTTCATGAATGAGGAAACTGAGGCAGGCAGAAGTTAAATGACTTGCCCAGGGTCATAAAGCTGGGAAGTATCAGAGGTCAAATATGAACTCAGGGCTTCCCTAACTCCAGATTTGGTGCTCTGTACACTGTGGCATCATCACCTACCTGCCAAAATAAAACGAACTAGAGACCTTAATGCAAAGATGTAAACCAACTTTAAACATATCTCAGAGACTAATTACAGAAGACTCGTGGCTGGAATATGGCAATGGGTCTAATCCAGAAGGAACAGATGAGATTAAAAGGGGAAAAGGAGAGGAATACATTAGGAAAATATACTCCTATAAGGCAATCTGGGAAGGGAAAAGCTGAAATGATGCTGTGGGGGAGAGAACACTACATATCACCTGGTCAGAAGAAGAAAATAGATGATAACTTTGATTTGCTTTGTTTTATTAGAAAAAATACTTGGGCAAGGGCTACAATCATCTGTCAATTATGAATGACTTACAAGGACATGAAGCAATAAAATAAAAATACAGATACAAATTATATATACCCGATTATTGGCAATTTCATAACAAATTTAAGATAAACAATGGAGATTGCAGGTTACTTTATAGGTATAGAATAAAGCAGTAGATGAAGTGCTCCAGCAAAAGAACAGAAACCAAAAGAAAAATGCAAAAGAAATGTCACATTGCTACAGAGCATATGTATAATATTCTTATTAAACAACCTTTCCAGAATGTCTTATATTAGTAGAGCTGTAATTGCACTTCATTTAATTTCATGACTCATTATTTCTAGAGCTTTTTAACCCACTGGAACCAAGAAGGCCTCTCATGTTTATTTTTTAAAAATATTTTTAAAAATTAGGTAAATGCAAAATGCACTATGTACCATGAAAATTCTAGATAACTTTGAGAAGCGGAATGAGACCACTCACTTAGGAATTTGACTCAATTGTTTTCTGTGACTTTACTACTACTCATTTTGGTCCCAATTAAATGTTTTGCCATTTCATTGTTGTCCCTTGCCTAGGTCTTTTAGTGGGGTAAACACCTGAATGCCTAAACCCGAGTTACCTTCAGAAATTCCCTTTCTTTTTACTAGATGGGTACAAAGTAAGCTAGATATGAATTAGTAATAAGGGATCAGTAATAAACAAAACAAACTGCAAAGGGGAGTTTATCTGTTATTTTCTTTTCATTATCATGTAAAACCCACCTCCAGATTGGTCATCATGGAAGAGCACACTCATCCATAACCAAAACCCCAAAAGAGAACTGCAAATACAGATTCAAAAGATAATTGGCTTTTAATCCACATCCATCAGACTCCCACAGTTATTTCTCTGGAGGTGGAGAGCATTCATTCTTTGTCCTTCAGGACTGTCCCAGATCACTGCCTTGTGAGAGGAGCCAAATCTTCACAGATGATCATCATCCATTATTGCTGTTACCGGGTCCAGTGTTCTCCCGGTTCTGCTTATTTCGCTCTGCATCAGTTCCCGCAGGTCTTTCCAGTTCTTTCTGAACTTCTCTTGCCTCTCATTTCTTCTAACACAATAGTATCCCGTCACCACAATTGTGTACCACGATTTGGTCAGCCCTTCCCCAATGGATGGACGTCCCCTAAGTTTCCGATTCTTTGCCACCACAGAGCCTGGCTATAAATATTTTGGCCCAAGTAGGTCGTTTCCCCTTCAAAGAGGAGTTTAAAAGGTAAGCAAGATTAAGAATCCATGATTGGCCTCTGATTACAGGGAAGAGAAGCTCATCACAGCAAAGCTGGAGCACTGGTACTAAACACACTCATTCCTCACCCCACTCTTCTTTGTAAAGAGCAGGCTGAGGGGGAAGTAGAAGACAACAGGCTGGAGGAAAAGGCATAATTACTGTGAATGGAATGGGACAAACTCATTCACAAAATGGAAGAGGTGAGCAGACTAGATTAGCCAGTAGAATCTAACAAGATGTTAATAAGAAAAACCAAGGTCATGGATGACCGGGAAAGGAGATTGAGGGATGAGAGATGAGTGGTCCCAGGTAAGCACTGGAATTAGTCCCTAAATATGACAAGAGCCAAAGGAAGGCCTCCAGCATGTCCCTCCAAATAGTTTTGGATCATTGCATTGCTGCTAGTAGAGAAGTCCATTACATTCAATTGTGCCACAGTGTATCCGTCTCTGTGTACAATGTTCTCCTGGTTCTGCTCCTTTCTGTGTGAACTGGAAGGACCTCCAGGAAGTGGAGGGACTCATGAGAAAGAACGCTATCCACATCCAGAGAAAGAACTGTGGGAGCGGAAACACAGAAGAAAAGCATAAGATCTATCACATGGTTTGATGTGGATAGGATTGGGGTTTGGGCATTAAAAGATCACTCTACTGCAAATATGAGTAACATGGAAATAGGGTTTGAACAATACATGGATACATGGATAACCCAGTGGAACTGCTTGTCAGCTCCGGGAGGGGGGAGGGAAGGGGGATGGGGAAATCATGAATCCTGTAACCACAGAAAAACATTCTAAATAAATTTTTTAAAAATGTGACCAGCAGGGTTGATTTGGGAGGAGGACAAGGAAGGCTAACACCTGGGAGAATCCACTTGGGCCTCCTGTGGGAAGTGCTACATGAACTGAGTTTTAAAGGAAACTAAGGATTCAGAGAAGCAAAGGTGAGGAGAGAATCCATTCTGGGCCTGAGAGATGGCATGTCGTATATGAGGAAGGACATGTACCTCAGACTGGCTGGAACCTGAAATGTGTGAAGTGGAATAATGTGGTCAATAGCTCAGAGTCAGCTTAGGAGGGCTTCCGGTATGAGTGGATTCTAGAGGTCCCAATAAGCCACTGGAATGAATTGAGAAGGAGATGTGGGCATAGGGGGAGGTTCCAGCTGAGGGCCTCTCCTCTTCCCTCTCCTAGTTCCAATCCCATATTTCCTACAGCTACCTGCTGGCTCTCCCCACCCTGGAATCCCTCAGGCCCATCCAGCCGCCCTGGAATAATATTTGTGGAATGACTAAATGAAAGGCATGGAGGGGAGTAGTGCCCAGGTCTCTGTGATGCCATGCTGCCTGTTGCTGCTGAATCAATCTCTGCAGAGCTCAGGTCCTCGTCACCTGTGGCCTCTCCCCTCTCATCCACCCTACACTTTATTAGCTCAATTGCTCCAAGGCCTCCTGGCTGCCCCCTTGAAGCTGGGGGGGGGACATCCCCAGAAGCTCAGGGCAGGAAGAGAATGGTCTCCTCCTCATGAGCCAGTTTGGCCTCTTCTTCAGCAGGATCTGTCTTTCCACAATCTCCCGCTGTTCCTGGTTCTGCCCCCTGGGGCCCAACCAAACAAAGCTAATCCCTCTTCTTTCTAGAAACCACCCTTCAAATATTTAAAGATGGCTATCATAGGTGCGGGTGGGGGTGGGGGCAGGGGTGGGAGAGGGCTGGCAACAGGCTACCTGGCCCTGGTGCCTTCAACCAGTGGACTCTAGACTGGCCTTTGGACTCTTTCCAGCTTATCTGGCCTTCCTAAAATTGGCCAGCTTTGGTCTGATTAGGGCAAAGGGCAGAGCACGGAGGAAAGGGGGCCTCTTTGAGTGTGGCCCAATGGGACATTCGCTTTGGGACCTGCCCTAGCCCACTGTTCATTCCGATGGGGCTTGCTGTCACCCTCCCATTGGTTGAGGGGGCCACTAGTGGCCTAAGGATGACTACTTTGGGAGACTAGTCATTCAACCAATCCTGAGGCTTGTGGGTACACTGTCTAAGAGCCCCCATAGTGCCATCTTCACCAGGAGAATGTCATGAAACTTCATCCAGGAAGTGTGGGTGAGCCAGGAGAGGTTGCTCCATGAAGAGGTCCCAATGCAGGTTGACATCTTAGATGTCAGACTTAGAATCTCGGACAGAGCCCGACAACGGGGCAGGTCAGAGGTGGGCCTTCCTTGAACCCACCTGGGGCTGCCTGGTTTGTTTCTCCCTTCCTTTTGGGGGGAGTTCAAGATCTTCCATTTTGCCAGTGACACCTAACAACCATTTCCCACCTCCGTTTCCCAATTGTCTCCCCTCTCCCGGGGATGGTGAGCAATCTGATCTGGGTTATGCATGTATTATCACACAAGACCTATTTCCACAGTGTTGGCTGTGGATGCTCAGACAAAACCAACCACCCCCACGGCCCCCATCAAAAGCCAACGAGTCTGAAGTGAGCAATGGCCCACTTTCATCTGCATTCCTCTGCTGCCTCCTCTGCCAAGGCCTCCAGGCTGCCTGGTTTGCAAGCTGCCTCTCTAGCCACCATACCACCCTGCCTTCCTTAGAGCAAATGCTTCAGAGCTAAACTGTCCAGCTTTGCCCCTGGCCTCCTAGGCTGGTAATCTGGTCACAAAAGGAAATGGGCTAAGTCAAGCATGACCTGCTCTCATTTTCAAAAAGAAGGGTTATTGATGCCTTTTGTTTACATCAGTCATTTCTGGAAATGTACAACCTGTTCTTGACGAAGCTAGCTTGGCTCAGGTTATCATCTGTAGGATAAAGTACAAGCTTCCTGGACTATTACTCAAAGTCCTCCGAGTCTTGCCCCAACTTATGCTTCCAGCCTGCTTCTGCACACCTCCCCACACCAACAGAAATCTCCTAATTCCGGAAAACTGGTCTACTCACTCATTGTTCTCATGGTGCAAGCGAGTCAAAGGACCTGTGTTCAGATTCCCTTCCTGCTAATTAATTTCTACCTGGGTGACCTTGGCCAAGTTCCCCATGGCTTCGAAGGCAACTTCCACCCTCAAACCCCAGGATTCTGCCAAGCATGCCTTCCTGTTCCTTTCTGCTTCCAGACCTTTGCTCATGCTCCTCCTTCTGCCTAGTCAATCTTTGAAGATTCAGTGCTTCCTAAAACCTTTCCTGAGCAGCCGCCCCTCCCCTACTTAAATAAGAAGTCACATTTTTTCAGATGTCAACCTTAAAGTGCCACGAAAAGGCATGAATATTATTAATCGTGGATATGCTCAGAATCTCCGTGTACAGTAGGCAACACATTGTTTACTAGTCATTCAAGAAAGCGGGAAAATAAGCAAGGAAGCAAGAAAAGGAGGGAGGGAGGAGGAAATAAAAAGAAGGAAGGAGAGAGGCAGAGACGGAGAGAGGAGAAAGGTTAAAGAAGTGTTTTCCAAGCAAGGCCCTGGCCTCCTTGCTGAGGATACAGAGATCAGAAATACCAGTAAATAACTAACCCGAATGCCAAGTTAGATTGTGATATATAGTCAAGGTGACAGACAGAGGGAGAAGAGAGTCAAAGAGGGATGTGTCACTTCTAGGTTGGGAGAGGAAGAACCAGGGAAGGCTTTGTGGAAAAGGTGGCCCCTGATGGGGGCCTTGAAAGAAGCCAAAAATCTCAGCAGGGCTTTATGGTCTATAGAGCATCATGCTAGGCATCAGCGTGTGCAAGTCCATGCAGGTAGGAGAGGGCAAGCCAAGATCAAAGAGCAGCAGCTCGGTTGGGGCCCGGATAGTTTGAGATGGAGCCATGGGAAGTGAGTCTACTAGAAAGCTATCTTGGTGCCTGGCAGTGGAGGGATTGAGCTCCAGGCCATTGCCATTGGATTCTATATGAAGCATGGCACTTTCTCACTCAGGCTTTCACCCAGCAGCCTCTTGAGAGGGCCACTGTAGGTGTCATTATTTGGCCTATGAGAGAACTGAAACTCAGAGTGTTCTTGGTCACCTGGCCACTTGGGGTAAGTAAGCTCCAGAGCATGGGGAGGGTGAGGGGGGCAGTAAGAGATCCAGCTGCTTCTCTTCTCTGGGCTCTGCACCCAGTTCCCCTGGCGCTGCCAGCTGCCCGTTGCTTCCTGAGGATGGGCCATTTGTGGGGGGCAGAGGGCAGATTAGAAAAGCCCCCCACCAGCTCTCTCCTGGACCCCAATCCCCAGCCTCCTGCCTGTATCCCACGCTAATGAGGTCCCAATCTCACATCCCCAGGAAGATCATTGACTCCTTCCCTTTCTCTCATACCCTTCGTGGCCCAGCAGAGCCCAGGCCTATGCATCCGGATGGAATCAGATAAAGGTCTAGTGGGAACAACCCTAGTCCTGGAGTAGGAAGGCTAGGCTCTGGGACTTGGCACCTCCACTCAGCTATACACGCTCACTGTGGCGTCCTACCCAAGTCATTTCTTTAGGGAGAGCAGGGCTGGCAGGCATGTGGATCCAGGCCTTTGAAGCCAGTCACTGGGTGGGCTTCTTGCCTTCTGCAGCCCACCCCGAGAATAGCTGGACCTTCAGAACTCTGCTCTGTTCCTGAATGAGGCCAGTAGAGGGTCCAGTCACAAGCCCAGCTCCAGTGGGAGTCTGGGTTGGAATGGAGAGTGAGAGTCAGGGCTCTGAATGGAAAATTCAGCCTTCCCTGGCTCTGGGTGCCTTTGGGGGCTTTTGTGCAACTCTCAATCCCTGGGTAGCAGTGGGGCACTTGGGTCTGGGCTAAGCAGGCAGTTAATGGTTGACAGTCTATTTATCTTAACGATTTGTAAGGGTAGATGCTGCTCACAGCATGCTTTGCAGTCCAATCCCCACCTCCTAGGCCTTGGACCCTGGACCCAGGCCTCTGAACTTAGGTCTCCAGAAGCAGGGCAACTGCAGTTGAGGCCCAAGGCTTCTGCACTCAGAGATGTCCAGGAGGTAAATAAGCGGATGAGGCCAGCTTACATTCAAAGAGGACAGGCAGCCAGGCTTGGAGGTGGGAGGTCTGAAGGCACTAGATGGGCCAGGGGCCAGGGAAGGTTGTCCATGTGGGTGCCACTCAATGCTGCCCCAACAGGCACCCAAAGTTTGCTCCTGCCCTGGGCAGGAGGAGCCAGGGTCACTCAATCAATCGTTCTGGCCCTTCTGGAGGAGGCGGGGCTGGTTAATGTTTGTCCTGTTCCTCCTGGGCTATGGGCCATATCTGCCCCTGGCCCAGGGTTCTGTCGGCCCTCCCCTGAGCTAGGCTGGGCCAGGCTGGCAGCATTGAGTGGCACCAGGCAGATTCCTCTGAAGCTATTCCCTGGGGAAGGGCACCAACAGTCACTGTGTCAGTGCCAGGGAGGTGAGGAGGGTGGGGAGGGGGTGAAGTTGGTTGGGCAACTATGTAGGTGGGGGAGGGGGCAGCACATGTGATGTCTTGGCCTCAGGGTCCAGCCAACAGGATCTCTTCCTTTACATGGAGGTGAGGCTCTGAGCTCCCCTGGGCTGCCTCTTCTCAGGCCCCTTAATCTCTTCCCCTTCCCCCAAGCACAGGGGCATCCATCCCTTCAAAGGCATTCCCCCCTCCTGCCTGGCAAACTGAAGGTTCCTTGGGCTCAGCCTGGCCAATTCTCTTTGCCCACCTGAGCAGGTTCCTCCTGGACTTGGGCTCAGTGTGACAGCTGGGTGCTGCCAGGGGCTATTTACCTGCCCTGCTGGCTTCCAAGGCAAACAAGGCATCCAGCCTTCATGGGAAGGGTGGGGGTAGGGGAGGCCAGTAGGCACCCACTTTTGGCTCCTTCTAGAGCCTGGAGTAGGGGTGGGATTTGGGGGTTTGGTGGGACTTGGAGGCTCAGGCCAAGGCATTTGGGGCCTGGAGGCTTGCCAGAGGAGGTAAACCGTTCTAGGAGCTGGCACAGACACTCTTTGAGATTTGGGGACCACAGGAGCCCAGGAGAGAAGGTCAGGCAGGAAAGTGAGCAGGAGTGTTATTTCCTCCTATCAAACTGCAGACTCTGTGAGAGCAGGGGCAGGCCTTCTTTTGGCTCCATGGGACTAAGGCCCTACACACAGGCCGGATCTGGCCATTTGCATGGAACCAAAGGCTGGAGGAGCGCCAAGCTAGTGCCGACCAGAAAGTCAGGCAGGGCTCTGGGCTCCAAACCAGAGGTAAGGCCACATGACAGGAGTGGGGCAACTGGGCCTGACTCAGGGTTCTGTTAGGGGAGGTCAAAGAGAGAAGTCCCTACTTCAGAGATTCAATAGGAAGCTCCACTGTGAGGAAGGGATCTGAGAAAAGAGCAGCTAGGAACCCAATTCTTTTCCAATGGGACAGAGACAAGGGGCAAGGGTGGGGGCGAGTGCCATCCAGTTAGGAGAAAGATGCCCAGAGTGAAAGAGAAAAGGAGGCCTTGCAGTTTTCCCTGGACAGAGCCATAACTAGAGCAGTCCGATGGAACTTTGCTCTAGGGCAGTCAAATTGAAAGGGCTCCCAATTTTCCAATAATCACTTTTCCCCCAACTATGGCGTTTTGAGGTGTGTTGCCATTCCTTCGGGAGCAGGGAGTGGAATGAGCGCCTACGATTAGATAAAGGAAAAAGGAAATGGGCTTATGATACTTTCTCTTCTCCAGCAGCCAGCCACATGCCATTTGAGCTTCCCTGCCCTAGTCCCTCCAACTGTGCTCCTCCCCGGCTCAGCCCCCTCTAGGTAGCTCAGGGTCTCTTCCTACTCAGGCCACTGTTGCCCGTTTCCGGCTCCAGGGCTGATTGGGGGCCAGCTTCGCGGCGCCACAGGCACCACCTTACCAGTGTCGGAAGTGTTAATGTCCCCCCCCCCCATGACATCGGGTCAGGGAAAGGAGCAAAGAAGAGCAGGGGCGCGCTGCCTTCTTTCTGCCCTCTCCGGGATCTGACGTGGCTTATTCTTGCTTTCATCCGCTGCCCAGATTGAGTGATTTGTGCTGAGTGTTTGCACGGGGCAGTGAGGGCTAGAGGAGCCAGGAGCCTCGAGGGCTAACTAGCCGGATAGACTAGAGCTAAATCCCTCCGCGAGCTTCTATTTACTCTTGGGTCAAAGAAAATGCTCCGCGGGGCCTTCTCCCCCAGCCCTTTTCGTGGCGGGCTCCACAGGACTCCCAGGACGGCTGCCGGGGAAGAAGGCAGGCTTCACGGTTTTCTGGCTCTGCCTAGGCAGGTTGTAGCTCAACCAGACTGGAAGTGCCTCCAAGGCAGCCCGGAGTCCCCGAAGGTTCGGAGTGGCCCTCCTCCCCTTCCATCAGCAGACCTCTGGAGGGTGGGGCTTCAGCCGGGGAGGGGGAGGGGACGGGAGGTCCTGTTGGATTCCTCCCGGACCAGCCCAAGTATGCCGGCTTTTCTCCGGCCCCCTTCTCTCCCCCTGCCGGAAGCAACACCAAAACAGACTGATAGCAAATGTCACTCAACCAGTCTGGATTTCAAAACCGAGTCCCTCCCCCTGAGGGCCTGGAAGTTGCCAGACTCCCAAAAGAAAGTTGGAGAACTGCTGCTGCTGCTGCTGCTGCTGCTGCTGCTGCTGCGGCGGCTGCGGCTGGGGCTGGTGGCGAGGGCAGCTGCCACTGAGGGGCCAGCCAGGCGCGGCCGGCCGGGAGTCATTGGCATCCCATACAGAGGCTTACATCCCATACAGAGAAGCCAGCCTTCCGCTTCCCGAGAGCCTCAGTCAGGGGGTCAGCATTGGACAGCTCCAAGAGCATCGCTGAAGGGTGCACCTTTGCCGCAGGTAGGAGACACGGCAGGCAGAGAGCTCGGACTTGGCCTCCCTCTGGGCTGAGGTCAAAGCAGGGAGAAGGACAAGTCCAGGGGCCCAGGGTGAAGACTGGAGGGCTTCCACTTAGATTCCCAAGCGGCCATCAAATGAGTCCCCTTTTTCCTAAAGGCTCCCGAGGAGGAAGGTTTCCCAGCCTTCCCGATCATCTGGTCCTGAAGCTAGGCACCACCCTACCCTCCTCCCTCCGCCAACAATTTCTGCCCCATCCTCGGGGACCTGGCAGAGGCTCAAGACGTTCTGCCGATTTGCCCCTCAGAGAATGCCAGGGTTCCCAGGGAGGCGGTGTGGGCTCCTGGAAGGAAGGAGCTTGGTGCCCCAAAGTTGGGCTCCCTCACTTAGCAGCTCTCTGACCGCCCTTAAGACCAACGGAGCTAGAAAGGACCTTAGCAAGCATCCAGACCCCCCAATTCTCACTTTGTTGAGACCTTCCCCCCCCCCACTGGGAAGAAACCTCTGCAAGATCTCCTAATCTCCCATTCCAAAGGGACTTCAGGTGCCCTTAGCCCAGACTTCCCACCTCCACAAGGGAGGTCTCCCTGCTTGAAAGCCTTCAGAGAAAGGGAAGCCACCAACTGAGTCTTGGGTTGGGGGCAGAGGGAGAAGGCAACCCACATTTGAGGCGGCAGCTAGGTGGTCCACTGAAGAGAGCCAACCTCAGACACTTGGCAACTGTGTGACCCTGAACAACTGACTTCACTTCTTTTCAACCCTCACCTTCCTTCTTAGAATCAATACCAAGTATTGGTCCCAAGACAGATGAGTGCTAAGGGCTGGGCATGGGGCTTAAGTGACTTGCCCAGGGTCACACAGTACTACTTCACTTGTTTCCCTCATTTTCCTTATCTGTAAAATGGGGATAATAACAGCACCTGTCTCTTTGGGTTGCTGTGAGGATCAAATGAGATAATATTCATGAAGTGTTTTACAACTCTTTGAGAGGAGCTATGTAAGTCCCCACTGCACTGTCATTACTTACTATTATGCTACTTGGAAGTGTCTGCTAATAGGAAAAGCAGACACATACCACCCCAAATCAAGTATTCCCAGTTCTGCTGCTTACTGCTCTTGAGACTCTGGACAAATCCCTGCCCCACTCTGGATCTCCGTTTTCTACTCCATAGAAGGTGGGGACCGTGCTATGAGCCCTTTCTTGTTTTACAACTGGGGTCCTCTAGCTATTAAGGAAGATGGGGCCTCTGATTTCTGAAACGACTCTCTGAGAGGTTTGGACCATGTGCAACAAGACCAGATGAAACCAGGGACCCAACAATATGACTCCTTGACACAGGGCATCTGTTCCCAAGTAGAATCACTGCTTGCTCTCTCTCCCTCTCTCCCTCCCTCCGTTCCTCTCTCTTCCACTCCATCCCTCTCCCCGCCCTGTCTCTCTCTGTCTGTCTCTGCCTGTCTGTCTGTCTATCTCTTTCTGTCTGTCTCTGTCTCTCTCCCTCTGCCTCTCTGCCTGTCTGCCTGCCTGCCTGTATATCTGTCTGTCTGTCTCTGCCTGTCTGTCTGTCTATCTCTTTCTGTCTGTCTCTGTCTCTCTCCCTCTGCCTCTCTGCCTGTCTGCCTGCCTGCCTGCCTGTATATCTGTCTGTCTGTCTCTGCCTGTCTCTCTCTCTGTCTCTCTCTTTGTCTCTCTGTCTCTGTCTGTCTCTGTCTCTCTCTCTCCCTCCCTCTCCCTCTCTTTGTCTCTGTCTGTCTCTCTCTTTCTCTCTCTCTCTCTCACGCTCTGTCTCTCTGTCTCTGTCTCTGTCTGTCTGTCTCTCTCTCTCTTTCTCTCTCTCTCACGCTCTGTCTCTGTCTCTGTCTCTCTGTCTCTCCCCCCCCCCTACCTTTTCCACGTGGCAAGAAGGAGAAACTGAAATGGAAGAGGTTGAGACAGTGTCTGTTGCAAAGGCCGAAAGCACACACGTAACAGAAAAATCAGTGTTCAGACTTTGTTCATACTAGACAAATTCTACTAACTACTACTACTACTATAACTGTAACAATGACTGCTACTATAAGGGAGGAGGTCCAGACCTATGATTTTCTCCATCCGTGTAGGGAGATCCCAATGGGAAAATTCCCTCCCCCTGTGCAGCTAGGCAATTTGTCCCTGACTTCCTTCCATCTGTGACTTCCAGCTCTCCTTGAGGGCTGCAGGCTGCTTGAGAGATTGTGATTTGCCCAGGATCACAGGGCTGTGTGTGTCAGAGGAGGAATTGGAACCTAGGTCTTCCTAGGTCCAGCACCGCCCTTTCCCTACCAAGTCCCGGGGCCTTCCAAGGGGTTCATAATGTAAACAAAAAATCAAGACTCTCCTACTAGACTCAAAATGGTCCATGGAGCAGTAGAGATGACTCCAGATTTCTTGCCTGATGGCAGTTGGGTGATGCGTATTTTGGTTGGCACTGGTAGATTCATCTCTGTGGGGAGTTCCTGAGACCAGCGGCCCATCTGAATCTCCTGGGTGGAGGGTGTTGAGACTTGAACTCACGTCTATCCTCTTGACTCTGAGGTCAGTTCTCTAGGGCTATCCTAGCCTGATTCTGGGCAACATTACACTGTAATAAGAGTTCCCTGAGGTGACTCAGTTTGTCAGTGGCAGAGTCAGAGCCAGGATGTGGGCATAAGTCCCCCAAGCTTGTGTTGGTCAGCTCACTTTCTAAGCAAGAAGGAAGGCTTTTTTTTCTTTTCCAGGCTGAATAAGTCTTCACTTCTTGCCCCAGTTATGCCATTTCCCAGCATCTTCCTAGGGCCCTAGGGCCTCTCCCTAAGCCTCCCCATCCCTCTCTGATTACGGAGCACAGAACCAGGCAAGGTGTCTGCTGAGGGCCAGGCAGGGGCAGTGGGAAGTTGGCCCTGTACTTATTTTCGGTGCCCCCCCATTTCCATCTGACCCAGAGTCCTTGGCTGCTGATTCATAGTGACAAGAAAGGGAGGGGATGAACAGAGCTTGTGTCAGGGGCCTGGGGGAGCCTTGTCCCTCGGGTGACTGGCCTGAGGTTGCAAGAGGCAGGTAGGGACAGAACGAACTGTTCTTTTATCTAGGGCAGACGTTTCAGGTCAACAAGTTGATTGGGAGGGTGGACTGGGTGTTCCCAAGCTGCCAGAGAGGCCTCACATCTCCAGAGGCTTAGGGGTAGAAGAGCCCACTGAGCCACTTCCTTTCTCTGCCCTCTACTTGCCCCGGGCAGTTCTTCCAAGGTGCTGAGTGACCCCACTTTGGGATTTGCCTCTGCCTACCACGCTGACCCTGGTGATGCCTCTGGCCTCTGTTTCTCCATCTCTCATAAAATCTGTACCCCTGTGCTCCTGGAGGCTTAGTATGGGTGTCCTCCTGGCTTAAAAGGCTGGAGCATTGCCACTCAGCTGAGAGAGAAGGGAAAGAAAGGGGGCTTTGGGGACACCACTGATCTATCTGAGAGGGAGAAAGCCCAGCTCTGCCTGGCCTAGGGGAACTTCGGTGTTGCCTAAAGCTGTCACTGGGGCAAGTATACAGGAGTGAGTCCAGAAGACGGGCCCTGAGCCACCAAGGAAATCCTGGTAATGGGTGGGGGTGGGGTTTGACTTCCCAATCTCTTCTCCTGTCCAGCTTCTGTCTCTGCCCCAAGGTCCTCTGGTTCCACCTCCCCTTCCCCCATGGCTTCATGGCGGGTGTGGGGATGGACCGGGCGGGCACAGAACAGGTGGGTGCAGGCTGGGTGTCCGGCGCTGGGACACAAGTGCTCTGTGTCCAGGGTGGGCGGAAGTCAGGGCGTTTGATCTGAATTCTAAAGGGCGTTGTTCAGAGCCCCACAAAGCTCCTATTGTGTATGCACTGGGTATAAGGCAGCATATGACTCCCGAGCACCGGGCAGTGGGGAACTGGGACGCAGGCGCGGACCCAGGGATCACTCCCCCAGCACGGGTATGAAACCATAGGGGACCTGTCCGGGTGGCCTCTGGGATAGGCACTCCCCAAGGTAATATGTAGGGGGGGCATCATGAGGGGATGGGGATCAGAGAACTGGAAGGAGAAGAGGAATGGGAGAGGGCCAACTGGGCATCAGAGAGCGAAGGCTGCCCTAGGGAGACAGAGCCTAGGGGGCTGAGTGGGGATCACAAACAGGGAAGAGGGAAGAGGAAGGAGAGAGAAGGGAGTTGAGGGAAAGGAGGTGAGATTATGGGAAGGCCTGGGGGAACCCCACTTTTTCAAACAACCTCTGGCTTCTTGCAGAGGGCAGAAGCTATAGAACCATCCAGGATTTCAAGCTGGCAGGGGAGCCGTGAGGGTCATTTAACCCAACCTCCTCATTTGACAGCAAAGGAAACTGAGGCAATCCAGAGAGGGGATGTGACTTGCTCAAGCTGTTTTGGGGGTGGTGGGGGGCTGTCTTTCCAGGTGCAAGTGAGGCAGGATGAACTGGACAGGCCTGTACGCCTTACTCAGTGGTGTAAACCGGCACTCTACCGCCATCGGGCGCGTCTGGCTCTCAGTCATCTTCATCTTTCGCATCATGGTGCTGGTGGTGGCCGCTGAGAGCGTGTGGGGAGATGAGAAGTCCTCCTTCATCTGCAACACCATGCAGCCTGGCTGTAACAGTGTGTGCTATGACCACTTCTTTCCCATCTCCCACGTGCGCCTGTGGGCCCTGCAGCTCATCCTGGTGTCCACACCGGCCCTGCTTGTGGCCATGCATGTGGCCCACCAGCAGCATATGGAGAAGAAGCTGTTGCGACTTGAGGGCCACGGGGACCCCCTGAGCCTGGAAGAGGTCAAACGGCACAAGGTGCACATCTCAGGCACACTGTGGTGGACCTATGTCATCAGTGTGCTCTTTCGCCTGCTCTTTGAGGCTGTCTTCATGTATGTCTTCTACCTGCTCTACCCAGGCTACGCCATGGTGCGCCTGGTCAAGTGTGACAGCTACCCTTGCCCCAATGTGGTGGACTGCTTCGTGTCACGGCCCACTGAGAAGACCGTCTTCACCGTCTTCATGCTGGCTGCCTCAGGCATCTGCATTGTGCTCAACGTGGCAGAGCTGGTGTACCTCGTTGTCCGTGCCTGTGCCAGGCGGGCCCAGCACCGCTCCAACCCACCCTCACGCAAGGGTTCGGGATTTGGCCACCGGCTGTCCCACGAGTGCAAACAGAACGAGATCAACAAGCTGCTCAGTGACCAAGATGGCTCCCTCAAAGACATACTGCGGCGCAGCCCGGGCACTGGAGCTGGCCTCACTGAGAAGAGTGACCGCTGCTCTGCCTGTTGAGGAGGGCCTGGCTCCAGCCTGTCCTGGGTGCCCAAGCACCCATCCCTTCCCTCCAGCCTGGGGCATCCCAAAGAAGGGGTGGCCAAGGGACAGATCCCACCCCCTCCTCCTCCCCGAGCTTGAGGGGCCACGGGAAGGTGTACTTCTTGCCATTTCTCCTCCCCCTTTCTAATCTCTGCTCCTCTCCAGGGGACCACCGGGTACTTCTGGAGATGGGGGTGGGGGTGGCCCCAACAACATTGATGACACTAACCTTAACTGGGATAACCTTTGGGGATCCTGCCAGTGGGCTGGGGATTGCTGCTGGCCCCTGGGAAGGGCTTGGATGGCTGGGAAGAAGAAGGGTCTGATTCCATCTGATGGGGGGGGGGGCAGGCGGGCCAATGGGTGGGTGGTGCCTTTGATTCTAGGGACCTGGGCTTGGGCCTGTGATGTGACACATAAAACAGGATTTGACAATAAACGTGGCTGGGCCTTGTGCTTTTGTCCAGTTCTTTCCTCTGCGGCCTCTGCCTACTTCCCCTAGCTGAGCTGCTCTCACCCTTGCCTACTTGACAAGGAAAGGGGCAAGGCCGAGAGCCTAGGAAGAGGGGGTCGCCCAGCTTCCACAGAACCCGGAAGCCTGTCTTTGCAGGCAGTCAGACTTCTACTCTAAACCTCCGGTCTGGAGGCCTCGACTAAGGCAGAGCTTGGCCAAGCTTGGGAAGGGTGGCCCCAGGCCCTGTCCCCCAGGCAGCCAGCTTTTCTAGCCTTCCCTTGGCTCAGGCCCCCGGCACCCCACCCTGCACCCCTGAATGGGCAATTCTGACTGAACCAGGCCCTGCAGAGAATCACCTAAACCCTGCCGCCACAAGGTACTGCACCCATGTGTGGCAGACTGCCTCTCCTGGTCCCCTCCAGACTCTATCTGGTGGTTTCTTTTCTTCAATTCTCACTGTGGGGGAGAATGACCTTTCTCCCCACCCCCTGGAGACACCACCCACCTCTGAGCTCATTCCCCTTCACACCTCCCTCCTCCAAGTGTCAGGAGTCAAGAGGAAGCCTGAGCTCTGGGTTCCTGGATCTCAGCTCTGATGTTGGAAAGGGACCTCCCAGCCCAGCTAGTCCAATCCTCTCCCCTCTCCACCCTGCCTCATTTTGTAGACAAGGAAACTGAGGCCCATGGAGGTAAGCAACTTGCCCCAAAGAGCACCAAAACTTGAACCCAGGGCCATTCCCTCCAAATGCAGGGCTCTTTCTATTGTCTTCTGAAGAAAGTTTGGGAGAAAGTTTGAACCTTAATTTGTATCTGTTGGCATCCCAAATGTGAGGAAAAGGGAAAGGACGCTCCTCACAGGCAGTTAGATGGCACTGAAGTCAAGACCTGAGTTCAAATCTGACCATGGAAGTTTATTAGCAGTGTGACCTGGGTATTTCTCTCAGGGTCCTCAGCTGTAAAATGGGGATAATAATTGCACCTACCTCCCAGGCTTTTTGCAAAGTCAAATGGCACAGAGTAAGTAGGTCCTCATTCTCTTCCTCTTCCTCAAGGGAAGGTTCCCTGTATGTCTTTGCTGCTCATAGACTTTCCTCTCCATTAAGGTGATGGGATTTTAGAGGTAGAAGAAATACCAAGGAGGAGGTGACTTAGCCAGGGTCACCCTGGGAGCAGGCAGCTGAACCAGGATTCCAAAAAGGGCTTCTGGCTCTATGGTGGGGTGGGGGTGGGAAACTCCTTCACAGATGAATGAAGGTCTCCCAGAAACAAGGTAGACTCTATTAACCTAGCTATGGGTCTCCTTCCTTAAACCACCACAGCGCATCATTCATTCATTCATTCATTCATTCATTCGGTGATCAGCAGCTCTCTAAGGGTCCTCCACAGAATGATAGAGGTCCTTCCTAGTCCCTTCTCTGGGACTGCCTCCAGATCCTTTGGGGGTCCTGCTCCCAGAAATCTCGCTTTTCAGTGACTTCCAGAGTGACTATGAAAGTCCCAGGCCCCCTCAAGGCCAGGGTTGGGCCCATCTGGCAAGTCAGGGAAGGGAGCTTCTCTGCAGCTCAGGAAATGGTCTCCTGTCTTCAGAGAGTTCCTCCTTCTGGACCATCGCCGAGGGGAGGCCATATTGAAACCCCTGTGCTGGAGAAGAAGTAGCTTCAGGATTCTTTAAGTCTCGAGCTGCTGCTGCTGCTGCTGCTGCTGCCACTGATGCTATCGCCAGGCTCCCAGAGCAGAAGTCAGGAAATTTCCTTCCTTCTCTTCCAGGAGATCAGTTCTCCGACTGGGACTGGAAGACTGTCAGAAAGGCTGTTGGACTGGGAGTACTTCCCATGCTCCAATGGCGTGTGCATGTGAATCTGGTGCCATCTGACCACGGATTGGTACAGCAGTAGGAAGAGGCCTGAGGGATTGGGAGGGGGTTGGTATACATACACAGCCTAGCAGTGTAACAGTGGGGAATGGGTGAGGCTACGCTGTGTGTGATAGAGAATTTGAACTTAGGGAAAGTAGTTTCTTCCCTGCCACCGTGCTGGATGGAGAAGGGGCACAGATCAGCCTCCACCTTCACCTCTGTCGAGGATTCCCCAGGAATCCAATTCTGGAGCACGAAATAGACAGCGTGACCTTGGCCAAGTCACTACCCTTCCCTCCTCCTTTTTAAAATGAGAGTGTTGGTCTCTGTCCCTGTGAAAGCTCCAAGATATCTTTCTTTATCTTCATCTCAGAATGCTGCTGGTTTCCCCATAGTGCTCTCATTGTCCTCCACCCCCACCCACAGGAAGGGTGAAGAACAGCCCCAGTTCTGACTCCAGGGGAGAGATTTGCTCACCTGAGGGCTGAAACGCTTAGCCTCCAATAAAGCACCCGGGCTTGCCAGGCCCATCTGTCTTCCCCACCCCTCACTGGCTCCCCAGTGCCCTGGAGGACTAGTTTTCCTCTCCCTGAACCGGCTTGCAGCTCCCTTCTAGCCTGATTTCCTTGCCACTGCTCCCTTTTGCATGGCTCCTGGTCCAGCTCAAAGGAGCTATTTACTGTTCTCTGGTCCTATGCTGCCCTCTCCAGCCTTCCTGGAAAGACATTCTCACAAAGCCCCAGCCAAGGCTGCCACCCCTTCATGGGCTCCTCCCTGGGCGCCTTGGTCTTCTGAGGAGCCTCAGCTCTGAGCCGGGGCTCCCATCCAAGAGGGTGCTGGACCCTGGCCTCCTCGACCTCCCATTCTCCTCATGGGCTCAGGGAAGGAGGGGGAGGCCTGAGCTCTGCCTTCCTTCTGAGACCAGAAGCACCGCAGCCTGCCGCCTGCCATTTTTCTGTCCCCACTCTGTGAGTCTAGAAACGTCTATGAAATGCCTACTGTGTGTCAGACATCGAGTTAAGTTTTGGAGATGTGAGTGAGGCCCAAAGACAGTCCCTGCTCTGGAGGGGCTCGTGGTCTAACTGCCCCAGAAGATGATAGCCCAACCACTCTGTGCCAACGAGTTAGATAGCAGGAGCCGGGAGGCAAGAAGGGTAGGGAAGTCACTGGGCGGAGGGGAGGAAGGAGAGTGTCCCAGGCCCGGGGGACAGCCTGAGAGCATCTGTTCCCAGAGCCAAGAGATGGAAAGTGTTGCTTGTGGAACAGCCATGGGGCTGGCTGGCCACCTGGTGTCACAGGACAGAGGAAGCACATGTGGCAGGGGCACTGTGGTGTAAGAAGGCTGCAAAGGGAGGAGGGGGCAGGTTCTAAAGGACCTCGAAGGTGTTAAGATTAAAATTAGTTTCTCTGCTAAAAGTATGATATTTTATGAGGTTTATTAAAGATTAAGAAATAAAGAAAATACAAAATAAGAAAGCACGTGCCTCGGAGGGCTGAAAGCCCATTCAATTTCACTTACTCTACATCTTGAGAGACACTGTGCTTGGAAGTGGAAGCAGGGAGAGGGAGCCACGTGTACCGTCAGTTTAAATACCCCTTTTGCTCTCGGCCCAGGTGAGGACCTCCGGTGAGATTTCAGGGAATTCTGGGAACTTTGAAGTCTGGGGTTCAAATCTCCATTTTTACAAAGGCCAAACAGAGCATTTTGTCCTTGCTCCTGAAGGGGAGGGAGAACCACTGGGGCCTAGTGAGTAGGGGACTGACACAGTCACATCGGAGCTTTAGGAAAACAGCTTGGACAGCTGTGTGGAGTGTGGACTGGCTGGGGAGAGCCTTGTGGCAGCCAGCTATTCCAGTAGTCCAGGTGTGAGGGGATAAGTCAGGCTTGCATGGAGTGGGGGCGAGTTCAAGAGATGCCACAGAGGCAGAATCAATAGGATTCAACAAGATTGGCTGAGGGGAGGGCGACAGGCAAGAGGCCGAGAGAAATGGAGGGTGCCATGTAAGTTGTGAGCCTGGGGGAATCAGAGAGACAGAAGGGTTTTGAGGGAAAGAACACGGGTTCAGTCTGGGATACTGAACTCTAGCTGTCCAGTGCGCAGCTGGAAATGTGAGCCACCTGAGCACATTAGCAGAGGACTCTGGTCAGGGTGGCTGGGTTCAGTTGCCCGGAGAGTTCTGAGGGGAAATGAGAGGAGGGGGTGCAGCTTGGGCCAATAGAATTCTGTAGGCTGTCCAAAGGAGCTCTTCACTGGTGACCACTAACTGCTAGAGTAGGGGCTGGATGGTGCAGAGGCTTAGGGAGGGTCTAGTTACCCAGAGCACCCTGGGGCCAGGAGTCAGAAAGACTCACTTACCAGCTGGGCGGTGCTGAGCAGGTCACCCCCCTGCCTCAGTTTCCTCATCTTTATAAAAATGAGGAGCATCTTTGCCAAGGAAGCCCAGCCCAGGGGCATGGCTGAATGACAAGCCACAGCTGAGCTGGGAGGAAGGCCACCCTCTCAAGCTCTACCAGAAACACATAGGAAGACCCTTGGATGGAAGCCCAATCATTTGGGGCTTTTCCCTCAAGGCCTCCCCACCTAGTGAGGCCCCAGAGGCCACCCAAGGGAGCTCCTCCTCCTTAATGGCTTGGGGCAATTCCATTGAACTCCATCACATTCTTTTTTTTTATATTTTATTTGATCATTTCCAAGCATTATTCGTTAAAGACATAGATCATTTTCTTTTCCTCCCCCCCCACCCCCCATAGCCGACGCGTAAGTCCACTGGGCATTAGATGTTTTCTTGATTTGAACCCATTGCTTTGTTGATAATATTTGCATTAGAGTGTTCATTTAGAGTCTATCCTCAGTCATGTCCCCTCAACCTCTGTATTCAGGCAGTTGCTTTTTCTCGGTGTTTCCACTCCCATAGTTTATCCTTTGCTTATGAATGGTGTTTTTTTCTCCTGGATCCCTGCAAATTATTCAGGGACATTCCACCGCCACTAATGGAGAAGTCCATTACGTTCGATGATACCACAGTGTATTAGTCTCTGTGTACAATGTTCTCCTGGTTCTGCTCCTCTCGCTCTGCATCACTTCCTGGAGGTTGTTCCAGTCTCCATGGAACTTCTCCACTTTATTATTCCTTTGAGCACAATAGTATTCCATCACCAACATATACCACAGTTTGTTCAGCCATTCCCCAATTGATGGGCATCCCCTCGTTTTCCAGTTTTTGGCCACCACAAAGAGCGCAGCTATGAATATTTTTGTACAAGTCTTTTTGTCCATTATCTCTTTGGGGTACAGACCCAGCAGTGCTATGGCTGGATCAAAGGGTAGATATTCTTTTGTCGCCCTTTGTGCATAGTTCCAAATTGCCCTCCAGAATGGTTGGATCAGTTCACAACTCCACCAGCAATGAATTAGTGTCCCTACTTTGCCACATCCCCTCCAGCATTCATTACTTTCCTTTGTTGTTATGTTAGCCAATCTGCTAGGTGTGAGGTGATACCTCAGAGTTGCTTTGATTTGCATCTCTCTGATTATAAGAGATTTAGAGCACTTTTTCATGTGCTTATTAATAGTTTTGATTTCTTTATCTGAGAACTGCCTATCCATGTCCCTTGCCCATTTATCAATTGGAGAATGGCTTGATTTTTTGTACAGTTGATTTAGCTCTTTATAAATTTGAGTAATTAAACCTTTGTCAGAGGTTTCTATGAAGATTTTTTCCCAGTTTGTTGTTACCCTTCTGATTTTAGTTATATTGGTTTTGTTTGTGCAAAAGCTTTTTAATTTGATGTAGTCAAAATTATTTATTTTACATTTTGTGATTCTTTCTATATCTTGCTTGGTTTTAAAGCCTTTCCCCTCCCAAAGGTCTGACATGTATACTGTTCTGTGTTTACCCAATTTACTTATGGTTTCCTTCTTTATGTTTAATTCACTCACCCATTTTGAATTTATCTTGGTGTAGGGTGTCAGGTGTTGATCTATTCCTATTCTCTCCCATACTATCTTCCAATTTTCCCAACAGTTTTTATCGAATACTGGATTTTTGTCCCAAAAGCTGGGATCTTTGGGTTTATCGTATACTGTCTTGCTGAGGTCGCTTTCCCCCAGTCTATTCCACTGATCTTCCTTTCTGTTTCTTAGCCAGTACCAAATTGTTTTGATGACTGCTGCTTTGTAATATAGTTTAAGGTCAGGGACTGCAAGGCCCCCATCATATGTGTTTTTTTTTTCATGATTTCCCTGGATATCCTTGATCTTTTGTTCTTCCAAATGAACTTTGTTATGGTTTTTTCTAAATCAGTGAAGAAGTATTTTGGTAGTTCAATGGGTATGGCACTAAATAGATAAATAAGTTTGGGTAGGATGGTCATTTTTATTATATTGGCTCGTCCTATCCATGAGCAGTTAATGTTTTTCCAATTGCTCAAGTCTAGTTTTAGTTGTGTGGAGAGTGTTTTGTAGTTGTGTTCATATAGTTCCTGTGTTTGTCTCGGGAGATAGATTCCTAGGTATTTTATTTTGTCTAAGGTGATTTTGAATGGGATTTCTCTTTCTAGTTCTTGCTGCTGAGCTGTGTTGGAGATATATAGAAAAGCTGATGATTTATGCGGGTTTATTTTGTATCCTGCAACTTTGCTAAAGTTGTTGATTATTTCAATTAGCTTTTTGGTTGAATCTCTAGGATTCTTTAAGTAGACCATCATGTCATCCGCAAAGAGCGATAACTTGGTCTCCTCCTTGCCTATTTTGATGCCTTCAATTTCTTTTTCTTCTCTAATTGCTACTGCTAGTGTTTCTAGTACAATGTCAAATAGTAGAGGTGATAATGGGCATCCTTGTTTCACTCCTGATCTTATTGGGAATGCCTCTAGTTTATCCCCATTGCAGATGATATTAGCTGATGGTTTTAGATATATACTGTTTATTATTTTTAGGAATGACCCTTCTGTTCCTATGCTTTCTAGTGTTTTTAGTAGGAATGGGTGTTGTATTTTATCAAATGCTTTTTCTGCCTCTATTGAGATAATCATGTGGTTCTTGCTGGTTTGCTTGTTGATGTGGTCAATTATGTGGATGGTTTTCCTAATATTGAACCAGCCCTGCATCCCTGGTATAAATCCTATTTGATCATGGTGGATGATCCTTCTGATCACTTGCTGGAGTCTTTTTGCTAGTATCCTATTTAAGATTTTTGCATCTATATTCATTAGGGGGATTGGTCTGTAGTTTTCTTTCTCTGTTTTTGACCTGCCTGGTTTTGGAATCAGTACCATGTTTGTGTCCTAAAAGGAGTTTGGTAGAACTCCCTCTTTGCTTATTATGTCAAATAGTTTGTATAGTATTGGGATTAACTGTTCTCTGAATGTTTGATAGAATTCACAGGTGAATCCATCAGGCCCTGGGGATTTTTTCTTAGGAAGTTCTTTGATGGCTTGTTGGATTTCATTTTCTGATATGGGATTATTTAAGAATTCTATTTCCTCTTCTGTTAGTCTAGGCAGTTTGTATTTTTGTATATATTCATCCATATCACTTAAATTGGTATATTTATTGCCATATAATTGGGCAAAGTAATTTCTAATGATTGCCTTAATTTCCTCTTCATCGGAGGTGCTGTCCACCTTTTCATCTTTAATGCTGTTAATTTGCTTTTCTTCCTTCCTTTTTTTAATTAGATTGACCAGTACTTTGTCTATTTTGTTTGTTTTTTCAAAGTACCAGCTTCTTGTCTTATTTATTAAATCAATAGTTCTATCACTTTCGATTTTATTAATTTCTCCCTTAATTTTTAGGATTTCTAGTTTGGTTTTCTGCTGGGGGGTTTTAATTTGATCGCTTTCGAGTTTTTTCATTTGCATTTCCAATTGATTGATCTCTGCTCTCCCTAGTTTGTTAATATAAGCATTCAGGGATATGAATTTACCTCTGATTACCGCTTTGGCTGCATCCCAAAAGGTTTGAAAGGATGTCTCGCCATTGTCATTTTCCTCGATGAAATTATTAATTGTTTCTATGATTTCTTCTTTAACTAAACGATTTTGGAGTATCATATTGTTTAATTTCCAATTGGTTTTAGATTTGGTTTTCCATGTACTAATCATTATTTTTATTGCCTTGTGATCTGAGAAGGCTGCATTCATTATTTCTGCTTTTCTACATTTGTGTGCTATGTTTCTGTGACCTAATGTATGGTCAATTTTTGTGAATGTGCCATGTGGTGCTGAGAAGAAGGTGTATTCCTTTTTATCCCTATTTATTTTTCTCCATATGTCTATTAATTCTAATTTTTCTAAGATTTCATTCACTTCTTTTACCTCTTTCTTATTTATGTTTTTTGATTTGATTTATCTAAATTTGATAATGGTTGGTTTAAGTCTCCCACTAATATGGTTTTGCTGTCTATTTCTTCCTTCAATTCTCCTAGTTTCTCCATTAGAAATTTGGGTGCTATGTTATTTGGTGCATACATGTTGATTAATGATATTTCCTCATTGTCTAAAGTCCCTTTTAACAAAATATAATTACCTTCCCTATCCCTTTTGATCAGGTCTATTTTTGCTTTGGCTTTATCAGATATCATGATTACCACTCCTGCCTTCGCCCAGAAGGTCTTACTCCATCCTTTAAGTCTGACCTTGTGGGTGTCAACCCGCCTCATGTGTGTTTCTTGAAGACAACATATGGTAGTATTCGTCTATGTTTTATGGGTGAGTTCATCCCCTTCACGTTCAAAGTTATGATTGTCATTTGTGGACTCCCTGGCATTTTGATATCCTTCCCTAATTCTAACCTTTTCTTCTTCGGCTCTACCTTTTAGTCCAGTGATTTACTTTGAATCAGTCCCCCTTGTCCCCTCCCTTTTTGTTTCCACCCCTCCCCCCTCTCTTTCCCTCCCTTTTTGTTTTCCCTCTCCTTCTCTCCCCCCTTGGTTTTCCCTTCTCCCTACCCTTGTTCGGTAAGATAGAATTCAAGATCCCAATGGATCTGGATGTTTTTCCCTCTCAGAGTTGATTTCCCTGAGATTAAGGTTTAAGTAAAAAACCCTCTCTTCCTCTCCTTCTTATAGGAGTTTTCTTCCCCTCCCCTTCCCATGTGAATCTTTGTGTGAGAAAGATTATGCTATTTGGTCTTTCTTTACCCCCTATTTATACATTACATTTCCCCCACATGTTAGTATATATAGATTGAGAGAAATGTAGTCCTTATAGAAGAGAGTTTGAATAAAGGAAGAAGATAACATTTTTCTCCTTTCCCCTTTCCTTAATATTTACCTTTTCAGGTATTCCTTGCTCTTTGTTTTTCGGTATCAAACTTTCCACAGAGCTCTGGTCTTTTCTTTGCAAAAAGTTGGAAATCTTCTATTTTGTTGAATGCCCATACTTTCCCTTGGAAGTATATAGTCAGTTTTGCTGGGTAGCTGATTCTTGGTTGAAGACCCAGCTCTCTTGCCTTTCTGAAGATCATGTTCCATGCCTTACGATCATTCAGAGTAGAACTTGCAAGGTCTTGTGTGACCCTGATTGGCATTCCTTTATATCTAAATTGTCTTTTTCTGGCTTCCTGTAGGATTTTTTCTTTTGTTTGATAGCTTTGGAATTTGGCAATTACATTCCTGGGAGTTGTCTTTTGGGGGTTTAGTGTAGAAGGTGTTCTGTGAGCTCTGTCAGTGGCTGTATTACCCTCTTGTTCTAGAATCTCTGGGCAATTTTCTTTGATTATATCTTGTATCACGAAGTCAAGTTTGGTGTTTATTTCTGGCTTTTCTGGAAGTCCAATTATTCTTAAATTGTCTCTTCTCCCTCTATTTTCCAGATCTGTCACCTAGTTGGTGAGATATTTTATGTTCTCTTCTAATTTCTTAGTATTTTGGCTTTGCTTTATTAATTCTTGCTCTTTTACACGATCATTGTCTTCCAGTTTCCTGATTCTGGCCTTTAAAGCCTGGTTTTCCTTTTCAGTTTGGTCACACCGGTTTTGTAGATGTGTGAATTTCTTTTGCATTATTTCCCACTTTTCCTCCCAGAAGGCTTCCATCTTTTTGGTCATTTTTGATTCAAATTCTTCATGGGTTTGTGGAGAGTTTCCATTTCCTTTGGAAGGTTTCGGAGCATTTTCTTGTGTATCGTCTTCTATCTCCTCTGTATTTTGTATTTTGGCTCCATAGAATGTGTCCAAAGTTGCCCCTTTCTTCTTATTTTTCTTGGGATTTTGGGGCTTCTGTGCTTCTGTGGAGTTTGCCATCTCTAAATGGGGAGGATTAGCTTTTCTTATCTCTGTCTGGTGTTCAGAGGCTTTAGTCATGGGCAGATTGTTGGTTCTATGAGCTTTCCCTGGGTTAAACTGAGTATGCCTTAAGGCAATGACTTTCACTGGAACTGGAATGGAAGGGTCGGACCAGGGGGCCACACTCTCCCCTGGCTCTCTCTGTTTCCCTGCTGCTAAGGTGCCCCCTCGACTGGACTGGGTCGGGTTGCTTTCCGGAAGTTGCCTTCAGAATAGCTGGCCGTGAGGCTGTCTTGTTGGCCCTGAGGGTTACTGTTGTTTCAGACGACCCTGCTCTCTGCGGGGGGGAGGGGCCGAGGCTTCCCAGAGCCTTGGACTCTGTGCTCCTACCCCTTAGGTCCGAGTGATCTCAGGTTTTGGCTTTTGAGGGGGGCCATACCTTTTGATCCAGGTCCAGGTCCAGGAGGAGGATTCCCAGGGTCTGTGCTGTTGATCGTTTTGAATTTCGGCGCCTTAGGAGCTTATAGTTTGAGATCGGTCGGGAAGGGTTTTCCGGAGATCTGAACTTTAGCTTTCTCTAAGCCGCCATCTTGACCGGAAGTCCTCAACTCCATCACATTCTTAAGGTGATGGCAGCTTCTAAGAGTCCTCCACCCTCCACCCAGGTAGCCTGGGCCTAAGGGGGCCATAGAAGAGCCTTTGGGAGACAGTCCACCCTGATGGGATCCTTTTCCACTGACAGAAACCTGGTGGTCATAGAAAGCCATTGTACTTGGAGTCAGAGGAGCTGGATTCCAATCCTGGCTTTGCTCTTTGCTACCTGTGTGACCTTGGAGGAGTATTGGATCGTCAGGAAGCCTCCAGTTTCTCATGTGGAAAAAGGAATTCCAGCTTGAAATTGAGAAAGCTGCCTGGTCATCCCTTAGTGTGGAGCCTTTCTGAGTATGGCCAGGCTGTTCCTCCAGACAAGAGACACCCGTGGTCACTGGCCTCCTGAAGCCCTTTGAGCGTGCTGGAGAGCACGCACGGCCGGGCTGGAGCCTTCAAGACTCCAGAAGCAACATACATGGGGGGGGGCGGGCAGCAAGTGATGCCTTCTCTAGTGTGGGGAGGAAAAGGAAGGAAAGGGAGGGACGGATAGACAGAGACAGAGGGAGAGAGAGAAAGGGAGGGAGAGTAGATCTGCTGAAAAGAACAAAAGACCCCCAAGGCTAGACATGTGGCCATTGGCTATAGACCACGAGGAAATCCCTGTGCCTCTTCAGGAGAGGGCTTTTCCCACGTCTTCCATAGTGCAGAAACAACAGGCTCAGCTCGCTGGTGTTCAGTAGGGACCCTGTGGACTATTACTCTCCAGGGGCTTTTCTTGGTGGCGGGGATACGGGAGTGGTTTGCCATGTCCTTCTCCAGAGGAGCCTTCAATCAAGCAATCCACAGTGGAGTGACCTGCCCAGGGTCATACATTGTGCCAGGAGGCTGCATGAGAGCTCACGTTCTCTGGCTCCAGGGCCAGTACCCTTAACCCCTGAGGCACAGAGGCCTCTTGCCAGCAGTTAGATTTATGGGTCGCTCTGGGAGGTCTCTCTTTGGAGGAAGACTCCTGACTGGGCCTGCCTACATAGATGGGATTCCAGGTCAGGTACCAGTTGGCCTGGAAGCCCTTCCAACTGTGAGTAAAAGATGAGGAAGATAATGGGAGTCTTTACACTGGCACCGAGGGGTCTGGTACAGAACCTCCCCATACTGTCCTCTTTTGCCCAACATTTAATAGGGCTCATCAACACTTGGCTCTCCTTCTTCCAAGGGCATTGACCCCTGGCACTGGAGTTCCACTAGACCTAGTCATGAGACGCAAGTTCAGGTCCTAGCTCTCTCATTTGTGTGACTGGCCCAAGTCACTTAACCCGAGCCTGCTTCCCCTCTCTATGCTGAGCCCAGTCTTTGCCTTCTTGTCTCTGCCCAGAAATAGCCAGGGGAAAGAAGGGGAGCTGTTCCCAAGTTCCTTTGAAAAGATCCAGGAGACAGAGGGAGCAGAGTGTGAAAATGGCACCCATTTTGTGCCCTGGAAGGTGTTTGATGGAACGGGCTGACTTCGAGTTAGGGGAGGGGGAGACTGTTTTGGGATCCCGCACTAGAGGGAGAGCTTTGGTGGGTGACAGGAGGGATATGGGTTTTGGCGGCTACCCCCGAGCACAGGAGGCCAGACTCTTCTGTACACCAGCCCTTCTGTCACCCATAGGCTTAAGGGAAGCCAATCCCACCTTCAGAGTCAGCCTTGTGTCAGCTCCCACCCCCCTCATCTTCCCACACCTGCTTGCCTGTGGAAGCCTGAAACAGAGGCTGGACATAAAAAGGCAGCTTAGCAAGCCAACAGGAGTTATTAAGCCTGTGACTCAGTGCAGCAGCCTGTGAAGGAGGCAGGGGGGGCCCACCTAAAGGCCTGGGCCATCAGCAGCTAGCCGCATCTCCCTTCTGCTGGCTAGAACCTGGGCCAAGCTGACAAAGCAGCCATGGGCCTGCTTTCTGTGACTTCCCAAGCTTTGGGGGTAAGGACCAAGAGCCTGTCTCAGGACCCTGTGTGCTGCTCCTGGGCCCCTGCCACACCCCAGCCAGGGGCCCTAGAAGTTCTGACTTGCCCCCATTCCCCTGGGTTCTGACCCGTCCCCCCCAAAGAGGGGAAGCAGCAGTATTTTGGAATCTTTATTTGAAACAAACAGTTCCAGGGACAGAAGGTTAGTTGTGACAACGGCTTCTCTCACTACAACACGAGGGAGGGCGTCAGCATCACTGTGGGGACAGGTGAGGCACCTCACAACAATATATACAATTTAAACAGCGGCTAAACCGATAACAGTTAGAAAACCACAGAAGTGGGGCCAGGAAACAGCAAAGCCATTGGGGGAAGCTGGGCACCCCTTTGCCTGACCCTATTCAGCTAACCTGGAACAACAAGGCAATGAAGGGAAAGAGAAACAAGGCATCAGGGGAGGAGGGGCCTCCCGACTCAGCTTCCCCACTAGGGTTGTTTTAGCAGATGCCACCCAAACTGTCAAGAGGGCCCCCACAGGCTCAGCCTGGTTCTTCACCGGGGGCAGGACAGGAGTGGGGAACAAAATCCCATGCCGAGAACAGGCATGGTTATTGCTGGGGGAACTCTGCCCACTGAGCTTGGGGGGGAGCAGGCAGGAGGTCAGGGAAAATGGGGTATGCACGGCATCGAGGCCGTGGCTGGCCGAGTCAGAGAGTCACACAGAGACGGAGAGCAGAAGTCGACACTCCGAGAGTGAGCACGCACCCAGGAGTCATTCATTCTCTGCATGTGGCACAGGGGTTTGGAGAAGCACTAGGAAAATCACTAAACTCATAGCACTAGGCCTGGTGCCCAGGAGGGAGGAAGTGCTGATAGGACTCCAGCAGGGAGGAGAGGCCTGGCACAGGAAGTAGTGGCTAACCCTGGAGAAAGGGTATCCCCTTGATCCTGTGCTTCAGGGAAATGGTCCTCTCAGACCCCTGCTAGCTATCTTTCAGAGTGAGGGCCCCAAAGTGGCACCTTTAGGAGAGGGAAAGGCAAGGCACCAGGCTCTTTCCCAAACCTGGTAACCCACTAAGGGCACCGCCTTACCTTGCCCAGGCCTGGTGACCCAATGCCTTTCAGACTGGCAAGGTGAGGACTACCAAGTCTGTCACCAAGCCTTCCCCCTTCTTCCCTCCCACTCCCCCCTACCCCAATCTGGCCCAAGGGGGAAGTATTGCTCTGAGGCACAGAGGAGAGCCCCACCCCCGACCCCAGTGGGACCTAGCACTGGGAGAAGAGCCCCTGAGCAAAGGAACAAGGTCTTCAGCATTAACAAGTGGTATGGAAGAAGGTGGAAAGCCAGGGGGTGCCAGGGCCTGAGGCCTTGGGAGAAGGAGTGGGGAGGGATGGGCAGGGCCCTTCAGAATGAGCAGCATTGGTGCCTGGGCCGGCCCCTCTCAAGGGCAGGGGTGGGCCACAGGACAGACATTGGTGTGGAGAGTGTGGCCGCATGGCCCACTCAGTCCAGGTCCTCCTCGCCAGGACGACCTGGATCTTCATAGATTTCGCGCACAGCTAAGATGCGATTCAGCATGCTCTCCAGCATGCCCCGGTCCATGGGGATCACAGAATACCAAAGCGGAGATTCGGCAATACAAGACCGCTCTGGCTGCAGGTAAAACACATCATTCCGAGTGCGCAGGCTCTCCGGGCTGCAGAGAAGAATAGGCTGGTGAGCAGAGTGGGCCTCTGAGAACCCCCCGCAGCGGCCCAAGGCCTGGCCCCACTGGCTCATCCCCATCTGCCTCAGTCTCCCCACTCACCATTTGGAGAGATAGAACTCATAGAACTTGACAGGACAGCGCAGAGGGTTCATACGGTTCTCACGCTGTTCCAGCACAGGAAGTTCATCCTCCCTCTTCCGCTTCCCTGAACTGGTGTCTGGAGAGGAGGTGCAAGGCAGCTTAGGGGAGGGGTTCTCCACCTGGGGCCTTAGAACTTTAAAAAAAAAATTCTGATAACTGTATTGTGATAGAATTAGTTTCCTTTGTAATCTTGTTGGACCTTCATGCATTTCTAAGCATTATTTGTGGAGGGGGGGGTGGCTCCCCACAGGCTTCCCCAGACAGCCCAAGGGGGCCACAACTCAAACAAGGCCCAAAGCCCTTGGCTTCAATGGGCTCTCCAGTGCTATCCAGCTCCCACAACCTAGGATGCTGGGACTCCTTTGGCATCCTCTGTTTGGGGCTCCCAAAGGAAGCAGAGAGAACTGACCCATGGAGAGAATGGTCTTGCTGGATATCTGGAGAAGTATATTTATTTAAAAGAATTCGGCTCCCCTGCATAGGGGAGACAGACAACATAATTGTCTGTACTTTATTTTATTTATTTTACTGTACTTATTTTACGCCTTTTGCAATGTTGTTCTACAAAGGGATCCAGAAGCTTCCCCAGAGCCAGAGAGAGTGAAGAACTCTTGCCTTTAGTGACGGCATGGGGAAGAGGAGACCTGGAATTCCACAAGGCTCAGTAAGCACATGGCAGTCTGGGCCAGCTCTTAGCTTCAGGGCAACAGGAGACTTGAGGAAAATCGGGCCAGCCAGGGCCCCTGCTAGAGCATTCCCTACTGTCCTGACATGACTTTCTGAAGAGGGAGACGACGCCCCTGCTCATCTCGTGAGCCAGTGTGAACACCAGGGCCTTCCTGCTCACCCACACATATGTGTGTGCCAAGCAGACACATCTGAAACAGCAGCCTCCTTCAGCAAAAAAGTCCATGGCAACCACCCCTGGCCATCATTCGGAAGACACAGAATTCATTCAGGTGGCGGGAAATGTGAGAACCAAGGGACTGCAGGAAACTGAGGAAAACCTTTGTCCTCTGCTCTCACCTCCCTGGACCAGGAATGCCATTGAACTGGGGGACTAGAAGCTGGGCAGCCTGGGAGAAGGTGGGAAGGGGGTGGACCTTGAGCCTACCTCGACTCTTTCGCTGGCGAGCAGGTGCGTAGTAGCGGATGGTCACCACCTTGGTGGTGCCGCGAGCAGTGGTACACTTGCGTGACTGGCGCACCACATTGGCGAAGGACAGCTGCATGTGCTCCTCCGCTGTCTGCAGGCCGAAGAACTTGGTATTGAAGAACATGAGGGTGTTGAGCAGGACGAAGGGAGAATACACACCTAGCTGCTTGCATTCCCAGAGGTGCTCCTCCTCTACACGGGAGAACACTGTGTCTGGAGCAGAGAAGAGGGGACAGAGGGTCAGGGTGGAGCTGGGGGATGGCTGGCCACATGAGGATACAGAGTGTGGCTTTCATTTAGGTGTTTCCTCAATTTGACCAGGGCACACTGGTATTAGCTACAGGGAAAGGGAAAAAGGCAAGAACGGGGACCTCCCACACTCATGAACACACAGAAAAGCCATCCCTTCCTTCTCCACGTGGGGAGCTGCCTTCTCCTTCCTTCAGGCCTGAGGCAGGATGGAAGGAGCCTTGTCCAACACCATCATCTCCAGATGCTTAGTGGGTGCCTGCTGTGTGCCTGTCAAAACTTGTGCTAAATGCTGGGGGCTCTGGACCTTGGGAAGATCCTGAGTCTGGCTAGTTTAGTTCCTCCTCCCCTGGGGGTAGCTTTTTTTTATGCTTTTTTTCTAATCCTTCCCTTCCATCTTCCATGTGTTGGCTCCAAGGCAGAAGAGCAATAAGGGCTAGGCAATGGGGGTTCAGTGACTTGCCCAAGGTCACTAATTGTCCCAAGGCCACATTTGAACCCAGGACTTCCTGTCTCTGGGCCTGGCTCTCCCCTCAGGGCAGCTCTTTAGTTGCCTGGACAACAAGCTTCCTCAGGAGCTCAATCACAGGCCAAGGCCCCATGACTCCTCGAAGTTGCAGGGGCCTTGCATCAGCCCCTGAAATTCCCAATTCCCGCTTGGTCCTACCTAGAAGAGAGCCCAGGTCAAAGGGGATGGCTGGAAGAAATGGGGGGAGGGAGGTGGAGCCCTCTGTCCATTCCTTACTGTTTGGGAGGATGGTGGGTTGCCAACTGCTCAGAGACTTGTTGAGTTCTTGAACAAAGGTCAGGTAGTAAAGGTCCGTGAAAATGTTTACCATTCGGTTGTTTTCTAGTAGGTACTGAAGGGAGAAAAGAGCAGTAGTGAAGCCGGGCTTCCATTCTGCCTGTCACCCCTACCCCGGGACTCCTGCTGGCCAACCAGGTAGCTACTCTGCTCAGGCAGCACCAGCCCACACAGAAATCTGGCTCTAGGGGACTGCCGCATCTGGGGCTAGTTCAAGATGGGGGCACACTGGGAACTGGGACCACAAAGTGATAGCTCTTTAACAAAGAAAAGTCCCCCATCTCCTTGACTCTATTCTTTGGATGGAAAAAAAATCCAACCCAAATCAGCCCAGCCAGAGATCAAGCAGCCCCTACCTATCCCTAAGCCCTGACTCTGCCTGGGCCATCAGATCCTACGCTCTGCTCTGGTCCAAGAGGACTTATGGGAATTCGCCTGCCCTGGAGTGCTTGGGGGTCAAGGATGAGAGTTGCTGTCAGGGCAGAGGTGCTATACCTGAAGGTCCCTTTTGCCCAGAATGTTTGGGGGCCCAGGCAGGAGAGGTACAGAGGTTACCTGTTGGATGCCAAGACATAGGTAGTAGATACTGTCAGGCTCATATCTCTCGCCATTGGGACGTGTTATCTCTCTCACAAACTGGGCCAACCCATAGTTGAGCTCAGCAGCTGTACAGGCCAGGATGTCCTCTTTGATCCGCATTGGCTTGGCTGTAGGAAGGGACAGTGAGTACAGAGGCAAAGATCTTTGGGGGCAGGGCAAAGGGGGATGGATGTCCTAAAGGAAGTAGGAGTCCACAGGCACCTGCAAAGCCAGGTCCCGGGACAGTCTCTCCAGAAAGAGATTCCACAACCCAGGCCAAAGAAAGAAGGGACTGGAGAGTGGGGAAGAGGAGGCAAACAAAGGGATGGACAAATCCACAAAACCAAGAGCAGCAATGACACAGGGACCCCACTTCCCTTCCCACAGCTCTAGAATGGGAGCCTCCAGCTCTGGGGCCCTGAAGAATCTTCACCACTGAAGCCCCTTGGAACAAAGACATCCTCAGCCAAAACCCAGCCCATGGCCCTTGCTGGGCTTCTTTGCCCACCCCTTGTAGCCCCAGTCCTGGGTACTCACGACCAAAGCGCAGCTCCTCGCTCTTGCTAGATTCCCCACCTGCATACTTTGATTGTACCCAGCATTTCCAAGCATTGACACCATAGGAGTAGTTCAGGGCTGTACAGCTGGGCTGGCTGCTCATGGAATCCCGGGAACAGCTTTCTGAAAGCACTAGTCGCTTCTGACCCTGAATGAAAAAGGAAGAGACCCGGGGCTGCAGACAAAGGTAGGGCCAGGAGACCAAGGGCAGCCAGTCAGGAAAGCATCCTCCCCTTAGACCCGAGTAGGAGGGAGTGATAATGCTCCTTAGGGTAGTGGGTTAGGCAAGATACCAAAGGAGCTGCACAGCAGTCACCAAATAGCTCCTTAGCCTTGGAGAGTAATAGACCTGGTCCCACCTCACCTTCCGGATGGCTCGAGGCAGGTCCTGGTCAGTGGACACATCATCCGGCCCCACCAGGCCGCAGTCAAAGAGGAAATCCACACTGGGGTTGATGTCCAAGGGATCTGACAGAGGGCCAGAAGGGAGGAGGTGGTTAGTGGGGCCTTTTTAAGGTCCTCGACATAGATCATTAGAGAATAAGAATCGTGAGGGCCTGGAGAGGTCAGCTAGCCCAAGCTCTTCATTTTACTAGGGTGGCACAGAGAGGTTCACTAGATGGAACCTGGATTCAAAACTCTGAGTCCTTTCTTACAGATTTGATGTTGATCCCATTAGACCACAACAACACTCCTTTGCCCTGGCCCACACCTCTGCATCCCTTGGCAATCCTTTCTTGGCCAAGTTTCCTTGGCTGGGTGATCTGGGCTTTACTAGAAGCCTTTGGCATTCAGTGATACTTTGGAACTAGATCATATTGGGGCTCTAAGAGAAGGCCTACAAGGCTGAGATGGTGGCATTATGAGAACCATCAGGGCCAATTCGCAACTCTAGGCCTGGTGGTGGCCTCCTGTGATGGCATTCTTCCCAGTTCTCTGGGGAGATATCATCTGGGGGTCCCAAGGGGGACACTCACTCTTGGGGAAGTCAGCTTCCAGGTCCTGCCCTGGTTCATCCAGCACATTGGCCATCTTCACTGCCATGGCGAGAACATCATCCCTTGCTGGCCCAAACAGGTCACAGTCTTCCAGCAGACCTTCTGTGCTTTGGTTACTCACCAGGTCTAGGGGCAAGGAAGGATACTTGCCTGGTTACTGACTGTAACCTATGACACTGATGTGGTCTATACCACAACCCCTCTACCCTTCCCAGGAGTCTTTCCCTGGAGTACCACAGAGGTCGGATGAGGCCTTGTCCAACTCCTCAGCTTCTGCTATCATTTCTGCCATGGCTAGGATGTCAGCCTCTAACGGGTTGGATGGAATTTTCACCTTTAGCTCCTCAATAGTCTCCACAATCTTGTCTGTGCTCTCCAGAGTTGTGGGCAGAAACATGGGCACAGGTACCTGAGGGCACCATGAAATATAAGGCAGGGGACATTTAAAGAAGGGAGAATTTCTGGCTGTGATGCTAGGCCTCAGGCCCTGCCAGGGCATAATAACTTACTGGGATAGGCAGTGACAAAGGCACCGGGACTTTCTGGCTGTACAGATGCATAGGCACTGGGACAAAGATGGGCACTGGGACGGGCAGCACGATCACCTGTGGCTTCCAGTCTTGCTCTGAGGAAACAGTACCCAAGGATGCCCCTTGTGATCAGCTTACCATTCTCCCCACTAGCTCTGGCCACCCCAGAAAAGCAAAAGCCTGAGAATCCCTAAGCGGTTGGTTCCCAGGAGCCCCAGCAGACTGAATTCCAAGTTTCTACTTCCCTCAAGCCAGCAGACCGAGCCTTCTCTGCCTCTCACCTGTCTGACACCCTTTGGACCTCATGTCAACTTTGCAGGACACGCCCCGATTCTGCATCAGGGGCTTACACATGGCGGCTTTGTTCTTCCGAGGCATCGAAGGTGCAGGTGGGGGGGTAGGGTCAGTTGGGACCGAGCGGCTTTTGGCAGTACCCTTTGGGAAGAGATGTGCCACAGGCTGTAGGGCTCGTGGAGGGTCTGGGCCTCCTCCACAAGCCCATTCTGATCTGTCCTGCCCTGGTTCTTACTGTTGTTGTTGTTGTTGTGGTGGTGGTGGTGGTGGTGGTGGTGGTGGTGGTGGCAGCAGCGGCAGTGCTGCTGCTGCTGCTGCTTCTGCTGCTGCTACTGCTGCTGCTGCTGCTGCTGCTACTGCTGCTGCTGCTGCTGCTGGTGACTTTGGGCTGGGCGGCTGTGGAGGGTTTGGGCTCTGGAGACTGACCTGCAAAGAAAGGGGCTGGCTCTCTCTCTGTCCCTATCTCAGGGAACATGAATGGCAACCCTATCATGGTGCCACAGAGTTGGAGAACTAAAGCAGAGGAGCCTCCAGAGGGCAATGGGTCTGACCCTCTCATCCTTGGCTATGGAGAAGTGTGAGGCTTCAGACAACGATACGGCTGCCCAGGAAGCAAGACACTCACTGTGCAGGAGGCTCTCAGGCCCGCTCTGGGTGTCCAGGTTGGGCTGGTTCTGCTGGCTATAGAAGCGAAGGAGACACTGCTGGTTGCAGAAGTGGCGGATGTGCCCCCGCCAATGGATCGTCTCCAGAAGCTTTCCTTGTCGCTTACAAGCATGGCAGCGGGCAGCCTGAGGGCACCGGTGGGTGTTGAGCTGCAACTCCTCACCAAAGTGCCCTGCCCCTCCATCCCTCCCCAGGCCCCTACGCACCTTGCGGTACCATAGCAGGTACTTGCTCTTACAGTCCTCGCTACAGAAGTCCCAGGTACTGCCGTCCAGCTGCTCAGTAACTGCTCGCTGGCAGGTCTGGGAGCAGTAGGTACAGGTGATGCAGCATAGGCCCAGCTTCTTGGTGAAGTCCTGCTTGTATAGCAGCACGCAGCCTGCAGGGAAGGATGGTACTCTTAGGCTTTGGGGGTAATTTGGAACGAGGAGAAAGGCCAGCTGGCATCGCCCACCTCCCAAGCTGAGGAGGCCTCAGCACCACCCCCACCCTGACAATGGGGCACAGGTGAGAGACCTGGCACCTCCAACACCTGCAGGCTTCAACAGAGGATCCTGGCCAGATGCCCCTCATTATCGGAGCCAACCAGCATTTGCTAAGAGAGGTCATAGGTACAGCAGGCTTGTCCTCAAGCAGCCTGTATTCTGTTGGAAGCCTGCCAGCTGAAGCCAGGACCAACCAGGAAGCAAGTACAATCCCCAGGCTGCTTGGGGGATTGGGTGGGGGAAGCAGGAAGTCGGCCCGACCTTCACTACAGAAGCTCTTCTCCACCCCACTGAAGCGAAGTTTCTCATGAAGCAGCTTCTCCTGCCGACAGTGCTCACACTGGGACACCACACCTCGAAGCCTCTTGAAGTCCTCACAGCAATCACGGCAACAAAACTGGAACACTTGGTTCTGGAGTGGGGTACAGAGGGTCACCCCCAGGGGAAAGTAGATGGGAAAAAATGACCATGCAGTCAGGACAGAGCTGGTACAACCAGTTCTGGGGAGAGAGAAGTAGCCAGCCAGGCACCAGGTCCCATCCCAGGGGGCTGCTGGTATGCCTCACCTGCCAATCCAGGATTTCAGGCTTGCCACTGAACAGACTGTGACAATAGTGGCAGCTCAGATGGATACCTCCCTCAGGGTTTGTACGCTGTCAAGACAAAGCAGTTGGTCAACGGTACTCTTTGCTCCCACCCATGGCACCCTGCTCCAGCCTGTCACCAGATCTCTAGTCTGGGTACCTGGAATTTGGTCCAGCAACTGGGGCTGCAGAACTGGTAGACTGTGCGGTCGGTCTTGTTGTAGTAACAGGGGTCAGACAGACTACGGCGGCAGAAGCTGCAGGGGCGGGGAGGGCCTGCCCCAACAAACCCAGAAGGGAGAGAAAGAGACAGAGTGAGACAAAGCTGGTGAATGGGGGGGAGGTGGAGAGGGGGACAGAGGAAGGCCCAAGAGGCGACCTTGGTCCAGACCCCAGGGTGCCTCTTACCAGCCAGGCCGGCCTGCTTCACTTTGTGGGAGGTGGTACAGCACAAAGAACAGAAGAGCCCCGTCTTGCCATTCCGGTCCACGTGGGATAGCATCTCAAAGTTCTTACACAGCGTCTTGCACCAGACGCATGGGTACACTCGGGTATTTTTCTGGGGTGACAAGGAAGGGGAGACCAAAGTCTGTCTCCTGATTCAGCTGGGAGTCTACCTCCCCCCCCCCAAGGCCTCTCCTTGGCCCCACCTTCTTGTAGCCCCCCAGGCAGGCCGCACTGCAGAAGCGTTTTTGCTGGCCCTCATGGAAGAGAAGCTCAGGGGGAGGGGCCCCGCCCCCTCCCTTGCTGTAGATGTAGGCTCCACACTGGTCACAGCAGTTGGTCTTTAGTCCCTTGTTGGCACGGAACTTGGTGAAACATGAGTCGCTGCAAAGTCGGTGTACCACGCTGCCATTGCTGACCTCATGGAGAACCTGCCACACCAAGACCCTGCCTGAGCCAGGCTCTCCCAGTAGGCCTCAGAACCCTGCCACCATGAGGAATAATGGCTGGCTGTCCAGTACCACCCAAGCTCTGCTAGACCTTTGAGGGAGCTCAGCTGAGATGGGTGAGGGCCATCAGGTAGGCAGCCACCCTCCTGCTCTTCCCCTTACCTCTCCAGACTTCTGACAAATACTACAGCGGGTGGCGTCTGATGCGTCAACCACTGGGGGCACTGGCCGCTGCTGGGCCTCATATAGGGATAGGCAGACTGATGTACAAAACTCATGGAAGGAGCCGCCTGCCCCTGTCTGGGCCACGACGGAGTCCTTGGTGTTCCAGATCTCCCTGAAGGAGGAATAGGACATGGCGTAGCTAGCTGGTGTCAGAAAGTGTCCTTCTTCCCCTCTAGCCCCTCCTCTGTCTCCTAGCGACCATCACAATGCCCATGAGAACACATGCTCCTCCCCCAGCCCAACCAGGTTCTCCCTGATGTAAGCTTCCCCCCAAAACACACTTCTTGCAGAAGGTGCAGGTTTTCTTGCCCAGAGGCTTCTTGGAGAACGTGGTAAGACAAGTGGAGGAGCAGAAGAGCTGGGGGAGCCCTTTGCGCTGGTAGGCAGTCTGCCCCTTCTGCAGTGGGGTCCGGCAATGGGCACAGGTCATTTTGGTGGCTGTTGAGCGGGCAGCTCGGGGGGCCAAGTTGCTTCGCAGGGACATTCGGGGAGAGCGCCTTGGCCGAAAGGGCACAAAGTCCTCATCATTGGGGTCATCCACCATGGCATCAGAGTCCTCATCTGATACCGGAACTGTTGAAAGAAGAAGTGATGAGCCAATGGCTCGTGGCCACTAGTGGCCCTTTTGGGGTCCAGGAGGCCTGCCCTTCTAAACCCTCATACTCTCCCCTAAAATTCTGCTGTCCCTCTAGTTAAATTTCCCTACAAAGTCCTTTTTGCAGAGTCTAAGAAAGAAGATAGCTCACACAGAGGTGCTCAGAGGACTTTCCTCACCTAGATGAGGAAAGAGAAACTCAGAAAGGTTAAGTGTCCTGCCCTAAGGCAGCCAGCTGGTACCAGGGCAGAGTGGGGGCCTGAGGGCAGGAAGGAGGGCCAATCCTGCCTTAGCAACTTACAGGAAAATCATTGAACTTCTGACTGCCTCTGTTTCCTTAATTGTAAAAGGGGAATCATAATGAACCCCACCTCCCAGGGCCGTTGTGAGGATCCAATGAGATCATTTTTGTAAAAAGCTCTCAGGCCAGTGCCTGGCACACAGCAGGTGGTACAATGTTGGAGAGTGATTCCCCTCCCCCCCCATGGGGGGACTGGTTCCAGAGGCAGGGACTGGCCTCTGAGCTCCTGATTCCAAGCCCACCCCCCCCTACTGATTTGCTCGGGGCTGGGCATGGCCCAGCTAAGATGGATGGCTGCCCATGATGAGTGCCCTTGTGTCCAGCTCCCCCGCTACCAGCCTTGGTCCCCATGCCAAGCTAGGACAGGAAGAGAGGTATCCCAAGCTACATGTGGCAAGAGCCTGGAGAACCTAGAAGCCATCAGCCCAAATTTAGCTGCCCATTCGCTCAGAGCCTGCTCTCACTACCCCCGAAAGTCAAAATCTTCCTGGAACGAACTCACTACTCTCTGAGGAATCCACAGTCTCCGGTTTGGGGGCCTCTACTCTCCGAGCCCGCTCGCTTCTCTTCTGTTCCTGGGAGACACAGGAGAGAAGAGGAAAGCTGACACCAAGGGTGGGCTGTTCAGCTAGCCTCAGGAGCACAGGCCTATGGGTGGGTGAGGGAGGTGGGGAGGGAACGACCCTCAGTCTGGCCCAAAGGGGAAGACCAAGACAGTGAGTTAGCTCCTAAGGAGGCTGCAGCAGTAAGGGCGAGCGCTCTGTAGCACCCTCCTCAGAGTGGCTGCTCAATAAGGAAAGGGTCTCTCCCTCCTAGGGCTGCAGGGGGAGCCAGGCTTCTTCAGTTGCCCTCCCCAGCTCACCTTCTCCGGAGGCGGCTCGCTGTTCTTCTCAGTCTGGCCATCCCCTGCAAAGGAAGAAAAGGCAGCCTGAGCCTAGCCTTGCCCCCACCCCCCTATATTCCTGGGCCACTTCCTCAAAACTGAAAGGGAAAACTCCAGGGTCTGTGGCCACATGGGGCCCTGCTCAGGGTTCCCTGTGCCTCGATTCCTGGACTACGGACCCTAGAAGGCCTTCCTACCACTGTCTTTCTGCCCCCAGTCTCTGAGAACTGATCCTATCATCTACAGAGACTTGAGGACTGCAGAAACATGCTTCACACCCCTTTTTCTGCAAAACCAAAGATTTCCCCAACAAGAAGGAATGCAGCTACCCAAGGACGTGGGGGAAGGGAACATACAAACGTTGGGACACGGCTGGCTAAAAGCCCTTAGGCCTTGTATCTAAGTGGGCCCCCATTCCCTCCTCCATGCCCTTGTCCCAGCAGGGTAGACCAAAATGCCTTTCCTTTTCCTCCTCCCTGACAAAGCCTTCACCCAAGGCCGTGATCCTACTGTGTGAGAACGGGGGGCTCTAGCTCTCTATGGACCTACTCACAAAGCCCATTCCCCTCTAGAACCACAGGCCCAGGACACTTAAGTCCTTTCCCAAGGCCACAAAGGAAGCCAACTAGGGCAGGGGAAAAGAGACTCCAAAGCAAAGAGACCTCCCTCTATCCTCCCCAAGAAGCCTGTAGCTGCCATCCAAACTAGAGTAACCTACCTGGCAAGGAAGGGTGTGCTGGGGGGCTGGGCTGGGTCTTGGAGCCACTGAATCCATCTCCCTTGGTCTCTCCCACAGAGGGGCTTGGTGGGGCATTTGGGCTTGGGGGCTGCCCCTGCAGAAGCTCATCTTCCTGCCCAGGGGGGCCCTTTCTTCTAGCAGTTGTAGAGGGGGCTTCCTCTTCCAGGTTGATCAGTGAATCTGGGGCCAGGGGCTCTAGGAGCCCCTCAGTCAAGGCAGGGCTTGCCCCAGTTCCAGGATCAGGTGTCGCTACTTCAGGCGCCTGTCCTCTGGGGGCAGATTCTAGAGGCTGGTCCCCTGTGGCCCACCCCAGTGATCCCTCAGGACCCTGTTCAACCTCCTGAGGAGAGGGTGCTTTGTAGAGGAGCCCCCCAAGTCCCAGGAGATCAGTGGCTCCATCTAGAACGCTGGGGTCTTTTTCCAGGCCAGCAGGGGTATCCAGCAAGTCTAGGGCCTCGGTGGTTGGGGGTGGGCCGGGAGGAGTCCAGCCCTGGTTTGGAGCAGTCTGAGAACCCAGCAAATCTTCTCCAAACTCCATGTCCACTGGAAGGTCTCCAGCCAGGGGCTTCTCTGGCATAGCCAGTGCGTCAAATGGGTTGGAGAAATCGCTGGGGTCCATGGATGCCTGGATTTTGGCTGTGGGTCACAAGTGGGAGAGGAGGCAAAAGGAATGGTCTGAGCCGGGCCCCCTCCCTATATTGGCTCCGAGACACACCCCATTTGCGACTTGGGTTTCCTCTGGACACCCCCCTTCCTCAACATGCATTCCCACAAGTCTCGCCTGGCTGACCACTCCTCCGATGCGTAGCGCCCCCTGTGGGACAAGCCGGTCCCCACCCTGGACCCGTGCCCGAGCCTGCCTGGCCTACCGGACCCGAACCCGGACCCGAACCCCACCCCCGCCCCTCCTTTTCCTAACGCCTCCAGCTCCAAGCCCCCCCCCCTCGGCCCCCCTGCCTCCACCGTGACCCGGCCTAGGAGCTCCGCGGGGGCGGCTCCTACCCGCCCCCCCCCCACAGCCTTCCTTCCTTACTCCCGCCTCCCCTCCCCGCAGCTTCCCACCTCCGGCCCCGATGTCCCCCAGGGCCCCCCCCACCTCTGAAACACCCCAGCTGGCCCCTCCCCGCCCCCCCTACAGGGCCCCAAGCCCCCCTTTTGGCCCCTCCCCTCTCCTCTCAGGCGGCCCCTCCCCCGGGTCCCCTATTGCCCCCCCACCTTCCCCCCCTCCGACCCTGGGCATTTCCAGGAAGACATTTTGGACCTGCGCTCCCTCCCCAGCTCCCCTCGGGGCGAGCAGCAAACCTCCTCTCGACCCCTTCTCGCCTGGGCCCGGTCCAGCCCTGCCCCTACCTGCGGCGGGGCTAGTGTGGCTAGGGTGGCGAGTACCAGCCAGGGGCTGCAGACGGCGACGGCCCCGAGCTCCTCCTCCTCCCTCCCTCCCTAGCAGTCGGGACGGGGGTCGCGGCCCCTTTAAATGGCAGCGCCGCTCGCAGCGCCCAGAGCTCTGCACCAGGCGGGCGGGCGGCGCCAGCAACCAAGCCCATTGGCTGGCGCGGGGAGGGGGCTCGCGAGACAGCGCCGGCCCCCGGCGCGAGACTCCCAGCCCCGCGGCCACCTGCAAATCGCGGAGCGGAGCCGCGCGGCGGCCGGAGCCGGAGCCGGAGCCGGAGCCCGAGCCCCCGCCCGCCAGTCAGCCCGGGGCCCCGTCAAGCGGAGAGCGGGGGCGGGGCGGGGCGCTTCGGGCGCAGCGCCCGGGCAAGCCGAGACCGGCTGGCAGGGCCCTGCACTAGGGCCCCCTCAAGTCCTCACCTGCCCCCCCCAATTTTCTGGGCGGGCGGGGCTCGGACGCCTCCCCCCCCGAGCCCACGTGGCCCCCGCCCCGCGTGGGGCCCCCAGAACAGCCGTAGCTTTTGGGGTGCCTACCCCGCCCGTCTGATCTCTGGGGAGCGAGTTACAGGGGCGGACGGACACCCCCCCCCCCCCCGCGCGCGCACGTACACAAACATACTCACACTCACACTCACACTCGCGCGCGTGCCCACCTTGCCTGCCTGCGGGTTATGGACCCGGGCTCCGCGGCCCAAGGCTGACTGGCTGCGGTCCTAGGGCAGGCTCAAGATGGCCAGGGATAGGATACGAGTCAAGGCTTTTCAGATGTGTGCAAGCGTTTAGGATCCTGCAGCAGCAGCAGCTCCTTGCTAGCACTTCAATGAACATGCCCCCGGGCGGGGAGACTGGGGCAGAGGGCCCTATGTCTTAGGGAGGTGGCAAACCTCCCGTTCAAGTTCAAAAACGCTAGCTACTCCTCCGCTTCGCAGGGTGGAAAAGGCTCCAAAAGCCGGCCGGCCTACGCTTTTGGCCCGGGGGCCCTGGGCTCTCCCGCTCTTTCCCCTCTCTCCCTACTGCCTTCAGGCCATATTTCGAGATCTCTAGCGCGGGCCTCCTCCCGAGGAGAGGGTGGGGGTGGGGGGAGTACCTCCAGGGCCCAGCTCCGCCTTGGACTTGTCATCTATCCGCCCCCAACAAAGAAAGGGTCACACCAACTCCTTCCTAAGTCTCCCAAACCCACTTTTCTCTTTTCTCTTTCCCACTGCTGCCCACGCCCGCCAGCCCGCCTCCCTCCCACAGGCTCGGCTCCCTGCTCCTGTGGCCGCGTGCATGACCCCCCCCCCCCTTCTTTCTCCTCGCTCCAAGGGCAGCCATAATAATCAAGATAATAATAATAATAGTAGTAGTAGGTGCCTCGGAGCGTTTTGAGACTTGCCAACTGCTCGGGTCTCAGTTCCTCGGAGGCCATCGCCCTGCCCTTCTCTCTGGCTACCTCCCCCCCCCCCTCACCACTGGGCATAAAGAGAACTAGGGCTGGAAGGTGCCCCTGGGTGCTCCAGTTTGGGGGCTCTTTCTTGGTCTCCAAATGCTTTCTGGATGCCCTTTGATAGGATTACAGGACAGGTGACAAAGGCAACCAAGTTTATGGAAATAGTCCCCGCATTTTAAAAGTTGCCTCTCCGTGGTGGCCAGGTGGCTCAGTGGATAGGGAGCCAGGCCTGGAGTGGGGAGGACCTGGCTTCCAGCCTGGCCTCAAAAACTTCCTAGTGTCCGGTGGCACCCTGGGCGAGTCACTGAACCCCATTTGCCTAGCCTTTGCCCTTCCGAGTCTTTACTTAGACAGAAAGTAGGGATTAGACAGGAAAAGTCAATTGACAGACCTCAGGCTAAGGTCCTTCCCTGGCGCCTCAGGTGACAAATCACCTGTCTCAGGAGCTCCTTAGCTCCCCAAGAGAGTAGGCTAGTGCTGCTACCATAGTCCGGCTTTGTAACAATAGCGAATGTGCACTCTGTGCTTCTAAACTCTGCAGAGTCCTCAGTTGAGGTTATCTCATTTGCTATCATCACGCAGCACCTCCGTGAGGCAAGTGATTATTATGACCATCCTCAAACTATTCCACATACTAGGAAACTGAGGCGAACAAAGGTGGTAAGATTTGAACTTAAGTCTTGATTCCATGTAGAGCACTCTACCCTGACACCTAGTGGCCTCTACCAACGCTTACTACTCCTGCAATCACTGGCCTGGGACTCTATTTCTTTGCTTGTCAAAATAAGGAGCAGAAAAGAATGTAAGGCAGGCTTGGTAAGAGAGGCCTCAGTTTGAATCCTGCCTCTCTCTGTGGTCGGCCACTAGACAGACGGGGAGGGGGGGGGGGCTGTTCCATGTCTTTGATCCTGGGATCTCTCTCAGGAGCCTCTCCAATGCCCAGCCACTCCCATCTTCCAAGTCCCAGGCCACCCTGGAGCCCCTGGAGCGCAACCATTGGAAGGACTACAAGGCCCAGGCTTGCCCTGGGTTATTTATTATGGGTCTTCTAGAATTCCTTCCTTGTTTCAAGTCAACCAAGCAACAGATGCTGACTACCTGCCCAACTTGAGCACTGCTTTCTTTGGGGGAAGGGGAAGGAAGGTTGGAGAGCCACAGAACACTCCCTTGCAAGCCTCAGGAAGTCTCGGCAAGTAAATGGGTGTCTTGCCTATGTCCAAACACAGGGAAACGGCTTCCTTTTCCAAAACCAGTTGCATCTCTGGGGAGACTTCACGAAGATCTCCCAGGCCCGGAAAAGCTTGGCTGGGCTCATTTTATCAGCGATAGGCCAAAACCTCCATTTTATTGGCTTCTGGAAAGGCCGGATCAGACAAATAGAAATATTTTCAGAATTTTACAATCTCCAGCAATGGCAACCGAAAACCTGAGAAAGAAGGCAAACTGCTTCACATAATCCTGGGTTCTCACTTGTCTAGGGTGGTGCTTCGCCCATGGGTAGGCACTCCATCTAGCCTGTAGGACCAGCCAGATTCGAATGATCTAGTGTGACGAAGGGGCTCCGGCCTGGAGAGCTGAGAAGCCATGTGTGCCTGGGCAGGAGCCTTAGGAAGATGCTAGGGAAGCACCTGTGCTAGCTAGTTCAAAGCTTCCCTGGCTTCCTGAGATACCGAGCTCTTGAGTCAAGGATCTTTGGAGGCTGCCTGCCTACTAGGGCTTCTCTGTAGCCTACTCAATACTGAGCTGACAGTCTCCAGGCCCCGTCGGGCTACATATCCATTCCTTTGCAACACCACATTCCACATCCTATCCAATCATTAGTTCTGGTCCCTCTGCCTTCTCCCAGGCCATGCGTTATGAGACAGCCAGAAAAGTGTCCCCAGGTCCTGAAGGAGTTAATCTGCTCCATCCTGGGCAGAGTTGTTTAGATCAGGGAATGAGTGAGGTCAAGTTCCACTGGTCCACAAGAGCTAGACCAACCAAATAGCCAGTTTCCATGCTGTCACCTCCATCCCTTCCCACCTCTCAAATGAATATCACAATCCACTGCTCTTGAAAATGCCCTAAGAAGGGAGGAAGGAAACAGGTGGTGATTGAGTACTTACTTTATGCCAGGCACCTACTGCGCTGAGCACTTTACAACTATGAGTTTGTTGGAGACCCAGCTAGGTAACTGTCCAAGATGGGTTTTGAAGTCAAGCCTTCCTGGCTCCAGGCCCACACTCTACCCACTGAACCATCTGGCTGCCATTATGGAGGAATACATCAAGCCAGGGACTCCCCTGACTATGACTCAAGTATATGTTATCTTCCCCTACTATGTAGTAGAGTCAGAAAGACCCAAGTTCAAAAGCAGTCTCAGTCACTTTCTAGCTGGGTGACCCTGGGCAAGTCATTGAACCTGTGTGCCTCAGTTTCCTCATCTGGGGATAATAAGAACACTTACCTCCTGAGGTTGTCATGAAGATCAGACAAGATTGCGGTAAAGCATTTTTCTAACCCTAGAGCACTGCAGAAATGCTAAGCCATGACCACATGAGTCGATGGGGATAGGACTGGGGATGGAGACTCTAAACAATCACCCCATACAAATATCAATAATATGGAAATAGATCTTGATCAATGACACAAGTAAAATCCAGTGGAACTGTGCGTTGGCTATGGGAGGGGGAAGAGAAAGAACATGAATCTTGAGACCAGGGAAAATTTTTCTAAATTAACTAATTAAATAAAATCTCCCCCCCCCCCCCCCAGCAAAAAAAGAAATGCTAAGCTATTATGATTCTTAGAAAGTCAGGCAAGCACTGTTCTCACTTTTTATTTTTATTTTAAAAATTAATTTATTTAATCAATTTAGAACATGATTCCTTGGTTACAAGAATCACATTATTTCCCTCACTCTCCTACCCCCAGCCTTCCTGTAGCTGATGTGTAATTTCATTGGATATTGCTTGTGTCCTACATCAGAACCTATTTCCATGCTGTTGGTGTTTGCACTAGGATGTTCATTTAGAGTCTCCATCCCCAGCCACATCCCCTCGACCCATGTGATCGAGCAGTTGTTTTTCTGCTGTGTTTCTACTCCCACTCAATGTGGATAGTGTTCTTTCTCGTAGATCCTTCCAAGTTGTTCAAGATCACTGCATGGCCACTAATGGAGAAGTCCATTTGTGCTCGATTGTACCACAGTGTATCCGTCTCTGTGTTCTCACTTCTGATTTGTAGCCCCAGGACTTAGCCCAGCACCCAGCTCATAATAAACACTGCAGGAATACTTGTTTATTCACAAAGTCATTCCTCACCCAAGAGAGATCACCCAGCCTGACCTGAGTCTGACCAAGAACCCTTCTACACGCCTAGGACAAGTTTGGGACAAGTGGGTGCTATCTTCAAGAGCTCCTGGGAGGGAGAATTCACCTTCAAGAGGGACCCCATTCCATTTGGGATCAGGTCTCATCGGTAAGAAGGCCCTACTCTGCCTCTGCAATTGCCACTCACTGTTCACTTGGACACATTTAGGAAGTGCTTAAGGTATGTAAGCTTTGCTTGAATGTAGACTGAGACAGCAGGGAACATTTCTGTGCATGGGCCCCAGGCGCTTTGTTCCATCCCTACCCATTTTTTAAAAACCCTCACCTTCCATCTTGGAATCAATACTGTGTATTGGTTCCAAGGCAGAAGATCGGCAAGGGCTCGGCAACTGGGGTTAAGTGACTTGCCCAGGGTCACCCAGCTGGGAAGTATCTGAGGTCACATTTGAACCCAGGACCTCTGGTTTCTAGGCTTGGCTCTCAATCCACTGAGATACCCAGCTGTCCCCCCTACCCATTTTTAAAGTCCTAATTCAAAGCATCCTCTCTCCCTCCCCCCCCCATTGTCTAGGAAGTTTTCCCCAGCTTTTTGGGTGCAGCGACTGGAAACCCCTATGGAGTGCTTGGTTTTGAAATTCTCCAATGCTTTTGACATTTACTCTTCTATATGAGTGTCCCTCATGCTTGGGACTTAGCCCCCTACTAGAATGTCAGGCCCACAAGGGGAGGGCCTGTATCCTGCCCTTCATCTGCTTCAGTGAAGCCCTCAAAGTGGGACTCTTAACATCACAGTCCCACGTATGCCTAGAGGATGTTGAAATGGTCCAGAAGAAAACAAAGCCAGGAAAAGCAGCTGAACTAGATCACACCTTCAGGAAGTGGGTGCTGGACACTACATAATCTGTAGGGCATCAGAGAACTGATTCTCACTGTAGATTGAAGGAGGGGAACTCAGGAAAAGAGGTGAAAAACATTTGTTGCTTCCATCATGTCTAACTCTTCACGACCCCATTTGGGGGTTTCTTGGCAGAGATATTAGAGTGGTTTGCCCTTTCTTCTCCAGCTCACTTTACAGATGAGGAAGCTGAGGCAAACAGTTAAGCGATTTGTCCAGGAGGCAGCTAGGTGCAAAGAGTGCCCAGTCTGGAGTCAAGATATGACTTGAGTTCAAATATGACCCTCAGACCCTTCCTAGCTATGTGACTCTGAGCAAGTCACTTCACCCTCTTTGCTTCCATTTCCTCATTTATAATAACAGCAACGTGTTATTGTGAGGCTCAAATAAGATATTTGTAGTGTCTGCAATAGTATATATGCTACATAAATATACAAATGTTTATTCCCTCTTGCCCTACAACTTTTCTGAAGAGGAGTGCAAAGCAAAAGGATGAAGAAAAGATCTTTTGGAATAATAAAATTGGGGAGGTGACACAGCTTGAACAGTCCTCATTTGTCCTAGAAGAATTCAACCCACATCAGCAGCAGCTGCCCACTGCTGCATGAAGGGTACATGTACCCCTGGAGGGAAATCTTGGAACCAGGGGTTCCCTACGTGGTGTGCTTCATTTATTTATCTCTCCTCCCCCATCCCTGGCCTGAGACAAAGGTATGAATTACTGAAGAGTAAGTGTTAGACGCCAAATAGGTAAGAGTTAGGAGAAAATGCATGTAAAGCACTTATAAACCTTAAAAGTGAACTATTATTATTCTCTATCAATCCCACTTGGGGATATAGCCAGCCACTCAATCCCAATCCAAACCTTCTTGGTGATCCCAGTATCATCAGAATAACCCAGTAGAGGTAGTATAGATTGTGCTTCTACATAATCATGAAAACAGTGGTATCAATTGGGATTTCCTAAAGCCAGTGATCCATTAGAGGTCTCAATTGGATATTTGTACGGCCATGAACCCTGGAAGCCTCTGTGTAAGGGGAAAGGAACAAGCGCCTAATATACGCCAAGTGCATTAAAAATATCTCATTTGATCCTAAAAACCCTGGTGTGCTTCTTTTTCTCATTTTACAAATGAGGAAACTGAGGCATTTTACAAATGAGGAAACTGACTTGCCTGGGGTCACCCAGGCAGGAAGTTGTCTGAGCTTGGATTTCAACACAGGGCTTCCTGACTCCAGGCCCAGGCTGGCCTCTATCCCCTACTGCCTCTAAGTATCTATAATAATCCCTGAAATCATGTAATGTTACTAGAACTTGCTGGTGAGCCTGGAAGTCAGTGGGCATGGTTTCGGGACCTTTACTATGGTACTTTTTGGGTGTCTATGTTGAGCATACAAATCAGAGCTTTGATAAGGCTTCAGGGCTTGGGTAGAAACGGGATAGGAAGAAACTAAGGTCTCCACTGGGCTCCTAGAATTCCAAGGGACCTAGTAGATTACTCAAACCCACGTCCAGGGAATTGACCTTAGGAATCATCATCAGTTTCAGGCCAAGGGACTGACCAGGGTTAACATGGGGTTTGAGGCCTCCCTTTACAGAGGAACAATGGGAAAGGGAAGTGGAGGTACATTGAATACAGAACGGGTAGAGAGGACAGTAGCTCCTAATTCTAAGCCCAAGGCTTCTTCCCAGCTCAGCTCTTGAGTTATTTGATGGGCTTGAGCAGCCATACTACCTGGGTATCTCCGGCCGGCCCACCTGACTAAATTGTACTGTACTGAACCGAACTTGGTTTTGGGAGTGAGAAGCCTTGGATGGGTACGCCTCTAGAAGGAGGTGTGAAAATGCTGCATGGCAGCTCGAGGCCCAAGAGAAACCGCCATCCTCCAAGGCGTACAACGTCCATCAGCGCAGCGCCAACCGTTACGGCATCTCTGGCGCAGGCGTAGTGCGCCAGTGGCGGGAATACCCAAGGCCTCATGCACCGCCCTCTGCGCAGGCGCATTGAGCTCCGCAGGCCTGCTCTTTGTCCCCCGCGCGCTGCTCAGGCGAACTTGATGAGCAGTGAGACCTATAGGCGGTACCCTTGCTCCGAAGAGCCAATTGCTGAGAGGTTATGGGAGAAGTGTGGCTCCTCCCCTAGCACGATGTTAGATTGGCAGAGCGGCCGGCCTGTAAGATTCTCCGCTCTGAGAGCCCAGGGCGGTGCCGAACTAGGTTGAGTGGTTTCCGGCGGCCGCGCGCTCTTTTCTTGAGGCGCTAGAGGCGGCGGAACGCTGCCGCTACTCGGGGGTGAAGCAATTCGCTATCAGGTGAGTCAGGGTCGCTGCAATCCCCGGTGAAGCGGAACGAGGAGCCTCTGCTGGGGCTGAGCGGGGAATGATACGGGGCGGGGCCGAGTTGGGCTGGGCGGTGGTGGTAGCCGCACGGCACGAGACGGTGAGGCGGCTGGGTGGTGAGGCTAAGGCGAGCGGGCGGGCGAGTGACTGCGGGCGGGCGGGGGAACGCTGCGGGGAGCGGAGGGGGAGGGGGGAGAAAGTGGGGGGCGGGGGCGGCTGCCGTTGCCGCCCGCGCGCCGGCCTGAGCCTCGGTCTGGCCTCGGCGTGCTCCTCCCCCTCCCTTACAATCCTCCCTCCGCCCCCCCCAGTCCTCCTTTCTTTCCCTCACGTTCTCTGCCCCCCTCCACCCGCGGCTTCCCTCGCACCAAGCGTGTTGCGCGCGCGTGCTCGTGGGCGGCCTGGGGCCCGCGCGGATGGTACCCGCGCTGGGAGCGTAGCGAGGCCAGCCAAGCCCAGGCTGCTCTGGGCGTCGTCTCCCGCGCCCCTCGGCCTCCCTTGTGCCCAGTGGGGGTCGGGGAGGGAGTCCTCCCGACTGCTCTCAGTGTGCCGGAGGGAGGTGCCCGGGGTCCCCGATACTTTTTGTCCTTTGGAACCCCAGCTTCTCCTTGTTGGTTAGGCCTGGGCCCTTCCAGGATGTCGACATTTTGGGCATTTTGCGTTCCCCAAGTGACCCATTGGGAGGCCCTTTCACAAAGCTCCGCGATCCCGTTACATGTAGGCTAGCCGCTTCCTCTTTTCAGCTCCCACTTGGATCACTCAAATCTGCCACACTGGGGCTAGAAAAGCCCTCTTCAGTGGGATTGATCAGTAGGCAAGATTTTGACTGGAAATCTCAGTAGCGTGCCCTCCCTCATATTCCCAGTGCTTAGGGTGAATTGACACCTGAATCCTCAGAAAAGATTGTAAGACTTGGGTTCAAATGTCACCTCTCACTTAACTGCCTCAGTTTCCCTTTCTGGAAAAATATGTTCGATGTCTTGGTTCTTGGGGTACAGAATCAAATTTGCCATTTGTAGCACTGCCTTATTTATGCTACATATATTAGTTGTTGGCTAAAGGATTGGGAACCTGAAAAAAGCCCGGATTTCATTTTAAAGGCCTTCAAGCTATGTGGTTCTGGAGATGGAAAAAGGGGAGGGAATGGCTAATTTGTATCAAAATGGCAGAAGAAGCTCAGGATCCACGGTGGCCAGAATTTAGCAAGCAGATCGATTGTTGAAGTGGATGATTCCTTGGAAGTGCTGTACTCTAGGCTCCCCCCTTTATTTTACTGATGACCAAACTGAGGCCTAGGGATTGAAGATTCTGTGCTCTGGCTTACATTGGTGTCATAGTAGTAGGGCAGTCACCCATTTGAATAATTGTTAGACTTTTCAATTATTGGTTTTTTTTTTCCTGTTAATTCTCTAAAATGGCTGCATGTCCCAATGTAGATTGTTCTGCCACCGGAGTCTTGGAAGGAAGGTGGGCAGGAAGGAGTTTTTTCTACTTCCTTGTTTCCCTTCCTTAAGCCCAGAGGCCCTTCAAGTTTATCATTCTCCACCCACCCATCCCTTCCCCCCACTGGAGCGAGATTCTAGACTTTCCTTCCTCCACCGACCATCCAAGGGCAGGTGTGTACTTTTGGCAAAATGGCGGGAGGGGTCAACAAAAGAAAAAATACACGATCATCAGGTTCAATTTGGCCAGATTCCATCCATCCAACAAAGCCTATATCCTGCCCTTAGAGGCTTAGAAATGAAGTAAGTCTCAGTTCTTTCCTAGTGCCTCTCAGAATTCCTCTTTGGTATATGAAACACACTCAAAAGGCATTTGCATGTGGTAGTAGTCTGGAAATGGCTTCCCTTAAATTGAGCATTCAGGGAAATTTCTGTGTGTAGGCCTTGAGCATTAAATTTTGAATGGAAGTCTTGTGGAGTTGCCTTTAACATGCAAATGTTATTGTAGATTCCTGCAATGGGGTTATTGTCCTGGAGGACCTGGGATGCAGTGTTCTAGTGACTAGCCTCTAAAAGGTAGGGGCAAAGCAAGGGTCCTGAGGAGGGACAGTGTGAGGGGGATGCTAGTTGAGTTCTGGAAGATAAAGCAAGCGATTTGTTTAAATTGGCACTTGAGTCTAACTGGAAAAGATCTGAATCTTTGGGTAGAAATAGAGTAAGCTGGCCAAAAAAGTCCAGTCCTGAGCTAAGGGTCAGAGTTCAAAAGAAGGGCCTATGCTTTAAAGAAGCAATGATGAGAGACCATTGTCTCAATTGATGTTTAAACTTGAGCCAAGAACCCAGAGTTAATTAAAGGTTTTCTATTCCAGTATCCCTTTATAATGGCCCATGCCCTTGAGCTGGCTGGGGGAAGGGAGGGAGGGGAGGTGATGAGAGCACTTTGGAAAAAGCATGTGGAGAAGAGAAAATAGGACCTTTGGAACAGTTTCCTTCTGTGGGGGGTGGCTAGTTAACTCCAAATATCCCTGTCACAGGTAAAAGTTACTCTGCCTTTTGTGTTACTACTACAAAGGTGTATGTAACAAGGCATAAACTTAGCTTGTCTGTGAGTTCTGAGATAGTGCAGGAGTTGCAGCAAGAAGCCAGTGAGCCAGCCTTTTCTTCTGGAAGTTCCAGGTTTTTGCCATTTGAAGATAATGTAATATGCTTCAACTAGAAAATGGCGATTAGGGCCTGTCCTTTGCAGGTCAGGCATATGTACCCTGAGGCATTTCAGCTGGGATCTTAAGTGAGCATCTGTGGCCCATTGACCTCAGTCTCTTAGGAAACTCACCATCTTCCTATGACGAGTGCCCTGCCTCCCGCGCCCCCCCCCCCCCACCCCCCCCCCCCCCCCCCCCCCCCCCCCCCCGCCTTAACTGGAGCACTCTCCCTCTTCATCCACTTCCTGGCTTCCTTGACTTCTTTCAGGGTCCCACTTTCTCCTTAAATTGGGGGGAGGAGGGGGTGCTTTCCTTTGAGACTGACTGCCTCCAATTTATCTGGCCTGGAACTTGTTACAGGCGAACAGGACTTGTTGCTTTATGCTCTTTTTTTTTTTTACCCCCTGCACTCAGCACAGTTACTAAATGCTAGCTGACTGGCATCTCATTGAATGTTTTTGAGTGATTAGATGGTCCTAGGATTCATTTGATGTTTTTGACTTTAACTTCTGAGAAGATGAGGTAAGAGAATGAAGATTCCTGTGTGACTCAACTAGTATTGGTCTTGTCAAAAGCCAGGGGGGTTGCCTCTTTATTCCTAAAAGGACTTGAGAGTTGAAGGTTTGGATAGAGATGGTAGTGGGTTCTTAAATGACAAAGAAAACTCATCTCTTGCAGCCGATTTGTGTCTTGAGGCCTTGACTTTGCCTCTGTCTTATCATATAGAACTAATGCTGAGAGGAAGGAGCTCAACTGGATATTTGCTGATGAGAAACTTCTCTTTTACTTGAAAGATCCCCTTCCTGGACACTGAAAGGGAGGCTGGTCATCTGGGCCTACTATTGGTAGAGGAGAGGCAGGCAGAAATCTTTCTAGCCCCTAATTGGAGTAGATTCAACCTATCCTGAGGTAGAGTCCCCATTGTACTTTTCCTTTGTGACATGAACTGTCATTAAATGTGGTGTTTTGTATCCAGTTGAATTCTTTAAGTGGTGTGGAAGGTTTGGCTAGGTGGCTCAGGGGGTAGAGCTGGATCTGGAACCTTGGAAAACCCTAGTTTAAATCTAGTCTCATGTTAGCTGTTTGCCCTCCCTGGCTGGGCATGTCACTTGAGGCAGGCCTGCCTTAGTTTCCTGGACTGTAAAACGTAGACAGCAGTACCAGCTATCTTCCAGGGTGGTTGTGAGGAGCAAATAAGATATTTGTAGAGGACTTACTTATTTATTAACACAGAACCTGTGGCACATAGTAGTTGCTTTTTAAATACTTCCTTCATGCCTTCCATCCCATGCCTACAAGGAGGAAAGGGACCTGTTACTTGTGTCTGGCAGAGACTTCTATTTTCTATAGATAGGGACAGACTACCTTAATGAATATGCCTAAGGGTCCACTGTTGTATTCTTTTTTATTTTGTAGGGTGCAAAGATGCAGAGCAACAAAGGCTTTAGCCTGGATAAGCAGAACCATACTCCAAGGAAACAGCATCAGCACCAACACCAGCAGCACCAGCAGCAGCAGCAGCAGCAGCAGCAGCAGCAGCAGCAGCAGCAGCAGCAGCAGCAGCAGCAAGCAACCACCACCAATACCTGCAAATGGGCAGCAGGCCAACAGTCAGAGTGAGTATAATGGCACAGATCCTTGGTGGTAATGCCTTCATTTAGCTGGGTGAATCCCCTGGAAAAGGGGCCTTTTTGACCCCTGGTAGGTAGATGCCCTTTGACTTTCCTTCTCTCTTCTTCTTGGACCGAAGGAAGGAAGGCTGCCCCTTAGGTATAGACAGAAACATGTTCTAGGGAAGCAATAGGGGCAAAGATTGGCATACTGTGCTGTGAACAAGTATGTTCTCTTGCCTCAGCACTTGAGAGGTGGCACATGCTTCCTAGAGCATGGGTTTACTAGCAAGTTGAGAGTAGTGCTGTTTCAGAATCCAGCTGGATTCCACCTTGAGCTGGATTAGGGTTAGGGGTCCTAGACCTGCCTTTCTTTAGTCAGGGTGACAGAGTGAGCAGAGTTCCTACTATATACTCCTAGGCTCCTATGTGCTATGTTTTCCTTCTTGGAGTTCATAGCTAGAGCAGAAGTTCTTAACCTGGGGCCCATGAGCTTGTTTTGTAAATGTTTCGACAATTGTATTGCAGTATTAATGATTTCCTTTGTCATCTGAGGTATTTTGTGCATTTACAAATATTGTTTGGAGAGATTTCTAGACTTCCCTAGGCTGCCAAAAGGGGGAGTCCTTGGCACACAAAAGGTTGAGAAGTTAGAGGTTTGTCATGTGAATAAATATCAAGCTCCCACGGATGCCACCTCTTGTTTGCAATCCTTGGAGAATTGTGACTGCACATGCTGGTCTGCCTGCTCAAGAAAGTTCTGGCCTATTCAGAGTCTTATTTGGAGTTGAAAGGCCTGAGAAGTCTTCCCCCAGGTCACTGATCAGTGGTCATTCTGCCTCTCCACTTGAAAGCCCTTTGGGGAGGGGGGAAAAGTCCCATCTCACTTTAGGAAGAGATAGGAAGCCAATATTTCTTTTCTTTGACTTCCATTCTGCTGCTGAGACCTCTTACTTTAGGGGAATGTGTTCTTGTCATGTGGTGATCTGTTACAAAAACAACTTTGTGCAGAAATGAAAGCTTTTTCTAACCTGTGAAATTAGGCCTGGGCTCATGAACATAACATGCTGGCATTTTGTCCTATTTGGAATTGGTCTCATGGTTGAGGCCACAGTGTAATAGCAAGGAGACTTGGAATCCCCTCAGATTCCCCTGAGATGCTATCTGCTGCTAAAGGAAGGGAGAGTAACTCCTGAGGACTTGTACTGAGAAATGAAAAACTACTTTATGTCAGTCTTGTCAAGCCTCATGACTTATTGAGGATTTGGCTCATGTTTTCTTCTTATCTCTCCTTGCCAGCAAGGGAAAGTGATGGAAGGTGATCTAGCCTCCCAGTGTGCTTTCTGTATATTCAGAAGCATGAGGCATTTGGGAATTTGCTTAGGAAAGAGAACAGTTACCTTTGGGACTTGCCTGCCTTTATTCTCAGTGTCCTTCTGTTAGAACTATGGATTTTATTCTCTAATCTATTTGTTTCCTTGTAGATGAAGGCCTGACTATTGATCTGAAGAATTTTAGGAAGCCAGGGGAAAAGACTTTCACCCAGCGGAGCCGCCTCTTTGTGGGAAATCTCCCTCCTGACATCACTGAAGAGGAGATGAGGAAACTGTTTGAGAAATATGGGAAGGCAGGCGAGGTGTTCATACACAAGGACAAAGGATTTGGCTTTATCCGCCTGGTGAGAAGCTCTGGAGAGATGGGGGTGGGAGGGACGGACGACATGACTTGGGCAGAAGAAGCAGGGTATCTGTATTAGAAAGGACTCATAGAGCCCAGATGGCCCTGTACTCCCCACCTCTCTTCATCCCTGGATGCCAGTTCTGGGACTGTTTTTGTTCTCAGGCTGTTTGTTTCTGTGTGGTCTTGTGTGACAGGCTGTAACGCCCTCTCTTTTGCCCTCTAGGAAACCCGAACTCTAGCTGAAATTGCTAAGGTCGAACTGGACAACATGCCCTTACGTGGAAAGCAGTTGCGAGTGCGCTTTGCATGCCATAGCGCATCCCTGACTGTTAGGAACCTGCCACAGTTCGTGTCCAATGAACTGTTGGAGGAAGCTTTCTCTGTCTTTGGCCAGGTGGAGAGAGCTGTAGTGATTGTGGATGATCGAGGGAGGCCTTCAGGGAAAGGCATTGTGGAATTCTCAGGGAAGCCAGCTGCGAGAAAAGCTCTGGACAGATGCAGTGAAGGGTCCTTCCTTCTGACCACGTAAGTGGGGGATAGGCTGGCTTTAGGAAGGCAGTTTCTATTGTCTTTCCCTTCCCAGGACTTCGTGTGTTCTCGGTGTGTCTCTTTTAAGGTGACTTTACTTTCTTGCTGTGGGTCTGGAGAATGAACCTGTAAGAAACAACTCTTTGTTTTCTAAGCCATCTTCCCCATGGTCTATAGAGAGTAAGCTAATGAGGGAGAGCTGCCCAAGAAGCTTCACTGGCATGGTATTCTCTGGAGGGCTTGGGACCCCCTTGCTAATAATCTTAGTCTTTTTTAGGACTGTGTAGTTAGAAGGAAGGGCCTCTCTCAGATAACCCAGTCATTGAAGGTTAAGCATTGCAACGATAGCTTAACGCTGGTGAAAATGATATGCTCTTGGCTTCTTGCTTGATTTGTAGAAAGGTAGCATGTGCTTGCACGATGCTGGTGAATTTTTTGTCCATCTGAATGTTCAAAGCACCACCTTCCTTTGAAGTATGGCCTTAAGTATTGGGTTGTGTCCCTTTTCTTTGGGATTGTAACTTCTGTTCCTGGGAGTGTAACTCTGGATGGTGTTCTCTCTTTTTGTTGTGAATGACTCCTTTGGAATTGAACTCAGTTGGATAACCTCAGCTTAATCCCTTTGTGGATGTCAACCCCACATCTCTGGGATGCTTCCATAAGGAAGGCTTCCAATCCTGAGCTCTAGACCTAGACCACTTTGTAGTCCTTCCTGCTTTATTAACTGGAAAGACATTCCCCATCTCCCAGATTTCCTAGGCCTGTAACTGTGGAGCCGATGGACCAACTGGATGATGAAGAAGGTCTCCCAGAGAAATTGGTCATCAAGAACCAACAATTTCACAAGTATGTGACCCTAGGAATCAAGTCTGTTATGTAGTTGCACATTCAGTGCTATTGAAGAAACTGGGGAGGAGTTTTCTATCTGTTGTGATCAACAGCCATTATTTCCCTTGCTCCCTCAGAGGGGCAGGGATTGTAGTTGTTGGGTATGAATCCTAGGGTAGAAGATGACCCCAGGCCTTTGTGTTACCAGGGAACGAGAGCAGCCACCTCGATTTGCCCAGCCTGGTTCCTTTGAGTATGAGTATGCCATGCGTTGGAAAGCGCTGATTGAGATGGAGAAGCAGCAACAAGACCAAGTAGACCGAAACATCAAGGAAGCCAGGGAGAAGCTGGAGATGGAGATGGAGGCGGCTCGCCATGAGCACCAGGTCATGTTGATGAGGCAGGGTGAGTGAAGATGGAAGGGCTTTTTTCTCTAGGGTCCTTGTTCTTTTCCCTAGCTAGCTATCTCTTCCTGGGGATATTTCTGGTCATAGACAATGTATCTGAAGAGTGAGTATAGCAACTTAGGAGAGGAAAGGGAGTTGTTCATGTCTTGCTGGTTCCCTCTCATTTTGAGTGTTGAGAGCCCTCCTGCAAAGAGTGAAGGCCAAGAATTGGAGTGCTTCTCTTTTTCTACCCATTGGAGCATGTACTCAGCCATGGGAAGTTGCATGAACCTCAACTTGGAGGCAGGAAGGCCTGGATTCCAGGCCTGTCTCTAATGTAGTCTAGTCTGGGGAGTCCCCTCCCTCCCTGGGTTTTCCCCTAAACATCTTTAAAATGTGAGGATTCAACCTGAATGGTTTCTGGGGTGAAATTCAATTGGGTGGCCCAATGGGAATATCAGTTGTGACAAATTCTCTGGGTATCAGATGCCTAATGTCTCCTTATAGATCTGATGAGACGTCAGGAAGAGCTCCGAAGGATGGAGGAACTTCATAACCAGGAAGTGCAGAAACGAAAGCAAATGGAACTCAGGTACTTTAGCAAATCCCAAATCCTTTTAGGTAGTCTCTTGATTCCGCGCCAGGTTGTTGGATATTGTTATATTGAGTCTGTGCTCTGGTTAGGTGAGCCTGGAAGTTATATGCTTTGGGATAGTTTACTTATAGTATAGGACTACAAGGGCTGGCCTCAGAGGCTCCTGAGGGACAGGAGAGCCCAGGGCCTTCCCATGAAGAAGTTGGCTTGGTGTATTTGTTAGATCCCAGACGAGATGGCTTACCTTGTTCTGGTATGCTCTGAGCATCTCAGTGACTGACTCCTCATACCCCTTGTAGGCAGGAGGAGGAACGCAGGCGTCGTGAGGAGGAGATGAGGCGACAGCAGGAAGAAATGATGCGGCGTCAGCAAGAGGGTTTCAAAGGAAACTTCCCTGATGCGGTATGGAGCACCTTAGTTCCTTGTACCCCTGATGGGCTAATCCTTCATGGCATGATACCTCAACTAGGAAGCAGTGCCTGGGAAACCACAGGCCACTAGGGCCAGCCCCTGGTCCCTGAAATAACCTTTTGGAAGAGAAATAACAATTAGGAGAGAGGTGTGGGTTCAGAGACCTCACTTAACCCTAGCAGATGGACCCTAGGTGTTGTCTTGCTGCAGGGTCACTCCCAGGGAGAAACTATTTCAATGTGGCCTGGTCTCTCCGTCAGTATGAAAACTCAACTCTGGCCACTGCCCTCCCCTGTGCTTCTAGGTTAGGACTTAAATTCTGTGGGACTTAAGTCCCAGTGCCCTTTGTTCATGCTGTCTGAAGGATTTCTGCCAAATTGTTTGGGATCCTGGAAAGCTGGAAATCCCTGTGTCTTGGCAGCTTTGGGGGGGATCTTGCCTCTTCCTGTGCTGTGTGGCCTCAGCCATGGGCTCTTCCCTTCAAACCATTCCCAGCATAGGGTAGTTCTCAGTAGGCAGGTCTTTGGGATGGAACATGAGGTGGGTCTGCTGAGCTTTGGGGGAACAGGCTGTGGTGAACTTTTGTGCTGTTTTGTTTGTTTTAGAGAGAGCAGGAGATGCGGATGGGCCAGATGGGTATAGGAGGTAAGGACTTGAAGCTGCAGCTCCAGTTGTTGTTCCCCATTCACCCCGCCCAGATTCTAGGTTAGCTTCATTGCTAGAGTTTAGTGTTGGACTGGAAACTCCCCTAGTCCTAGGACTACAAAAAGTTCTTAAAAAGAAAGAGCTTACACGGTACAGAAGTGGTTGGTTGCTGTGATTAAATCTTGGCCAAGGTGATCACTACCTTTGTGGCAACCATATGTTTGGCAAGATACAAACATGCCATTCATCTGACTTGAGAGACCTGGGCAACAGGGTCACTTGTCATCCTATCCCATGCCCTCCCCATGTTTGACCTGGATTTGAGAGGCCACAGCATTCATTGATCTCTTGTCTAGTCATCTGAGGCTTTTGTACAAGCTTATCTTTGGTTCCCATCTACCTTGGGGAGTGTGAAATATGAAAATGTTAATAATTGTGGTGATGTCCTTGTTCTCAGTCCCCCCCCCACCCCCAGCTTCTTACATTGCTGTTTTTAGGTGCTATGGGCTTAAACAACAGAGGATCCTTGGGAGGTGCTAATGTGCCAGCTGGTGCCCCTAGTGCTCCAGGGCCTGGTCCAATGATGCCAGATGGAACCATGGGAATGGTAATATATTTGCATGACTGGCCTTAGGGGAGACATGGAGGACCTTGGCCCAGTGGGGGAAGAAGTTCTGGTTCTCTGAGGTCCCCTATTCCTGCCTTCCTAAGGACTGGTAGGGGTAGGGGGCACGAATTTAGGCCAATGTCTTTGTTGTAAAGGGAATTTAGATGACTGGCCCCAAAGTTCCTGTGGCTGGGTAGTAAGCTCTGGAGCTGACACTCTTGAGTCCACTTTGGCTGGCTTCCTTCCTTAGGAGATGGCATATCTGACTGTGCAGATAGACTCCCTCCACTTGTGGTGCCAGGCTTAATGGATATACTTGTTGCTCTGGGGACTGATTGTCAGCTGCCCCTTTGGGGGGTGGGAGGGGGCATGGGGACACAAAGACTTTTTTTTCTCTTTGAGAAAGATTAAAAAAAAAAAAGCAGCAGACATGCATTGATGTGATGAGCCCAGATTCTGTATGATCTAGAAACTTTCACTTTGGAGGCCCCGGAGTTAGGGTTAGGCCTACATCCTTGAGGGCTGTAGCCAAGGCTGGTCTACTCTGTTAAGGTCAGGAGAATACTGACTTAATCAAATAGCTACAAAGTAAGGGAGGGGCTTGGGCAAAATCAAACCAATTTAGGAATTGGGCAAATTGAGTAAGATCTGGATTCTGGCCAGCAACAAGAAGTTGGGCTGTGAACTGTATACGACTCCTTTTCTAGCTGCCATTGTTGGTCTTGGACATCCTAAAGCTGAAATAGCTTTGGTTGAGTAGAGCCATTTGTGCAACTGGCCTTGTAGGGGAGAGGGCTTTTGGGTAGTGAGGAGCTCACTTGGGTTTGGGGGATGAGCTTTAACACTTCTCTCCCTTTCTCCTTTGGCATCGAAGACCCCACCACCCAGTGACCGCTTTGGCCAGGGTGGCACAATGGAAGGACTTGGGGCAATGGGTGCAAACCCTCCCGCATTCAACCGAGGAACTCCCGGAGGGGACTTTGGCCCAAACAAACGTCGCAGATACTAAGAGAGTCACAGTGGCGATTTCCCCCTGACCCTACAGACAAGGACCCTTTTTGGACTAGCCAGGATTCTGCCTTAGAGGGTGTTGGGGCTCTGCTCCTCCTACTAGTTAGGCCTCCCCACTTGAACTACTCTAGGTAGGAAATGTGCTGAGGGAAGAGAGGGATTGGGGAGGGGCATTTAGTGAATCAGTTATATGTGGTGCATTCCTAAAACTTAAATGTGAAGGCTACCGAGGGGCTGGGGGAGGCCACAAGGCCGAAAGGCTCTATCCCTGTCCCCCTTGACCATTCCACCTTTGTCCCTTCACTCCCTCAGTAACTTAGACACAATCCTGGTTAGGACCTCAGGTGTGTATCCAGGAAGTTCAGGCAACGATACCAGTAGAAGACCCTTTCTTCTTCCTCACCTAGTGTTCCTCTTATGTCCTGAAAAGGTTTTGTTATGTGCTTTTAGGTTTCAATTACGTGTTTTGTTTTGTTGTTTTTGTTTTTTTTTTAACTTTTCTCTTTCTTGGATGGGGAGGCAGCCCAGAATGGAGGAGTTTGTAGCCTCCCTCTGGGAGGTGCTGGGGTGTCATTGTACACACCCTCTCTTGTTGGTCTAAGTTCTAGCTTGGGGGCAGGGGCTGCTGGGTGCTGGTGCTCTCTTATCCATGCCTGTAGCTCTCAAGGCTTGCCTGTCTTTAGCTGTTGCTGCATAAGTTTCACTGGTGTATGTGATGTTGGGCCCTCTCACAGTCTGGAGTTGATTTGAGAATTGAGACAGGAATGCAGCAGAAACATTAATTAAAAACAGATTTTAAGCCTTTTTCCACCTTCTGTGTTGTTTCTTTTGTTGGGTTGGGGAATTTGAAGAAGTCTTTGGGAGGATGGGGGTGGGATGTGATGTGTCCACTATAGTGGAAATAATTGGGGAGGGAATGTTGCATTGATAGTGGAAAGAACCTCCGAGTGTGCCCCATCCCACAAACCAAGCTCCCCCCTCCCCCAATAGCTGACAGGTGGGTTACCCAGCCTTTGCCTGAGAGGGCACCCACTCAAACCCAAGACAGCCTGTTTCCAGGGATCAGAATCAGTATTTTCTAGCCCTGGCCAGATAGAAAATGCCAGAGGTAGAGCCATTGTAAAGGACTAGAACAGTTAGTTGCGGTGGGGGGTGGATAAGCTGGCTTCCATCCAGCCCTCCCAGGGGCCACTGCCTGGACTTGAGAATTGGCTGAGCCTTTCCCCGTGACCAGTTCCAGTGCCACTCCATTGAGTGACAAGGTCACCTGCAGATCTTTGCCCAAGTTAGGTGCCTCCCTCCAAGCTAAAGATAGACATTGGGCCTTCCAGAGGGCCATAACTTTCAGTTCAGTAAGAGGTACTTCATGTTAGGCTTCCAGGCTCTTGAAAAGGCTCTTTTTCCTCAGCCTGCCTCCCTCTCCTCCCCCTGCCATGTCTGTGTTCTGCTTTAATAAAGGCTGTGGGCAGCACTTTGACCCAGATGCCAACCTCCCAGGTGAGTAGTGCTTTTGATGCTCCCTAAACTACCTTTTGGGAGAGGGGTGGTGAATTTAGTGCACCATAGGGAGTAATGATGAGGCGGTAACTGTAGGCCTCTTCCCCTCCCAGCTCTACTGATCTTGATGAAAAACATCTTTGGATAGTTGTTTCCAGTGGAGGGTTCTGGGATGGTGGCTGAGCAGTACCTACTCGTGCTCATTCGATTTTACCTGCTCTACACAGATAGCTGTTGCCATCACCCTGGGGTACCCATCTTCCATGATGCCCTCAAGGTGAGCCAGTGGACTGGGGATGGCTTATTAGGGCTTCTGTTTTAGGGAAGCAATTACAGGGAAGTTTTGGTTGAACAGAGGCTTTCTTTGTAGGGTTGGTCTTGCTGCCATAAGCGAACAACAGATTTCTCTGAGTTCTTAAGCATCCAGGTAATGCTGATTCTTTCTGCACCTATATCTCACCCCCATCCCTAGAACACCGTCTGTCCCTAGTGCTCATTACTCCATTGCTATTAGGGCTGCACCCTGGGACCACACTGTGCTGAGAAGCCTCAGGAGAGCCCTGGTTCTGGAAGTGCCCTCCAGGGGCCCAAGCACTTGGACTTCATGCCCAAGTCGGCAGAGATGCTTCGCCGGGAAAGGCCCAAGTGAGGAAGGATGGGTTTGGGTTGTGTGGAGAGGTTTTCCTATTTTTTTCTCAGTTACATAAATTGTGGAAGTTGATCAGTGGCTACTGGTGTTGGGCTTGGGGGCTACATCTGGCCTGGTGGCAGGTGGGGCATCAGATGAATTGAGAGTAAGGGGAAGGAGATAGGCAAGGCTGGGATTTGGTCAAAAGGGAAGGGAATGGGAACCAAGAGTTCAGAAGAGGGGGTCACATCCCAGGATAAGGGTGGGGCCCTGGACGTGAGGCTCTAGGAAGGAGATCTGGGAACTGGCTTCATAAGAGATCCTGGAGAGATCTTCCAGTATGTGTAACCCCTAGGGAAAGTGGGGTGATGAGCATTGCCAATAGCGTCTATATCACTAACATACTTGATGTATGGTCATTTGCTTGATCCTCACAGCACCGTGTAGGTGCTATTTTTGCCCCCATTTTACAGTTAGGGAAACTGAGCCAATAGAAGTTCAAAGACTTCTACAATGGTCCAGTGGAAAGAGTCAAAAGACCTGTGGAGCAGTTCTATCACTTACTGCCACTGTTGACTAGGCCTTTCTTTAACTTCTGGGATCCTCAGTTTCCTAAAATGTGGCTAGGAACACTTGTATTCCGCTAACTAGGCCTGTACCATTTTAAAGGGTTTGTAAGGGTAAGCTTGGCAAACATAGGATTGTAACATACTCTTGGAGCCTGGCTGCTGTGGGATCCCAGAGTGGGCTTCAGGCCAGTTATTGTACTCCACAGGGAAGAGTTAGACCTGTGCCTCCTGCCACTCAGTGTGTCTCGTGCTCTGGAGACTGCCCTGGAACAGAAGGAACCTGAACTAGAAGACCCTCCGCCTGGAGCAGGTGGACCTACTGCTGGGCACTGTGCTAATTACTGGGCCACAAAGGCAAAAACAGCCCTGGCCTTGTGGGGTGCTAGAGGTGAACCCCTGGGGTTCAGGAAGGGTACCTTTTGCAAGACCCTGAAACTTAGCTTAAAAGTAAAAAGAGATTTATTAATGTTGAATTTTTGGCTAGCAAGACAGCATGAGTGGAACAACCTGGAGGGTTGCTCCCAGAATGCCTCAGTTCTGGGGTTCTTATACTCTACAACAGCGAGGACCTGATTCTGTGCCAGGTGTGGATGTAACTTAGAATGGTTAAACACTTAGGCTTTTGATGGGGGGTGGGGGTGGGGGGTGTTGGTCATCTGACTGGGTCTGCCTGGAGTCAGTTTAGAGGACAGATACAGTTTAGAGGTCTGAGATACAATTTGATGATATCAAGGAGGTATATCTCTGTCCATCTAAAGGGCCTCTTGGGGTCTTATAGGAGTTATCAGATATTTTGGGTTAGGAGCAAAGGAATTTCCCTGCTAATAGTTTGCCTGAGTTTCTGGGGATACAATGCCCATGCCACCCTGAAGGAGCTCCCAGGTTAATGGAAGAGAGCAGGCAAACCCCTATTTATGTCCCCAAGAGACAGAGTCTAAATGGAAGCTAATCTTGGGGAAATCACCAGCACTTCTTGGAGCAACCAGGAAAGGCTGGGGTTCTAAGAGCAGAAGCTGGGGTTTTAAGCTGAGACCTGCCAGGAGCAGGAGGTATCCAGCCTGGCACAGTGATCAGCTGCATTGCCAAAAGATTATGGGTGGAAAATGCTCTCCAGATAGTACACACTGAAGCACCTTTAATTTCTTTATTTCCATACCTGGCTGTCAAATGGGAATTTCTCTTGATGACTTACATATTTGTAAGGGGTGGCATTTTTCCCTTTTCCTTGGGTGGGTCAGAGGGATAATTCAGAACTGACACCACACCACTGTCCTATTCCTCCCCCATCCCACCCCCACCTCCAAGGCCAGCAGGCTACTGCAGTAGTCCAGGGGAAAGGGGAGGAGCTGGCAGTCTCAGAGGAAACACATTGGCATGGTAGAATAGACAGGACTAGCCTATGGATTGGATGCAGGGGCCAAAATGATGAATGGAAGACAGCCTGATGGATCCTCAGTGACAGTACAGTTAGGAAGAGGAGGAGGGCTTTCTACAAAAGATCAGAAGTTCCATTTTGTACATATAGAGTTTAAGATGTCTAGGACAAGGGACATCTAGGTAACACCGTGGATAAGAGCCAGGCCTGGAGACAGGCGGTTCTGGGTTCATATCTGGCCTTAAATACTTCTTAAGCTGTTTGACTTAACCCCCATTGCCTAGCCCATGCCCATGTTGTGTCCCCGAACTGATATGAAAACAAAAGGTCAGGGTTTTTATAAAGTGAATGTGACATCCAGTTAGAGATGCAGGTGGAATTTCAAGGTAGGGAGGATAGTCCTCATTGATCTTCTTGTCTCCTGTTTAGGACTACCCAACACTGTGGTCCATCCTGGCTCCATCTGCCAGAACCCAGGATGTGGTGCTGTGAGTAAAATCTGGGGAGATCGGAGGAGTGGTTGGGTATTGCCCAGAAAGTGGAAATGCGGATGATCTCACATGTCCCCTTATTCCTCCTCTGCCTTTCTGCTTCCTTCCCACTCCCTGCAAGGTGTTCCAAGGCTCTGAGAGTGATGCCAGCCCTTGTAGCTTCCATCCTGGAGGACCTCTGTTCCATGAGGGGTAAGGGAAAAGGGTAGGCAGAAGCCAGATTTATGTTCTCTTATTCTTGCTTGCAAGAAGAGGGGGTGACTTGAGGTATGAGAAGGGATAAACTCAGCTTGATGGCTCTCCTACTGCAGGATGAAATCTTGGAGCTGTTGTGGTGTGCCAACCGTGGATTTTAGTGCTTTCCTGGCACAGCCAGGGTGCAGCCTTGGTACACATGTCTGGCAGAAGCAGGTGAGCCTGACCATTGGATTCCCACCTTGCTTGACCTCTTGACCAGAACCCAGCATAGGGAGGCCTTCCTCACCCCTTCTTTGCATTGTCATAGTGAAACTTGCTGTAAGTGGCCTACTATTTCGCAGTGGTTCAGATGCTTGGCCAGCTACGTTTCCTTGGGATTCCACTCTGTATCCTAAGGATCGTGACGTACTAAATAATTAAGTGGGTTCTGTTATATTTCCCTCAGCAATGGGTCTCCTGCCGCCATGACTGGCATCAGACAGCCTCTGTAGTAGTGGTGACTGTGTATGGCCAGAGACCATTGCCTGCTCTCAGCTGGGTGAAGGCCAGTCAAACCAAGGTGAGTGAGCTGCTAGGGCCAGGCTCTGAGGGGAATTGGTTGGAATGGAAGTTGCTGTGAGCAGGTGAGTCGGCTGATTATGGGGAGAACAGAACAAGTGGACATGCTTGTGTCAGGCACTACTTGGCTCCTGGACCATGGGGAGGGTGGGCCACCCATCTTGCCTGCCTTTGTGTACTAACCTGTTCTTGATCCCTTTCAGCTTCACATCCACATATCTTTTGAGGGCAACCGGGTTTTCCAGGAGCAACTGGAGCTCTGTGGGGTGAGTGCATTTACTGGGTAAGGGCTTGGGGAAATGATATGGGAAGGTCAAAGTGGAAGAAAAGAAGGGGATAAAGATCTTGGAGATTGGGGTGGGCACTGAACCTTGGAACAGGAAGCCTACTTTGACTCTTCTCACCTCTAGTTTCTTTTCTCCCTATTCAGATATCGCTTCCTATCCATTTCCATGTCACTTCTTAGCCCTCTCCCTCTCTTTCCTTCTCTCTACCTGTCATCTTCTCCAGCATTCTTCTGTCTTTCTCTCTTCTCCAGGTCATAGCTGTGGAACAGAGCTCTGTCTCCCTCATGCCATCCCGGGCTGAGATCTCCTTGAGCAAGGCTGACCTGGGGCCTTGGGCCCAGTTGGAGCAGCCAGGCACGAGGATGCAAGCTGAGAAGGTTGGGGAGGATGTTGGATCTGGAATGATTGGAGAGGAGCCTGAGGATTCAGAGGATGATTTGAGCTGGACAGAGGAAGAGGAGGAAGGAGAGTGACCACTAGATAGGTATTCTCAAAGAAGCTCAGTGGTTCTCCTAGGACTTTGGAGTCAAGGGCATGGCTCTTGGGCACTGACCTGTAGGGAAGAAAACATGAGAAAGGTTCTGTTCAGATTTCATGCTCCTCAGATCACTCTTCCTCTGGTCACAGCCTTCTCCCCGCCCAACAAGAAACAACCACCACCAAATAAAATGGCCCCCTACATCTTTCATAGAAATCTGAAATTTCTCAACTCAAGGCCCAAACGGCTGTTAGCCCTTTAGGGGATTGGGAATAGAAGGGAAACAGAAGGCCAGGGCCTGTCCCCTGGTCAAGGAGGCAAAAAAGACAAACCAGTAGTGACTCCTCCCCAGAAAGGAGGTGACCCACCAGGAAACTGGCTGCTTAAGCTTGGAAGTCAAGGGGTTGAGAGGACAGAGCTTCATGTGGGCTTGGAGGAAGGCCTGGGGACCTCTCTCCCCAGCTCTCCTGCCACTGCAGCTCTGGAAGTGTCCAGTGAACAGTCCGGAAATAGTAGAGCAGCAGAAACCTGGAACTCAGCGTTTGGGCCAAAACTTCATCTCCAGCTTGCATAGGGCTTCTTTCTGGTGGGTTCCTCCATGACCCCTGGCCCTGCCCCAGCAAAGAAGGTCGACTCCAGAGCATGGGCGCTGAAAGGATGATTGAACATTCTCATAGTGCTGCCAGGAGTGTTAAGGGCTTGTAATCAGGGAAGAAGACTGGTTTGGGCTGCAGTTAGGAATGTGCTTGAAACCTAGCACCCTTTGACTGTTTCCTACTGGGCTCCCCTTCTTGCCTGGGGCCTTCTTTCCTACTCTGAGTCTTCCCTCAGGCTGGAGTTACTTCCTGCCACAGGGAAGATCAATTCCCTCTGTTAGATCTATGAGATGACTTGCCTAGGGCCACACAGCTCATGTCAGAGACTCCATGTGCACTTAGACCAGGTTGGGGAAGGAAGGTGTGCCCAGGAGACAGGATGGGCAGGGATTGGAAGCTGGCACAGGATTTCCAAGCTGATGTAAGACCAGAGTTGAAGTTCACTTGGGCCCAGGTCTGCCTGGTGTCAAGGCTGGGCAAATAGCTAGCATTTGGATGGATTTTGGGGGCCAACAACTCCAGTACCATCTCTCCACCCACTTTGCCCCCCTCCTCCCCATCACTCATTTCTGAGTTCATGCCAAAGGGATTGGCCAGCCTGAGACCTGCAGCTTTACCAGTATAAGATGGGAAGCTGGGATCTGGTGGCAACAGTCCATTGGAAAGCGGTTTGAGTGAACTGGGGAGCTGGTGGACGACTGCCAGGGTTGCCTTGGGCTTTTTTAGTAAAAGCTTGCACAAGGAGGACCCCCTTTAGCCTAATATGTTGCAAATGGGTCCCTTTCCTGGTCCGGAAATCCTCCATGACGTGGCCCCATTGGGCGATCCCAGGGCCCTTCAGCCTAGGGTGTTTCCTTCCCTACCTGCCCTCGAACTTCACCCCCCCACTCCCCAGTCTGGGCCTGCCTTCAGTTCCCCGTGGGTGGGGTGGCCCAACTATGGGATTCTGATGCGGAAACGAAGGCCGGATCTCTCCCAGGAGGCCAAGCCCGGCTGGCGTCATTAAGCACAGACTTCCGGTTTCCATTTCTACGCAGGGGAGGGGCGGTGCTTGGGAGCTGGCTGGGATTGGATGAATGTGCAGGATAAGGTCGGGTCAATTCTTTTCAGACTAGGATGACTTTAGCTAGCTGGGCCTTTGACCTTAGAAAAGCGAGCTCCGTTTGGAGAAAAGTCCCGGTGCCTGCAGTCGTCCAACAATGCTGAGCGGAATGGGCTCTCGAAAAGTTTTCAAAGTGCCCCCAGTGAGCAGCCGCGCAGATTAAGGGACAGCTTCCCTGCCCGTCAGGAGGAGGGGCTGGGTGGGTAGGTGGGGGGTTGGTCTGTCTTGGGTTTTACAGTGGCCCTCGGACGAGGGATCTGGCAGCCCCTCCTCCTCCAAGTCTCCCCAAGTGCCCTTAGCCCAGAGGCTCCCACTGGCTGGCCAAACCACAGAAGGGTGAGTTTCTGGGCTTCCCAATGCTAGCTAGCTAGGGATTACTCATGGGAAGTTGCTGCAAGGCCCCATCCTGTGGACCTGACTGAGAACAGGCGGGCTTGAGGGGAGACATGGCTCAACTTGCCATGGTGCTTCCTGGGCCGGGAAGGAAGCCGGCTTTCAAGCCTGCAGCACTCACTCTGGCCATTGAGCTTCAGAGATAACCGGGGAGTAGGCGGGCAGACTAGGGCCGAAGTCCTTTCCCATGAATTTTCCTGAAGCTGGTCAGATTTCTTCCGCTCTGGCTAGCTAGCCACTCCTCCCCCCGCCCCCCTCCAGGATCTTGTGGGTGCTGGAGCTGGCCAACTTAAGGACTCGAACTGGAAGGAGAGTTGTAGCATGTCCAGAAAAGAGCCATGATGGGGCTAGGAGGCCTGGCTGGCTGGAGCCCTAGAAAAAGCTTAGGGGTTGCTGGGTTCAGACTAGGGACAGCTTTAGGGTGGGGCCAGGGAGTGGGGGCTCTGCCGTGCCGGCCGGCCGGTCTCTAACGACAGGCTCGCTTGTGGCTGGCGCCTCGTCCAAGACCTTTTATCCTTAGGGGAGGGGCTCGCGCGGGCCCCAAGGAGATGGGAGGGGGAGCAAGCGATCTCTGCCCACAAAGGGGCCTGGGCAGCCTACTGCCTAAGGTGCCGGGAGCCGGAGCGCCCCCGGAAGCTAGAGGCAGGGTGGGTGGGGCTGGCGGGGCGGGACGGGGTGCGCCCCCGACTCCCCGCGAGCTTTCCCAGGAGGTCACGGGGCCGCGGCTACAGGCTACAGGGCGGAGCCTCTGGGAGTTCCCGGATGTACTACCGGGGGGGGGGGGGGGGGGGGGGCGCGGCTGAGCCTGGGAAGTGGCCGCGAGGAGTCAGGCGGTGGCCGGCGGGCCGCGGGCCACGGGCCACGGTGAGAGGCCGTGGGGGAGGCCGGGCCCCGGCCGCGAGGCGGTTACGGGAGCGGGAGGACGCGCAGCCCCGCACGTAGGGGGCCAGCCTGGTCTGCGCTGGAGGGTGGGACGCGACGGGTCGGGCCACGGCTCTTCGCCGCCGCCTTTCTCCCCTTCCGTTCCCCTCCTTGGCGCCGTCGGCTTGAAGGCCAAAGCCTGGGCCCAGCTGACTTGACAGTCGTTTCTCGGGGTGGGGGTGCGGTGTAGTTGTGCCTGGCGGGGGCGGAGCTGCTGGAGCTTCTGGATCCCTTTTTACGAAAACGGTGGCTCTGAGGCCTGATCTTTGGCCTTGGGAGGGAGGAGAGATGGCCTGGGGACTTTTCGCTCTTGGGGAGACTAATGGGAGCCAAGGAGGGCCAAGTGATGGCCTGCAAGGGCTGCTGCTTCCCAGGGCCAGGAATAAGGGGCTTTGCAATCACTAGGGAGCAAGGGCTGGTGGAGGCCACTGGCCGACCCTCCTGGGGAGCTAGAGGGTGGTGGGGAGGGAGACCATTCCAGGCATGAGGGCGGGGCCAGTGGAGACCAGCAAATGGGCCCATCTGTCTGGAAAGATAACTTGAACCTCCCACACTGTCACAAGACTTGAAGTGCCAAACCAAGGAGTTTGCTTCTTATCTTAGAGGCCAGAGGGAGCCCCTGCAGCTTCTCTAGCAGGAGACAGCTGTGTTTTAGGAAGCTGATTTGCAGGGAGAGACTGGAGGCAGTTCTAGGCCACTGCAGTAGCCCCTGGAAAGAGGGAAGGGAGGGCCTCAGGAGGAAAGTGGTGGCCATGGGAGCAGATAGCAGGGGCCGGATGTTATGGAGATAGAAACACCCAGACTTGGTTGTTACCTTTCCCTGCTGTGCTGGAGCTAAAGCAAGAGCCAGGGCCTTTCCAGTGGACTCCCCGCCCCCCCCCCCCCCCCAATCCAGTTTTCACTTTTGCTTAGGTTTGGCCATGGCAAGCCCCTGCTCAAGAAGTTTCAGGGGCTCCCTCTTGCTTGGCATTTAATGCTTTCACCACTTAGGTCTTACCCATCCTGACCCTACATTCTAGCCTCATGGGTTTATTTGCTGTTGTTTTGAATTTGGCATACAGTGCAATCTCCCACAGCCATACATGTCATGTGTACAGGCTCCTGGAATGCATGCCCTCCTCACTGATGGTCCTCCAGATCTTAGTGGTTTCCTGTGCGAAGCATTCTTGAGGGCTCCCACCCCCCATTGGGGTACTTTCCCTCAAATGCTCTTTGATTCCCTCCTGCTTTCTTCCAAGGGGCTGGTTTGCTTATCTGATATTTACTTTCTGAATCCCACTGGACAATGGCCACTTCTCGAGGTCCCAGCACCCAGCCTTGCTCGCTGGAGGTGCTGAATAAACATTTGTTTACCGGAATGGGCTTGGTGGAAAGGCTCCCAGTCCCCTGAGATTTTCCATAAAGGAACTCATCCCACAAGCCATATCAGGTCGCTTGATTAACCCCCTGGCATATGCTAGGCCTTTTCTGCTAATAGGTGAGCACTGGTGATACAAAGGAAGGCCAAGGAAAGTCTCTGCCTTCCAGTGCTCATGGTCAAGTGAGAAGGGGCAGGAATGCCATACCAGCAAGTCTGTACAAGCAGGCTCCAGGCAGGACAAATAAGTGGGAGAGCATCTCAGAGGGCAGGCACTAGCAAGAAGGGGGTCCAAAAAGGCTTTGGGCAGAAGGTACAATTTGAACTCAGTCTCAAAGGCAGCCAGATAAGCTGGGAGACCAAGGAATGAGAACTTCCCAGGCGTGGGGACAGCCAGAGAAAATGCCTGAAGTCAGGAGATGGAAGGTCTTGTTTGAGGAACTTCCAGGAGGCCAATGTCTCTAGATCCAAGAGTGGTTGTGAAAAAGCCAGAGAGATCCACTGGAGTTTATTGAGTGATCAGACTTGCGCTTTAAGGAAATTTCTTTGGTGGAGAAATGGAGGATGGCCTGGAGTAGGGACAGAGACTTGGGGCACTTGCTACAGTCCAGGTGTCAGGTGCCAAAGGCCTGTGCCAGTGCAGAAACAGTGGCAGAGGAGAGATTGGAGCCATTTAGGCTGAATGCTGTAAAGGAAGAGTCAATGGGACCCAACAACATGTTGAATGTCAGGGTGGGAGATCTGATGAGATCACTAAGCAAAGTCCTCTAGATGGGGCAGATCCAGCAAAGGAAACTGAGGTGGGGAGGAGAACCTTCACAAAGACCTTGACAGGAGAGAGCATCCAGGAGGTGAGGGTCCTCCAAGAATGAGACATGGCACACTTGTTGATTTTGCTGAGAACAGCTCCAGTAGAATAATTGAGATTGGAAGCCAGACTGAAGGAGGTTTAGAAGAGGTGGAGAGGAAAGGAGGTCCATCCATGGAGACTAGGGGTTGTTGGACCAGCCACTGAATACTGCTTGCCTTGCCTGTGGGCATGTCAACTTTTCTCCCTTTAAACCCTTATCTTCTGTCTTAGTATCAATTCTAAGACCCACTAGCAAGGGCTAGGCAATTGTGGTCAAGTGATTGCCCAGGATCACCCAGCTCGGAAGTTTCTGAGGTCAGATTTGAACTCAGGTTCTCTTGACTTCAGGCCTGGTACTCTATTCACTGTGTTATCCAGCTGCTCTGTACCTCCATTTCTTTACTCCCCTGGTCACACTTGGGCTTTTCCTTCCTCCTGGCTGACTTCCCAGGACAGTTGGGCTTAGAATAGGAGGTTCCTTCCGTAGATTTCCCTGTTGACAAGTTGTTTTGATTCTTGATACATTTATGGTTACAATATGAAGAGCTGGGTTGAAATTTTTCCTTTGAAGTTGGCAAGATTGAAGATATCCCTGCTTTGGTTATGCTTTGAGGTGGCCTTTCAACCATAGGTTCAGATTTCTGTTTTGCCTCTCTATTATAACTTCTCTGGGTTGCCTCAGTTTCCTTCCCTGTAAAATGAAGAGGCCCCTTTTAGTTTTAAGCCTATGACTCTTCCGGTCCTAGGAGTTAAATTGTTAATGAGGAGTGAGAGAATGGAGGGGATTGTCAGTATAATCCTGGTGGGTGTGGGTGTCCCTGTGGAGGTTACAGGGAGGCCAGGCCCTTTTCATATCATTTATGCCTAGCCCCTTTTGCCTCCGGAGATCATAATCAGCCATGGACTGTGACAAGTTAGCCTTTTTTTTTTTGACCTTGAGGCAATATAAGTGTGCTTGGTCTCTTCCTCTGAAATGTTTGGGATTTTATAGGAAATGAAAAGTTAGGAGTACAATCACAATTCCTCTGAGCCCCTAGCTAGAAAAATTCCTAACATTATGGCCAGGGTTGAGCCCGCCTTCTTAATTTACATCTATTTCTGTTTAGTCCCTCCCTCCAGAGGCAGCAATTCAAATGACTGAAAACTGTTTGGACCAAGAAGGAAGCAGAATCCATTATGGGGTTTGTTAATAGCCAGGTGCTGGGAGAGGAAGGTAGGGAAGGAGCTAACCTTTTCATCCAGTTTCTCTAGAGCCTCTCTAAAGTACGTGGTGGGGTGGCTTGACTTGCTCTGCCCGGCCTCTTCCATTCTGAGGTGTCCTGATGGCCTGCCTCAGTCTCTCCCTTTTCCACTGCAGCTCAGGCCTCAGCTCTTGGGGCTCCCCTTTTCCCTCAAAGTCCCTCGATTTCTGGGCCCCTTTCTTATCAGCTCTTCTGTTCTTAGGAGCTTGACTGGGGCAGCTCTTTCCTGACTTGCTTTTTCTGCCTCGATGGAACACACAGGTGTGGTGGAGTCTCCCCCTCCCCATTCCCAAGATACTGCCTTCATCCAAGGGTCTTGGGTCTTTCCAAATGGATAACTGTGGTGGAGGAATTGAATATGCCTTTGATTGCTTCTGTAAAGAGGTCTCAGGGCTAGAGGGTTCTCTGAGATGAAATGGGTGAGATGATTGCTTTCGTTCCACCCAGACCCCCTTATTACATAGAGTGGGAGCCGAAGACCTTCAAAAAACTGCTTGAAAAATATTGAAGAGCATGTTTAGAAAATACAGAAATGTTTTTCTCTGAATGGATACAGTTTGCAAGGCAGGCCTGGCCTTCATGTATTAACACTACTACTAATAGCTAGTGTTTATATATTGCTTACAGGTTGGCAAAACACTTTTACAACTGAATTCATTTGATCCTTACAATACCCTGGGAGAGGCAGGTGCTATTGTTATGCCCCTGTTTCAGATAAGGTGACTGAGAAGTTAGTTGACTTGCTTGGGGTCATCTGGCCAGAGATTTTTGAGGTTGGATTTGAATTTAGGGCTTCTTGACTGCAGGTGGTGCCATGTAGCTGCCCCAGGCAGTTTTCCTCTCAAGGTTATCTCTTGCCTTTGAACCCCTGAACTATTGCACCTCAGTGATTGAGAGTTGGATAGAAGCTCCTGGAATTGGACCTCAGGGATGCTGGGCAAAGTTCTGGAAGAGCATAGCTGCTGGGCTTTGGTCTCTCAATATCTTCTTGGACAAAGGTGCCTCCCTTTGCTGGGAGGAGCAGCTTTCTGGTCTCCGTCATAGCAGTGGTGTCGAAGTACACAGAAAGAATGCAAGGGCTGAATGGTGAGGAGGAGGTAGAGATATTGCCATGTCCAGACCAGCGCTTGGCACCACTTGGCCTTGTCCTGGGCACAGCCATCTCCCTCATCTCTCCAGGAGTCCGTTGTCTGACTGAGTCTTCTTCATTCCAGCCCTGTGCCCTCACACTTTTGAAAAAAGCCCACCAAAGGATGGGGAGGGGGCAGGGCAGGGCAGGGAGGGAAGGCCATGCTCCTCCATTAGAATTGGTCTTTGGAAACAACATTCTTTATACACTAGAAATCCAGGTTTTATTTTGAATGCATCCATCCGTCAGTGTTGAAAGTAGACCTCCCTCCCTTCCCCAAAAGCTTATAGGGAAACCCCCAGCAATTTCCTTTCGTTCTAGAGTGGGAGGCCTCTCCAGGTGCCCTCTCCTCCCAGTCTACTCTGGTATAGAATGTGGTATATGTAGATATGTAGCTATATATGGTATATATAGAATGAATAGTAGTATAGAATGTAAGCTTCTGAAAGGCAGGAGCTGTTTTGGGTTTGCATCCTCCCCACCTAGGCCTGTGCTGCTTTTGGTCTTGTCTGGAGTGGGAATTTGGGGGGATCTCGATGTGGCAAAATGCGCCCGCCCCCTTCAATCACTCAAGTGATCAGAGAGGCTAGGCTGAGTTGCAGACGGAGTGAAGGATGGGGGGGCATTGCCCTTAGGTCAGAGACCCGAAGCCGCAAGTGAACCCCCCAATTGATAGGAAACCAACACAATCCCCTCCACCATTTGTAAAGGCCTGTGTGAAAGCCTGGGAAGGGGAAGGGCAGCTGCAGCTAATTAAGCTAAGGATGTAAAATGCCTCTACAGGGCCACTGAGAATAAGACACTAATTCTCACTCCCGCCGCAGTGTCAAATATTGGCTCCAAGGCAGAGGAGCAGTAAGGGCTAAGCACTGGGGTCCAGCGACTTGCTAGGCCTGGTTCTTTGGCGCTCTCTCTGCCTCAGACTCTGCTTTTGCTAACTAAGTGGGCTTGAGTCTGGGGCCAGTGGGAGGAGAGTGCTTGAACCTCCAGCTGAGGGGAATGTGTGGAGGGAGGCCTGCGAAATAAAGGGGTAAAGCCAGAGATTTGGCCTTGGGGGGGGGGATCTGCTTTCTGGCTGCTCCCAGAGACTTAGAGTAGTAGGATGTGCCTTGGTTTCTGAGGGCTCTCCCTAAGGCTGGAAAGAGAAGGAACCGCTTGCTCCATTCAGGAGTTGGCTGGCTGGCTGTCCCATAGTAGCTGGCACCGGGGACAGTGACTTGCCGGGACCATTGGGCTGCTAGTTGGGGGAGTCTGTTGGGTTCAGGGATGTAGGCTCTTCCTGTGTGGGCAGTGCCGACTGGGTCTCCTTTTGCTCAGACTGACTCCATTGCCAGGGAACAAGGCTGCATAGTGCCAGGGTGGCTAGAGATCATTAAGCAAACAGCTGCTTGGCAGGGTTTGTGGGACATTTCAGCCCATTTTACTTCTGTTGAGCCTTCAATCTCCTTTCTTCCATTTCATCCTGAGGGAACTGAGGAGGGTCATAGGATTTAGTGCTAAGATGATCCGTGGAGAATTTTTGAAAAAGGGCTCTGAAGTGATTTGCCCAGGGTCATGTGGTGACAGTCCCCATTCTGTGGTGTTCTGCTCTGAGCCTGCCTGCCCGCCCGGCTTCCATGATGTCGAGTATATTGGAAGAAGAAACCCCAGCTGAATTGTTGTTTCCTTTTCCTTGTGCCTAGGACCTTGGAGGCAGGAGGCAGAATGCAGACAATCAAATGTGTGGTAGTGGGGGACGGAGCTGTTGGGAAGACCTGCCTTCTCATTAGCTATACGACCAACGCCTTCCCTGAGGAGTATATCCCTACAGTCTTTGACAACTATAGCGCCCAGATGTCTGTGGATGGCCGCACGGTCAGCCTGAATCTGTGGGACACAGCTGGCCAAGAGGAGTATGACCGCCTCCGGACCCTGTCCTACCCCCAGACCAATGTTTTTGTCATCTGCTTCTCCATTGGCAGCCCCTCATCCTATGCCAATGTGCGGCACAAATGGCATCCAGAGGTCTCCCACCACTGCCCCAATGTTCCTATCCTGCTTGTGGGCACCAAAAAGGACCTTCGGAATGACCTGGCAACATTGAAGAGGCTGAAGGAGCAGAGCCTAACACCTACCACTCCTCAGCAAGGGACCTCCCTGGCCAAGCAGGTAGGGGCTGTGAAGTATCTAGAGTGCTCAGCCCTGATGCAAGATGGAGTTGCTGAGGTATTTGCAGAGGCAGTGAGAGCTGTGCTGTACCCAGTCACCAAGAAGAACACCAAGAAATGCACCCTCTTATAGTTCCCAGCAGGGACAATGCCTAGGCACCATGCTCAGTGGCCAACCCAGCCAGGAAACCTTCCACTTTAGCATATTGGCCAGTCCTGGGGGGTACTTGAGTCCAGATGGGGGCTGCCACCTTGCCTTGGGACTGGGCCTGATTTGGAAGGGGACTTGGGAATTGGGAGAGGGGGAAGGAGACTCTTTTCTTCCATCCAGATTGGGGGGGGGGGGCTGGCCACAGCTTGGCAGGATTGTCCATGTGGTGTCACTGTCTCTGCCACTGCCGCAGCTGCTGCTGCTGCTCCTTGGTGCTAAGCATTGGTTTTTGTGGGGGGGGGGAAAGACAGGCGTGATTTGTGATTGCATGCAGTTTCCAAATGGTTCCATAAGTTTTGTTCTTGTTTTTTGATGTACTCATTTTTGAAAATGTTTTCATTTCTGTTTCCCAGATGTTCCTCATGTTTAATGCTGTACCTCCCCTACTGTCCATGCTCTTCCCACCTCTCTCCCATGAAACTAGACATTTTCATGGGAAAGGTCCATAAGAAATAGGGGAGGCTAGAATGAGGCTAATGGAGCAGAATGAGCTAGTGGCCTCTTTGTTTGAGGCAAGTCCTCAACTAGGCCAGGAGGCTGGTTTCTTACCAAGCCCTATTTCTCTCTCTCTGGGCTTCAGGCTTTTCTGCTTTGGCTTTGTATCCCTGGAACTTGGCATAGATAGAGTAAATGCTTCTTTGTTGATGGAGGCAATGGTGCTTTGGGGATTGGTTCTGGTGGCACTGCAGGCCTAGTGGTGTCCACAGGAGAAGCCCTAGCATTTTACTACCCTTTTCTACCCTGAATAGGAGAATGAAAGAAAGGGAAACAGCATCAAAGAATATGCTTAGCTTTTTACCACTTACATTAAAGGGATTTTGGGCTGAACTTTGAGACTCCTTGATGGGGACATGTTTTCTGCCTCCATCCCTACCCTCTGAGGCTTGTGGCCCCACTTAAGGATTTTGTGATTCCCTAGAAGGAAAAAGAAAACTCTTATTTTTTATTCTGGGCTCTGATTTGGGAGGGACAGCCAGATGTGGTGCTGACCTTCCTATACACCCCTTTAAAAAACGAATATATTGAAACTGGGGAATCTGGGAAGTGGAATTCACTGAAGAGAATGTGCCTTTTGTGATAAGTGCCTTTTGTGATCCCAGCATTCCTCCTAAGTGGTGGATTTGGGTCTGGGCCTACTTACAGTGAGCCTTCTAGAGATCTAGGAACCCAGGTTAGAAACAAATGTGAGGGCCTGGTGTAGGGAATTCGCTCGCTCCTTCCTTCCTTCCTTCCTTCCTTCCTTCCTTCCTTCCTTCCTTCCTTCCTTCCTTCCTTCCTTCCTTCCTTCCTTCCTTCCTTCCTCCCTTCCTCCCTCCCCTTCCTCTTCACCCTAATCTCATTGATCAATTCTTTATTTATGAGATTAAACATATCATGCTTCCTGGTCACTTCATTCTCAATGGCAGGCAGTGCTTATTGGTGCTTCTTCATATCCTGACACCAATGGACTGAACTTGTGAAAGAAGGGTCCAGAAAAAAAAGATTCTGCCATCTACTAGCGTATTGGCTTCTAGCTCTTTCAAACCCATGCATGTCTCTCTGGGGGTGGGGGAGGGTGGGGGAGGGGTGTAGCATTAACACTTTGGAAAAGAAGGGCCTGATACAATGAGGTTCTGAAGAAGTGTGTGGTCCTAAAGAGTCAGCCACTTGTGGGTGTGCAGTACCAACTGCTCCGATGTTCGCCAAGAAAACCCAAATGACTGAAAAGCAAAAGTCACACAAAACCCAATTCCACATTTGTCATGTACTCTCCCACCCCCACCAAAACAATGACAGCAACAACCAAACCAGACAGAAAAGGAGAAGACAATGTACTCCTGAGGCTACCAGTTTTCAATCTGGTGGTGGGCAGCATGTTTCATTATGAGTGCCCGGAATTGTGGTGGGTTACCGTGTTGGTCACAGAGTTCAGAAGTCTCTCTCAATTGATTATCTTTACAGTATTGTGGTTGCTATGTAGATTGATCTGGTTCTGCTCACTTTACTCTTCATCAGTTCATATGAAGTCTTCCTAGGCCTTTCTCCAGTTGAAGGGCATCCCCTCAAACTAAGGAGTGTGACTGTTCATTTCCCCCAGTATATGCAGCTATCTGGTATGGGAGGTTACCCGGCTTTTCTGCATTAGCAAATGCTGGATTGCCAGTGAGGCCAAAGGATCGGCTCTGATTTGTTCAGTAGAGGCTATGAGCCTGGGTGTTGGCCAGGCATGTTTTTTTTTTTTTTGTATACTTGATATGAACAGTGTCCTAAAACTTGCCACTGCAATTCTCTTGTGTGGATTTTAATCCTGTGGTGCCTTTCCCCACTTCCTCACACACTTCAAATCTGGGTATTAATTGGGCAAACTTTGGTTTCCCATAAAAATGGATTTACCCCATCTGTGGTGGAGCAGGAATCACCTGTGCCCCAGGCTGATGGGCTGTGGTACTGTAACATACACTGGCAACTTGATTTTAATACTGAAATGGATTTTGTATGAAGACTAATATGCTAGAGTCACTTTTAAATTATTCATAATTAAACAGCAGTAAAGCTTTGCTGATTTTCCCAGGCCTCTGTATTGTTATTGTCCCGGAGTCAAAGGATTCCCATTGCAAAGATTTCTTTCCCCGATATATATATAGAGTTGCTCCCCAATTTCAAACACTAGATGAATGCCCCACAAGTATAATCCAAAGGTTGTACATTCCCACGGTCCTAACCCTTCCATCCCTTTTCCTTCCCACAGCAGCCAAATGACTTCCATCAAGCCCAGTGTCTGTTTCATCTCCTTCCTTAAAGGAACACCTCCTTCAATTTCGGGTCCAGCAGGCAATCTTAGCCACAGGGATCAAAATTCACTTTACCCCCTGATCTCTTCTGGAGTCCAGGTACCTCTGCAGGGAATGGAAAAAAGGCAGATGCTTTAGTATCTGTAACTGGTGGGAGGAGCTCCTCAGTTTACCCAAATGATTTCCTTTGGTTGGATTCAGTATTGGAGTCCATGTCAGGAAACAATTCCCTGGCCTTGCTGAGTTTATTCCATGTGTGAGCTAAAAAAGGAACCCAGGGCAGGGTGAGTGCTAACAATTACTGATACACATGTATGGCCTTTACGGTCTACAAAAGCATATATTCCAGCTGAGCCCCCTAACAATCCCGTGAGGCAGGCGATACAGTTACAGCTACCACCATTTTACTCGTGTCCAGCCATAGGCGCCAGATCTTCCCTGCCCCCAAATCTGTGACCCCTTCCCACGCCCTCGGCCAGGTCCCTGAATTCCATGGATCCAGCCCTATGCACTTTCTTCACTCCTCTACTCGGTCGCTGCCCTCGGGCTTCTATGCCAGGGCGGCCGCCTGCCTGCCTGCCTGCCTGTCCGCCCGCCCGCCGGGCGGCTCTGAGTACTTTACCAGGGCAGACTGCCCGGGCGCTTGGCCAGGGGCATCGGGAGGTGAAGGAACCTGCGGCACGAGCGGATGAGCCCTGGCCTCTAGATACAAATGTAGCCATCGCTATCTGGCTCAGGGGGAGGATCCTTGCCCCGGCATGGGCTGCAGGGCGAGGGCAGAGAGCTGGTCCGCAGTGCTTGGAGCCGCCCTTCTTCAGTTTTCTTCCGCGCGCCGCCGGTCGTACCACCACCTTATAAACAGAGGCACGTGGAAGCGCTTAGGTCGGCTGCAACCGCTCGGTCGGAGTGAGCTGCACGGAGGCCACGTGACGGCACGATCCCCCACGTGACCCAGTGCCCACCTACTCCCCGCGCGCGACCCCTCCCCCCCAGTCGATTAACGACTGGTTACGCGGCTGCGCGGGCGCGAGGCGGGGCGGGGTCTAAAGGGGTGGGGCCAAGTGCTAGGCTCGTCAAATCAGTTGGCGCCGAGAGGGCAGGTTGAGCGGAGGCTCGAATCGCGCCGCGGGCCACTTGAAGGCCCACCCCGCCCTCCGCGGCCTACCTGGAGCCTTTCCGGTGCGCTCCTCAGTCTATCCATACTTCCGGAGGGAGGGGCTGCCGGACCCCGGCGTGCTCCTTGTAGGTCAGTCCAAGGTGTGAGCGGGAGCCGGCTGCTGTCGGAGCCGAGCTGAGGCCCCATGTCGGACTCGGACAGCGATGAAGATTCGGCCGCCGGCGCTTGCAGTGGCGGCGGTGGCGACGGGGACAGCTGCGGCGGCGGCGGGGGCTGCTGCGGCGGCGGCGGCAGCGGCGGTGGCGGCGGAGGCGGCGGAGGAGGTTGCGGCGGCAACGGCAACGGCGGCGGCAGTGGTCCCTTCTCCTTAGCCGGCTTTCTCTTCGGAAACATCAACGAGGCTGGGCAACTGGAGGGGGACAGTGTCCTGGACAAGGTGAGGTTTCCGAGGCGAGCCGGGCTAGCAAGCGCTGCCTCTCTTCCGTCACTAAGGTTCCCTTTCGTTGGGCGAGCTCTTGCAGTCCTCTCTGGGCCTCGGTTTTCAAGTGGAGGGCTGGAACTGAGCTGGGCTGGGGACCTGCTCGTCTTTTGGCTCTCCTTTCGGGATTTTTATGATGGGAGGAGAGCGTTCGCTTCTGCCCCTAATCTTCCGACCAAAGTGCAGCTCTCAAAGCTGTCTGTCGGGAACTGAGCTCTTTCCATTTTCTGAAGCTGTTGAGGAAGCGGGGATTCCATGAACGCCTTGGCTTGTTCTCTTCTGTCTGACATCTCCCTCCTGTCAGAATCATTCTTTTCTCTTTGCCTTGTGTAGACGTGCAGAGTTACTTCTTGGTATTACCTTCTCATTTATTTGTAAGCTGGGGAGGCACATCCCCTTGGCCTTCTTCGAAGCACACTCACCCTTATTTCTTGAACTTTTCTGGGAGAATCCCTTTGATTGTCTCAGTCATTCTTTTCTGAATCCTGCCCGGTTATTTTACACCCAGAAATGGTCACAGTACTTTTCTTGAGGACCTGACTAATGCAGACTAGATGGGAAAAATGGCTTTCCATTCTCGCCAGATTATGTTTCCTTTAACTGGCCCCAAGTGTCTTGTTGCTTTATGGATGTGCTTTGTGTTGGAGTAGGAATGTAAACTTAAATGTGAGAGTGATAACTAGTTTAGGGGTCCTCAACTCTGGCACTGTCTCATTTTTCAGGAATCTAAGAAGCACTTGGCAGGTCTTGGGGCTTTGGGTCTTGGCAATCTGATCACTGAAATCACTGCAAGTGAGGATGAAGTGTCTGGAACTGATGGTGTCTTGGTGGACGAAGAAGGTAAAATCAGAGTCTTTGGACAATGGGAAAAAGTAGGAATGCTCTGGGGGAATCTGGGTCGGTTTCTCCTGTAAAATACCCTTTTTCCCCTTTAGGTTGGGTTAAGAGCACTGAAGATGCTGTAGACTATTCTGATATTACTGAAGTGGCAGAAGATGAAAGCCGAAGATACCACCAGGCTATGAGCAGCTTGCAGCCATCCTGTCCCTCAGGTGATCATAGGGAGCTAGCAGTTTTCTTGCATTCCAGGGCCAAAGGATATTCTTGCTGTGGTCACCAACTCTAGCCCTAACTTTTGGACCCAGTCGTTGCTATTGTACCTTCTACATGTGCTCTGGCTTTGCTTTTCTTCCTTTCTCAGCTTCATTCCAAGTGGTCTTTAGCCCGCCTGTTTGTTTTGGAATACTTACTATGGTACCATATTGAAAGTATTTCATTCTTCATGCTGCTAAGTTGCAGATACATTGTTTTCATTTGGTAATTGCTAAGCAATGATGGTCAGAATCTCTGCTTCCTTATCAGCTGCTTCTTGAACACCCACAGGGACCAAAGTAATATTTCCAAAGTGCTTGGCACTTAATGTTTATTGACTGAACAAGTAGACTTGCAAGCCTGGGGGAGAACAAGAGGATGGTGTTGATGTTAATGAGGAAATTGAAAAGGGATAAAGAAAAGCTCAATGGGTCGTGTGAGAGAGAGAGAGAGAGAGGCAGGAAGAGAAAGACAAACATCTTAAAGTTGAGTTGTTGGAGCACCTCAGTTGAGAGGTACTGTAGATTCTAGGAAACAGAAAATTGGAAAGAAGGGCCTGGTTAGTGCTGAAAACCCTAGCTTTGGAACTTAACATGCTGGTCCAGGAGGAAGGGAGTGAACAGGGAGAGAGAAGAGTAGTGGGTTGAATACTACACTTTGGGAGGTGACAGTCATAGTTGCAGAGCAGGAGAAGGAAGGTTAGCTGGCAGAAAACAGCAAAGTAGTGGCTCAAAAGAGGGAGACCCAGGAGAGCATGATGTTGTGGAGATAGAGCTTAGAAAGAATAGTAACGTGTGTCAAATGCATTTCAGAGCTTGAAAGGTAAAATCAGGAATGAAATGTGATGGAAAGGGGAGGCCAGAAATAGATCGTGGGAAAAGGGGTTAAAGATTTCACATGATCCATGTGAGTCCCCCAGATTCCCGAGGAAGGTTATGTGCTTGAGTGCGTGTTTGGCTAGGTGGACATGCCATCTTTTCTTCAATCTCCTGTGTATTTTGAAGGAGTCTGCCCGGTATACTCCATGGGGATGAGATAACTCTGCATTTGGGAAAGACTCCAGGCTAGGCCGTAACTTCAAGGACTACATCCTGAGTGAATTGTCTCTTGGTTTCCCAGATGATGATGATGACTATGATGCTGACTGTGAAGACATTGATTCTAAGCTTATGCCCCCTCCACCTCCCCCACCAGGACCTATGAGGAAGGATGATGGCCAGGATCCTGCTGTATGTGGTAAGTGTCACTTCAAAGCCACCATTCTTTCGTATATTGCTTCAGGAACGATCAGGTCAGTATGGTCTGAAGCCCAACCTAGAGCAGATAGGTATGGGGCTATTTAGCCAAACTGAATGGCTGGGAAGCAGCATAGGGCCTCTTCAGAGATGATCTTGCTAGAGAGGCCTCATGGTGGAGTTGTTGGAGGCAGGAAGGTGGACGTTTGAATCCTTTCTCAGATACTTAATCATCTGTACCATATACTTTTCCTTTCAGCTAGATGTAGGTGGTAATATTACTTCCCCTAAGATGGGGATAATAATAGCAAGTACTTGGGGCAGTTAGGTGGCTTAGTGGATCGAGAGCCAGGAGATAGGAGGGCCTGAATTTAAATCTGGCCTCAGACACTTAGCTATGTGACCCTGGGCAAGACACTTAACCCCTTTTGCCTCGCCTTTACTGTTGTTTTTTTTTTTGCCTTAGAACACAGTATCAATTCTAAGACCGAAGGGAAAGGTTAAAAAATAATTATAGCACATACTTCACTGAGTTTTTAGTGCCAAATTAGCATATGTAAAGTGCTTTGCAAGACTAGCTTTTATAAATCTTAGTCACCTTCCTGATGTCTCTTCCCTTGGTTGAGCCAGTTGGGAGAATCTGGCCTCCTTTGATAAGGTTCAATTTGAGGTTACTTTCAACTCTTCAAGTTTCAGTTTTTACCTGGTTCTTTTTTATCTGTTCTTAGCGGAAGTACAGAACTGCTGGTTTTCTCTTTTCCAGCTTTTGAGTTTGTAGGTTATGTGACCCTCAGTTCTAGCAATCTTTTCTTATAGGTGTAATTTCCCAGGCATTTCATTGTTAAACTCAACCTTTTGGATATTTTCTAGAAGATGGTGCTTAGAAATGGAAATAATGTAGGCGCTGACTCCTGTATCCTAATAGAACTTGACTTTTGTTCATGTTCCAGCCTTCTACCTAAGACTTCTTTGAGTTTACAGAGAGGATTGTGGTGATAAAGGCTTGCCCTCTTGTTACAACCTTAGGGATCCTAGCTTTGAGGAAAGTTTACAGGATTTGTGCCAGTGAAGGATTCAGTGAGTGAGTGGTACCTTGTTTGAAGTGGGGGTTGGAGGTGGCCTTGGTTTAAATGACAAGGGTGTTTCTTTCTTTTGTTTCAGCAGTATCAGAAGATGGAGATGGCATCATTCTGCCCTCCATCATTGCCTCTTCCTCTGCAGCCTCAGAGAAAGTTGAATTTAGTAGCTCTTCTGATTCAGAATCCGAGATGGGCCCACAGGAAACAAGACAGACTGAGGCTAAGGAGGGCAAACTCACTCTCCCTCTGGCTGGGATCATGCAGCGTGACTCCACAAAAGTATTACCTAGTGTCACAGAACTTTTTCCTGAGTTTCGGCCTGGCAAGGTATGGTGGGTTTTTATGTTTTAGGAAGGTTGTAATGGGAAGATGGAAAGGGAAGAAGAGTAAGGACAGCTCAAGCTTGATAGGTCAGTGGAAGAGAAGATCATGCATCTGCTTCTGATAGCTCAGCCTTCTAAGATATGAATGGGGAAAAAAGTGAAAAAAAAAATGCCATCAAGCATTTCATTATGACTTTGCCCACTGTTTGTCGGCCATGAAACTTTTAAATGCTGGAGATTAAAAAAAAAATTCTTCCATGTACTTAGAATTGTCGTTATTCTCTGATCGCGAGTGAATGATATTAGCTCACATTTGGATAGTGCTTTAAGTCTTCCTTGCATATAAAACACCCCTCTGAGGTGATAAGAAGCATAACTAGGATGAATCCTATTAAAGTCATATGATCACAGAGCTAGTAAGTGTCAGAGCCAGAATTAGGACTTGCATGTGGGTCTCCTGACTCCTAGCCCAGAGCTCATTCTCCTATGTCCCACTGACTGCTGTGTTTCCATGTGGTCTAGAACAGGGTTGCTACAAAGATAGATAAGTGAAATTCCAAGATTCCATGGTAAGTGTTCTAGAGAGCGCAGATCAGTGTTGAGGGAAAGGCAGACACAGAGGGAAAGGTTGTTACTGACCCATGTGAAACAAAGAATGCTTTGTGAAAATAATATTTGAGGTGGATGATTAAGTCAAGTCAAGGGGAAGCACTTGGCAAAAGCAGATGACTATTGTAAATACAGGCTTTGGAATGGAGGTCCTACACTGATGGGTGGCCAAGTATATGGCAAACCTTGGTCGAATGCAGTGCTCTCTTCAAGATGTTGGATGGAGAATGGCTGTGATCTATGGGAAGTGAGAGATAGTGTTTCTAGAATGGCAGGGTTCTCTTCACACTCCTTCCTTGGTTTCTGAAGCTGTATAGATCAATGAAAGAAATGACTTGCGCTCTTCTAGTTGCAAAAAGGCATGATAGCAGTGGATGGTTTAGTGTGTGTTTGGATTTTCCTTCCATTTGCAGGTACATTGGACCAGTACTTAGTCACCCAGATTTCTTCCCCTGGGCCTATGGGGTTCCCTTAGGACTGTCTTCTGATTGATTGCTACTGTCCCAATCTCATAAACTGATGCAGCAGCTCCCTCTCTGTTGTAGGTATTACGCTTCCTTCGCCTCTTTGGCCCAGGAAAGAATGTCCCATCTGTTTGGCGAAGTGCTCGGAGAAAGAGGAAGAAGAAGCACCGAGAGCTGGCACCAGAAGAACCTCATGAGGGCGAATGCTCTGGGGACCCTGACTTGGAGAGAAAATCACCATGGGCCTATGAATATGCTCCCCCACCCCCTCCAGAACAGTGTCTGTCGGATGATGAGGTAGGCACAGTTGAGGTTGGATATCCCAGCAGGCTGTGTTTCCTGACACTGAGGCTAAGAGGAATACGATTCAGGGAGGGTAGACCTTGGTCCAAGGTCTGATGAGTTGAAGGTCTTTAAAGAGTAGGTAAAATGCTCTTTGTAACATAACTCTACAACTTCTTCCATCCTTACCCTTAGGCAAGGTTATCTTTGGCTCAAATACACTCCAAGCTTCTTTGAAGGCATTTCCTTGTGACTCTGTTGCCTGTCAGCAGCCACTTTTTCTTGGTTGATAAAAGACATTGCCAATATAGAAATTGGTGCTTTGAGACCTGACAATGGATGGAGCTGTCCATCTCTTTTCCTGTTCTACTGTAGATCACGATGATGGCTCCTGTGGAGTCCAAGTTTTCCCAGTCATCTGGAGACATAGACAAAGTTACAGACACCAAGCCAAAGGTAGCTGAATGGCGTTACGGGCCTGCCCGGTTGTGGTATGACATGTTGGGTGTACCTGAAGATGGCAGTGGGTTTGACTATGGCTTCAAACTCAGAAGTGCACAAGATGAGCCATCTACAAAGCCAGGGATGATGGAAAAGGTGAGGAGTGCTCTGAAGTGGAGGGGCAAGGGGACAGAGTATAACATGATTGGGCCTTCTTTACAAGGAGTTTATCTAGTGGTGGGATTAGAGGGATCATGGATGCCGAAGGCAGTGTAGGGGCTTTTTCCAAATGTTAGGCCTCAGGTCCCAGCATCCTATGCCTTCTCTACTTTTGCAGGATTTGGGGGCATTGGAGGAAGCAGGGGATCTTCTGGCTGATGAGAACTTCCTGATGGTGACCCAGCTGCACTGGGAGGATGACATCATCTGGGATGGAGAAGACATCAAACATAAAGGCACTAAGCCCCAGCGGGCCAGTCTTGCTGGCTGGCTTCCCTCCAGCATGACCAGGAATGCCATGGCCTACAATGCTCAGCAAGGTGGGAGGGGAACAGGGCCCTAGTGCCTTGATGTGAGCTTCCATCCATGGATTTGTTGGCATGCCTTTTGCAGGGTGTCTGTGATCTTTGGGGGTGGTGAAGTCAAGGAAATGTTTGTGAAAGATTCAATTGTCTGCTAACCAGCTAGTGATGACTTCACTTTCTCACTGAAAACAAAGCTTAAAGGCTTATTACTTGAGTTGTAGAAGTCTGTATCTCAAAATGCTTCATCTTTATAGTATTTCTTTAAAAAACCCCCTATTTAGCAGGTCAGCTTTAGTGAAATAAAAAGAGAAAATGCTACTTTCTCCAAATCAGAGATCTGTTTATTTCTCCTCAAGTAGATAGCTAGGTAACTCTGCTGTATCATTTGGTCTTTTCCTCTCCCCTTTTCCATAGCTAAATGAACAATAAGATCATCCATCACTCACACATTATTAACAACTCTCTCCCCCATCTTGAATAGGTTTTACTGCCACTCTGGATGATGACAAACCTTGGTATTCCATCTTCCCAATTGACAACGAGGAGCTGGTATATGGCCGTTGGGAAGACAACATTATCTGGGATGCCTTGGCTATGCCTCGCCTCTTGGAGCCACCTGTCCTGACTTTGGATCCAAACGATGAGAATCTTATCCTGGGTATGTCACTGGCTGAGATCACTGTTGTTCTTCCTATCTCTGTAGTTGATTTGTATTGTCCATTGGCAGGAAGGAACCAGGCACAATGAGGGGAGGGAGGGAAGAAGGGGCAGGATGAGATTTCCAGACCATGTTTGGAAGAAGGAGGTGAGCTAGAAAATGACTAGAATGGCTGCTGTGCTTGTTGGTTCCTAGTTTTTCAAGAATGGTTTGGGGGCAACATCATGTATGAGTGGCAGCAAAATGTATGTTCACACAAAATATATATACACACACATATATATATATATATATGTGCATATATATATATATATTAGATATATGTTCTAGGTAATATATATTTTTATGTACACACTTCCAATCATACTTATATATCACTGATGTATATAATATGTATACACACACATACATATGTGTACTTCAAAGAGAGTATCTGGCTGGTTAAGGGAAAGGGATTTTCTGCATTAGAAGATCATTCAGCCAGAATTTGGTCAAGTGCCTCTTGTGTGTATGGAAGGTTGCTCTTCATGGTTAGGGGAGGTAGGTCTGGAATGAACTCCCTGCCTGCTTACCAGGCTAGTAAGAACACAAAAATCATTCTAGTTTTCCTTCTGCATCTCTAAACAGAAGGGGTTAGACTAGATGATTTCTCAGAGTTTTACCCTAGAATTACAGAGGACTGTCAGGAAAGGGAGGAAGAGCTTTGTGAATGAGTGTTTATGAGCCTCCTTTATTTGATTGTCAGAAATACCTGATGAAAAGGAAGAAATGACATCAAATTCCCCCTCAAAGGAGAATAAGAAAGAATCTTCTTTAAAGAAGAGTCGAATCCTTTTGGGGAAAACAGGTGTTATTAAGGAAGAGCCACAGCAGGTCTGTAACGGGTGAGGGGGTTGAGCTAGGGCTGGGGGGAGGCCTTGGAGTTGAGATAGAAGCTCTCTCAGTGATGTCTGTCTGTTGTTGGGTGATCAGAACATGTCCCAGCCGGAGGTGAAGGACCCTTGGAACCTGTCCAATGATGAGTTTTACTACCCTAAGCAGCAGGGCCTTCGTGGCACCTTTGGAGGGAACATTATACAGGTAAAAGTGACTTTCTGTGGAGGGAAAAATTGGTGGGTTCTTGACCCTTGGACTTGGGGACTGTTGATTGGCACTGGCTCAGGTCTCATTCGGATCCTGTGTGTTGTTTCTTTTCAGCATTCGATCCCTGCTGTGGAGCTCCGGCAGCCCTTCTTCCCCACCCACATGGGCCCCATCAAACTCCGGCAGTTTCACCGCCCACCTCTGAAGAAGTACTCCTTTGGGGCCCTATCCCAGCCGGGTCCCCACTCCGTCCAACCCTTGCTGAAACACATCAAGAAGAAAGCCAAAGTAAAGCCTTTTTTGGGCAGTTTGGGGTGAGGGTGGTGGGGTAGGGATGTGTGTCTGGCCCTTTGAATTTGGCTCGACTCTGCGCTAACTGATTAGGCTTGTGCTTTCTCTGCCGGGCAGATGAGAGAACAAGAGCGCCAGGCCTCTGGGGGTGGGGAGATGTTTTTTATGCGCACACCCCAAGATCTGACAGGCAAAGATGGAGATCTGATTCTTGCGGAGTATAGTGAAGAGAACGGTCCCTTAATGATGCAGGTCGGCATGGCAACCAAGATAAAAAACTACTATAAACGGGTGAGTTTGCTCAAGGAATCTGACTGTTTTTGCCATTCTGTGTTGTGATAGTTTGATTACATAGGTTAATATTAATCCCTTCCCCCTATTCACCCATGAACTCCTGTGGGGTTAGAACTGGCTTTTTTGCTTACTTCATCAAATCCCTGTGGGGCTCTCAGTATGGTTCTATGCTCACCGAGGGGACATACTGCCCATGTTTGCTCTCACTAACTGGGACTGTTTTCTTCTTGCTAGAAACCTGGGAAAGACCCTGGTGCCCCAGATTGCAAGTATGGAGAAACGGTTTATTGCCACACATCTCCTTTCCTGGGCTCTCTCCACCCTGGACAGCTTTTGCAGGTAAGGAATCCTTCTTCCCCCACCGTTAAGTTTAATATTTAGGAGAGAATAGATGAGGGCTAGTCAGACCAGGGAGGATCAGCCATGGGAGGAACCTTTATGGGGCGGGGGAGGAGGAGATGACGACAGTGGAGACTAGGTATTAAAACAAGCTTGGGTTTGTGTCTGGAATATAGTATGTAAGTTTTTAATAAAAAGTGAATTTTCCTCCCTAAAGATCTTAGGCAAAGGTGAAAGGGAATTAAATCCCTTTTTCCTAAGCACAGGTGAGGAGAGGGAGCTCAGAAACATCTGGGAGACACAAAGAAGTCAAACTGGGGTTAAAATTTGGCCACAGTTAATCCCCAAAGTGCACATGCCTGCCACATGTGGAAAATTAAGACTTGACCATATTCGTCACAGTCACTTTAGAATAACGAGCATGCCTGAGCTGTGCCATCTGCAGCCTCCTGGCCCACCCCATCCCCCTTTGGTTCTTTGCCACCTCTACCTTGTAGGCTCCTTGCCTGCCCTCAGTGCTCACCAACCCTGCCTTGCCATTTCTTCTCTTTCTTGGGCCTTCTAGTATCTTGCCAACAGCCTGTTCCCTGACTTGTCACTGTGGCTTTTTTTTGTTCTCACTCCACCAATGCCCAACACTTCCTTCTTTTCCTTCTTTCTTTGACCTATGGCTTCTCCTTTCTGCTTTTTGTTTCATTTCTCTTTCATGTCTTTTTCCCCCATACCCATATACTAAACAGCTTTTCTCTTCAGTTGTTCTTTAAAGCCATTCCTAAAATCCTAGGCTCCTAGGGACAGTTGATCCCTATATAATTGCCTCCTAAGAAAGAGGCACTTCCCTCTGCATCTTTCTCCCTTAAGGGTGGGTTTTCCCCACAGCTTATTATTAGGTTTCTTCCTCAAGACAGACTCTTGAGTGTGAACTGTATCTAACCCTATGTTCTCTTGGCACTCTGGGATTTTATTGGTCCTAGAGACAACTTAGCCATCACAGAACACGGAGAGCAAATGACATTTGGTTAGCTGCTTCTTCACTGAGGCAAGTCCTTGTCAAGTACTTTTCTGGGTCTCATTTCTCATTCCTGACTTCTTTTTTGATAGGCATTTGAGAACAACCTCTTTCGTGCTCCAATTTATCTTCATAAGATGCCAGAGACAGACTTCCTGATTATTCGGACACGACAGGGTTATTATATTCGGGAGCTGGTTGACATCTTTGTTGTTGGCCAGCAGTGCCCCTTGTTTGAAGTTCCTGGGCCCAACTCCAAACGGGCAAACACCCACATTAGAGACTTCCTGCAGGTCTGAAGATCCCCTCTGATTTGGTGGGATGGGATGAGAAGGAAGGGGGAGTTTAGCTGACTGGGCCCATAGGAGGCAAGTGCTTCTTGCTTTCCTCGTGGACCCTGGCAATTGGCCAAAGAAATTGTTTATTTGTTCATTCATTTGTTTGTGCTCTGATTGGTAGGTTTTCATTTACCGCTTATTTTGGAAGAGTAGAGACCGTCCACGCAGGATCCGTATGGAGGATATCAAGAAAGCCTTTCCTTCTCACTCAGAAAGTAGCATCCGAAAGAGATTAAAGCTCTGTGCTGACTTCAAGCGCACAGGTAAACCACAGTGGTGGCGAGTAGTGGCTATATTGCCACCGCTGTTACTTCCCTTGAGGTCCTCTTCTGAGGAATCTTCTCTGGCTATTGACTGTCTTCCAGCAGGAGATCATGTGTGGTGTTGGGGGAGTGATGATTCCAAGGTCTCAGGATTTCATCTCCCAAGTCTTTTCCAGGGATGGACTCAAACTGGTGGGTGCTGAAGACTGATTTCCGTTTACCAACTGAGGAAGAAATCAGGGCTATGGTGTCTCCAGAGCAGTGCTGTGCTTATTATAGCATGATAGCAGCGGAGCAGCGATTGAAGGTAAGCTCCCCCCATCATTTTCTCTCTTAGCCATCATTGGAGCCATGCTTCCCCTTGGCTTTAGAGGAAAACTCCAGCAGTCTAATGGGGAATGCTGTCTTGTTTTTTCATCAGGATCATGAAAGGCTTCTGAATGGATGAGATGCTTCTTGTGTTTTGAGGCACTGGGAAAGTTTCTTTGCTCCAAAAAGGGGTTGTTTGTCTCTCTTCTTTGTAAGTCAGCTATGTGAGCAATGAAGTCCCTTATGGGATGTTCCCTGTATCCAACTAGGCAGGCCAGAGTGCTACAGGTATTGTGTAGAGGAGAAAACCAGGATATGTTTCCAATTCTATTCCTTCTAGAATAGGCAAGGACCAGGTGGCCTGGGATGGCTCCTCACCCCATAGGACTTCAGTTAACGAGTAATATAAGTTAAGACCTGGACTTGGGGAGTGACAAAGTTTGGCCATGGACTTGGAGCATCTTTCGACTGAGCTGGCGTGTAATAAGTGCCTGGAGAGCCACTGAGGCTATTTTGGCTCTGTCCTCTATGGACCCAATATAACGTTCAGCATAGCAGGGGTTATTCAGTAAATAATGGCTGTCTTCACCTTCATCTCTGTACCTAGGACATAAGTTGGTGTGTTTCTCTTTGTCATCACTCTTCTCTCTCTCTAGGATGCTGGCTATGGGGAAAAGTCCTTCTTTGCTCCTGAAGAAGAAAATGAGGAAGATTTCCAGATGAAGATTGATGATGAGGTAAAGCTTGTGCCAATTCCTGTGAGCTCACCTCATCCATTCTTCTTTGCTGTTTTTACCCTTAGCAACCAGTATGATTGTTCCCTAGCTGCCTTCTCATTTCCCAGTTGGATCCTAGTGTCCTAGGGATGCCATCTCCCATGGAAAGAATGAGGGCTGAGAAGCTGCTTCAGCCCGTAGTGGAGAGCAGAAGGAAATTGGACCAGGACAGAAGTAGGAAAGGGAAGTCAGCTAGGCTGTGGAGGGAAGTGATTCTGTGCCATTCTTGTGCTGAGGGGAGGAAGTAGGGGGCAGGGGAATGGGGAGAGGGGTAGCTGCTGATTTAGAAAAGCTGCTCAGCAGTGTCAGAGATAGGACCGGGCACCAAGCATCACTCACTGAGCACATTATATATCTCCGATCCATGGTTTGCTGAAACCACTTCATCCCTTGGATCTCACTTTCCCAAACACTCAAGTGGGGTTAGGAATATTACCTCAACATTCAGAAAAAAATTGAGCAGCTTTAACATTTGGGGGAGATTGGAAGGGGCCTTATGGCTACCAGGTAATGGGGCCTTGACCAGCTGTTGTTGGGGCGGGGACAGCTGTTTAACTTATGTAGCCTGACTGGCCACATGCAGAAAGCTTGAGGAAGTCAAAGCAACTATGAGAAGAAAGCCTACTCTTAAGCAGTCATTTTAATTTGTGTATTGCTGTGGGCAGTAGTACCTGGTTCTTTAGTGGGGGGAAGCTGGCAGTAGAATTCCAAATACTCACTAGTGAGTGTGTCTTCACCACATTTTGTCTGCTGCCATTGTCCATGTACTGAAACAGCAGGAGTAAGGAGAATGATGCTAGTTTTGTGTGCCTTTAGGGTCCAGTTGCTCGTTTTGTGGGGGGTGAGGGTAGGGAGAGAAGTATGGCTAAGTAGAAAGGCTCTCTAGCACTTTCCTGCGGGGCCATACTACCAGCACTCTGAACTCTCTTCTCTGTTCCAGGTGCGTACTGCCCCCTGGAACACTACAAGGGCCTTCATTGCAGCCATGAAGGGCAAGTGCCTTCTGGAAGTGACTGGGGTGGCAGATCCTACAGGGTGTGGGGAAGGCTTCTCCTATGTGAAGATTCCAAACAAACCAACCCAGCAGAAGGTGAGACTGTGGCCAGGGCCTTGAGGGCGTGTGCAAGGTGACAACTCTGGGAGGGGCACCACCATACAGGCTTGGCTCGAGGGCAACCTTCAGAGTCGTAGGCTAGTAGCAAGAGTGGGTATTCTGGGGTTTCCTCACTGTTTTATGTTTTGAGATAGGATGATAAGGAACCCCAGCCAGTGAAGAAGACAGTCACGGGAACCGATGCAGATCTCCGTCGCCTCTCTCTAAAAAATGCCAAGCAACTTCTCCGTAAATTTGGTGTGCCGGAGGAAGAGGTTGGTGTGGAGGAGGCTGACTGGGTTTTGTGTGGAGGGTAAGGACAGGAGTCAGGTGTGAGGGGCAGAGTCTGGGGATTCCTAAGGTAGGTTGGATAACATTCTTCTCAGGGGTTAGCCTCCCCAAAGCCTTCCACTTCATCCACTTTGGGATGAAAGCCTCTTCTCTTGCTTTGGTGGTCCCACAGGCCCTCTGCCTGTTTCTGGAAACATTTAAAGAGCTGAGCATGTGTATACGTGTGTGCATATCGTCACAGATCAAGAAGCTCTCTCGGTGGGAAGTGATCGATGTTGTACGCACCATGTCGACTGAACAGGCTCGCTCTGGAGAGGGGCCCATGAGTAAATTTGCCCGGGGGTCAAGGTTTTCGGTGGCTGAACATCAGGAACGTTACAAAGAAGAATGTCAACGGATCTTCGACTTGCAGAACAAGTGTGTTGTTAAAGTGCTGTTTGTTAGCAGCCAAAGTTGCAAAGGGGAAAAGGGCAATGTAACTGGGTAGGCAAGAGTCTGAGGGAGGTTCCAGAGGGAACCCTCTTGGGACAACTTAGTGTCAATAGGAAGGCTGTCGGGGATCCCTCTCACCATCCTGAATGATATGAGAAGGGATGTTAAAGGGACAGGAGGGGCCAGGTATGAACTTGTAGCAACCAAGACAACAACTTCCTATGGTTTCTTTGGGTCTGGGGATGACTCGGTGGAAGGAAGGGGAGAGGTGCCAAGCTGTCTGATCTGATTGGTTAACCATTGGTCTCCTTTGGCTCACTTTTCCCTCTAGCTGGAATAGGGTTATAACACTGCATTGAACTTGTTTTTTATGACTAGTCCTCGGTTCTTTCTGTCGGACTCCCCTCTGGCATCTTAGCAACTTTGAGGTGGCCCCTAGTGGTGTTCACTTCTTGGCTTGCCTATTCAAATTCTGTGGCTCTTTGGACTATGCCTTTGCTGATTCTTAGGCCTGTTTTCGTGTTGGTCTTACTCACAGAGTTTTGTCATCAACTGAAATTCTGTCAACTGACACCGACAGCAGCTCTGCCGAGGATAGTGACTTTGAAGAAATGGGAAAGAACATTGAGAATATGCTACAGAACAAGAAAACCAGTTCTCAGCTATCGAGAGAGCGGGAGGAGCAGGAGCGGAAGGAATTACAGCGAATGCTACTGGGTGAGGAAGGTGCCAATGACAAGGAAACGGGCAAGAAAGAGAAGAAGGACAAAAAGGGACTGTGTACGTAACACAACGTGATATGCGGCAGAGTGTGGCGCAACAGCAAAAGTGGGGGAGGAGATTAGAGAAGCAAGAAGGTTGGTAAATGGTGGATTGGACTCTGGAGCTCAGAAAAGGACTAATGAGAGAGAGAGAGAGAGAGAGAGAGAGAGAGAGAGACAGACAGACACACACACATACACACACACACACACACACACACACACACACACACACAGAGACAGACAGACACAGACAGACAGACAGACAGAGACATAGAGAGCCCTATTGGGAATGATGGCAACTTGCCATCTCCAGTAGTTTAATGTTGGCTTGAAAACAGCTCAGCTGCTCTCTAGCCCAATTGCGCCAATAGCATGAGGGTGGCCAGGGAAGATAGCTCGGTGAGAGTGCGGAACTGACGTTGCTATGAACAGAACCTCTTGTTTCCCTTGTATTCCTTCACATACTCTATATCTTCTAAACCACTGTTCTATGCTGTGTCACGTCACGCATCTTCACTCAGGGCAGAGAAGGTACTAGATCTTAGGTTTACAGAGAAGGGTTTGAAAAGACATTTCTCTCACCAACAGTGAGCTCTGGAGGCTCTCACAAGGACGATGACACAGCCTCTGTGACCAGTCTTAACTCCTCAGCCACGGGTCGATGCCTCAAGATTTACCGAACCTTTCGAGACGAGGATGGGAAGGAGTATGTCAGATGTGAGACCGTGAGGAAGCCTGCTGTCATTGACGCCTACGTACGCATACGGACGACGAAGGATGAAGAGTTCATGTGAGTGTGTGGGTCCTGGGCCTTGCTGTAGATCATGGCTGTCCCCCTCCAAGAAGGGGAAAGCATTTGCAGGACCAGGGCTCCTTGAAGTTTGACTTTTCAGCCACAGTGACGACGTTTAGATAGTGCTGGTTTTGAACTACCAGCCTTGGTCACGCAGTTTTACTTCACTTCCTTCGGAGAGCTGATTTACATTCGTTTTTTGAGGCAAGTTTCAAAGAAGATATTTGGGGTTGACTTGGGGTTGAGGGGCCCCTAAACTAAATTGGGGAAAGTCAAATTTTCAACCTCATCTGTGGATTGTGATTTTTAAATGTTGATTGGCTGCTTTGATGGTTCTCAGGGGATGCTTCAAGCTTCCTCCAGGTTGAGGACAGAATGTCTGTTCCTCATACCACCTCCATGTGTGAATGAAAGAGGCTTCCCCGAAGGGGGAGGTCGATTGCATTCTGGAGGCTTTCTTTCAGTGGCTAGACTTGCCCTAGGCCCATTATGATGTACCATCATTGCTTTCACAAGCCCCATTATCTTTGGGGCTTAGATTCTCCCACTAAGGAGATGCTGGTAAAATGCTGTCTGAGGGGGCCTGCTGAGAATGTATTTATTTCAGTCGGAAATTTGCCCTGTTTGATGAGCAACATCGAGAAGAGATGCGGAAGGAACGGCGAAGGATCCAGGAGCAACTGAGGCGTCTCAAAAGGAACCAAGAAAAGGAAAAGCTCAAGGGTCCTCCTGAGAAGAAGCCCAAGAAAATGAAGGAACGTCCTGATTTGAAGGTAATTTTAAGCATCCAGGATAGGAATATGTGGCCTGATAGGCCTCCAGATGGCACAGTGGATAATGTTCAGGACTTGGAGTCAGAAAGACCTGAGTTCAAATACTGCCTCAGGCACTTGCTAGCTATGTGACCCAAGACAAGTCACTTGACCTCTGTCTGCCTCAGTTTCCTCATCTACAAAAATGGGAACAATAACAGTACCTACTTCCCAGGGTGGTTGTGAAGATTAAGTGAGTTAATATTTAGAAAAAAATCTTAAAATTTTTGAAAATCTTAAAGTACTAGTTATTGTTATTACCATTGTTAAGTGTATTAAAGCAACAAAGAAAGCCTGCTGCTGAGCCTCAGGGCTTTGGCATCCCTCAGGCTGCAGAGAACAAGAGCAGGACCACAGAAGCCTGCTTTCTGAGTGTTAGAGATGTTAGCATCTGGGGCATTTGAAGTGCTGGGCCTACTCTTGTTCTTTTTCAGTATCATTTTATAGTTGGTCAGTGAATATATTTCCTAGTAATTACTTTTCCTGAAAATGGAATCCACTTAGCATTTAATTCATATCTTTCAATAGATTTTATTGATATCTTTTGTTTTTATATTGCCTAGATTTTCTCCTGTCTCTATCTCCGCCCCCCCCAGCTAGTCCTTATAACCAAGAATGGCTGTGTGTGCCCACACTTTGGATTTGTAAGTTTGTCATATTAATGCAGCACAAATGAAGCATATGCTCTAGGAGGTTTGGTATAATTTAGGGATTTCAAAAGTTATGGGACCTGGGGAAATAGTTAGAGGAAGGATCCGGGATTTCTGTTTGCCACCATCCAGAGCAACCAGTCTCTCTGACTCAGTTGCTCAGTCCCACAGAGTTGCCTGAGGCACATGGAGGTTCAGTGACTGTCACACAGCCAGTCAACATTTGAGGCAAGATTTGAAACCAAGTCTTCTTGACTCTGAGTACAGGACTCTTTCCACTAGGCCATGCTGCCCTGTGTTTAAAGCTGTCAATAGAAAAGTGTGTGTGTACATTTATATATGTAAATGTAAAGACACATATATTTGATATATGTGTGTATGTATATATGTGCGTGTGTGTATACATATGTGTGTGTGTGTGTGTGTGTGTGTGTACACATATATATACACACACAGATTTTTATTGGGTGTATTTGGGGGAGGTTCAGTGTCATGCTTGACTTTACAGGTGAAGCTGACCTAGGGCACTAAATAAAGTTAGACTTGGTTACAAATGTGGAGCCACTGAGTCTCTACTTTCCCAGTTCTGTATAGTTCATAGCTCACACCTGGGTTGGCCACCTTCCCTCTGGTTGTCTTTTGTGCCGATTTGCCTAGTTGTTTTTACCCCGGGGGCCTTTGGATAATAGAGCCCCCAAGGCTGGACCTGATTTTATTACTTGCTTTGTATCTTTCACTTGGCACCAGTAGACATGGGAGCCGCTCACCTTACCACTGACCTTTAATGAGCTTTTTTTTTTTTTAAAATAAAAAATGTAACCCGGAGAGTTGCTCACCTCATCTCCTTTTTGCAGCTAAAATGTGGAGCTTGTGGTGCCATCGGGCACATGAGGACAAACAAGTTCTGCCCTCTGTATTACCAAACCAATGCTCCGCCCTCCAACCCTGTCGCCATGACAGAGGAACAGGAGGAGGAGCTAGAAAAAACTGTCATCCCTAATGATAATGAAGAGCTTATCAAGGTGGAAGGGACCAAGATTGTCTTGGGCAAGCAGCTAATTGAGAGGTAAGGGCTGACAAAGCAGGATGTGCCTGGAGTTGAGTGGTATGTTCCTGTGGTGTGGGCAGGGGCCCAGAAGGATGGTGACCAGTTTGGGGGGTGGGGGTGGCTGCCTGCCCTTCCTTATGTTGATCCTTTCTAAAAACAAAAAGGCTGTGAGAGGCGGGTGCCAGAGTGGATGTGGGATCAGAAGTCCTGGGCTTGCTAATCGATCACTCCCTGCTTCCTTTGACCTTGATTTTGTCACTTCCTTTTTCTGAGCTGTCTCCTTACCTGTAAAATAAAGGGGTTGGATTCAATGATCTCTGAAGTTCCTTCCAACTCTATAACTTTCTGGGTTTGGAAACATTGAAGAGTGTAGCCCCAGTTTTTAAAGGTCCCTGCCCTTAGCCACCTCCTAATAGGCTAGGAAACTTAAAAAAGAACTCCAGAGTATTTCTCCACCTGGCTTTGTCCTTAAGGACTTCTTCAATCATGTCATGGAGAAGCAGCCCTTTTTTTTTTTTTAAATGGATCTGTGATCTCATCAATCTAGGTACTTCCTGCAAACCGCCACTCATTCATGCCTTCTTACTTGGTGTGACTCTTTCCCAGCCCCTCCGTAGATGATCCACCCACTACACGGGAGGCCTTCCTTGAGGCCTGTTAACATTCTGTGGGTTCAGGCTGTCCATCTGTTATCCCTCACTCTCCCTGAAACAAAACCCCGTCTTTTTTAACACCAATATTTTCTGGTGACGCTATATGGCTGTGAATGATGGAACCGTACAATCTGTGAAGAAGGCTGCAGCATATTACTAATGATGACTCTCGAGCAAGAAGTGGCGTAAAAGATCTCATCCAGGAGATATATGTTTGGAAAAGGAGGTAGGCCAGTCATGTAGCAAGATGGAGGGATAACCGAAGCAGCCATACATCTAGAACAATGTACTTAGATATCTATAGCTATATATCTAGATAGAGATATAGAGGTAGTTTTTAACTTGGAACATTTTTAAAAAAATCAACTTCAGTAGTTTCATAGAAAACCCTAAATATCCAAAACTAGTTACACCATCTCTCGAGCTCCCTTCTGAGCTTTGTTAGTGTATATAGCCATGTAAGACATAGCTGCAGTCATTATATATGCCTCCTTGGGTTTTGTTATCTCCTAACATGAGTCCGTGTGGCAACACAGTCCACATGCTTGACACCAACCTAGCTAACACCCTTGGGTTCAGGTGCCTCGGTTTGCTTAGCCATTTCTCTTTAGGAGGGGGTATTTGAGTTGTTCCCAGTTGTTTTTGAATCATAAATAGGGCTCTTTGTGCAGGTCTGTGTAAAATACAGTCTTTTCCCCTTGGGCTGCATTCTCAAAAGCGAAATTGCTAGTTCAAAATACATGAACAATTCTGTCTGTAGCTCTTGCAAAATGTTGCCAGGTGGAGCAGCCGTATGTAGGAAGGGAAATAAGAGCAATTCTGAGCCAGCTGGCAGAAGTCACCTATGAGAGGAGAACAGGGGGTGGTGAGGCTTGCCAGACTGGGGTAGGGGAAGAGTGGAGTTAGAGAACCTCCAACACTAGCTTGGATTTCTTCCTTATTTCCATGAGGCTGAGGCATGTGGCCAACCTTTTGTTTTTCTTCAGTTAGAATCATAGGTCCTAGAGTTGGAAAGAGCCTTAGAGATCATCTGATTCAGCTCCCTTATTTTGTATATGAAGAAACTGAGGCCTAGAGAGGCTGTGATTTGCCCTATTTCTTTCATATTAAGTTGCAGATACTGGAAGGTCCAGTCAGAGCTGAGCCTTGGAAGAAGGATGTCTGTAGGGCTTTTGAATTCAGTTATTTTCCCCAACCTCAGACCCATTTTTAAGCACTTTGGAAACTTTCCTTTGGGGTGAGGGAATGGTGGTGGTCTCTGAGTGCCAGCAATGGGCCTATGTATTACTCTCTGGCATTGTTTTTTATAGTGCAGATGAGGTTAGAAGGAAATCGCTGGTTCTGAAGTTCCCTAAACAGCAACTTCCTCCCAAGAAGAAACGACGAGTTGGGACCACTGTTCATTGTGATTATTTGAATGTGAGTCCCTGTGTGTTCCTTCTTTGTGGCCTTTTGGGGTTCTCCCTGAGCCCCCTAGCCCTCTAACCCCTGCTTTAGACTTGGCTCTTAAGACCTGGCCTGAGAGAATGTCTCACTCGGTCACACCATTGCAGGATTTGCTTTCTCAAAGGGAGGGGTATCATTGTATCATCTTCCTACCATTCTGATTTTCAGCGACCCCACAAGTCTATCCATCGACGCCGGACAGATCCCATGGTGACGTTGTCATCTATCCTGGAGTCCATCATCAATGACATGAGAGATCTTCCCAATGTGAGTGCTTTGTATTTACTAGAGCAAAGGTGTCGAGACCCATTCTTTTGTGTGATCTTCCTTTTATGGAGAGTGGATGCTCTTAGCTGCTGTTAGTTTCTACAAAATAACATAACCGAATCTGGATATTCCATGTTTGTGCAGATACGGAATGAAGTGACTTTGAAAACATCAGATCCCCTTGAGAAGTTGGTTTAGTTGGCCAAGGGGAAGGGGGATGGTGTGGGAAGATTTGATTCTAGGATTAGCCACCTGGACTTTTCAGCCTGGCTTTTAGCATGTTGGCCACAGAGTTCCATCAGTACTTAGTTTTGATGAGGGATGCATTATCGAGACTTGCTCCCTCTGAAAATCAATGATGATCAGGCTGCTAGGACAGTCCCCTCATATCTCTTGTATCTCTCTCACATCTGTTGCTTCTTTCCATTAGGTCAGGTCTTCATGCCTCCTGTAACCTCTTCTACTTAACCTTCATTAGCTAGCTCCCCATTGTTCAGTAGGCAACATGGAAACTCCAGAGTCTGGTGTTTAAGGTCTTTCACATCTGGCTCTCCTCTCTTGCCAACCTTTATCTCATCCTTCATGTCGTCTTTGTTCTAGCCAAAATGTCCCCTGTTCTTGTCTTGGCTCTCTTGTCCTCATGCCTTTCCTCAATGGCTGAAAGAGCTTGCCCTTTCCCCCGTTTGGGCACCATCTCAGATGCTCTTATTCTCATGGACACACTTGCCTCATCTTTCTCCTCTCACAGACCATTCAAGTCTGTCCCTCTTTCCTTCTCCTCAAATTTCTTCTATCACTGTCTCAGTCTGTTTTATACTTGGCACAGTCTTTTAGGAAAGTTAGAGCATCTACCTTAGCTGACCCACTGGACTAAGAGACTCTTTCAGGGCAGGGATTGTTTTATTTTCTCGTTGGCTTCCCCATCCACAGCATGATGTTTTTCCTATGGTTGGTGCTTAAGTGTAGCGGAACTGAATTGCTGCTTCTCATTTGCACAGACTTACCCTTTCCACACTCCTGTAAATGCCAAAGTTGTGAAGGACTATTATAAAATCATCACCCGGCCCATGGACCTGCAAACACTCCGTGAAAATGTCCGTAAGCGCCTCTACCCATCCCGAGAGGAATTCCGAGAGCACTTGGAACTGATTGTGAAAAACAGTGCAACGTACAATGGTAAGTAAGAAACATCAACTCCTTGATGGTGAAAGGACCTTGTGGGGCCAGCTGGGCTAATCTTTTATACCCAGAAGAAGGTTGCTCCCAGATCTGATCTCAGCATATTGAAAGACTGGTGTTTTTTGGTGTACTATGATATAGCAAATACTACTTTAGGGTAGGGAGGCAGTGTGATGTAGTGGATAGTGAACCTTAGCATCAGGAAGACCCGAGTTCAAGTTCTGCCTTTTGAAATAGAGTAGTCTCTCGGGCACCAGCTGGCTCTTGAGATAAGTTATAGACACATTGTTGAACTGCATCGATGTACTGGGAATTCACCATACCAGTGAAATGATGAGACTAGACCAAAAATCCCACTCAATTCCTATTGCCTAGCCCAGACTGCCCTTCTGCCTTGGAACCAATGTCTACAGTATTGAGCCCAAGACAGAAGGTAAGGGTTTTAAAAAACAAAAAAGCCTCTAGAACGTTAGGGACTATTATTTCGCAAGGCTAGCACAGTGCTATGGACCATTGATAAACCTGATGACAAGTAAAGTCATGTGTCAGCTTGTAACTCATAGAGTTATATTGTTATATAGAGGTAACATTGTTCATTACAGATTTGAAAACTAACTAGCATGGAAGCTTTACTACTAATGCAGCATAACCATGACCAGGAGGGAATGGGAGAGTGAGTTAGAAAGGAAGCATTGATGCTAGAGATTTCACTTCACTGGGTGATGCCAACGTGACAGCTAGGCAAGGGCCACCAAGAGCTATGATTATGCTGAAGCCTCTACTAGTATACCTGTCCTACCATAAGGTTTACTTGCTGGTAGACCTGAGAGGGATGATGGGAGGAAAGTGCTTTATAGGCCTCCTAGTGCTAGAGAAATGGAAGCTATGGTATATGGCTCAGAGAGCAGGCACGCCCCTGCCACCCTCCTGGTCCTCTTGGTCAGTTTCATACAAAACCCTGCTGACCACGAAGCAGCTTGAATGGAGTGATATTAATTGGGCAGTGGATGACAAGTGAGCCAACCAATTGAATGTGGTGTGCTAGGGCACCAAGGAATTTGATCAGTGATCTTCTGAAGACAAGCTTAAAGCTGCAGGGGATTTTCCCATGAAGAGTGTGGAAGCACAGCAACATCTAAGTCAGGGCTTCTTCACCTCATTCACATTGTGGTTCCCTGGGCAGCAACCTGGCAGTGGACTCCCCAGAGTTGTGTTTTTCAATGTGTGAATATACAGCCAATTCTATTGCTGTGCCATTATCAATGTACATTAAAAAAAACCCCAAACCTAAGTTCACAGACCCCAGGTTAAGATCCTTTAATCTAGGCCAACTCAGAGTGTAGAAGTCATGGATGGGAGGAAGGAGGGCCTTTGAATCAGCCCTAAGCCTGAGTTTTGCACACGATGCCAGGCTCTGTCAACAGGAACTCTACCCACAACTCGCCTGTCCTCTGGGGAAAAAAGACTCGCAGGGTTGTTATAGCAGTAGTAACCCCATTCACACATTGTAAGGGCTTTTATTTTTCTTGCCTTCTCATTGGGTAGGGGAAGGGGAAAGGGAAGGGAGGAGAGCATTTGAACTGAGAAGACCAAATTGAATTAAAGAAATCCAGCCATTTGGTATGATGTGGCTCCTCATGGTTAGCAGTGGCTTCTGACTCCTGTTTTGTAATGATCTCGACTTTTCCAAATCTTCTGGTATGATTGGGTTACAGGGCCTAAGCATTCATTGACTCAGATCTCTCAGTCGATGCTGGATCTCTGTGATGAGAAGCTGAAAGAGGTAAGACATTGTCGTCGTTCCATATCTCTCAGAGCAAGGAAGGGGCAGTGGGATTTATATGCAGAGAGTTGAAGGGATGGGAGACAAGGGAGGGTGTGAGGGTGGAGAGGGGAGCAATGGGAAGAGGGAGGGCTAGGGAAAATGACTGTTAGCAGGTGCTGTGCTCACTGGCTAAGAAGAGATTTCAGAAGGATGACAGCAAGCAGGCTGCACCATAAGCCATTACAATGCTGGACATCCCGGTACCTTTCATTTCAGAAAGAAGATAAACTGGCCCGCTTAGAGAAGGCCATTAACCCCTTGTTGGATGATGATGACCAGGTGGCATTCTCTTTCATTCTGGACAACATCGTCACCCAGAAGATGATGGTGGTTCCAGACGTAGGTGGCCTCTGTTCTGGGCAGCATGAGGATGGTGCAGGGGTCAGGGGGTGTGTGTGTGTTCAGTTAATCCAATCCTAAAGATGATTAAAACATTGGCTCAGCAACCTCATCCAAAACAGAAGAGGCCAAGGTAACTGACTAAGAGTGCAGTTAGATGGATTCAGGAACCGCCTGAATGGCTACATCAAAAGATGTCTGTGAATGGATTTGAGTTCAACCTGGAAGGAAGTTTCTAGTGGTGGGCTACATAGATGGCTTTGGCTTCTGCTCCATTCAATTCGCCAAACATTCGTTAAACTCCTACTATGGGCCAGGCATTGTGCTAGGAAAACAAAGACAAACTGCCCTCAAGAAGCTTATATTCTACTGGGGGGGGTAGGAAAACAGCAAGTGTGCAGGATTTATGCAAAATAAATCCCCCCCCCAAAAAAAAACAAAATGAGATAATTATTTCTGAGAGTTAGTGTGGATGGAGCAAGGATTATTATCTAAGGGAATTAGGAAAGGCCTTGAGTAGGGTGGGATGCTTCTGTTGAGCCCTATTGGTGGTTCTGATAGGCAAAGGTGAGGCATGGAGAGCATTCCAGCCTTGGGCTGTGCCAGGCTGTGCGTTAGCACTCAGGGGGAAAGTGAAATGTGGAGTTTATTAGGTTTAAGGCTGTCAGGGGAAGCGTTGTGCCATTGACCTGGAGAGAGATGAGGAAATTTATGAAGTGTTCACTTTGTGCCAAGCCCCAGGCCAAGCACTGGCCATCCAAAGAGAAAAACCAGCCAGTCCTTCCTCTCTAATGGAGGAGACCACACAGAGAGAAGGTTTCAGCTGCAAAGCAGATGGAAAGATCCCATGGTTCTTGGGGTAGAGCAGCAAAGCAGGTGCTCAGGCCCCTTCATGTTTGCTGTTGAGCTGTTGGCCAGGGCTAAGGATTCTGGTGGCCAGGACTTTTCTTTTGGGGTCCTCAGCCTCTGTGGCTGTAGCCCCTATAGGAACAGCCTTTCCTTGGGCTGCCTCTCCCCCAGAGTTTGTTTCCCAAGAGGATGGCTGAGGGCCCAGGTGCTGGAAACACTGCTCTTCCCAAGGATTTTCAAGGTCCTTGGCTGTCTCCTTCAGAATCTGATGGTAGTCAAGGGTAGTGGTAGTGTGGTGGTTTGACTTGATTGGCACATGTTGCTTCTCATTCCCCTCTCAAAGTGTCTGGCTACTTCAGTGAGGCTTATCTGCTCTGTTGATTGGCACTTTGTGGGAGTGGCCAGCCCCTTCCTAGGAGCGGTCTTCTTTGAGGATGGCTGTGAGGGCCGAGTTGGAAGCAAAGACCAGTGGTGTGGTCTGGGGTAGGGGCAGAGAGTGCCACCAGTCTCCAATATACTTCTTGCTCATTGAAAGGTGGAAGGGACCTTAGAAGTCTAGTCTTCTCATTTTAGAGAAGGTGAAATTGAGGGCCTGGGAAGTGAAATGACTTGCCCAGTCACACAGCTAGTAAGTGTTTGAGGCAGGATTCCAACCTAGGCCTTCCTGACTCCAGGCCTGGTGCTCTAACTGTTATCTACTTCATCACGCTGCTTCATGTAGAGGGTGGCATAGATGGATTTGTAATGTGCCATGAAACTCAGAGAAGTAGCTCAGAATATGGTGTGACAGAATCAGAATCTCCAAATGGTCTGAGACTAGAGCTATGGACTGAATAGAACAAGGTGGACTTGAATAGCTATTAATATCATGCTGCACTTTGGTTTTTAAAAAAAATCCACTGTATTGGTATAGGATGGGGGAAGAGGGCCAAAAGGTTCTCATGAAAA